>NW_027223761.1:28537526-29137526 GCF_028538775.1 Myotis yumanensis
AAAAATCAATAAAATATATTTTAACAAATTAAGAATTAAGAATAATTCTTAAGAATTTCAAGATGGCTACCGCAAAGCATTAAAACAAGTGCAGAGCCCTTTTAAGCACGGGGTCCTTTGTGACTGCCCAGGTCACACATCATGAAGCCAACCCCGCCAGGAAAGCCCATGCACCGGCGCCTGGGGGTAAAGCAGGCACCCGACACTGCGAACAGTCCAGCCGAGGAGGCCGCCTCGCAGCATTATTCCAACTTCTCACTCATAACTGTTCAAAGTTGCCTCTTTCTTCTCTAAACTTTGAACTTCAGAAAGTCTACTTCACTGTCTCAGAAGTACTGCATGTAAACTGGGGAGTTTCTTGAGGCAGACAATGCCATTTCTTCTTGACTCTTCTCCAAACTTTCATCTATTCTAGTGCAGGCAAGCTTGGCTGCTCTGCTCATTGGGCCTTTTCCTGTGCTCAAGTCAAGTCATTATCCTCTTTTTATATACTGCACTTCGTGCCCTTGTGAACCTGTTGAAAAATAGTGAAAGAGAGTTGAAAAGTACCACTGGCTCCTAAAAATAGTGCTGACTACGAGGCAGAAAGGGGGAACTCCGGTTTTATTCAGTGCTAAAGATAACACCACCAGAATGATAGACTCCTCCGAATTGTTTGTCCCCACTGGCCATTGTCCCTTGGGCACTGAATGAGCCTCTTAGCAGCTCTTGAGCGCCTGTCACAGGTAGGCACCCAACAGAGATAATTCCCAGCCTATGCTTGACTGCCCCTTTATAGACCCTCACTCATGGTTCTGAAAGGCCTCAGACACTGTTGAATAAACTCCTACTCGCTTCCATAAACTTTTTCTCCCACTGAATTTTCCGGGGATGTGAGCAGCTTCCCAGCCTCACCAGAGGATGCTTCTGAATGCACTCCTGTTCTGAATCAAAGCCTGACAGCCAAGCTTCTTTCCAAAGCAAGCGAGAAAAAGAAAAACGGGGCCATTGGTCCCCAGGAGAATCTCTGGGCTTTCTCCTGCAGGTGAAGGCCAACTCCCGGCGGCTCTGGCCTTCATCCTGCTCTTCTCCTGGGTTTATTTATTTGGATTGCAGGAGACTTTTTTTTTTTTTAATGAAAGAAAAAAGTCTCTATCTGTTGCCCAAGCCCTGACTCTTTTGGTTTTGAAAAAGAAGGAATTCCCTTTAGGACATAGAGACTATGGGGCACGCTCGTCTTCAGAATGTTCTAGAAGAGCATGGCTTTAGAGCTGTGCCAAGCTGCACTGGAATCCAAACTCTGTTGCTTACTGATTGTGGGGCCTTGGGCAAGTCACTTGCCTTTCTGAGCCACGTTTTCTCAACTATAAAATGGGGCTAATAACAACCTATCTCACAGGCTCTTTTCTTTCAAAGATTAAAACAGGTCATGTATGTCAAGTATTTAGCATGATGCTCAGGAGGAAACAGAGCTCAATAAAATGTAGAATTGATTCCTATCTGATGAATCTCTTTTTCTTACAGTATTCCTCTCATTTACTAGATTCCAAATAGCCCTTTTAGGCCAGTCCTTTGCTTCTGAAGGACATTTTCCCACCTTCCATTCAGATCTTCCTCCTTAATACTTACAACCCAGCTCTTCAAGATGTCCCAGGTAGACACATTTGGTTATATTTCCTCATTCAAATAATGGAATGGTAATGAATGTGACCTCAAGGACTGTTTGAAGGTCACTGAAGCAATGGGCATGAGAATGCTTGGGAAGAAAAAGAACTTTTAATTATTATTCTTTTAATTCAGTACTCTTTGCTCACCATTTATTTCACTTTGTGAAATAAACGAAGTGAACATTTTGTCCCCCTATTCCAGAAAGATGGAGAGATCCTTTTAGCTAGAAAGAGGAAAATGAGTCCCAGAGTAGGGCAGCCTTCTCTTCCTTCCCTGTCCCTCCAGCATTTCCACTGAAACATCATCGATAGAATAGTTTTGAAATATCAAGCAAGCACCAGCAACACTTCCTCTGTGAAACCACATGGGATTTGATTAGCATGCTGATGAAGTATGGATCTTCAAAAATCAGCAGGATTGGAGGTTAGAGAGTAGCACATTCTTTCTCTTAACAAGAATAAATGCATTTGTGCACAATTCTGGTTGCCTCCCCCCTTTTAGGATTAGCACAAAGCTCCCTAATGAGGCAAAGTACTAGGAAAAACTGTTCAAAAGAAATCCTGCCCCACTTCTAACCCACCACCAGAAAGAATCCATTACTCTGAAACATTTTTCCTTCAGTTTCAGAAAGCAGGACTGCTTTTCAGTAATCACTTACTCATTCAGCAACTATTTATTGAACATCTACTCTGTGTCTAGTCCCGTTCAACACGCGGGGCTATAGAAATGAGTCAGGAACAAATCCCCACGGCCAAGGACTCACTGTCAAGGTAGGACAATGAGACTATAGACAAAGAACTCTAAGACATAATTTTTTAAAAACCACTATGGCCCCAAAGAGGTGCATGTAAAATAACATGGAAGGTCAGAAGAAAGGGAGATTAGTTCAATTTTGAAGAGTAGAGAGGAAAGAGGAGAGAATTGGGAAAATTACCTTGAATTGTGTCTTAAAAGATATAAAGTTGGATTTGTCCTTGAGGAGATTGTCTGGGAAGGAGACAAGCTTTCGGTGGAGAAACAGTCAAAACTCGGAAGTGTGAGATCAAGGGGCAAGTTCAGGAACTAGAGACTTAGCACATGTCCATCCAATGTTCAAACAGGACTGAACTCTGATAGACAGGGACCTTCCTTACACACAGCTAGTGGGCTTGTTTGGAGCCACTTTCCTGCTTTTGGTTAGATTCTACAAATGCTCACCTCCTTCCAAATTACATAGAACTCCACCAGGAAGTCTGGGAAGCCAAATCAGGGTGAGACTTGGTCCCTGTCCCCCCAGGGGTCAGAGCTCTGCTTCTAGGTCTGCTCCTCCCCCAAAACCAGTGTTAAAATCCTCTTTACTGAATTGAAATTATCTATAGATATTATCATACATGAGATAGTCTACTTGCATATATAATTTCAAAAAAGCAATATATGCTCTATCAGTGATATGAAGGAGAAATAAAAGGGAAATAATTTATAATAAAACAGCATGCATTTCAATATGTAAATGCTTGAGGAGACTTAGACCAGTAATCTAAGTGGATCAGAAATGCTCTTTCACATATAGAAGTGGTGTACATGTAATAGGTATAAAAGCAGACTGGCACAGCTATGTTTTGTTAGACTCAAATGCTCCACTCATTGTTGCCATCAGTGGATGGAATTTTCTGAAATGGTGACAAACTCTTGGCCAAAGGGTTTTCATTTTCTTAACAATGGTTGTTGCATTCCTGGTTAAAAATGTAAAAGATTATTTGGTGTCTATATGTAAAACATAATTAGGCTTGAGCTTTGGATAATTATAAACAAGTTTCTAACCTTAAATGTCTAGTGGAACATGACAAAATCTTGTGGGTGACAGGATAATTACTCATTGTCTGGGACTACACGGTGCATTGCCCCTGCACAGGAAACAACAATGTTCCTCTCCAATCAATGTGATGACCAGTCCTCATATATGTAAACAGGAAATGACAGTGGTCCTCTCCAATCAATGTGATAACAGTCCCCACGTATGTAAATTCCAAAAATGTCTCCTAGGGGCAGTGCCATCCCACTGAGGATCACTGGTTTAGAGTTTAGTTGAGGAGCGAAGGTTCACACTCCAAAAGACAGTCAATATGATAAGTAATTATCTATTAAATGTCAAATCAGTCATTCAGAACAGACATCAAATACTATTCAAAGGAGGGCAAGGAAACTGTGGGTTCAAGTCACCAAGACATTCTTCACAACTAACCATGTCAGAAAAATTCTAGACTTTGAGGTTAGACAGACCCTCTCCAGAATCTCAACTTTGACTCTTATTCCCTGCGTGAATTTGGGTAAGTAATTCAACTTCTCCAAGTCTCCTTTTGCCTACCTGTAGGATGGGAGTAATGATACCTACTTGAAAGGCAAGCAGAACCTGGCTGGTGTGGCTCAGTGGTTGAATGTTGACCCATGAACCAAGGGGTCATCTATTCCTGGTCAGGGCACATGCCAGGTTGTTGGCTTGCTCCTCAGTAGGGGGTGTGCAGAAGGCAGGCAATCGATGTTTCTCTCTCATCAATGTATCTATCTCTCCATCTACCTTCCTCTCGCTAAAATCAATAAAAACATATTTTTTAAAAAGACAAGTAGGATTAAATGAGATTGTACGTGTAAAGTAGTTAGAATACCTAAATCATGGGTGATGCTCAACTTTGAGCCTATTATTCTTTTATTTCATAAAATAAAGGAGTCATCTTTTCCTGTGCTTAGACACATACATATCCTCCTTCTCTTTCTTTCTCATTCTAAATATGATTTTTCAGAAGATTGTCTCTTTCATTGATTTTATCACAGAACTATTGCTTCACTGTAAGTCTGTCTCCTCTCTAATTTGGCAATTTCTGTTTTTATCTGCATTATGTCTGTCGGTATCACTTAGTATTCTACCAGGAAAGTAGAAACTACAACAGTTATGTGAACAAAGAACATTTAACTTAAGGATTTAAAGTATTCAAAGACTCAAAGGGCAAATTGGACTCTAAGACGGCACAAAACTAATAAACACAGGAAGTATATCCCTTCTTCCTCCTCGGGCTTCCCAGGCCCACTCTAATCCCTCCCAATGGGCTTATCCAAGAGAAATGTGGATTGCAGAATCTCCACCCCAGCGTCATAAAGCAGGTAGAGAAGGATGGGCTGGGACCTGGAGAGCTTAGTAGCCAGCATGCCTTCCTTTGCTCTCCTATTCGGTTTTCCTTTCTTTTCCTTTTTTTTTTGCATAATTTTTATTGAGATATAATTCACATGCCATAAAATTCACACTCCTAAAATATACAATTCAGTACTTTTCAGTATATTCACAGTGTTGTGCAACCATTACTACTGTCTAATCCCTGAACATTTTCATCACTCCAAAAGGGACCCCATGCTGTTAGCAGTCACTTCTCATTCCTCAATGCTCCAAGCCCCTGGCATTCACTAATCTACTATCTGTCTCTGCGGATTTGCCTTTCGTGTCTGGCTCCTTGCACTATGCATAATGTTTTCAAGGTTCATCCATGTTGTAGCCATGTATTAGTACTTCATTCTTTTCATGGCTAATTAATACTCCATTATATGAATATACCACATTTATTTATCCACTCATCAGTTGATGGTAGAGGTGGTGAGGAGAAAGCAAAAGACAGACATAATCTAAAATTCCTCAGGAGGGTATCCCCTGCCCTTTTCATTTATTACTAGTATTGTGTTCCTAAAGGCTGGTACAATGTCGTCTACATAGTAGGCACTCAATAAATGTTTTAAATTAAAGAAATAATTGGAAATTCACCCAGTGTGTGTGGCTCAGTGGTTGAGCGTTGACCTATGAACCAGGAGGTCAGGTCATATGCGCAGGTTGCTGGCTTGATCCCCAGTGTGGGACATGCAGGAGGCAGCTGATCAATGATTCTCTCTCATCATTGGTGTTTCTCTCTTTCTCTCTCTCTCCCTCCCTCTCCTTCCTCTCTGAAATCAATAAAAATTTTTTAAAACAAGAAATACCATGGTGTCCTAGTCAAAATATGTGCCTGTAAAGAACAGAGACTCTAGTAATCCATTTAAGTAAAAGTGAGTTTAATGTGAGGATAAAGGGAACTTTCCCATAACCCAATTGCAGAATGTGCAGCAGGGTCTCGTGAGAACAGAAAAATTAACCTCTTTTCCCCTGGAGCCATGTGTATCTCTCACTTGGGCTCCTTTGTTCATGTCTAATCTACTCTTCCTCATTATAGATTAATTTCTCCTGCCAAGTTTTAAATTTCTATTCTCCCAAAATTCCATTCTGGGTAGCTATGTTGGCTACCTACCTGCCCACAGCTCCAACTACCCACATTGCCAATTGACTCAGGCTCTGCCTAAATTTCAAACTCCTGGGAAAGAAACTCTAATTGGCTAAATTTGGGCCAGGTGTCCACACTTGTTTAAGCAGCTGTGACTAGGCTGTACTTGTGCTGTATTTGTGCAGTTCTTTGTGCTCCCTTTTCTAGACTGTGAGTAAGACAGGTTTTCTAAGGTGAGGCACTGTTTGGGGGAGGAAATGGTGATGCTATGTATGTCATGGCTAAGTACAAAGTGAAGGAAATTGCTTTTCACCCTTTGAAACTTTAGGCTATCATCCATGGTCCTATGCAAATGCCTTTAGGATATAAAACACCACTATAAGCACAGAAATACCAGCAGTAAGATGCTCCGATGATGCACTGCTTTTCAAGCCAATATTTCATATGCATCTAGCCTCCAGGAAGGAGATTAGGCTATAAGGTTAACCACTTAGTTATGGCATATACTGTACAGCATCCCCAGTGCTTCTAATAATTGGCATCTCCTCTCCACTACCCATGGGCACTCTCAGACTAACCATTTGGGCCCATGATCAGGCCCATGATCAAGCCAATGGTCAAGATCAGAGTGCTTCCCTGATGGGGAAGTACAAATAGCCATCTCCTTTCTGAACTTCTCCAGGACTCCAACTTCTAGGCACATGCACAGAAGCACATAGGAACCAGTGTGTTAGTTTGAATTAATCAGCTGTGCTGAGGCAGGAAAGAAAATGGTAGCTTTCTGTAGAATGCCCACCTGAAGCTGATGGTCTGGAATGGTCTTCAGACTCTTCAAAGCTCCCCTAGTGGCCCGAAGGGGACAAAGCTACCTCCCATGCCTCATCTTATTTTCACAACAGAATATAATCTGGTTAATTGTTTTTTTACCATTTGGGCCACATGAAAAAGTTTAACACATGTCAAGTTACAAAATTAGACCTAGAAAAAAAAATAACCTAAATATAGTACATTTTAATACTTGTTTGTATGTATCATTCTGATAACAGTGGATCAAAATTCAAGTTGAATAGTTTAAAAAACACACACTTGCATTTCCTTCATTGTGGCATTCTGTCCTTTTTTGCTTAGTATGATGATAGAACCCTCGAAAACCATAATGTGAATAATGTTTTACAAAATGATATATTAGTGAAAGCCTCTAATGCCAAGTTTATATCATATTCATCCCCAAAATGTCTATAACCTGTTGTTTAGTTTCTAAAAACTTAGTCTGGAATGGAATTTAATCCTGAAAAAACAACAATAAAAAGACAGATAAAGTCCAGTTCTTGCCTCAAAACACTTTTTTAAAAATTCTTTTTTAAATCTTTAAAGGTCCAGCCTGTTGGTTAACTGAGAGAGTGCCTGGGTTGATTGACAGTATCTGTCAGAGGCAATGAACTCCACTTGGACGTTGCCTTTATGCTGGTGTGTCAAGTTGTTCAACTGTGACCCTCCCATCTGTTCCAGCTAATCTGAAAGTCATTTAGACCCAGTTCCCCATTCATTTGAAACACGGCACATTCTTCTGTTAACACACATATGCAAAGTTGTCTGCTGTCAGCAACCTATGGGTTTTCTTGAAAAGTCTCGCTTACAACATCTGTATAAACATTTACACAGCAGAAAATCCATTTATTGACTATTACTGCCTCCCTAACTTAATTTTTTCAGACATTTCTAAGTATAGAGTCATTCTGAACAAACATTAAAAAGTTTACCTCCCCAAATTAATTTTTAAGGAGGAACAGTCAACTGATTTTGACATTTCCAAAAGGAAATCATTGTGTTGTGTCTTGAGACTACTTGAGAATTCATTATCTTATTTTCAAAGATTTGGTTAAACATGAAAATGTTTGAATACTTTTTAAAAGCAACTTTGGGAGGAAATAGTCAAGTTCATCAGATCTACTGAGTCAGAATCTCTGGAAACAGGGCTGGGAATCTGTATACTCAGAAAACCCTCCATGTGATTTTGAGAATCAACCAGGTTCAGAAACAACTGGTCTGATTTACTTACACTTTACAGAGAAGCATTGCATTACTCTACTTTCTTATATGTATGACTCATATGACCCTATTAAATAAATTACTTAGCTAAAAAAAAAAAGTATAATGAATGAAGAAAACAGGAAAGGTATTTGAGTGATTTACACAGATGTTTCTTTGCATTATGTGTAAATTGAAATTGCATTTGGATGTAACACAATAGGAACACTCATATTATGCTAAATGCATTAAGACTTCCTTTGGTTCGAAACTTTTTAAAAAATTGCTTTGCTTTATTTCAATCTGGTTCCTTCTCTGAACTCTGTCCAGGTCTACCCTGTATATCTCAGGTCTGGCCTCAACCCTGACATTGAATCTCTGTGTGACCTTGAATGAGCTACTTCTCTTCTCTAAGACTTAGTTTGGATGAGGAAGTTAGAGGAGATAATCTCTAAAGACCCTTCTAGCTTTGACATTCTCTGCACATCTAAAACAAGTTCTATATGCATCTAAAACAAGTTCTATACATCCTTTCCTCTCTGATAAAAATCACCTCTAGCCTAGAATATTATCTCCAACCATACACAATTGGGGGCCCACAAAGGTACAAACTTCTCAAGGTATTTTAAGAAAGTATTTCTAAGCTTTAAGAGCTTAAGGAACACCCTTTGTGAAATGTCCCTAGAATTTAAATTTGCATCACTAGCTCCAAAAGTTTTTTCATTGATTTGTTTACAAAATATGCCACTCTCTCGTTTGAGGTTATACTTCTAATATTCAAAGGCTCTTTTTGTTACATTCATGAACAAATCATTTAATCTCCTCAAGCTTTAGTGTTTTTTTTTTAAAATCTGTAATGTGGAAATGAATCTGCTTAAGTACAAAAGAAGAGAATTCTTAAGTACAAAAGGAGATAAGGAGGAGATAAGCACTTTCTAAACTCTAAGTTCTACAGCTGCCATTATTATTTTTATTATAATTATTACTACTGCTGCTGCTGCTCATAAGTTGGTCCTCTTCTGTATCACTATTGTGAATAAAGTACCATCTGATAAATTACTGTTTTTGGACATCTATGGAGAAAAATGGAAGGGAATTGCAGACATGTGTCAAAAGTTTTTAAAACATTCATAACGTTGGGCACAATAATTTGACTTCTAAGGATGTGTTAAATTATGTATCCTATCTTTGCATAAAGATGTTTGTCAAACTACCATTTTATAATGGCCCATATCAAAACCAATGTGATGTCCATGAGTAAATCATCATCCAGGCAACATTGAAATATGTAGCCATTCAAAATGGTGTTTTGGAAAAATATTTAATGACTTAGAAAAAGCTCATGTTACGTAGTAAGGAGTAAAATAAAGCAAGATGAAAACTTGTGTTTAAATATTATTGCAATTTTGTGGCAAAATATATTGTCTAAATGTATCTTAAAGAAAAAAGATATATGGAAGTATTTTTCAGTGACAAGAATTGGAGTATAGATAACATCTGTCTTTTATTTGTTTCTGTGTTTTCTAAATTTTCTTTTAAACATGTATTGTTTATCTTTCTACAAACTGCAGCACCTCCTTCTCTCCCAAATTTCGAATCACATATTCATTCATCCAACAAAAGCATATTGAGTATCTCCTGGGTGTCTCCACCCACTGTTAGGCAAGGTGGAAATGCAGAGGTATATAGGGCATGGTTATAGGCTTTAAAGAGCTTGCAGTCTAGAAGGAGAAATTGTTCCTTAGAACAGTACAAATGAATTGCCAAAGAAGAGAGAAAGTTCCTGTTGTTATTTAATAAACAACCAATAAGTTCTGTATTCAATCCCACAAGAATTGCTATTGAAGTAATAAGGAGTTGATAGAGGTATTTTAATCTGATTAGCATCTGCATAAACTCATCAGAAAATGGAGAGTATTTTAATTTCATTTTTACTTACTGGAATGCTCTTTTCAAATAGATTGGGGTTAGAATCTTCCATTTAGATGTGCACTTCTAGAGCATGGGTCATGAACTGCAGTTGCTTATACTGGCCAGGCAGATTATGTAGATATATCTGTGGACATTTCTGATTGTCACAACTGGCATCTAGTGGGCAGAAGCTGGGTATGCTGCTAAACATCCTACAATGTTCAGGACAGCCCCCACAACTAAGAACGTCAATAGTGTGAAATATGAAGTGAGAGGGCTATCGAGATTGATTGCTGAGAAATAAATCTGAGAGATGACACTTGCCATTGATCCAGAGAAACAATCTTCCCCAGGAAGATCTGGGGGCAGAATGGGCCAAGCAGGGGAAAGAGCAGAAGCAAAGGCTCTGGGTGGGAACAAACTTGGTATAGTTGAGACACAGAAATCAGGTTAGTCCTGCTGCCCCTTGCCTAGTTCATGATGGAACTTGCTGGACATATAAACATGAACTGAAACAAAGAAATTTTAAAATGCTAATAGGGTCTTAATCCTCTGGTCTAACCCTCATTTTACAAATGGGGAGACTGAGGCCACAGGAGTTAAAGTAAGTGGCAGAGAACTTAGATCTGGCTCTCAGTTTTGTTCTCTTCTTGGGCATTCTGGTTTAACCATCACTGATTTTCTTTTCTATCCTAAAAGTCTGATCTAATTGTTCTTCTAAATAAAATTTACCATATACTAGTAAGTACTTCACGTATGCTATTTTATTTTTAAAATATATTTTTATTGATTTCAGAGAGGAAGGGAGAGGGAGAGAGAGAGATAGAAACATCAATGATGAGAGAGAATCATTGATCAGCTGCCTCCTGCATGCCCCTACTGGGGATCAAACCCGCAACCCAGGCATGTGCCCTGACTGGAATCAAACTCAGGACCCTTCAGTCCACAGGCCAACGGTTTACCCACTGAGCCAAACCAGCTCGGGCATGCATGTTATTTTAAAAGTGTTCCCTATAAAAGTGTCCTGCATGATCTATTCACCACCATGATACTCTAAAAGGAGTATAAGATCCCTGCTTTACAGATGGTAACTTGGAGATTCAGAACACAAATCTAGCCTGTGTTCATGGATTGGAAGAATTAGTATTGTCCTTACTACCCAAAGTGATCTACAGATTCAATGCTATCCCTATCAATATTACAATGGCATTTTTTACAGAGATAGAAAAGATTCTCAAATTCTATTAGAACCACAAAGGACCCCAAATAGTCACAGTGATCTTGAGAAAGAAAAACAAAGATGGGGCCATCACACTTCCAGATTTCAAACTATATCACAAGGCTATAGTAATTAAGAGTATGGTACTGGCATAAAAACAGATACACAGACCAATAGAGAGGTCAGAAATAAACCCATGCATATGCAGTCAACTAATCTGTGACAAGGGCACCAAGAATACTCAATGGGGGAAAGATAGTCTCTTTAGTAAGTGATACTGTAGTGAAGAAAGTGGAGTATGTTCTTAAGAGCCAGGGAGGGACTCTGCCTCAAACTCACCATCTACTTACTCATGCTTTGCATTCCTTAGCCTGAGTCAGTCTCATATTCCAGAATGAAAGAGCAGGCTGCAAGTTTAAGTTTCTGCGATTGGCAACACAGAGCTTTTTTTAAAAAATTTTGTTTTATTGCTTAAAATATTACAAAGAGTGGTACATATGTCTCTCTTTTTTTCCCCTTGACCTTCCCCCGGCCTCCCTTACCCCCCAATGTCTTGTGTCCATTGGTTATGCTTATATGCACCCCAGTGTCTTGTGTCCATTGGTTATGCTTATATTCATGCATACAAACAAGTCCTTTGGTTGATCTCTTACACCCCCCCCCCCACAGGATGTGTACTCCTCTGCCAGCAAAAGGGGAGGAGGGAGGGAGAGTGGAGGGTGGGAGAAAGGGAAGGAGAGAGAGAGTGAGAGAGAGCATAGAGCTGCTAAAGCTGGAATAAATACAGGACATCCCAAATCGACACCTTTCCCCCTTTTTATCCCAGAGTCAGCACAAAAAAGGCTCTGTCAATACTGGTAGAGTTGAGTGAAATTGCATTTCGTTGTGTCACAGTAGGATAATTACATGTCCTAGAGTGTCTGGGACAATGCTAGTTTATGCCCATTATCCCAACGTAAGTATTTCACTCTCACAATTGTCCCAGGTTGGATAATGCATTCTTTGCTCAGGAGCTCTAGGGTCCATAGGCCATAAGCGCAGGGCATCACCGGGTGCTATCTGGATGAATCTCAGCCTCTTTCTAGCTAGACTCTGTCTAGGGGGCAATGACCAGACAGAACAACACACCAGCAATTGGCCAAGTAAAGGAAAGATTCTACTCACTATTTGCCATCAGATCAATAATACAGCCATCGGGGACATTTATTGCTTTTACCCATCTATCATTCATTACTACACCTTTTAGTCTCTCTTTCATTCCTCTACCTTCTGGGAAATCTCCCTGACTGTGCTTAGGAAATCTCACTCCCGTTACTATTAAGCCAGGGGGCCTCAGGGATGGACATGTGACCCACGCTGGTCAATCACAGCATTTTAAGTTCTTGGTCACAGGTTCAGGAATAGGCATGTGACCTAAGCCTGCTGGATGAGAGTTCAACACTGGATTGCCCACATGTGAAAAGTTTCTCTGCTACAGGATGACTGATAATCTTGAAAATCAATTTCAGGATATTTTGGAACCTGGTTGGATTGCTGAGCTGTTAGGAGAGAGCCTGGTCTCACGGGTGTCTTTCTTTCCACTCTGAGAAGAAAGCCTGTCTGAGAATGGAATCAACACAGAAGAAAGGCAGAATGGAGAGCTGGAGAGGAAAAAAATACATCCTAAGAACATTGTTTGATTTTCTCTACCCAAAGAGGCCCCAAACTAGGATTTCCCTTAACATTTAATTGGGAGTGATAAACTATTAAAAAATTAGTAATTCCATTAAAAAACTAGTAATTCCATTGTGACTATTTGGGGTCTTTTGTATTGATTTTTAGAAAAAGAGGAAGGGAGAGGGAGAGAAAGAGAAACGTTGATGTGAGTGAAAATGGATATGAGCAAAATATCAATTGGTTGCTTCCCGCACACCTCCTACCAGGGATCGAGCTCTCAACCCTGTCATGTGCACTGACCTGTAATTGAACCAGTGACCTCTTGGTGCATGGAACAATGCCCAACCAACTGAGCCACACTAGCCAGGGCAATAATTTAATTTTTAAAATCCAGTTTAAGTTGAGTTACTATCTCTTAAAGACAACAATGAGGACAGTTCTATCTAATATCAGAGCACATGTAAATTATATCTCTCAACCATAAGCCATCAGTAATATAAAAGATCTGGATCAAGCCCTCCACATATACAGTCTTGTAACTACTAAAATGTAAACCAAACTAGGGACCGTCTATGTCATTGTCAGAGTAGGACACTGGTCTGACAACAGGAATTACCACAGGGGGGCTTCCTGGTTCAGAAAGAAAGTTCTGAAATACTGGGTTGAAAATATTTGAAGAAATTTCTCTCCCACAGGACTTCTCAGAGCCTTTAATACGCTAATGACACTGTGAATCTCCACGTAGGGATGTGGTCTTCAGTGTTTACCAAGCTAATTTGAGTATAATCATCCTATCCAACCTCCCCTTCACTCCCCTATCTCAAAACTTCTAAGTGTCACGGTTGTTAGCTAGTTACCTGCAGCATAAGGACAAGTGTTGCAAGATGTCTAACCCAACTACCTCATTGTACTGATTGTAATACTGAAATCCAGAGAAGTTGTTTTGCCAAAATCCCATCACTGGTAGTGGCATAATGAGAGCCATAACCCAGGCCCCCTAACATTCTGCCCAGGGTCCCTTCCTCTAAGGGATGTGTTAAACATCTAAAAAGAAAACACTAAATGTCATCTTTAAAATAAAGGGAGGAAGTTTCTCCGAAGATGACTTTATCGAAGAGAAACATTTGCAGCTTATAGAACACAGCGATGAGAGATGCGGGAAGGTGGACTTTTCCTGTCTTTTGTTATTGGCGTTGACCCTGGAGGCCCTCAGCTCTCCTCACAAGCTTAAGGGGCTTAGATCAAGGGCAGATTTTGAAATTGAATTTATTCAGATTAAACAAAACCTTTAGTGAGAGGATTTACTCCCCACAAGCTGTTGCCAAGTTGGGGCTGTCCAGGCCAGGCCCCTTTTCCTGAGCTACAATCAGTTTGTTCCCAAGTCCCTGGCAGTACCCGGGCAGCCAGTTTCCAGGGACATTCAACATTCAGAGCTTTCTCAGCCTCTTGGATCCTTTTCTATTTCTCCAACATTGTTAGACAGGCTCCCGATAGGCTGCCGGTTTTCTAACCATTGTACAAGGAGGTGACCTTAGAAAACACAGCCAGCGATGCAGAGTCTAGAAACAAGCTTCTTTCTCGGTTAGCATTTGACGAGTCACAATGAGACTGATCCTGGCAAACAGGCCGTGTTGTCCTAATAAACAATCCAGATGACAGGGCAGATGAGAATCCCGGGTTACAAGTAGTTGTGCTTTGGGGATTTTCCTTTTAACACCACATCCCTCTGTTTGCTAAATGCTAATTTCATTCTCCAAGTCGGAAAAGTTGGCAGTGATGTTGAGAGGTCTGGATGGGGCAGAGATAACGATCACAGAGATGTTTCTCAAAGTGGGTGCTCTGCCTTCAGGATGCATTATCCACCCTCTATCTATTTCAAACGTGCTCAGCCTTTAAGTCTGAGCTTCTCTAAGCATTGGGAGGGGCTCAAGTCTCAAGTTTCTCCTTCATGTTTATATTTTTAAATGAGCTTTTATTGCTTGTTTTCTTATTATAAAAAGAAATACATAAGTCTTTTAGAAATACTGGAAATACAAGGCAGAAAGAAGGAAATAAAATGATCAGTAATCTCACCACAAAGAGATAAAAGGCATTAACATTTTAGGCTCCAAGTCTTTTCATGTTTAAGTAAGTACCTTAACCGAATACTGGGGAGAACAAACTTTGAGTTTAGTCCGTAGCCTGTGTGGTTCAGCTTTGCATCAACCACAAAGAAAATATCTATAATTTATTGACCTACGATTTAAAAAAAATTTTTTTTTTTTAGTTTTTTCAAGCTGGATAGGGTCTGCGAAACCCATTGAACAGATGAGAAAACTGAGCACCAAAGTGTAACTGACTTCCTCATAGCAACCCGGCAGCTCAGCGGTAGAGCAGGGATCAAGAAAATCTTCTGGTTCTCAATTTGGCATATTCTTTTCTTCACTGGACCAGCTGTTTCAACGTAGAAAGAATTGTGGTTATAAAATTCAATTTGAGTAAGAATATGTAGCTATGTTGACCTCAAAGCACTGAGGAACTTGTATGCACTAATTATGTGGAGAAGCAAATAATCTCTACATACATACAAATTTCCAAACTACGGAAGGTCAGCTTTTTTAAGCACAAAGACTTTTATCTGAATAATAGCCAATTTCAGGGGAAATTATTCTAAATATGCCCTGGTAAAGATAGTCACATTTAACAACACTTAATCTCATCTTGATGACCCAAAGCTATAATTATGAGCACCCGTTTTTATTCTGTGCTATAGCACAGTGAGACCTTCTGGGACTGGTAAATTGTAAAACTCTGAATGGCTCCAGACTGCTAAGCTTTTATAGTTTTATGTTTGCTTTATATGGATTTTCTGTCTCCCCCCTTTACAATCAAGCTGTCAGCTATTATTCTTGCTGCTCCCCGTATGTCTGAGATCCTCTCCCCATTTGTTCCCCATCTGCTATGCTGCTTCAGTCACTTATGTGCTGCGGAGGCTGATATTCATGTTTGTTAGAAGTGTCTGTAACGTATACGAAAATAGGCTCTGGGCGAGTAGAGAGGGGATCCCTTAGCTATAAAGTTAGTGAGCAGATTTAGGGACATCTATTTTAATTGCTCAGAAGCTATTTTAAGTTTGTTTTCTCTTTAGATTGGCAAATAAATAATGTCCAGATAAATGATACAGTATAGTATTTAAAAGCAGATATAAGCAGGCATGAAGAGTTCAGACATCCCTTGCTCATTTATGAACATCAGTCTTTCCTTGGGAAGAGATCCAAATCTCTAGGCAACACCGTGGGTCTTGGTCCTTTAAGTGTTTTCTTCATTTTTTTAAATTTCTGAAATCACTTTCCAACATAACATTGGTCTTTTCTAAACTGAAGTGGAGAGCAAATGGGAACACAGCAGAGGCATCCCTCTGGGCCTGACAGGTACAGAGCACAGGCCCCTGACCCCAGGCTGTCCTTCCCCAGGCCTGGTCCCTCATCAGGGCTGTCCTTCCCCAGGCAGGTCCCTGGCACCAGGGCTGTCCTTCCCCAGGTCTGGTCCCTGGCACCAGGGCTGTCCTTCCCCAGGCAGGTCCCTGACCCCAGGGCTGTCCTTCCCCAGGCCTGGTCCCTGGCACCAGGGCTGTCCTTCCCCAGGCAGGTCCCTGGCACCAGGGCTGTCCTTCCCCAGGCAGGTCCCTGACCCCAGGGCTGTCCTTCCCCAGGCAGGTCCCTGACCCCAGGGCTGTCCTTCCCCAGGCTGGTCCCTCATCAGGGCTGTCCTTCCCCAGCGGCTCCTATCCCTTCCCCTGAAATAAACCTCTGCCCATGTTTCTCTTGTCCACTTGTTGCTCCTGTCTCTTTAAAAAGATTAACTTTTCACAGCATAACTGATCTTGCAAGTTAAAACAGATTTCCCTTCATCCAAATTCTAAAATTCTCTCAAATGATCCGTAAGACTGATTGTCCTACTCTATTACTACATTTTTTCTCCCAGATTCTAAATTCCTCAAAATACACTCAGCAAGAGTAGACGAGCAAAGGAGACAGACTAGTAACAGCTAACCTCCGAGCTCACGTGATGCTGAGATCATTTTTAAAGCCACCATTGGAGACGGTGCTGTGGGAGCAGCATGGGCTGTAAAAGCCAAGCGATTTGCAAAATCATGCCAAGACAAGGAATTACTCAATGCAAACACCTGCTCCGGAGTGATTATCAAATTATCCGCCGCGTAACTACGACCCTGCCAGTTGATTTCCCTTCTCCCCCCCCCCCCCCCCCCCCCCCGCCCCCCACCTCCACGGTCATTTGTATTTACCAGTAAACACCCGCAAACCCGAAACCCAAAGGCCAAACTAAAGGACGCAGACTGGAGTTAATGAGGGGTTGTGATAACAACAGCCCGGCAACATCCCAACGCGCATTAACAAGCGGCCAAGGACTTCCTCGCGCAGGATCTCACTTACAGTTTGAAATCCCTGCACGCTAAGGCTGTTCCCTGGGAAAGTCGCCACCGATGAGTTTCCCCAAACAATGTGTAAAACTGGAAAAGAAAAACTGAGGTTAAAATATCACCCTAAGCTTTCCTTCTACTTCGCCTTTCCCTCCCCACCCAACCTCCTCCAGCCACCACCACTACCACCTTTCTTTCCAGCTGCCAGTTTTTAAAGTGTATGTTTTAATTTTTCACGGTTGAGCACATCCAAAGCTGTGTTAAGGGGCATGGGATTCTATTCTCCTCCAAAGTCTACATGCAACCCTGGATTACCACAGCTGGCTCTGCTAACGTTTGCAAAGTCTAACTTACTATCTAAGACTATTTCCAAGGCCATTGTGAGCTCTGTTTCGGGCACGAAATCCTCTCCTTGTAATGTAGACCATCTTAAATGGTCCTTTTGTGACCGTGGTCTCTACCCTTAAACAAATGCAGGGCATATTTTCCCTGATGGGTGTCCCAAGGAGAGCTTGGGAAGAAATCGTTTTTATCTAGGGCGGTTCACCCAGACACACAGACTTGCTTGTTACCGTATTTAAAGAAAGTGGCCACAAAGAAATAGTCATTGGATTTACAATAGGGGGTACCTAGTATGCATTTCCAAGGGATCACATTTTGGGGAGAATTACAGAATAATTACACATATGCTTAGATCACGAGCATTCAGTGAAGCGGACGGCATTTTGAGGATTTAAGATGTTGGGGCTGTGGTCTTTTCTAAGAAACCGGGATAATTCAGACATTCAAATGCAAAACCGCACCATTTGGAGAGTGTAATGCGGTCTGTTCTGGTCACTGTTACAAATTCGGAAAGGATCCCCTGGCTGCAGACATTAGAGGCACTTAATACTTAAATCTGTTTCCAAATGTAAAGCATAGAACAAAAGTGCTGGGCATTAATGAAACGTATCCTAACACTGGTGTGCTGACACATTTCATTAAAGTGTCACTTGGGGAGAGTAAAAAATAATGACAAGAGCTTTGCTGTAACTTGATAAGTTCCTCAGATGAAATATCACTAACTATAACACATTAAACATCCATTTGAACACTATTAGGGTTTTCAGATGGGGCTGGAATTAATTTCATGCTTAGCGTGTTATCTATAAGCAATTACTATAAATGAATCTCTTTTATAGGTCTGCATGCTGATTGGTTATTCATGTTAGTTGTATTTTAACCATCAGGAAATCAAATATTGCTGGAAGTTATTGCAATTATCTTAAGAAAAATACTTTAAATACCAAATCTCTTGTTTATTTATAAGGCCAGCCATTAGTTAATTCCTGAAGGAATGTACTGTCTGTATTTTTAAAAATATACACTTTTAACATTTTTGTTGGGTGACTGACTGGATTGGCAAAATAGTTTTCTACCGAACTCCAAAAAATTAAAGTGTTCTTCCAAGCTCAAAATGCCTTTTATAATTAGAAAATGGATAATAATAAGAATTCGACAAATGTAGACCAAAAACTCAGTATTTTATGGCTTCAAATAAAACCTTCCAATTTAATGTTCTAATTTAATGCTAAATAGTTTTCTATTTTGGAAAAATGTCCCTGTGTAAATACATGTAATTTGTATTTTCAGTAAATTTTCAAAACTTCTTTTTCTAAGATCTTGTGTCCAAAATCTCAAAATCAGAACTTTGCAAATTTGGCAGCCACCTCAATACTCTTAACTAATGGATTTCTGTAGGGTGTTTTTCCACATTAATAGATTTGTTTGATTTTTGTAGACCAGTCCTCTACAATGTGGTGAGGCAAGGAATTCTCCCAAGCAGAAATCGAGTTGCAAAGTAACACAAAACAGCAGAGATAAAACAGAGAAATTAGTCTGAAGCAAAACAAGAGAACAGCACAAGAAACTCGGAGCTGGCAATCTCGCAATGTGAAAGGTTAATCACAAGATTTAAAATCTAATCTTGCTTTCAAAGGCAGCTCATGTAATTGCATACATTGTCAAGGGACATGAGAACAGTGGGAACAGGAAAAAAATTTTTTTAAACAAGCGGGCTTGATATAAGCCGTAAATTTAATATGGAGAAAGGCAAAAAATTAGCAAGAGCAGGCTCAGACTTCAGTAAAGGGCCAGCGGGGGAACTGAGACAGTAGAAATGGCCACAAAGAACCACTTCTACAGAAAAGGGAACCTTTAATTTTGGATAAATATGTATTCCAATGGGATATTTCCCAAAGACCTTTGTGATTCCATTCCATTCATTCATGTTGCCTGACAAATATTTATAGGGGGGTCTATCGTGTGCTGATATTGTGGGAATGCAAAGATAAATCTGACACCAGAAAAAGAAAGTCCTAGCTCCATAAGGCACAAAGCAGAAAGAACCAAGTGAGAGTTAAGAGATGAGAGAAATAATTCCACAGAGGGGATGGCACTTAAACTATGCCTAGAAAAATGGGCAGGAGTTGGCCATAAGCAGGCGAGAATGGCAAGGCACAAATGAGACGGGAAAGCACGGAGTACGTGCAGAAGGCATTGCCGACGTCAGGCTGAGTGGAAGCTCATTCCAAACCCAGGAGCAGTGTGAGCTGGAAAGAGAGATGGCATTGATGTATGGGGCCTGGAGGAGTCTGACTGGATTCTATGGAAAGTGGGAACTCACTGGAGTTTTGGGATCCCGGGAACAGTATGATGCCACGGGTGTTGGAGAAGGTGAATCTGTGTGGGGCAACTGAGAAGAGGAAGAAGAAAGCAATCTCAGCAGAATATATTTCAGGACCTTTGTGTTCTTGGGCTAGAAAGTACCGAAAACATATCTATGAGTTCTGTGTTTCTAAATTTCAAGACTGCCACTTCTTGCTAATTGGAAAAGCAGTAAAAGGTGCCACTGAGAAACATGTAGTTTATCAAGGAAGGATAGAAGACCCCAGCCAGTGGGTGTTACTCAGACCAAATTCGCCTGTTTCCCAGGAGAGAGGTGTGTGATCTTTGGGTGCGTATTAAATGCCAGGGACTGAAGAGATAATAACTACCCCTGAGGATGTATGGAATTCCCTATCACAGCAGGAATATGGGTACATCTCAGGCCTAACCACGACATACAACTGCCAGCCACCCCATGAGCAGCCCCTGTTGCCCAGAAGTGTGCTAACCAGGACAAAACAACCTCCTCATTAACACACGGAAACAGGCCTCACCGTGTCAGCAAACACATTCAGGGGTTCTCGGTCATAACTGTATGGTGTTAAAGTTTGGGGGAGACATTACTAAAGGGGATAATGTACTAGTGAGTAAAAAAAAATTCTGGTTTTTGTAGTTTCTTTATCTGTCTTATTTCTATCATATTTTATACTTTTTAAGGTGATTTTAAATATGATATTTTTTCATCTCTCCCAATAATCCCATTATTTTGTTTTACAGAAAGAATTACAGACGCCCAGAGAGGATGGGTGGCTTTGGCTCAAATCTCACAGAGGAATGAGCACCCAGAATTCAGTTTCTTGATTCTCCCTCCACTTCATCATCTGGCCTCCTCCTACTTGTAATCAAGAAATGTTCATTCAGCATCTCTTCCACAGAAGGCATGTTTCTAAAGCCTCAGGTTTTTCTGGAAGTTTTAACAAAAAAAATCCCAGCAGGGTTTTAAAGGCGGAATGAAACCTAGCTGTCTTTCCTACACAGAGCCCCCTGGTGGCAGGTAAAGTAACAGTTTTGAGTTAGGATGTCCTGAGTTTTTAGGATCTGACTTACGGAAAGATGAGAATACTAAAACATAGAAAATAAATTGTAGAAGCGTTCATCTAATCCAGTGCTCTTACTTGGCATAGTATTAAGAAACTGATGTTCAGAGAGGTCAAGCAATAAGCTCATGGCAGCACAGCATCCTGAGCTAGGGCTTCTTTCCAGGAAGAAAGGCACCCCTTAGCATCTTCCTCATTCTCCTTTTTCTTGTGGGTTAACAGTCATGCCACCTAGGCAGTGTCTCCTTAGAGAGCATAAGCTTTTTGGATTTGCATAAATAATTGTACAGATGGATACCTCCTGGCTCCTGCTCTTACTAGTTATGGGACCCATGTGACTTCATCCCCCTTACCCCCTCTGAGCCTCAGTTTCCTCATTTATAAACTAGGAATAGAAATCATTTCCACCTCAGTGGGGTATTTTAAGGGTTAAATGAAATAATGCAATGACACACTTTGCACAAGCCTGGCACGTAGTAAAATCTTGATATGTGGCAGTTTTTATGCTTAATCTGCCTTGGTATATCCAGAGCCGTTAGCACTAAAGTTTTCCTCCTTAGATCCGGAAAAGTAATTTTCAGAGGAAGTGAGTGCTTTTAAAGATGGTTTCTTCTTCAAGATGAAAATGGCTATCACATAACCTCTGAGACAGCATCTCAGTGTGCCCAGGGAGCCTGGTTCTTCCCCCAGGGTTACCGAGACTGGTCTTTCTCATGGCAGAGCCAAAGGAATTTACTTCCAACCTCTTCTGAATTCACCTCAGCTCCATGGGGATCAGGGGAGAGGAACAGCAACATCTTCCATAGCCCTCTATCCCTCCCCAGCGCCCCTTCTAAGTTTCTCAGTTAAGAGGCATTGTCAGTCCCTGTTGTTTTCAGCTGTCAATGGAAATGAATAAGGCTACCTGCTCCCTCCTCCTCCACGTAGTTGTTCTGAGGATCAACTTTCAGTATGTGAAAGTGCCCTGAAAACAATGATTATCAGCAACATTGTTGTTAAGTCACTATTTGCTATTTCAACTGATTTATTGGGTACTTAGTATGTGTGAATATGAGAAACAGGATGGGCGTGGTCCCTGCTCACTTGTAGTTTACAGTCTGTGTTCCCTTAGTTTACTATTATTTTTATTGTTGATTAAAGTAAGAATAACTATAACTTGTATATAAGAATAAAATAACAATTATTGTGGATTAGATGTTTAATTTATAAACAATAATAGCTGCTTCATTTGACTACCCAGGTAGCATGCAAATATCACGTATTTAACTCACAAGAAACCAACAGGTAGGTATTTATAGAGGAACCCTTTGAAGCTGAAATAGACAGTGTAACTTGCTAAAGGCCTAATTTCAAATAACTTTCAAAACACAGTTCCAGAAGCTAAATCCAGCATTATTTTATTGTGCCACTAACAACTACGCCATTAAGATTGTTTGCCTTTATATCATGTGGGGCTGTTGTGTGGAGCAATCCTGAATGTCACACATGAAAAATTTAGCATAACATCACCTGATGGGCACTTCACTGTCTGTAATTCCGTAGACCTTCAAAGACTCATATTTTTTGAAATACACTAGAAAAGACAAAATAATAAAAGTTTAGGATACTTTCAAGATTATGTAGAGAATTAAATCAAAGAAAGTGCTGGACATTTGTTTTTATTATAAATATGTTGGCCCAAATTTCTTTCTGCACCCAGAAGTTAATGGAGCTCATCTGGACAGCATACATTTAAAAGAATGTTTGCTATATCTGTGCTCAGAATCTCAGATGTCTGTGGTACCTACCACAGAATATGACCTCTTGTGTCCATGTAATTTTTAAGAGCACTCTCTTTTACTCTCAAAATAGTCCAGGTTGGGACAATAAATTATACAACCATCGTACCAATAATTCATGGCAGTAAAGAAAATGTCCCATCTTCTTTGAAATTAAAAAATAGAAGTAGAATATTGGACTAACCCTTTTATTATCATAAACTACCCTGAAAACTGGACAGAATACATGAAACAATTACTTTCATACACTGGACAGCAGTCAGCTCAGGACTGTGAGGTAAGCGCTGTGACTGTCCCAGATTTCTTTCCATAGGCATTTTTGAAACCTCAGGGCAGATATGGAAAATCCAAGCAGAGCGAAGTAGTCTCACTGACCACAAGAGAAAGAGGTCATATTTAAGAGAGGATGAGAAAACTAGAATTTGTGGGGGGAAGTACTGGAAAGAAGAAAGCTAGACAGTGAAAGAGCTCTAGAAATTTGCATAGAGCCCCGTGAGTCTTTGGCTGAATATTGAGCTGCACATGCAGGGAGCAAGGCTCCACAGTCTAGGCCAGGGGAGGGCAAACTTTTTGACTCGAGGGCCACAATGGGTTCTTAAACTGGACCGGAGGGCCGGAACAAAAGCATGGATGGAGTGTTTGTGTGAACTAATATAAATCAAAGTAAACATCATTACATAAAAGGGTACGGTCTTTTTTTTTTTTTAGTTTTATTCATTTCAAACGGGCCGGATCCGGCCCGCGGGCCGTAGTTTGCCCACGGCTGGTCTAGGCAAAGCACTGCTGATGTGTTATAAGCTGAACAGCCATAGGAGCTTGCACTAGGCAGGGGACATCAGGTTCTCTAGAGTGGAGAGACCTGACAGATTGCCAAGGACATTTAAGAGACTCCAGTAAGATAACTCCTTAAAAGTAATGCTCAATTATCCTAAGGGTAAAAGGTTTTTCTAGTCTCACACTAATATAGCCTTTAAAAAAAAGCCTACATCATCACAAACAGGTGCATAACATATTGTGCAACAGGAATTTTTCAGCTCCATTATAATCTTATGGGACCACCATGGTGTTTGTGGTCCGCTGTTGACAGAAACGTCGTTGTGTGGCACATGACTGTGATGTCTGCCACTGATACCAACATAAAGGAAGGAGAAAGCAAAAAAAGTTCCACCCAGAGACCTGTGCGAGCCAACACGAGTGACACCCTATATTTGATGAGCTCTTTGCACCTTTCTTGTCTTCAAGTGAAAACTGGAGCCATGAAATTCCCATTTGGTTACCATTTAGATATGGCCATGCCAAGCTTTCAGGACTATAAGCATGGAAATTGATGAAATTACAGTCTGTTCAGGGAAATAATATGGTGATGAGAGAAAAAGCCTGTGTCATGATCCTGGTGGCAGCTTGTTAAAACAGGTGAACCTTTTCTTCCTTCTCTACTGGAAAACATCCCTTGGTACAATATGCCAAGTAGACGCTCAGGGAGAGAGGTCAATGGGGGGGGGAAAAAGGATGACACAAATAATTGAGATATTTTTAAGGGCATGTAAGTCAGTGAACATTTCATTAGTATCATTTCAGCGATTTTCTGCTCTCACAGAAGTAGCCAAATTGAAATCACATCCTTCTACTTATAAGCAAAAGAATGTGATTATGTTGCCATAACATTTAAGATTTGAGATGGTCGTGTGACAGGCATGAAGGAAGTCAGAGTTAAAGAATCTAAGTAAAATTAACATGGCCCTTTCCCATGAATGCTTTTCAGCAGAATACATTAAAAAAATAATCACTTCTTTATGAGCTACAAACAGCCACAACTTAATTTTCAGAGGAATGCATTTCTAGCATATGCTACACTGAAGTGATTGAAAAAAGTGTTGCTGTAGCTAATCATGGAGCACTCAACTTTCATCTTAAGTACCATCTCCCAAGGTCAAGACTACAGAGTTGTATCAGTTAGTTATTGCTGTTTAACAAATAAACCCCAAACCTTGTGGCTTAAACAACAACCCTTTATTCATTTTCATGAGTTACACTGATCTGGATGAGATTTAGCTGATCTTGACCAGGCTCAGGCCTGGTCAGCTGGGATGTTGACTGTGGGCTGATCGGTCCAGCATGGCTTTGCCGGTAGTGACTTAGCTCTGCTCTCACATGGTAGCTCGCCCTCCAGCAGGCTAGCCCAGTTGATTTTCTTGGCAATGGCAAATTCCAAGACAAAGAGTAGAAGCAATCAAGGCCTACTGAGGTCTAGGCTCAGAACTGGCATGTGGTCTCTTTACCACATTCTATTGGCTCAATATAAGACATTCAAAGGGTGGGGAAATAGTCCATCTCTAGATGGATGGACCTGCAAAGCAACATTGCCACGGGGAAGAATAGATGCCTCTATAATTATCTAATTGAAAATGGATTGCCCCCAATTTACAAACAGATTGGGATCCAAAAGCATACTTGTACCCCATTGTTTAACTCAAGGGACACAGATTCCTAAGGTAACAAATGTTAGATTCTCAAGTTAATCAACCTATTATTGCATAAGATTGAAGAAACAACTATGCACTGGTGATATAATCTAAAAATAAATGATGTCGTTGCTAGGAAAATACCAAATAAAGAGGAAATAAACAGCATTAAATCAGAAATTAATTTTTATTTCTTGGATAAAAGTGCCTTAAAGAAGCAAGTTTTGTTACAGGAGGAGGATGATAGAAGTATTTGGACTCACCAAGACAGTAAGGGACCCGTGAGAAAAATAGGAGTGCCCGGTCCCCAAGCCCTTCTTTACCATCTACTACTCCCACCATCCCCTACCCACCAAGCACCTAGGGTGGGTTCTAAGCTCCCACCCTGCTAAATCTCACTCCAGTACTTACTACTGGGACAAACAGCTGGAGTAATGTTTAAGCTGGAAGCTTTGATTCCAATGAAGATATTTTTGTGACGGTGCTAAAAAGAACTTCAGTTCACTTTCAAGTGCTTAGAACTTAATGCCATTTGTTCCTTTCCTTGAAATTTATTTATTTTTATTTTTTAAATATATTTTTATTGATTTCAGAGAGGAAGGGAAAGGTAGAGAGAGCTAGAAACATTGATGATGAGAGAGAATCATTGATTGGCTGCCTCCTGCATGCCCCACATTGGGGATTGAGCCCACAACCTGGACATGTGCCCTGACCAAGAACTGAACTGTGTCCTTCTGGTTCATAGGGTGATGCTCAACCACTGAACCATGCCAGCTGGGCTGAAATTCATTTTTTATGATGTTTCAAATATACAAAAAATACAGAGAATCACATAACAAACACTTCTGTATCTACTGTTCAGCCCTCTCCCTTCCTCAGAGAACATGTGCGGACTCAGCTCCACAGTCATTTCTAGAGAAGTTAGTAATAGTTTGAAATTATTCAGTCGGATACAGCTCATGTCTCTTCCCCCTGTGGTACCATATACTCCTACAGTTAGGCAGTAGGTTAAACATAAACAATGACAGCACAGTGATTGTAAAAATGACAACATCAAACTTCAATTATTTTAATCCTGTCATTTTATGAGAACATTTGGAGTTTTTATGTCTTTAACACAGTGAAACTTCATATTAAGTGTAACATATATTTCATACTTCAATATTTTACTAAATTTGAATATCTTTACAATTAAAAGTATTCTTTTTAATTGTTACTTTAAAGCTAGAGAATTAAATCTAAAAAAAATATTTTCAATTATTATATGACTCTTATGAAAACTATTTTGTCATATAAAGGAAGAAGTATTAAAAAATGACCCATTCTGGGTGTCAAGCACAGTAAGTGCCACCACTTGAAATACTGAACTATGTATGTACTTCTGCATTTTTGTCTCTAGTCTAGATCTCTCTTAACAGCTCCAAATTGATATATTAGAGTGGCTGCTTGATAACTCTACTTGGGTATCCTACAGACAACTCAAAATGAGTCATCTAAATGGGACATATTGATTTTTCCCCAGCCTGTACCTCTTTCCAGCTTTTCAGTAAATGACACCACCATTATATATCCAGTTATTAAAGCTAAATCCCAGGAAACGCTGTTGATACTTCCCCTTCCCTCACTTTCCATATTCAAACAATCCCCAAGGGATTTCCACTAGTCTCACCTTAGCGCAAACCATAGTGCCAAGAGCTTCCAGCCTCCCAGCATTTGCACCCATCTCTTCAATCCATGCCTCCCATGAAGCCCCTGGACCAGGTGACTCCTCAGAATCTTTCAGTGACTTCCCATTGCTGAGCATCATTACCTGGGTCTGCAGGCCTGAGTTTCTTGTCCAACATCATTTCAGCACCCTTTCATCCCCAGTCACTCTCCGCTATCTACAGAGGGCTTGTTTCTGATTCTCAACCCCTATCCCAATCCTTTCCCCAACTCAGAACCTTTTCACTTGCCCTCTCCTTGTCCAGAGAAGCCTGGAAGACTTTTACCCCAGGTCTTGCAAGGGCTCATTCATTGTCATCCTTCAACTTATAGTTTAAATGTCACTTCTTCAGAGCAGCCTTCCTTGATCCCATTTATACCCATTATCAACTTCATAATTATAGTGTTTATTTGAATCCTGGTTAATGGTTTACCTCCCTCATTAAATGTAAGCTCCAAGAAAACAGGTTTGCTTGCTCACCACTGTATCTTCAGTGTCCAATGCAGTGTGGACGCACATTGGGTACATAGGAAGTAAATCCTTGCTGAGAGCTGAGAGTGAATCAGTGAACTCTCCCTCCCTGCTCTGCATCTATAAGATTGCTGCAGAAGCTGCCATGCTCTTCTGTGACGTATCCCCACTGGTCCAGGGCAGTACATCTGGCTCACACTGAAGCACCAAGCCTCTGCCTGTGGATTTTGGAACTGGGGTTGAGAGAGAAAGAGAGCTAGCTATTCAATCCCCCTCAGGTAGATAAAGATCCACCATAAAAGCTCAGGGGCCATCAGTGACTGTTTTCTACCATGTGAGTCAGAAAAACAAAGACAACAAACTGGCAGGGAGACAAATAAAGCAGAGGAGCATAGAGCAGACAATCAAGAAATGAGAGCCTCCTGACGGTGTTACTGTGCCTGGTCCCAGGTGTCCTGGGGCTCCACTGCTGCCTTGTCCTTGGTGTCCACTGGCCATGGCAAAATTCACATGGGACATTTAAATAAAATTTCCAAATAAATGGATTAAATTATTCTAAAATACAGTACACAGAATGTTGTAACTTGAAAGACCATATGAGACTTTGAGACCATCTGTGATTTTGAGACTGTCTGTGATTGTTACACAAGTCTTTCCCCTAAAAGTTTCCTCCAATCCTCAAATGTATGAAGTTCTTCCTCAGAAACTCAAAATCACAGATAGAAAGTTGAGGGTACCTCCACGACATGTGGAGAGAGCAAAACCAATGGACTGTGTCAGTTAACACTGACAAAGGAATCTGGTTTCTCCTTCCAAATCTTTTCCTCACCAAGGCCTTCCTGCCTTGGACAGGAACATTTTACAGAAATGTCAGCACCCCCAGGCTCCACGAGGAAGGATTTAAATTATATAATAAGTCACTAAAGGAACTTTTAACTTTTCATCTACTCATTTGAAGTCAAAACATTCCCAAACAGCCCTAGCCAGTTTGGTTCAGTGGATAGAGCATCAGCCTGTGTACTGAAGGGTCCCGTGTTCGATTCCAGTCAAGGGCACATGCCCGGGTTGCAGGCTCAATCCCTAGTAGGGGGTGTGCAGGAGGCAGCTGATCAATGATTCTCTCTCATCATTGATGTTTCTCTCTCTCTCTCTCTCTCTCTCTCTCTCCCTTCCTCTCTGAAATCAATAAAAATATATTTAAACAAAACATTCCCAAACGTAAAGTAGAAATGTTAGCAGAGAGTGATTAAAAACCACTTTCCACATTTTGGATTTAAAATTAAATGAGAATAATAAGATAAGATACACTGAGAACTAGTTTCTCTCATGACCTCTACAACACACTCTGTGCCATACACTCTATGGTTTCCTAAAATTTAGCATGCTTCCTTAACTAGTCCCCCCGGCCCCTCGCCTCTTGCCCCCGCCACCCCCACCCCCCGGCTGCTGCGCACATACACACCACTGATACACTGATACTGGGACTGAACTTCAGCAAAGAAACAATTTGTCACAGCAACAGCTGAAACAAGAAGTGTCAGCAAGATAGATTAGACTTATTACAGGCTCCAGCACCCATTAGAAACATGATGACTGTGCCCTCATCTTACAGCATGGGCTGGGGATCCAGAACCAGCCAGAACCTGATGGCCATGCAAGCCCACAGCACTCACTCTCGCCTGGGCCATTGGAGACAGCCCAGACCCACCGACCGCACCTCTCTCGGGCATGACCACCCTGCCGGTTTTGCCCTGTTACCAGCCTCATCAGACTCTCTTGATCCCTATACAATCCAAACATCGCACAGCAGCACCATCATAATTAAGGAGACCTGCCAAGGAACAGTTTTGCTCAAAGAATTGTTTTTTCAATTCCTTGTTGCACCCTCATCAAGGAGGACCTAGAGCCCTGAAGAGTGTGCCCACTTTTCTCATCTTTAATTGGCTGAGATTTAGAGAGAAAAGAAACCAGGGGAGGAGAATGGGAAAAGTAGAGTGGAAAGTACATAAGCTTGGGATCACTTATCACAGACACTCTGCTACTGATGAGCTATAACCACAGGCAAGATGTTCAACATTCTGATTCCTGAGTCCCTGGTTTCTGAGCCAGAAGTCTGCGTGCAATCCTTCTTCTCCTCATTATTCAATCACCCCCATTTCCAACTACATCTTTAACATCTGCTTCAGTTGAAGCCTCTGTTTATGTTCCTCTCTGACTTAAAAATCACTCATTGGCTTCGCAGTGATTATAGCATAAAGACCCACCTCCATAGTCAGCATACAGCCATTTAGGATCTTGTCCCTAGAACTGAAATAGGAAAATGATTGCAAAACCAGCTGGACTTAGCATTGATCCCTCTGGATTACCCCACATCTGGCTCCATGGCCTCAGGGTGCCATGGTCCACCTGCACAGCTGGATCACGCCCATCTCTTAGTACCAAAATGCCCACACATACTGTCCCCCTTTTGGCCTCAGGATCCCTTTATAATCTTAAAAGTATTGAGAACTTCAAAGAGATTTTGTTTATGTACATTATATCTGCCAGTTATTACTCTCTTAGAAATTAAAACTAGGATATTTTTAAAATACTTGTTAATTCAATAGTCTAAAAACTGACTTATTAACATAAATAACAGTTGGGTAAAAATAACTATATTTCCAAAATAAAAAATAAAGGAGAAGAGTAACATTGCTCGGCATTTTTGCTAATCTCTCTTAATGCCTGGCTCAACAGAAGACAGCTGGATTTTCATAGCTGCTTCTGCACTGAATCTCTGGCAATATCGCATGTCATGCAGCCTCTGGAAAACTCTACTATACACTCGTGAGAGAATAAGAGTGAACGAATCAAATAGTATTATTAAAAAAATAATTTTGAGCTTCCGAAAGACTCTTAGAAGCCCCCAAAAGTTTTGAGATCACATTTTGAGGATGCCTGATCTAGTCTGTGTGGGATGAGTTCAACTTCTCAAGATCAAGGACCATGGGAAACAGTGGAGCTGAGGGCACAGCTATTGAGTCAGGCCGACTTGAATTTGAATCTCAGCTCTGCCACTTAGAAGGGTAAGCCCCAGGTTGCTCACTTCTAAGATGGGAATAATGCCATCTGTTCCATGGGGTTGTTGTAAAAATAAAATAGGGTATATCTGTGCTTGCCACCGTGCCCAGTACATGATAATTAGTAGAGATGGAATGGGGAGACTGGGATAGGAAGAGGGATAGAGAGAGTCACTAAATAGCTTTACAAAGTTATGTGCTGTCCTGACACACTTTGGCTTTTAATATCTAGTTTGAAAGAAAGGTAAAAACATAGATAGCATATTATAGCATGGTATGGCATGGTATCCTATCTTATCCTTTCCTATCCTATCCTATTGTGGAAGCTCCTGCAGCCAGGCTGGTAGTTGGTCAGCCACTTGTCCTTACTTAAAGGAGATTACACTTGATGATATGGGTAGGTCTCATCCAGTCAGGTGAAGGTCCTAAGAGCAAAAACAGAATTTCCAAAGAACAAATTCTGCCTTAAGGCTGCAGCATCAGTTCCTGCCTGAGTGTCCACCCTACAGATTTCAGACTTGCCAGCCCCCACAAACACATGAACCAATTCTTTTTTGTTAATCCTCACCCAAGGATATGTTTTTCATTTCAAAACTGGCAACAGTCTAATCGAAGGCACACAAATGCTGAACAAAATGATTCTCGATGGTTGCAATTCCATTGCTTCATGCTATGAGCAGAGCCTGGACCAGAAAAGTCATCAGTTTGAAGACAGGCATTGACAAAACAACTATTCATTTCTGTGGATTCTTTTGAAGTTTGAAAATGAACTCTATGTTAATAAACACTGACTTTATTCTCATGACCAGCCTTTCCTTCCCATCTCAGAAAGAAGCACGAAAAGTAAGTCAAGGCTTTGATTCAACTTCTGCAGGGCTTAAAATCACTAATCATATCTTCAGGTTGGCTACTTTTCTGACCTTCTGTCTGTTTCCCACATTATCAGTCATAAAACTGTTCAAGGTCCAAGTGTCACAGCTAGTTTCCCAAGTGGCATAAAAAGGGCAGTGCAGCAGGGTGCACCCTACTCTCTAGCTGCACTTAGCAAGGGGAGAACCCCAAAGGGGAGAGTTGGGGACATGATCTAAAGTCCCAGAGCAGGCTGAGTCCCCAAATCCATGACAAGGGGAAACAAAGTACACAAGAAGGCAAATCCCAAGTGAGGTTCTAGGGCTCAACAGCAGAAAGGTCACTGATGTCTCCCATTTCCCAAGAGTCCTTGGTTTCCAGCATGGTTAGGGGGCGTATAGGATCATATGAATTCTGGACACCGCCTCTCTCTCCTGCACTGACTTATAGGATATAAAGCATCCAGCAGCAAAAAACTACAAACAAGGCTGACAGGTGTGCCCACGACAAATGTAAGCTTTCCCAGGCAGTCATTCTAAGAAAGCATTTATCAGTCAGAGCCAAAGGGACAACTCCAGCAGGTGATCCTTTCATTTCCCACTAATTCAATTTGTGTAGAAATAAGCATAGCTCATTCCCTAAATCTGCCTTTCTCCTGGAGGGGAACTTGATATGGCCTGAAATTGCTAACTTAATTCCCATCTCCTGTTACAATCAGGAAGCTATATTTTTACTTGATTAAAATGCAGAAATCTGAGATCTGGAAAGGACCTTAGAATATAGCAAGTTTAGCCTCTTTGTTTGATGGGGAGGAGCTGGAAGGCCACAGAGAAATACGCACATAAAACAGCTCAGCTAATGAATTGGTGGGGATCAGAAACTACACGGTGAGATCAATCCAGGATGCTCTAGCAGGCTGTCCACAATGTGTGGGGTCAGGCGAAGGTGAGGATGGATGTTAGAGGGTGACAGGGTGTTGCTCCCATAGAAATGGCACCGGTGATCTGATCCAACCACTTCCAGGAAGCCCTGGCAGCATTTCAACCTTTGCCTAAATACTTGCACTGATTGGGGTCTCGCCATTTCATTAAGGAGACCCAAAAGAAAAGTTCTTTTTTTTTTTTTTTCCTTTTCATAGAACTAAATCTGTTTTCTTGAAACTTCTACACATTACCCGAGGGGCTCTCACCTTGGCTAATCATTCGGCTCACCTGTGAAACTTCTACAAGGTCCTGATCACCAGGCTACATACCAGGCCGAACAAAATAGAATTGAGGGTAGAAACCAGGCCTTGGTAGTGTCTAAAGCCCCTCAGGTGGTCCCAATAAGGAGCCAAATTTGAAAACCCCTGCATTTGGCTCAGCTAGGAATGCCAGGACAAAATAGTACAGACTGGGAGGCTTAAGCCACAGAAATTAATTTTCTCACTGTTCTAAAGGCTGGAAGTCCAAGATCAAGGTGTCAGCCGGTGTGGTTCATCCTAGGCCTCTCTCCTGGGCTTGTAGATTGTTGCCTTCTTGCTGTGTCCTCCTTACACGACCTTTCCTCTGTGCATGCACATCCTGATATCTCTCTCTCTCTCTCTCTCTCTCTCTCTCTCTCTCTCTCTCTCTCTTCTTACCAGTAATATCAGATTAGGGCCTCACCCTTATGCTCTCACCTTTACCTTCATAAAGGTCCTATCTTCAAACACAGTCACACTGGGGATTAGGGCTTCACGGATTAATTTGGAGGTGGGGGTGGGGTGGGGTCAGGAAGACACAATTCTGTTCATAATCGTTCTGTTCATTGACTAGAACTGGTTGAGTTAGAGCCCTTTACCTGAAGTGCCATAGCACCCACGTGTGCCATGAGATGTCAGATTGTTAGGGTGGATTCCAGGGCCATCAGAGGCCCTGAGACAGCTGCCTCTGGCCCTATGCGGCTACCTAAGCATGCTTTGAAACCAGCACCACTGAGCAGGACCAGATGCAAGCAATCTCATGAGCCCCAAAATCAGCCAACAAAACGAGCTATGTCTAGCCTTCATTGATCCATCTGATGAACTGAACCTGGGCAAGACTCTCTCCTATGGCAGACAGCTGCCTCATAGGATCCAGTGCCGAAGGAGCACACAGCACAGGCCAAAGAGACAGGGGCTGGAGGCCACAGGGGGCAGCTCCCGGGGTTGGCCTCTACCCTCTCCCTTTACATATATCAGACGGCCTGTTGTGACAGGTGAGCTGTAAAGGAGACGGGGAAGCAGCAGTCAGTGGCCTAGTGGCCTAGAGAACAATCAGGAGATCTGGGGGCCTTGGAAGCTCTCTGAGAAGCTTGTTAAAAACATACATTTTCAAAACTATCGGCTGGAGTTTTCAGTATGAACACAGACACCCCAAAATTGTTTATTTTTTAAAACAAGCACTCCTAGTCTTGTTATTATCAGAGAAGCCAGGGAAACACTGCGCTAGAACTTGGCCCTTTTAAACATGCAAGCATACCTCAGAGGTTCGGCAGTTCGGTTCCAGAAGACTGTAAAAAAGCGAGTATTGCCATAAAGCGAGTCGTAATTTTTCTGCTGGTGGAGGGACTTGCCTTTATTAAAAAACAAAACAAAACACAACACCCATGGAGCGCAAGAAGACTCGGGATGCCTGTGTCCTTTCCAGGGCCCTCACCTACAAATACCCTGAACCTGAAGCCCCAAGGGACGTAGCATTTGGAAGTTCGTCATCCAAACTTCTTGTTTGTTCTTGGGACCTGTTCTAAAACAACCCACAGTTTCGGCTTTGAGCCAATGAACCAGCTCTCTCTTCATTTTCAAAGGCTGAGCATGTCTATCATCTCTTAAACTGGAGGTACATCCTCTAAAACCACGTGGAATTTATTTTAGCACATGTGTGCTACATCAGGGTCTTGGCAAAGAGTTTGAGCTGGAATGAAAACCAACTAACAACCCAGTGGGCATCCTCAAGTGCAGACATAACAGTAACACTACTAGTGAGAGCTCGCCACCCAACTTTCTTAGCTGATTTAGCTCCCAAAGCATATGGGTCATTTCCCCTGAGTCTCAGGAACCCAAAGGGTTCTGATGCTGGCGATGTCAAGATGGCACTTCCCCTGTGGCTGGGTGTCCTCGAGGCTGCCTCTCCCAACCCAACCTGCTCCATCTGACTTTTCAAACTCTGTGTTCAGAGACTCTTCCTAAATTTCCTTACTAAATGTTAAAAACTTTCCCCATCCATTTGATCAAAACGGGAAACTTTTTGCCCTCTCTGACACAAATCATTTTAGGTTTTGACCACCTGATGGGTATTTGGGGTTAATTAGAAAATCCCCATCAAGAGTTCAGAGGCCAATATCAGCTGTCAAAATCCCACATCCCCTCCTCACCCCTCTTTCAAGTGCAAAACAACCTGTGTCTGAAGATGTGCGGGAGATAAAAGGGCACACAGCAGCTCTGGGGGCTTTGACTCAGTCCCATTCAGGGCCCCACCGCCATGAATACGGCAAAACCTCAAATGAAAGTTTTAATCTCCCCACTGCATTCAGCCTAAAGAGAAAAGGGTTTCCTTTTAACAATTTCCCCCCTTAAACCTTTTGTGTTGCAATGCTCCTGAAAAAAAGCAGAGATTTCACTCTGACCGGCGAGGGCTTTACGCCAAAGAAAGCAATGCACCTCAAACCCTTTGTGCTGAAATTAGAAGAAGGGCTCGCCGGCCCGAAGCAACCGGCGCAAAAGCAGCAACCCGTGGGGACTCAGCGCGCGGGGGGCAGAGGGTGCCCGCGTCCCTGCAGGCGCCCGACTCTGGGCCTCATGGCAAGAGTGTGAACACACCGTGGGCCCCACTGCTCCTCAAAACTGAGGGGTCTGGGGTGGGAGTGCGACAAGGGTGGTTGATTTCCCAGCCGGGACACCGGTCTGAAACGCACTAACATCCGCTTGTTTTTACACTGCGCTCAAGAGAAGGAGAAAGAACTCCAGTCCTCTCCAAGTCACCTTTTGGGGAGAACCTCGGACCGGGGTTCACAGGACCCTGGCTGAGGGCTGGGAAGCAGATCCCGGCTGCCTCAACGTGCCTACTTTTTTTTTTTTTTTTTTTTAAAGCTTACTTATTAGAGAGAGGACTAGAGAAATAGAAACATCGATGAGAAACATTGATTGGCTGCCTCCTGCACGCCCCCTACTGGGGATCGAGCGGGCAACCACGGGCCCTTCAGTCCGAGGCCCCACGCTCTATCCACTGAGCCAAACCGGCCAGGGCTCGGCATGCCTACCTTTGGGCGCAGACTTGGGGCCACTGCCGGAGCGGGGCACCTCCCTCTGCAAACGTCTTTGGGCACAGCGCTCCTCCCCGGCACCCCGCCTTCCCGCGAGGACCCGAGCGAGGCTGCGTCTTTGCCTGCCTGGCTATTAACCCCTTTGCACGCAATTAACGCTACCCGGGTGCCGGTCACGAGAAACGGAACCCCTCAGCTCTTCTGTCATTAAGAAAACAAAAAGTTTAATGAGTATAACGTTCCCTTCTTTATTCTTCCAATGGGCTACCCTAAATGTTTGAAATTGGCACCTGATACTAATTTAAAACATCGGGATTAACACCGGAGACGCAGTTCTGAGCCCAGCACGGTTTTATTAGCGCCTTAATTTGGTGTCGCTGAATTCTGACAGCCCAGTGAATGCCACCTTTTCAAAAGTTGTTTTTTTTTTTGGTCCAAAGACAAGAGTTCAAAAGGTCCTAAGAGAGCAGAGCGCCCAACTCTCTGCGCGAGCCGCGCACCGCAACCCCGGCCCTGGTCCCTCCCTCCCGCCTCCAGAGCTGGGAACGCGCCCCTTCCCTCCGCGATTCTGTCTCCTCCCTTGGACAGTCTGCATCGCCAGCCTTTTCACCATTTCTGAACATCATTTTTATTGAGGGTCACAGACGTAGAGACGTTGCCACTGTCCATGGCCAAATTGTCTTTGATTTTATATTTTTCTTTTAAAAATCTGTTGTGAAACGCCTCCCCCCCCTTCCCCCCCCCCCCCTGGTTCTTTTAGGTGGGGTGGCTTGGAGTGCAGTCTTCCGGACAGTGAGAGGAGCGGGGTGGGGGTGTTTCAAAAGATGTCTCCAACTCAGACGTTTGCAGAAACAGCGCTGAAAACGCGATAGGGTGGAGGTGAATCAGAGCCAAATAGTATTTCATGATGACATATATCTGTGTTAAACGGCATCTATCACTTTTTCTTTTATATAAAAAAGCACATAGGAACACTTTAAGATTCCTTCCTTTTCATTTGCCAGTTGCTGAATCAAGGGTTGTAGAAAATGCTCTGTTGATCATTTTAAGTTGTGAAATTTTAGCCAACTTCTCACTCCAGACACAAGCACACATACATACACACTTCCAAAATGAGAGCAGGAATAAATGGTGGTGATCAGTTCCTCTATATCTATGTTCTAGCTGCAAGCTCAATGTTTAAAAAAAAAACAACAACAAATCGACACAGGTTTATTAAAGCGTTTCTAAGTTCCCTTCCAGTTCTAATGCTCTAGAAATAACATTATTTCTCAATTTCTGGGTAGTTGAAGTGAAAGTATATCTTTAAAAAACACACACCATAATTAGCTGGATGATTAGACAAATGCAATACAATTTAAGTACTAATTTTAATACTAATAAGTACACACTATGGAAATATTTTTATACAAATGATATTTCAAATGCACAAAGATTGCTGCTTTTAAAATAACCCTCATGCAAATTTTCTGTAGAGTGAAGACTTTCTAATAGGAACAAACACCCCCTTATTAATCTACTTGTGTGTCTGAGTTTTCTTAAACCAGATTTCTTTAAAAACCAGGCATAGATTTCTCATACACAAGGTATGGCTATATTAACAGTGCACTAAAATTTACAATTTTCTAGAACCAAATACAAACTGAATAGGTTGGATGGCATTTCTTTTGTAAATGAGAAAAAAAGGGAGCTCTAAATGTCATTTTTATAACTATGTCTTAGAATTTAAATCATGTATTTTTTTTTTGCTAATCAGAAATTTTATTTTTTAATTTTATTTATTTATTTATTTTTGTTTTTTTTATGTTTTTACCATTATTTATTTTATTTTATTTTTTGCTAAAAGTATTACAAAGGGTATTACATAAGTGTCCTTCTCCCCCCCCCACCTCCCCCACCCCCCTCCCACCCCCCGGCCCTTGACAAACCCCTGTCCTCCCTTACCCCCCAGTGTCTTATGTCCATTAGTTATGCTTATATGGATGCATACAAGTCCTTCGGGTTAATCTCTTACTCCCCTCCCTCCTGTCCCCCAACCCTCCCTGGCCTTCCTACTGCAGTTTGACAATCACTTTGAGGCAGCTCTGCCTCTGTATCTATTATTGTTCAAAAGTTTGTAATGGTCTTTATTATCCATGAATGAGTGAGATCATGTGGTATTTTTCCTTCATTGACTGGCTTGTTTCACTTAGCATAATGCTCTCCAGTTCCATCCAGAAAATCATGTATGTTTTTTAAAAGACAAATTACATCTCTTCTCATTAGGGAAAATTAGAAGAGATGTAAAACCTAGAGATATCTCTTGAGCAGTGAAAAAAGTCACCCAGAGAAGATAAAACTATTTTTAACTCCACTAAATAAACGTGTGTCCAATTTACATTGTTATGAAGAGGAAATAATCACATTAAGATCTTCTACATTTTAGCTGAATTATGAGTAATGTATCTTTTGTGTGGGTCAATTTATGTGGCTCTTTGAGGGACAGTTTTCATTTGATTTTGATGCTTTCCGTTAAGTTTGAAATTTCAGTTAAGCTAAGGTAGAAGAGGAACAAAATTGTAGGATATGGTGATATTTGAGTTTTTATTTTTCTAACACTAAAATCTCCTTCAGAAATCAGCGATTTGAAAATTAATTTGTGAGCCTTGTTACAAACTGTCATGCTATTTCTCACAAAAACATCTTCTTGCTTGTCTTAAAGCAAAGAGACAACCTGGTATAAACCACCTGTTGTGCTATCCACCTACTCCAATTAGACAAGTCTCTTGCCTCTGTGGGAATAATGACCACATGAATCACTACTTTCAGACTAACTGAATCTCAACACCACAGCCAGGGTAGTCTTTTCATGCTCACAAAGTCAGCAGGCATCTTGCCTCTCATAAAGCCTCAAATCTATCAAGCACATGCAGAATAATTCACATCACTGCCCCTGAAACCCTTTGAAGCAAATAAACAGAAAAGAAAAAAAGAAGATTTGATCTCAATTTAAACATGTTAACAGTAACCCTATATTATTCCAGATTTTATCCAGCTGTTTTGGATCTTTAATGAATTTAAACAAGAGAGCAACCCTGTTTTAAGGATTAGAGGGTATAAAGGTTCAAAAGGAGTCAAACCCTTTTCTGAACTATGTATCTTCTACCCTGGCTTCTTGCTTGGCAGACTTTTAAGATTCAATGCCATTGATTTCTTTCTCACTTTTCTTTCGCTGCAATGATCTGACTTCCTTATAAATACTTTCCAAACCCGATCTCTCATATTCTTAACTATAAACATTATAGGTCACACAGGGTGGGCTCAAAATCATTTGTCTCACAGGGCATTGGGATTTACTTCTGAAGCCATCCACAATCATCTATGTCAGGTTCAATGAAAGAGGGCTTATTTAGTTTTATTCTTTTTTAAGGAACACACGAGAAAGAAAAAAAATAACCTAAAATATGACCACATTTAGGGTTAAGTTGCAACCACTTAATCAAATAATTACATCCCTAAAATGTGTGAATGTGCTTAGTTTTCCCAGAACTACAGAGAAAAAGACATTCTCATGGATAAGAAAGCTTAATGTCTAACATGAGCTGATTCTGCAGATTAAGTTCAAATGGAGAGCCAGAGGGAGATATAGAAGTGCAACAGCCAAAGAAAGAGGTTTGCAGGTGAATGTATAGAAGTGAGCTGTTGGTACATAGCAGTCCTCACTCTAACTCAGCGGTTCTCAACCTGTGGGTCGAGACTCCTTTGGGGGTCGAATGACCCTTTCACAGGGGTCGCCTAAGACCATCGGAAAAACACATATATGATTACATATTGTTTTGTGATTAATCACTATGCTTTAATTATGTTCAATTTGTAACAGTGAAATTGGGGGTCACCACAACATGAGGAACTGTATTAAAGGGTCGCGGCATTAGGAAGGTTGAGAACCACTGCTCTAACTACTGATTAGAAGGGAGTCTGTTATCATAGTGGGATGAACCAGGCCCCCCAGAAGGTACTGCTGGGGCTACAATGAAGGGTCATTGTAGAGTGTCCTTAATTTTGCAGTTAAAGTGTTTGGAAAGATACACTTCTTTTGTCATGGGCGGGGGAGAAATGAGGGTTTGGGGGTAGCAGTGGAGGGAAATATTTATTGAACAGTGCATTATACAGGTAAGCATCACACGGACTCTCTCTGATCCCCATTTTTGCAGATGAGTAAAAGAGTTTGGAAAGTTGAAGTTTCTTTTACAAGGAGACAGCAACTGCTTGGTAGGGCTGACATTCTGATTCAAGCCACTGTTTCCAAAATATGCTGCCTCTCTACTCAAGAGTAGGAAGGCATGTTTTAAGTGTTCATAGAAAGTTATATATATAAATATATATGGAAATAGGTGTTAAGGCCTCTGTCTTTTCTTTTTTTTTTTTTTAAATATATTTTATTGATTTTTTACAGAGAGGAAGGGAGAGAGATAGAGAGTCAGAAACATCGATGAGAGAGGAACATCGATCAGCCCGCAACCCAGGTACATGCCCCTGACCGGAATCGAACCCGGGACCCCTCAGTCCGCAGGCCGACGCTCTATCCACTGAGCCAAACCGGTTTCGGCTTCTGTCTTTTCTTATTATCTGTTCTTGCATCATTCAGTTCAACAAGTTAATACATTTTTCATTAAGCATCTTTTACTTTACATCACTCCAAAATATATTTAGTACAGGTTAAGTGCCTTAGTTAAGGTCTCACAGAAACAGGCAATTAGACTGGAGTTCATGCTCTTAATTAAGCACCATTCTTGACTACTTTGGCTGTCATCTTGAAAATAGGTGATCTGGCCAAAAGGAGGAGAGAATATTGCATAAAGATGATCTGACAAGAGGATGTGTATCTCCTAACTCAATAGGAAATATAGTATTTGGAAAAGATTCTAGAGGAGCAAGAATAAATCACCAATGGGAAGAGAGCAACAAAGATGGAGACATCCAAGAAAATGGGATTGACTTTCTACAAAACAAAAAAATAACATCCATACTTCTCTGTTAGATTAAGAATAAGTGGGACGTTACAATACCAAAAAATAACATTCATTGTTAATATAGAAAATATGAAAAAATAGAAAATAAAATTATCCATACTAGTAGTCCCATCACCCAAAGATAGTCACTATTTTTGTAATATAAATTTATATTTACTATATAACATACAGGTATAGGAACATTTTAAATAGAATTATTATCTTAATATAATTTTTTTAAAAAAATTATTTCTCATTTTTTAAAAAAATATTTTATTAATTTTTTTACAGAGAGGAAGGGAGAGGGATAGAGAGTTAGAAACATCGTTGAGAGAGAAACATCGATTCAGCTGCCTCCTGCACACTCCCCACTGGGGATGTGCCTGCAACCAAGGTACATGCCCTTGACCGGAATCGAACCCAGGACCCTTTAGTCCACAGGCCGACCCTCTATCCACTGAGCCAAACCAGTTAGGGCTCTTAATATAATTTTCAATCTGGTTTTTAAATCACTATTATTATGACAAGTACATTTTCCATGCCATTATAAAGTCTTTGAAAACACTCTTCTTAATATTACATATCATAATTTATTAAACCAATTCCCTATAGACATCTAGTAATTTTATTTTTGCCACTATAAGTGCTTTAAAAAAATCTCTGTGGACATTTCTGATGATTTTATCAAGATTAAACAACACTTTCAGGTTCTTGATACATACTGCCATTTTGTTTCCAAAATGGTTGTTGTCATTTATCCTCCATGAATAAGATGCAAAAACAATCTTTTCACTGCTGGGTAATAATATTAAAATTTTTTTCTACCAATGAATGGAAAGGGAAAGAATGTTATTATTTTATGTTCCTTCATTATTAGGTTGAATATTTTGACATGTCTTTTGATATTTTTATCTTTTATGAATTATCTTTTATGTCCTTTGGTTTTTTGGTGTGTTTTTTTTTGCTATTGATATGCTTGAGTGGTTGATTTTAAAGAGTTCTTTACATATTAACAATATTAAATGATTGTGTGAAACTATATTTGGACCTTGTTTTTCAAAGTCCAGGCCAAATGATGCATCTTTCATTATGCCTTTCCTGACTCCTTTCACCCTAACTCAAGTCTCCTGATTCTAAAGTCCTAACCTAATATTCCGTACTAAATTATGCACTGTGTGCAGTCCTTTAGAGTTTTTTCTTTTGTCTTCTATGGTAACTTTCCATAGGAGAGTTAATATCTTTTAACAACTGCAAAGATGACCAAGTTGGCACGTGAGTTTTCAGTGTCTTTACCTATGACACAGTTGTATGTATCCCCATTTAATGGTGATAGAACTAGGGTTCAACCCAGATTCCTCAGCTACTATGTGGTTATCCTAAGCACTCGACCAGGCTTTCCACTCCTTCTAGTTTTCACGTTAGCATGTTTACATTGAAATAAAACCTTTATCTTGTTTTAACATTTTCTCTCAGTGTATTTTAAACATCTGAGACACAACTCAAAAAGCTCACGAAGGAGACTGATAAGAAATAGAAGCAAGTCTGATATTTTGGATTTTTTGTAAGAAAAATAAACTCTTTTTTCTTTCTAAACATATGACTGTAATGATCCTTCACCTTTACAGTAAAGAATCTAAAATTTCACCTCAACTTGATTTTATGGGATATACAGATATACTAGTGTGCATGTGTGTGTGTGTGTGTGTGTGTGTGTGTGTATATATATATATATATATATATATATATATATATATATAATTTCCAGGAGTTATTCTAAAATCACAGCACAAGTCAACATCAACAGAAAGGAAATTAAACAGCTTATGGCTTTCAACATCGTGTTTCTCTCAAATTTTGCTCCAGAATTCAGGTCTTTACAAATCACGTGGATGTTCTGAATAAATGGCTTTATTTTTCTTTTCAATAGAATGGGAACTTATTCAGCACTCACTCATAAAAAGCTTTTATTATAAAATAAAATCTCTGAAATGGAAAGGACCCCAGGGATGGCCTAGAATCTGATGGAGAGAAGTCTGATCCACAGTGTATTACTTTTTGTGCTATCCATTATGAATGGCTGGGAAACAAGGAGGAGGGAAAGGTCCTATCGAAAGGTGAAATTTATGCCTCCTCTCTGGAATTGGGCAGGTATGGAATCTAGAGAGGCCTTCAAACTTCTGAAGAGAAGACCTGATTTGAATGTCAGTAACATGGCTGGACTTCCAGGCCTTCTAAAATGGTCTTTTATACCCATGCGAATATTAGAAAATGCCCATCCTAAGGAGGTGGGAGCATGCAGGGGGAACAGACCTCTTTGCCTACATCTCAGCTCATTTACATGCTCTCCAATGGAGGTCATATCGATAGGAGACCCCACCTCTGTCAGCTTTGCGGGTCCCTTAACCTGAGAACCTTGAGGCCCATTGAGAGCTATTCATACTTGGCAGATTGATTTCTTCAGTCATTTTGTCATAGTAACTGACAATTCACTGCCATCCAAGTGTATCTGGGAGCACAATGCCCACATAAATATTGTCGGCAATTCTCAGCATATCCCTTTGTGGAAATGGTGGGTTAATTTACTTCTGCTGCTTGACTTTCTATAGCTACGTGGCAGAAGATCATTTCCTCTGCAACCACAGAGGGAACAGACCCAGTTGGGCTTGATTCACAGAAGCAGAGAGTTCAGAATCCCCCATCAACGCAGAATGAAATGAATCAAAACTTCAAACACAGGTTATTCTCGGGGGGGGGGGGGGGGGGGGGGGGGGGGGGGGAGACATGAAAACCTTGATGAGAAACAGGTGCAGCCAAAGTCCTAAAATTATTCTAGAGAGTTTAGGGCATGGAAATACTAGGCTATATGATTGGGGAAATATCTTTTTTAAAATAATATATTAAAGCCGAACCGGTTTGGCTCAGTGGATAGAGCGTCGGCCTGTGGACTCAAGGGTCCCGGGTTCGATTCTGGTCAAGGGCATGTACCTTGGTTGCAGGCACATCCCCAGTGGGGGGTGTGCAGGAGGCAGCTGATCGATCTCTCTCATCGATGTTTCTAACTCTCTATCCCTCTCCCTTCTTCTCTGTAAAAAATCAATAAAATATATTTAAAAAAAAATAAATAAAAAATAATATATTAAAAAAATATTTTTTATTGATTTTTTACAGAGAGGAAGGGGGAAGGATAGAGAGTTAGAAACATCGATGAGAGAGAAACATCGATCAGCTGCCTCCTGCACACCCCCACTGGGGATGTGCCTGAAACCAAGGCACGTGCCCTTGACTGGAATCGAACCCAGGACCCTTCAGTCTGCAGGCCGACGCTCTATCCACTGAGCCAAACCAGTTAGGGCATATCTTGTTTAAATCACATGAGAGACAAAGGACAATGAATCCTTAATCACACCAGCTAATTTAAAAGGTGCATTCTGAACTCTGCTGACTCACAGAGCAGATAGGGGACTTCCTGAACGCAGTGTAGAAAGCTCTGGAGTGCTTCCTATACATAGAGTTTTCTTGTTGTTTCCCCAGCTGTAATCCAACCATCACTGAATGGGGAGGCAGCCATATACCTGTGGCAAGACAAAAAGAACGAGGGCTTTGGCAGTAAACATTTCTGGATTTGATACCTGGCTCCACTGCTTAGTCATGGTAACCTAAGTCCCTTAACCTTTCTGAATTCAGTTTCACCATATATATAGTGGGATTACAAAGGTACCCACTTTACAGAATGGTTTCAAGGATTGAATGAGATCATTGGTTTATTCAACCATCTCTTCTGAGTGCCTGCTCTGCATTAGGCACAGTATCTAGGATTGGGAAATGAAAATATTTGAGGGAAGAGGTCTCCACCTTTGATTTTAGGGCATCCAATTAGAATGGAAAATAAAACTGCTTCAGTGCAAAATTTGACTCTGTGACTTGGCTTGGTAGAGTCAGTGAAGGCTGCTCAGAGAAGACATCTCTCAAGATTTGAAGGAGAGGAAGTTTGGCAGGCATACAGGCAGAGAGGAGACATCCCAGGCGACAAGAAGGCCAGAGGGGTAGGTGATAGCACTCATATTGTTGCTGGAATATAGAATGTCCAAGGAGCATGTGGCAGAAGACATCGATGAGCGGAGAGAGAACCAAATCACAAAGAGCTTTGTGCATGCCCAATGACGAGGAATTTAGATTTTAACACAAGGGGCCTTTGAAATACACCTGTCCCAATTAAGCATTTACTATGTACCATGCGCTGTGCTCAATGATTGTGATATTCTTTGTCTAGTCAGGGGTAATCAAAGACGATGTCACTGTGGAGTTGATTTTCCGCTTAGTTCCTTGTGATAAATAGTGAACCAAGTTTATGTATGGTGAGGGGAGTGGAGGATAAACCTTTTGAAAAATTCTACCATGTCTGGGGTCAAAAGACATGGATCCCCTTCCACATGGTTTCTTTATCTCTCTGAACCTACCTCCTTCTCTCTGGTGCGTGTGTGTAAATATCATCTGCCAAGTCTCAGTGTAGAACTTTATGACACAAGGGATGGTTAATACCTTAAAGAAATGAAGTGCTATCTAAAGCTGTAATCTGCTCCAATTTTCTCCTTTCTGTCTTTGGAGTGTGTGACCAGGACACTTAAATATCTGAAGGAGCCCAAGCTCTAAGAGAAGGGAGCCCCAAGCCTCCCAAGTCCAATACCCCCTATTTCTGAGGCCCATGTAAAGGAGAGTCAGGACTTTGGGGGAACTTTGAAGACAAATTCTAGAAATCCAGATACTTGGGCTTTACCTTGGGGGAAGTTACTTGATCCTTGTGAGTTTCAGTTCCCTCATCTCAAAAGTGAGGATAAATGGAGTCTGGTCAAGATGGTGGGGTAGGTAAACACAGCACTTGGAACCTCACATGATCACATTAAAATTACAACTAAGTAACATAGGCATTATTCAGAATATCTGAAATCTAGCTGAACAAAGTCCTATACATAAGGATATGAAGAAGAAGCCACTTTGACACATGTAGGAAGGGTGTAGACACAAAATAGTCAGGCAGTTAAAAATCAGGAGGGCAAAAATAAAATAAAAAATCAGTAGGTCTATCTTGGTTGCAGAAGTCCTCCCTGAGGAGCAAGGTGTCCTAGCCCCATACCAGAACCTGCAGCCCAGGGTTCCAATGCTGGGAAGAGAAATCCCCATAACATCTGGCTGTGAAAACCTGCTGGACTGTGGCTGAGTGAGACAGAGGGCTGATGGAGTTCCAGGCAGTTTGCCTTAAAGGGACTGCATATGGACTTACTTGGACTCACTCTCTCTGAGTTCCAGCACTCTGCAGCATGGATATATGGGGAGGAACTGAATTGTCCGGATTCAAAATGAGGGCTGAAGGGGCAACTTTCTCCCAGGCAGAAGTGCTACAAGAGGCCATTGTTCCTTTGCTGAGCACTTGCCCTACAAGCCAGAAGGCACCATATCTGAGTCTCCATCATCCTGGCTCACACTGTTCACCCAGCCCTGGTAATTCTCTGAGACCCCATTCCACTCAACTTACAGGTCCTCCCAAGCTGTTTCTAGTGGCTTTTCTATACAAAGAACTTTCTTGGCTCATGCTTTGGACTTTCCTAAAATCTTCCAAACAAGCAGCATCTGGCTTCTGCATACCCCATACCTCTTGCTAAGTGGCCCAAGGCCTGGCCTAGCAACAGCAGCTTTGGTTCACAGTGTGGCCTCTCCCAGACACCTCCAAGCCCAGCACAAGTAGCAGCCATTTTCAGATTGCTCTGTAGCTCATGCTGGGTGGCCCATAGCAGGGCACAGATGGTGGCTGACCTTAGCCTGCACCTCCTGGGAGGCTCCAGAGCCAGTGCATCCAGTAGACAGCTTCAAACCGCAGAATATTACAACCCAACCATCTCCCCAAGTGACATACTCAAGGGGTGGACTCAAGCTGACACCAAAGCCCCACTGAAGCAAGTTCTGCTTAGTAGGGGCAGCCCTGCATAGCAGCTCCTCCTATATAGTCTCAGCCTGTCCTCAAAACCAGTTGGCCTGGGGGTGAATCCCTCCCAGTGATGTGCCAATAGCAATCAAGGCTCAACTACAACAGGACAGTGTACCCTGCCCACATAGGGGAAGTACCTGGAGCACCCAGCTCTGGTGACTGGGGAGGCCAAAATGAGGAGACAAAGAAACATGCTACCAAACGAAAGAACAGAAAATATCTCCAGAAAAAGAACTAAATGAAAGAGAGGCAAGGAAACTATCAGATATAGAGTTCAAAACAATGGTTATAAGGATGTTCAAGGAACTTAGCGAGGATTTCAACAGCATAGAAAAGGACATGAAACCATAAAAAAAAGTCAGGAATGAAGGATACATTCACAGAAATGAAGAATAAATTATAGGAAATCAACAGTAGAGTAGATGAAGTAGAGAATCAAATCAGCAATTTGGAATATAAGGAATCAGAAAACACACAATCAGAACAGCAAAAAGAAAAACAATCCAAAAAATGAGGATAATGTAAGGAGCTCTGGGAGAACTTGGATTGTATAGTCAGAGGGATACCTTCCTACCATCTCCAACTGATCATAATATAGGGTAGAGTAAGCCACATGCCTCCCTACTCCAGTGACAGGCTCTTGAAGAGCTCTGTCTTCTTCCTCTATGAGTAATCTCTGTATAATATCAAAGCATGGAGCATCAGCAGGTGCTGAATAAGTGCTGTTACTTAGCAAAGGATTCCCAGTCTAACAGTGAATACTGGGAACTCCTTCATATCAGACCTCAAAAAGGCAGGCGCCCAGGCACTGAGTTAAGAACAAGGAGGCTCCCTGGAATCTGGATGGCACTTCAGTGTGTGGAATGAGAAAGCTGGGCCTTTTCAAAGCATGAATTTTCCCTTCTGTGAAATGGGGAAAATTCTACCCAATTACTTCCTGTCTAATTTGTTAAAAATTAATTGCACCAAATTTGAAGTAATCAGCTCCATTATGCACCCTGTACAAGGACAATATTTGTTGTTGGTTTTGTAAAGGGACCAGTAAGGTGAGGAGGGTAGGATGGCAGGGCTCCAAGGAGAGAAAATCTCAGTGCTGAGATGAACAGTCAGAAAAGAATGTTTGCCGATAGAAAACTGTTTGTTACAGAGCGCGCTTCCCAGAAGTCTTCTGGCTGGCTCGCTAGCCAGAGGCTAGAACTGTTTCCAAAAAAGTTCTGCGTAGGCTTTTGAAAGAAAACAATGTGGGTTCTCTGCTGGCAGCTGTTTAGGCTACTGGTATCTTGGAAGTACAATTTTTTTCTCTTTCTTTTTAGTGAAAGACACATTTCTGGGTCCCCAGTCACTAGGAGAAGAATGTTTTTTGGTTTTTTGGGGGTTTTTTTGCAGGTGGCCATTAAGTAAAAAGTATCCAAACTCACACTATCATTCACAATTTTCAGGTCTGTTTCATTTTGGTGTCAACTAATAGAAAGATTAAACCATGATCCTCTACATAAATCTCTTCCCATGTGTTTATTCATAATAATTTTTAAACACTCAAATGACAAGACTTGCTCACCAAAGCACAGGAAAGCATTACAGAGTTAAAAAGGAAGGACACCCACTTTCTCGACCCATTTCAGCAAATGGCTCACTTTCATAGTAATTCAGCCACTCTAGCAACAAGCGCTGTTTTCAACTGAACTATTATTGATGAGCTACACCTGGCATTTCCATTCACTCGTAAGTATTATAATCACACTACAAATTTTTCATCTGAGATAAAGCTTGGTGAAATGATTCTTAACCCAGAAACCATCACTGAGATGTGAGTAGGCTGGAAACAGGAAGGCAATTGCAAAGAGAAACTCAAAGACTCGGGAATGTTTCCCTGAAAATGGAAAACTGTGCCATCAAGCCAGGACTCCCCATTTCTCAGAATCCTCACTGTGAGGTGATAGGCAGTACACAGAGAGATTTTAGGGCAGTGAAAATACTCTGTAAGATATTACAATGATGAATATATGTCATTATACATTTGTCCAAACACATAGAATGTGCAACACCAAGAATGAACCCTAGGATAAACAATGGGCTTTGGATGATCATGATGGGTCAATATAGGTTCATCCTTCATTTTTTTAAAAAAAGTACCATCATGATGATGGGGGAGGCTATGCATGTGGTGGGAGCAGGGAAATCTCTGTATCTTCCTGTTAATTTTGTTCTGAGCCTAAACTTGCTCAACAAAAATAAAATATTAAAAAAACACACAAAGCTATTGGAGGCTAACCCTTGTTAATAGGAAATGGGAGAATATAGACTCCAAAGAAAGGGGGTCCTAGGCTGGGTGGAACCCCCAATGCAGCTGAATTGCATAGAACAGCCTTTTCCCTTTCTGCTGTATTTGGCTCTTGTTCCCTGATATTCCTAAGTAACAGGCCATTTTCTAATTGTCATCTTGGTCATATTCAACTGAAGGGAAAGTGAACATAATATTTGTTGAGCACCTTCCATAGGTATTTCTTTTATAGCAGGATGTTTTCTGATAACATTTGGAATTAACCATGTAATCAATTAGAACATAGGATTTGTTCTGCTATTCTTTTTAACGTATCCCCACCTGTAACTTATAGAAATAGAAGCATTTTGAGCCAACATGGCAGCTTCATTTGAATGGTGCTGGTGCTTTCTTTATCACAACAATGGATGACGAGGGAATAAGTATGAATTACCGAAAATAGTATCTCTGACTCTATGAAAAGAAAGTGCTTTATTCTTGATCAAAAGCTGGATATAATCAAAGCTGGATTTGCTAAGAAATGTTTACCGCAATATTTAAAATTTCCTTTCTCTTAGTGAAATTTCCGTAGGAAAAATAGCTTTGAGATTGAATATCTGAAACTCATGACCCCTGAGCCCCTTTCTTCCATCCTATTACTGTTTTTATCATGTGCTTTCTTAAAATAACCCTGATCCCCCCACCATCACATACTGCACTGTGTTCGGCAGGTGCTTTTTAAATAAATAAGTACTCTGAGTCAAAATAGGTCACAGGCGGCATGACGTTTAAAAACCAAGTTACTTTGTTTCCCTATGGAATGGCAAATAGACCTGAAATTCTTTTGAGAAACACCAGTGAACCCGAGTAAATCAGAACTGAGCCTATCTACTTTCTGAAACGATGATGTCCTTTGACCAGAACCTGAACCGAGGGGGTGATTTCCCTGGAGGCAGACTGCCTGTGCCTCCTCTGAACCCGCTACAGCCATCTGGGCCGAGAGCTAAGCTCCCGAAAGCAAACACCAGGAAAGGGCCTCCGAAGAAGGTGGTCTTTCCTGGGAAGAGTTAAACGGGCCTTAGCTCAACTCCAACCCTTCTCACTCCAGAGAGCAGCTCTGGGAGTCCCCGAGGGGGCCTTTGCTGCTCTGACTTCTCACACACTCGTCTTTCAAATGAATTTAAATCTTTTCTTGTCCAAATCCCCACAGAAGAAAAAAAAAAAAAAAGCAACCACTCTGCAGTTTTTCTACTATTATGCAAATAGATTAATCAGGCAATGCTCCTGTGAGAATTAATTTATACTGAACCCAACGAGGCCTGGACGCTTGCTGACTGAACCCCTAGGCCAAAGCCTCAGCTAGGTAGCACCTCATATTATTCCTTTGACGAAATGTGAACTGACATAAATACTATGGCTCCCTTTCAATCCGATTACCCCGTTACCTCACATCAATGCTACCCCAGCCATCAGATTCTGGCGTCTTTCCTTTCACCGGCTCCAGGGACAACAGACAACTCCTGCTCGATAAACAAGCACCCACGCTGCCACCTCGGACCCCCACTCTTAACCCATCATCCTCGCTCAATGGGCCCTATTCGACAAGGTATTTTATTCTGTTTGTAGGAATCAAGGACTGAAACACAGTTCAAAATCAGGCCTGGCTGTGGCTGTTCATTCAAAGCTGCCCTTTCACACAGTCAGTTACTAAGAGCCCCTGGAAATAACACCCCTGAAGTATCCACCCTTTAATAGACGTCATCCCCTAGGGACGCTCCCTCATCCCCTCCGCTGGGCTCCCTCCCTTACAGCTCATGAACTCTTTTTAAAACACACACAAAACAAATAGCAGCACAGGTTCCCTGGGCTTGCATGACCTGAGGCTCAGTCTAAATGAACCTACATTTTAAACCATACCTTTGTACTAAACTCATGTTGACAACCACTAAATTCTTTCCATTGCTCTGCATAGAAACTTTTTTAAAAAGTTTATTTCTCCCCCATCTCTCCCCCCACCCCCAAACTCTGCCCATTTATAAAGCTTGGCTGAACAATCCACCAGGTGGGGGGAAAGCTTTTCTATGTGGGCAGCTCAGTTTCTGGAAGCCCTACCTTGGTAATTAGATTAACAGGCAATATGTGAATAGCAGGGACCACAACAGACCCCACTCCCTTCATGCTTTATGCCATTTATTGCACATAATTGATAGCAAAATATCTTGACTGATGGCAGAAAAAACTATGGATTTGTGAGCAACTCGCTGTTGAAAATGGAAATGAGGGAGAAAGAAAACAAAGCAGGCTTTATTTGTCCAAAGCAACCTCAATGCATTGTAGTACTCGGTGTTTTGAGAGAGGGGCAGAAGTTACATGTGATCATAAACTGGGGCTGCTGGTATGTTTGTTAGCCTTGTAGTTAGTTAGTTTAAATATTTCTGTGCCTCCTTTGAGCACTATGTGCAATAGAGGACAGTGACCTTAGAGGCAATGCAGGTCTTTCTGAATCGAGGAAGGCAGAGGTACCTCTGTAACCGCTGACCCTCTGAATTTGAGAAGCCCTTTGAAACAGATCCTAACTATGTGTATAAAGAAACTATTCATGCTGGAGAAATAAGAGAAAGCAAAATAAGTAGTAAGATTGAAACACACACTCAGCTACCTATGGGGAAAGTTATGGTTTTACCAAAAACCATTCATATTTTTTGTGAGGCAGTTTGCTTTCTGTCATGCCAGAGGGGACCATCTCTGTTTTAATATAAAGTAAACTTACATTTAAAAGTAAAAGAGGCATTGAGCGAACATGTTAGAATTTGTGAATTAATTTTCACTAAAAGTGACACCCTCTTCCTTTCACCCTAACGTTGGCGCCTTTGCCCAAATGTCTAAAATTGGCTGCTTAGCCCTAGCTGGTTTGGCTCAGTGGATAGAGTGCCAGCCTGTGGACTGAAGGGTCCGGGGTTCAATTCTAGTCAAGGGCACATTCCTGGGTTGTGGGCTCTGTCCCCAGTAGGGGGCATGCAAGATACTCTCTCATCATTGATGTTTCTATCTCTCTTTCCCTCTCCCTTCCTCTCTGAAATAAAAAATATATACAAAAAATAAAATTAAAATAAAATTGGCTGCTTAATGCCTGCCAAGTGCAGGTTTAGTGGCTATTCAGAAATATTTTTTAAAAAATTATTGATTGATTTTGAGAGAGAGAAACATCGATTTGTTTATGCATTCATTGGCCATGACCAGAGCTTGAACCCACAACCTTGGCATATTGGGAGGACTCTCTAACCTACTGAGCTACCCACCAGGGCTTTAGGAATGTTTTCATACCATATTTTCACTCAAAAATATGTGCAGCTGCTTTATTCTTCCCCTTGGCCTGGTTGTTCACTATTCATTCAACAAACATTCATTCAGTGTCCATGGATTGCTAGGTGTCTGCAGTGGCAGCTCTCAGTGGCATTCGGGATGACCAGTGTGGTTAAAATCCTCACTTCACGCCCTTCCTTTACCTACAGTAATCTTCTGCAAGCTCAGCTCTACTCAGTCCTGCCCCTCAACAGGGAACACCTAGGAAAACTAAATTCATGAGCCTATGGGGACGCAGCCTCTAGTCATTCCCATTGTTGCTGCCTTTTTCCGGGTGACAAAGGTTCCCAGGCTACCCTGATTGACCCTTGCCCCCTAAGTTCCCGTTGTGACCCTTTGTCTTCTTGTCCTTTAGTCCCTTCACAGATCACCTGCCTGCCCAGAACCAGAATTACTCCAAATATGGGGTATTCTTTACTCTAACCCAGCGATTTTCAACCTTTTTCATCTCACGGTGCACATAAACTAATTACTAAAATTCTGTGCACACACACAAAAAATAGGTATAATTTTGATTCATTCACACTGGATGGCTATTGTTGTGTTGGCTGTTGTCATTTTTTCCTTTGACAATCTAAGGGAAAAGAGGTCAGTGCCCCTGACTAAATAGTCAGGTATTGCATGCTTTAAAAATTCTTGCAGCACACTGGTAGTAAATTGCTTCTCTGACCCAGTGGTTCTCAACCAGGGGCAATTTGGGCCCCCATGGGGACATTTAGCATTATCCGTAGGGTGGAAGTAGAATGTTTGATTTTTATAAACTAAGGAAAACTTTATCAGTTGCTAAATGCCCTCTGAGTGTCAGTTTGGCCTTCATGTAGAATGATCTCTTAATCCCTGCAGTGCTTCATGGTAGAAGAGGGCTCCAGACCTGGAATTTAAAACACAGACTAGCCTTGTCAACCTTCAAAATCCCCACTTCCTTCAGAGGATGGTTCTGAGTCAGTACAGAATAGTGGTTATGGCCATAGGTTCTAGGGTCAGACTGAGTTCCAGGCCTCAGCTCTGGCATTTATCTGTGTCAGGATTCAATCAGCAGAACAGATAGGTGACAATATATATGTGTATACATATGTCATATGTATATATTACATGCATACCCTACACAGTAAGTCCTCACTTAACATCATCAATAAGTTCTGCAACTTTAAGAGAAATGACATATAATGAAACCTATGTAACCAGAGGCTAATTGATATAAATAAGAGTGAAATTCCTAGGGCATCCCATCAATGCTATAATAAAATGTTGTTTTTCGATAACCTGCTGTTTGTATGAAGAGCAGGCTGGAACCCACAAACACAGTCTGGAAGCTCACAAGAACAGACTGAAATCCATGACAGTCCCCACGGCCTCTTACCTGTTGTAGATGTCCTCCTGCTTCAGGGAGGTGAGCACACAAACCTGGCCCAGGAGTCAGAGGAGCTGGGACAGTGGACACCTGCTGCCCAGCGGCTGCCTCACACCAGTGAGGTGAGCCCGCTCATCAGCCACAAAGTGACCACTGCTTTCCTCCCACCCTCCAAAGCCCTCAAGTCTATTTTGTACCCACCTTATCTGGAATCATGTTGGGAAGAAAATTCTGAAAAATGGACTTCAGCGTAGGCAGGCTGACACAATGCAAAGCCAACATAGCTACATTATTAAATTTCTCTAAGTTTCTCTGTCTTCTGTAGATAAGTGGAAATAGTAATAGTATCTACCCAAAGGGACTGTTTTGAGGATTATTTTAAATAATACATGGAAAATATTTAACTCAGTACCTGGCATATAGTAAGTTCTCCATAAAGCTATCACTGTCATTGCTGTTATTGGTTTACATGCTGCCATCTAAGAGGAAATCAGGTACAGGCTTACCTCAGAGGTATTACGGGTTTGGTTCCACACCACCACAGTAAAGCAAGTATGACAATAAAGCAAGTGGTCATCTTTTTGCCTGTGGAGGGTTTTGCGTTCGATTTGTAAAAAATGCAACACCTATGGAGCACAATAATGCAAAGAGCAATAAAGTGAGGTGTGCCTGTATAGGACTAAGATTTTAGCTTCTTGAAGGGAAAGGGCACTACATATCCTCTGTATCTACATATATCTAGTCACTGGCCCTGACCAGTATGGCTCAGTTAGTTGGGCATTGTCCTGTGCTGAAAGGTTTTTGGTTGGATTCCCAGTCAGGGCTCATGTCCACTTGGCAGGCTCAAGCCCCAGTAGGAGGCGTGCAGGAGGCAGCTGATCAATGTTTTGCTCACATTGATGTTTCTCTCTTCTCCTTTCCCCTCTCTCTAAAAATCAATAATAAACAACAAATAAATCCACTGTTCTAGATACATACACACACACACACACACACACACACACACACACACACACGAAGCAAGCAGAGAGAAAAGTATATGCAGAGGTAAGAAAGAGCCTGCCATCTTAGAGGAGGAGAGAAGAGATCAGGGAGACAGTAACGTTGTAGAAAGGTGGGGGGCAGGCAGGGGCCTGTTCCTTTTTTATCTTAAATTCAATGGGAAGATCCAGGATGGCACAAACTGTCAATCTTGTTAATTCCAAGTGTTCCCAGACCTGGAACATTGCCTGCTAGCACATTGCAGAACCTCAATAAGTATTTGTTGATTGAAGGAGAGAGTGGGGTGATATGATCTGATCTATGTTTTTAAATCTCTCTAGCTGCTGTAAAGTATAGACCTAGACTCTCTTTGATTCTTTTAGTAACATGGAACTTGCTATTTATTTTCTTTCTTTTGGCAGCCCTTCCAGTATTTGAATATGGCAGTCACATCACATCCCTCTAGGTTTCCATTTCCTCAGGCCAACAGCCTCAGCTTTTCGGCAAAAGAACTTCTGGGATGCTGGAAGTGTTCTATGTCTGTGCTGTCCAATAGAGTAGCTACTAGTTTCATATGGCTTTTGAGTACTTGAATATGGCTAATGTGACTGAGAAACTAGATTTTAAATTTTATTTTTTAATTTAAATTTTCTAACAAATTTGAACTTGCCAGACAATATAGTCTCACATATATACATTTATACACATAATCCCTGTCTAAGAACCTAAGTGAGGGTTGGGTAGGGATTGCCAGTGTATTAATCAAGTACACTGTAAAAACTAAATGTTCGCTTTATTTAATGCTGTGAGGCCAGGTGTTAATACATACACGGTAAGCTGAGCGTGGTTCCCAAGCTATGGAATTTGACTCTCTGTTAAACATATTTAGTCTACTAGCATATTCGCTAGTAATATCCACTAATGGCCAACAATAACAACAGAAATCGCCACCTAATCATTCAAATCAGCAAAGAGGACTGGCCCAGGGAATACAAATGAAGATTAGACAATCTTCTGACAAAATCTGGGAGCTTTCCCATCTGGTTACATTCTAGAGAATCAAACAGCATAAAATGAAGAGCTAATACTGATAAAACTTTAATGTGACTGTGGAGGGTTTTGCTTTTTTAAAATATATATATATATTTTTTATTGATTTTTTACAGAGAGGAAGGAAAAGGGATAGAGAGTTAGAAACATTGATGAGAGAGAAACATCAATCAGCTGCCTCCTGTACACTCCCCACTGGGGATGTTCCTGCAAACAAGGCACATGCCCCTGACCGGAATCGAACCTGGGACCCTTGAGTCCGCAGGCTGACACTCTATCCACTGAGCCAAACTGGTCAGGGCAAGGGTTTTGCTTTTTAAAAAGAGATTAGAAGGGAGAGCTGGGAGTAAATACACTGAATTTTAGAGCAGGAAGGGTCCTTGTAGATGAGGCAGGAGAGTGCTCCCAGAACCTGAAGGGTTTACACTCCATACATTCCCAGAATGCATGCCTTGTGCCAGGCATCAGGACACAGAGTCCAAGGATACAGTGGTTCCCCTCAAGGAGTTCATGGTCTACAGGAAAAATAAACATGTCAACTATTTCAATAGGTATAGTTGCCAGAGTTAGCAAATAAAAATACAGAATATCCAGTTAAATTTAAATTTTCAATAAGCAATGAATACTTTTTTAGTGTAAGTATATCCCATGCAAGAATTGGGACACGGTTATACTATGAACAATATTTGTTGGTTTAAAATTAAAATGTAACTGTGCATCCAGTATTTTGTCTGGCAACTCTAAATATAGGGTAATAGATGCAATGATAAAGGTGAGTGTTAAGTACTTCAAGAAAATATCCAAGAGACAGACCTCAGAACACATGTCAGAGAAGGATCACAGCAGAGGTGAGGCTGAAGCCAAATCTTTTCCAACTAATAGATGTTAGCCAGGTAAAGAGAGGACTTAAGGATTTGGCATGCACAAAGACACTGGGCTTTGGGAGGGAATACTTGGGGACATGCAAGTAGCTCAACGGGGATAGAATAAGTAATAGGTAGAATTTTTATAACTGTCTGGGAGAAGAGCCGAAGTCAGAACCCAGAATAGCATTATTGTCTAAAGGATAAAGAGAGAAAAGAGAATTCATGAAGAGAATAGGAAAGAGCAGTCTGAGAAAGAAAAAGAAAACCATGAAGCCAGGAAGGAGGGAGAAGTCCACAGTAACAAATGCTGCAGGCAGGCCAAGTAAGATAAGAGAAATTTATTGACTTCCAACTGGTGTGGCTCAGTGATTGAGCGTCAACCTGTGAACCAGGAGGTCACAGTTCGATTCCTGGTCAGGGCACATACCTGGGTTGCAGGCTCGATCCCCAGTGGTGGGGGGGGGGGGGGGGGGCGCGTGCAGGAGGTAGACAATCAATGATTCTCTCTCATCAGTGACATTTTTATCTCTCTCTCTCCTCCCTCTCTAAAATCAAGAAAAAATATGTGTTTTTTTTTTTTTTAAAAGAGAAGTTCATTGACTATGCCAACACGGACAGCATCAGTGATGTTGACAAAAGCCCTTTCAGTGGAGTGTGATGGCAGCAGGTTTAGAAAAGTCATGGTGAGAATTGAAGGAAGCAAAGGTAGGAATTGCTTCCCAAAAGTTTGGTTGTGGAAGAAGTACCATGCTTAGACCTGGACAAATAGGGAACTAACCTGGGCCCTGAACTGTAGAGAGGCTGGCTCCTCTCTAGCTCCTCCCATGTCCAAGGGCCCATGGGGACAGGCTCACCTAGAGACCATACACTCCCTTTAAGATCCTGGAATTTTTTGTTCAAATGGAACCAAGCCTGTTTCCAAAGACTGTGTAAGCTTCTTCCTAGGTCTCTCTTTCGGAGGGTGGACCATGTCACTAGTGTGTCCATCTCTAAACCTGAGGCATGGACAAGGTACGGCTATTTGGAGGGGACTGGGGGGGTGAACAGATCTTAAACATGTAGACCAGGTGTCCACATCTTGGATGCATAGCCCTTTATGATGTGGGATAGAGTCAAGGTGGGAAGTGAAGTAGGGTGCACCACAGGCTTCCATCTATAGTCTAACTCAAGTCTCACAAAAGTTAGAGGAAATCTGTTAAGAAGATGTAGTTAGAGATGGACATAAAGTCAAGAGAGGGTCCTGGGAAAATGAGCATACTTTTAAAGAAACTTGGTGAAGGGCATATCAAAACTATAGACAGAATAATGGAAAACAAGGACCCTGTATCAATCAGGAGTTCAGCAGCAAATATTTCCAATGGAGAGACCACTTAGAGAAGGGTGGGCAGGATTAAGGAAATAAACAAGGGATGTAAATGCACCCAAACACTAGCAACAGTGGAAGGCCGTTGTGTCCGCTTATATCCCCAGGCCTGAAAGGGCAGAAGGGTGGCAAGACATTGCCAGAGCCCAATGAACTTGGGAGCTGAGGCTGCAGCTCATCACAGAAATGCAACAAAGCAACAAGAGAGTGGAAAGAATAAATACCTCAACTTTTCTCTTCTCCTGCCCTTAAGTTGGTGCCACTGCCTCCCACTGACTGAAACCAACAAGAAGAAACCAGACAGCCAGGCATCCTGGGGTCAATGCATTCCCTAGAGGCCAGCCTCTTAAGGCAAAAGCAAGGGAAGAAGGAGTAGGAAGTAGACTTGAAAGGGCACACAGAATAAATAACTAATATTGTCCCCAGGGAGGCAGGAGAGGACTTAGACTTAACTCAATGGGGATGGGAACAGAATGGAGAGCAAGTTGTCAGGAAGGAAGTGGAGGGCATTTCTGTCTCATGGCCACCTCTTCTCTCTGCAGTTTGAGGGGAAGGTTAATAGTGAATGAGGGTGAGCAGACAAGGGATGTTTTGATTTTCCTTCTGCAGGTGGGAGCTGATGGTGGTCTTAAGGCCTTTGTGCAGTATATGTAGCACCCTAAGATAAGGCTATTTGCCCCATCCCTTCCCAATGGTAGAGAAATGTCACATTCTCTTAGGTCGCCATCTCCTTTCCCTACACCAACTAAGCAGAACTGCAGAGCAGGTGAAAATCTCCAGGGACATTTCCTCCTCTTTTTCCTGCAATAACTTCTAGACCCACCTCAGCCTCAGGTCGGCAAACCTCCAGCAACTCAAAAGCCCACACACTTCAGAATACTTCCCTTTCAAACACTGGCTCATGGCTCATGGCTCATGGTTCAAAACAGCCTATACCTGATAGGTCTCTCTTCTGACCAAGTCAAGGCTCCCTGCCTGTTAGAAGAAAACAAATTTTCACTACTTTAATGAAAGAACCAGCAGCCTTGCCTGTAATCCATCCATGACAGAGACAAAATGAGCTAAAGAATTTGGAATGTTGTAGAGAGAAGTTCCCCCACCAAACCTTCTCCAAAGAACAGACCCTAGATCTACAAATGACTACTCTTCCTTCCTGTTTTAAAGAAGAGAGAGAGAGAGAGAGAGAGAGAGAGAGAGAGAGAGAGAGAGAGAGAGAGAAAGATTCTGGTTTAGAGAAGAAAGCCTCAGTCCATAGGCAAGCATCTTTTTCCCTTGTGGGCCATTAATTGTTGGACAAGATTAAGTTTTAGTATTAATACAAGCACCAGGAGACAGCTTGACAAATTGGTAGAAACCTTCCAGCACCACTCAACATAAACAGGCCCATTCTTCGTAAAGTCCACCATTGTTCCAGGTGTATGTGTGGTGGTGCAGGGTAGGCGCATTCATTTCTGCAGGACTACCACCCAGCTCACTAGACCACTATCTCCCTGCACCCAAGAGGCCACCTCCACCTGACCATAAAACCAGCTCACTAAGAGGCATCTGCTCCCATCCCTGAGTCCTTGGGGACCAGAAAGAAGGCAGGGTAAATTTCATATTCTCTCTCTTCTTCCTCCCACCATCCACAAAACCAGCAGTTTCAGGCCTAGACAAAGATCCCATACTCTTTCCCACTCACCACGCATCAGCCAACTTCACCTTCATCCAAGCCTCTCTATCCAACAAGAACCTCGGACACATAATCAATAGTTCTAGCTTGGGGTGAGGGAAGGGAAACAAAGCTGGGGAGGGGGGGTAGTGAGGAAGGGGGTTCATTGTGGGGCCCTGATTGGTAATTAAAGCAGCTGAATGGCATGGCGACAGCCAGGACTCTGGGAGCAAACCAGTGGTGCCATCATTCCTGTTGTACACCTGCCTTCGGGCCACACCTTGTGGCCGGGCCAGGACTGTAAAGAAGCCTAGAGCAGAGAGGCATTAAGCAGGGAGGCATGTGGGGCAGGAAGTGAGGAACTAGGCCTCAGGGATCTGCTCTCCAAACCTAGTGGATCTCCAGCCAGGAGGACCAGAAGCTACATCCTCCCTAAGCCAATGGATTTGCCTAGAAGCCTTCAGCTCACTCCACTCTCTTTCCCTCCACTCAGGGCAAACTCCTCACTCCCAGAAATGCTGTCCATTGGGTGGTCCAGCCCAGGCCAGAGGCTGGGAGCAGCTGAGGCTAGCTGAGGGGTGCCGAAGACCTGAGAGTTTTTAAACTTTAGGAGGTCAGAACTGAAAGGCTCTGAAGCACTCTTTAGCACAATCACTCCTTTTACACACAGGGACACTGAGGCCTGGAAGACAAGGACTTTTCCCAAAGTAAAGTGAAGTGGATCGAAATTTGAGTTAAAAATATATCTAACCCTGAAGTTTCAGAGAAGTAAAAAAGAGCAAAGGCAATATATATATATATATATATATATATATATATATATATACATATATAGTGTGTGTGTGTGTGTGTATGTGTGTGTGTGTGTGTGAGAGAGAGAGAGAGAGAGAGAGAGAGAGAGAGAAACATCAGCATTTGAAAAGAAGTAAATTTGCCAAACAAGGGGGTGTGGAGGGGGGTGATGGAGAGAAAAAGCATTCAAGGATTGGCTCACCAAAATTTAATTTTTATTCTTTTGATGGGTTTCGGTTGCCTTTGCCCACAACTCACAGTGTGAAGAGCCCTGGGCTGAAGGGTCCAAGCAGCTAGCTAAACTACCAAGGCAGCACTGCGCTCCACCCTGCTCTACAGAGATCCTCTTTCTTCGGGTTAAAAAAAAAAAGAAAGAAAGAAAAAAGAAAACACAAAACACCCACAAAAAAACACAACACACAGTTAACCACCTGTCAGGGCTGAGGATACAATGAGGCTCCTGGAAAAAGAGCTTTTCATGCATGCGTAATATATTTGTTCAGCTATTCACTTAATGAAGCTGATAAATGTGATGCAAGACAATAGTCAAGTTAATCTATTTAGTAAAATGTTTTGAGACTTTCAGGCTACGTTAAGGAGGGGAGCTGCCGGCGACATTTTCATTTAAATGCGCTCATCTCCCCTCGTAGGCTGCACAAGGGGGTTCAGGCAATCTATGTGAATATAATTTCTTATAAATGTGTCTTTAATGGGTTTAATTCACCCTTGCCAGCTGTTTTGGGGGCTATTTTGTAAGAGCAAAACAAACGTTTCAGGCTTGGAAAGCTAGTTAAAATTAGTTTCGGTCAGTGAGGCCAAGCTATATTTCCTGCAAACCATCTGCTTGATTGGCACAATAGAAGGATTTTCAAGGAAAAGCGGGGGGGGGGGGTGAGTGTGAAAGGAATAGGGGGGGGGGGGGAGATGCTAGAAAGGGCTGGGCGGCCGGTAGCTCCTTGTGGCCTATTCTAAAGGTGAGCCCTTAGCGGTGTCTTAATAGAGCGGCTTGCCTGGACACTGGGGCGGTAGGACAGCTCTTTCAGCCCAAGCCTCGCCCTCCTCCTTTGCCTAGCGGGTCGGCTCTCTCTTTCCTCCTAAAACCACAGAAGCCAGGCGGCGGGTGCTCCCCCCTCCCAACCCCTCACCCCGACCGCTGCCGGGTGTCCTGCCAAACTTGCAATATCCGCTCTGTTGGAAGCTCCAGCCCGCTATGCGAAGTAGAACCTCAGGGCCCAAACCTTCCCTAACTTAGTCACTGCATCTTTTCGGAGGACCGGGAATCTGAAGCCGCTCTCTATTTTTGCAGCGCCTTTCACCCCCTCCTGGGCCAGCGCTCACCAGGGGCGCTCCGGGCTCGGCCCACTCTGGAGAGGGTCTTGCGAGCAACGAAAGCGCAGCGCATTGGGTTGGGACGCTCCCACTCTCCCTTGTCCTGGGGAAAAGAATCCCTCAGAAGCGGTTCTGAGAGCCCTTCCTGTGGGTCCAGGGAGCCCCGCAGGAGTCCCGCCCGCTCTGCTGCGGCCTCCCGGGCCCAGCAAACGCGCTCACGGCACTGGCTAGGATCCGGATAGGGCCTGCGATTCTCTCTTTTCCTCCCCTGACTTCTTTTCCCTTGAAAGAGAAACAGCCCAGCGCTGGGATAGAGGGCGCGAGTGACTTCTCCGACATAAACTTGAAGATAACGACATTACAATGAATGGCAGGGCGCACAACCCATGGGCTCAGGTCAAACCGCATTAGTCACAGGTCTTAGCCGCAGCCGACGCGCCGTGCCGCTCGGCCCCTAGGCTATCCAGGAGTTTCAAAAGACGCGTTCAAGGAGATCAGGGAAAGTAAGATCCTTTCCTCCGATTTCTTGCTTCCTTCGCATTTATTTTGCCTTTTCACGGGCGGCCAGCCCTCTCTCCCGCCCTCCCAGTTCGTCTTTGGCGCCTTAGGAATGCTTGCAGACCGCTGGAAGTGGGGTCCACGTGCGTCGCAGTAAGGGGTTGACCCACATTCCAAAAAAAAAGTCAGCGCCCCCTTTCCGAAGAAGAGAAGAGAGCAGCGGTTAGTCTGTAATGAGGTCGAGTGGCCGTGTGTGTGTGTGTGTGTGTGTGTGTGTGTGTGTGTGTTTGGGGAGGAGCGTGTCAGTGGGCAAGATAATAACTGTAATAACTACTTCCAGGAGAAGGTCCCAGAGGGAGAGGAGGCCCAGGGAAGGGGGGCGCTAGGAAGGCCGCAGGTTGGCTTTGAGTTCTCACTGGTCCCCAAAACAGAACCCTGCAAACACAGACTGTATTCTGATCTCCCGAAGTTGATCAAGCACTTCCTAGATGAGAAACCCCGCACCTGTAGTTGCTGCCCGCCTCCTTCCCACGGCTCCCCGGAGGGAAGAAGGGAAGAAAGGAGGGGAAGGGCAGAACGAAGGGGATGGGCGGCGGGGGGGGGGGGGGGGGGGGGGGGGAGAGAATACAAAAATACGGAGTCCTTCATCTGCCTTCCGGAAAGCAGCTGGGGAGGATGGTGGTGATTGTGATGGAAAACTTGGTCTTGTGGCAAAGTTAAAGCTCAGGTGTTCACATGCTTTAGATTTTTCTCCCTTACTTTACTGGAAAACTTCAAAAAAAGATAACTTTTAGAGTTCTTCATAGACATCCCTGTTCCGGGGTCTCCAATGAACTGGAGCCACGTACTTTCCGTATTTAAATAGTCACTTATTTAAAAGTCGATCCTTGCCCTCGGGGTTCCCGCCGCCCAGGACGCGTCCACGCGCAGTCAGGGGCGCCCACACTCCATCCTTGCACCGCCTTCCAGTCCTGGTTCATTCGGCTCCAGAGCCCGCCCCTCAATAACTTTTTAATTTGAATCAAGGGAGAACTTCAGCAGGCTCCGTTTCTGGCTTAATGTGATATAAATCGCAGATGCACTTTTATTGAATGGTTAAAGCAGCGACATGGAGATCATCAACAAAAAAAGAATGCCTCGAACAAAACCATCCGGAGAAATAAAGCTGGTTAATAAGATTTTTGAGAAAGCTTTGTGTTAAAAAGCAAAAAGGAAAACCAGCTGAAGGTGACAGTTAGTTCATGGTTAATAGGATCAGGGAGGCCTGGCGAGGCTGCACACTTCTCTTGGGGGAGGGTCAGCCTCGCTACAGAAATGAATGGGACGTTTAACGCATCTGTTATCTCGCAGAGCAGAGAAACCGGGGGTCCAGGCTCAGCGCCCCCTCAGAGGACAGGGAAGGTCTGTCTGCAGGAACAGTCTTGTCTGAGGCCCCGACATTCTTGGGAAGCGCGGCCTTCGCTCTGTGTTCGGGCGTTTGTACATGGCAGTTAGTTAAGAAGCTGCAAAAACCTTGACCAAGTTAAGCGCCCGCCACGAGTAGGTAGGGCAGCTCCCTATCTTCACTACTGTGGCTCTAAAGTTCAGGCTGTCAGTGAATTTCAACGGAAACTGCGCAACGCTCCTTGAGGTTGTAGAACCGCCTGCGTAGCCCTGGTTGTGCTCCGCACGCCCTGGGTTAGGCAGCTTCTGGCCCGGAAAGCCCTTTGCAAGCGGAAACCCTCCGCGGAGAGGTGCTCCCTTCTGCCCGAACCCCAGGCGAGCTGATTGGTGACACCCTTAGAGAAAAGTGGCTGAAAATCCTTTTTCAAGTTGCTGGGAGTTTACCTAAGGAGACTTTTTTGACTGCTCGGGTACCCACCAACGTGCTCAAACCCAACGAGTTTCGCATAATGAAATAACTCAAATCAAGACCTCTCCTCTCCACTCCTAGCAGCCAGGTCATCATTTCAAGGCCCCCCTGGGCTGTTAGAGCGGCCCCCCTCCACACATGGACTCAACCCACCTCTCACATCTGTTTTGTGCCTCAGCTGCAGTAACGTTTAGGACTAGAGACGGAAGAGGGAGTATATTTTCATGTTCATTGACTTGAAATTTCCCGTTGCCCTCCCCCCCAAAGAGGGAGGATTATTTTACTGATTGCCTGGAGGTGAATTTCTATGAATATTTATTGATTTATTTTCTAGGCTCAGCAGGGGAGCTGCAAATAAATTTAGTGCGTTCTTTAAATAATTCCTTTTCTATGAGGCAAGATGTCATCTGAAACTCCTAAATAGGCATTTAATTAGCCCGGCATTGCTTCGGAACAAAAACCCCCGGCCAGAGCTTTGGGGATGCGCTGTCTTGCAAAGAGGCGGTCGATGTGCAGAATTGATGCGCGCCGGCCTTTGTTGCCGGCCCATTGTGCGGGCGATGCTTATGAAGACTAATCCAATCATAAATTGCACCCCTGCGCCAATCAGAGCGCCCAGAGCCTCTGGCGAATGCAGCTCGAGTGGAGAACTTTGTTGAACTTCATTGTCAGAGCTGTCACTTTTCAAAGCGCTTTAACGGGCGGGCCCTATAAAACCATCACCTCGACGGGAGGACCACGGAGGACTCGCAGGCGCCCAAGTGGCAGCGTTCGTTATTTGGAGACTTTTGCTAAGCCCAAGAGAGAGGGTACCGCGGGGGCGGGAGGGGCGGGAAGCGAGGCATTTACCCTTCCGCCACTGAAAGAAGGGTTATTACGCCCGCCTCGCGCCTAGCATGATGTTCCCTGGGCTCCTCGCGCCCCCCGCCGGGTACCCCAGCCTCCTGCGCCCCACACCCACCTTAACGCTGCCCCAGTCTCTGCAGTCGGCATTTTCCGGACACTCCAGCTTCCTGGTGGAGGATCTGATCCGCATCAGCCGACCCCCTGCCTACCTGCCCCGCAGCGTGCCCACGGCCAGCATGTCGCCCCCCAGGCAGGGGACCCCCGCGAATCTCACAGACACCGTGGCCTCGGACCTGGGCTCCCCTAGTCCGGGCAGCCGGCGGGGCGGATCGCCGCAGACGGCCGTCTCCCCTGCCAGCGAGCCTACGTTTCTGAAGTTTGGAGTGAACGCCATTCTCTCCTCCGCGCCCAGAAACGGTAAGTGAACGCACCACGCTGAGGGCCCGGCCAGGTGCGGCGTCCTTCTCGCCTCAGTTTCCTGTACGCGGCGGGTACCCACGCACACACCGGCGCACACGGGTGCGCGCTATCCCGGAGGCCTCACGAGAGACTTAGGTTTGGCGGATTCCCGGGAAGAAAAGTCTCCAGGCTCGCCCCACCCTCAGGATGAACTTGAGCCGTTCAGGCGCCGCCGGGAGCGCACAGTTCTCCCGTGCAGCTCAACTGAGCGCGCGCTGCTGGGCGTCTGCGTTTTGGCCCTCAAGCCTCAGGGAGCCAGTTTTTTTTTTTTAATTTTATTTTAACCCAAGACAATATATTTACTAGCTTAGTTGGTATATGGATCTGCAGTTCTTATCTCACTCCTGCCTATTTCATTAGTGCCTAGGATACGATGAGGGGCGGGGGGGGGGGGGGGGGGGGAGAAGAGACAACTCTGAGGACTGTTTTGGGGATGAAAGGAAGAATTTCCACAGATGAGACATGTTAGGAAAATATTAGATTTTATCCTGTCAACACATTGAGGAAGATGCCTTTGAAACCAGCCTAGGGGTTAATCATATCCTGTATTCAATGAGCAGAATAATCAAGTGCGTGATCAAATTCCCTTTCTGTCTCCCTCTCTTGTCCTCCTCCCTCCTTCTCTTCCAGAAGCATCCCCCGCCTTGCTCCAGAGCGGCCCTCCCAAGACCTTCGCCTTTCCCTACTTCGAAGGTTCCTTCCAGCCTTTCATCAGATCTTCGTATTTCCCAGGTAGGTCTCGCCCCCCTCCCCTTCGAGAGGCTGAGCGGCGCCCCAGTTCCAGCCCGTCGCTCCCTGCCCCGAAGCCATATTTCTCTGTCCACCCCTCGGGGTTATGCTCTGGTTCAGAGGTTGCGAGGCGTACAACATTCACGAATCCGTCGCGCCAATTTGATGCCCTATTTAGCACAAGCGGTGACTGCTTGACACTTTGCACCAATTCCCTGCTCTACAAATTAGCAGGAATTGTCATGGTCCCAATTTGAGGCGGTTCCCTCCCCGGCGAGGAGCTGTTGGCATCCCTTCACGCCGCAGTTTTCCCACAGAGTCAGTGCACTTGGCCACGATTCCCCACAAAGGTTTCAGCACCATGACCAATTGGTCAGCTCCTCCGGGCAGCCACCCACAGACCGGCCCTAGCCCCTCCGAACTACTCAGAGACACCTACCAGCCGGGGCTAATTTCCTTTTAAGACTCATTCAGGGCTCCGGGCTTTCCACGAGACCACATGGGGTGCCCTCTTGTGTGGGATGCCTGGGGTCGCCCTGGAGGAGGGAGGCTAGACCTTCCCACAACCCCCAAACTTCTTTATCCAACCTGATTTCTCAACCTCTTCTCATACTCCCGCACCCCTCACAGCCATATTTCTTAAAAGGACCCTTAGGCTGATAAAATAAGTCTGAGGGAAGCCCGGAATGGTTCCTCGTCTAAAAGAGAAGCACCTTCAACAGGTTCCACGAGGTTTTTCATCCTGGAGCCTCAGGGGTGGCTCAAAAACTCTGCACCTGGTCAAGACTCTGAAGGCCACCGAGGAGCCCCTAGACAGAGAGGAGACGGGCATGGTCGGTGGGGGATGGGAAAGCCAGGACCGCACTCCCAACTATCAGCCAGAGAAACAAGCAATTGCTTTTTAAAAGGGGGAGAGAGAATTCACCAACCACCACCACCACCACCATTCATGCTGCGGCTGATAATGGAATTTGCTTCCTTTCTCTCCCAACTCAATGCTCTAACAAAAACAACCCGAGCTTTATAAATAGCTTTTCATGTCCATTTAATGAAAATGATGCGGGAGAGAGAAGCCTCTGCCATCAGTATTCTCCCAATGGTCTTGGCCTGCAGTTGTGTTTAGTTTGAAAGTGTAAATCTCTTTTGTCCCAGTAATATATGGCTTTCGCTGCTTGTCCTCAGTCTTTTTCTGTTAGTTCATTACTACACAATTACCATTCACGCTTCATTAGAGTCTCTGTTTCTTTTGGGTTCCCCCCCCTCCCTTAAAGCGAAACTCTCCCCCTTTTTATCATGCCAATACCCATTGGGAATCGGTCAATGTGCTAATTAGCTGCCACTTTTCATGTATTCCGGCCGAATTCTTTACGTTTTGTGGGGGAGGGGAGGAAAGATTAATATTAAAAAAAAAAAAAGATGAATACTGACTGGGTTTTTTAAAAAAATCCAAAGAGGATTTTCTCCTCGCTATCGAATCAGTAAAGCGCCTCATTTTCATCGAAAGAAGGCAAAAGCCGCCGAGGTAATAAAAGCTTAAGAGGGAAACCCAGTGGCCTCAGCTGCGCAGTTTATTGTTGTGATTTATTTTTGCTGTTGCTGTGTTCGCTGAGGTCCGAAGGTTTGTTTCCCTGAGACCGTTGAATGGAAAAAACGCAAACAGGCTACTGTGGGAGCTGCTTTCTGTGTTTCCGTAGCTTTACCTAATGCGGGTTTGCACGGTTGAAAGGGGACGTTATTTGGGCGGAGAGCGCCTTTCGCTCTCGAAGGTTTGCGGGTTCGTGTCCCGTTCTGCGGGGAGGGCGGGGGGGGGGCGGAGAAAAGGGAGAACTTTAAAGAGATGAAGGGATCAGAGAGAAAACCCGGGGAGGTGACGCTGGGGAGGCAGGTGCCCCGCCCACTAACTCCCCCCCCCCCCCCCCCCCCCCCCGCAGCGTCCTCCAGCGTCGTGCCCATCCCCGGGACCTTCTCCTGGCCGCTGGCCGCGCGCGGCAAGCCTCGCCGGGGCATGCTGCGCCGAGCCGTGTTCTCCGACGTGCAGCGCAAGGCGCTGGAGAAGATGTTCCAGAAACAGAAGTACATCAGCAAGCCCGACCGCAAGAAGCTGGCGGCCAAGCTGGGCTTGAAAGACTCCCAGGTGAGAGCCCTCCCCCACAGCCGCGTCCTCACGAGCTCCTCCTCCCCCAGGAATCTCACAATTTTCTGGAACCCCTTGGGTCCCCTTGTGCAGAAGGGGAAAGAAAGGCCTAGGGAGGGAATGCGTGCAGGACCCAGCTTTCTCGGGGCTGCTCGGGACAACCCACTCCTCTCCCCGCCCTACCTCCCGGGACTCAGCGTCCCCCCCACCCTACCCCCGCCCCACCCCCGACCTCCCACCGTCTGGGCCTGGGACCCGTGGGTGCGGCGAGAGGCGCGAGGAGTGGAGATGGCGGTGAGGGGATTTAATGCCGAGACCCACATCAGGGGATGGGGGGACAGGCTAGGAGGGGAAGGACACAGCTGCCTCCCCACCCCCCACACCCCGCCGGTGCCCCGCCCCACGCCCTCGTCTCCGAGGAAGGGTCTGCGCTCACCTCGGCCTCTGCCCTGCTCTCCCCCCTCGCACACCAGGTGAAAATCTGGTTCCAGAACCGACGCATGAAGTGGCGGAACTCCAAGGAGCGCGAGCTGCTGTCCAGCGGGGGCTGCCGCGAGCAGACCCTTCCCACCAAACTCAATCCGCACCCGGACCTCAGCGACGTGGGCCAGAAGGGCCCCGGGGACGAGGAGGAGGAAGACGAGGGCCGGGCCAGCCCCCGCCACCGCCTGGCCTATCACGCGTCCCTCGACCCTCGGCACCTGCGAGACCCGCGACTCGCAGGGCCACTGCCCGCCTCCCCCGCGCACTCGAGCAGCCCGGGCAAACCTTCGGACTTCTCGGACTCCGAGGAGGATGAGGAGGGCGAGGAGGAGGAGGAGATCACGGTGTCTTAGAAGCCTCCCTCGCCCGGAGTACTGTTTCTAAGTGCTTTGAAATGGGAGAGGTGGGTGCAGTGGGTGTTCACTTAGTTCCCGCGGTGGACCCGTCGCCTTGTCCAGGGCGCTCCAGCCCCTTCCATGGCCCAAAGGAACATTTCCTTCCCAGGCACCACCCCTCAACAGCCCTCTCCCCACAAGTTAAATGTAGGCCTTAGCCGCAGCCTTAACTTGTACACAAGGGCTCCCCTCCATCTTTACTGCAAGCTATTTTAAACACGGTGGGGCGTTCACTCACAACCTGGGTTTAGCTGGGAGCCAGGCCCTGCTGGTCCTTAGCAGCGACAACCCTATGAGGTGGGAGACCCTGTGTGGAGGAGGAAACCCAGGTAGGAGCCGCAACAAGCTTCTAACTCCAAGGCCCCTGAGTTCCTAGATCCCTCCACCCCCCTATCTGGGGTAGCAAGGTCCTCCTACCCAACTCCAGATCCTGGTAACCAGTCTTCCCATGACACTGCCTGAGAAAACTCAAGAATTTCCAAAAAGAAAGAATACTTACTTGGACCTTCTGGCCTATGGTATAACATAAATCCTGAGTCTTTTCTGTCATATTCTAAACACTCTCTGGGCAAAGAATTGAATTCCCTAAATGGGAGGAAAAGTCAGTCTTTATTTCTGTATGTGTGTGTTAAAGCTTTTTTTTTTTTTTTAAAAAAAGAATTTCTGCATCCATAGTCTATGCACCAAGCACTCTACCTTGTGCCCTTGTATTATTTCTGGGGAGATTTCGCTGACCTGCAAAGCTCCTGAGCACTGGGCATGATGAACAGAGAGAGACCCACAGCCTCTTTGATATTATTTTCTTTACCGAACGTTGCTGTCTTTGCACAGCTTTTATGAACTGTACACTATTTTGTACACATGTATTGTATGGATATTTTATACCAAGGTTATTGTGAGTGACTTGAAAGGACTGACTAGATTTCCTTCTCTCTCTCTCTTTTTTTTTTTTTTTGCAATGGTTTTTAAACTTTAAAAAGGTAGCTGTTTAATTGCATAACTTATAAAGAAATATTTTGTATTTTTAACATGTACAGATTTTTATATATGTATATATGTATCAAATGAACAAATGCCAAATAAAAAGTAGTATGCATCCAAGGCACAAGTGATATCATTAATTCACAGAGTGTTAGAGCTGAAACGAACGAAGTGTCCAGTCTGAGTGCTGCAGGGATTTACAGAAGGTAGGCTGATAGTCAAGAGGGAAGGCACATGTCTAAAGCCACCCAGCTGCTCAGTGGCCAAGCTGGAACTGGACCCATCTCGGACTCCCAGGCCAGCGCCTTCTCTGCTTCCCTGTCCCACAAAATAAGCATATTTGCTATGGTTACAGGTAAAGAAGCTCCAGTAAAGTACCAACAAGTTGAGTGGGCAATATTCTTTCTCCTCTTCTCTAAGGACTGAGATGATGAACTAAGAGAAACCACTGAAAGTTTAAGTTGTTTAAGTTTGTAGTGGTTTTCCTTTCTCTCCTTGAAAGCATAGTTCCCAGTCCCCAGAGAAACTCATAGCTGGTCTTGACTTTTGTGTATGAACTGATTTTATTAGGAATACCACCCACAGGCATGACTGGGGTCCAGATCCAGACTCTGGGTCACCCCCCCCCTCCACCCCCCCAAGGGAAACTGAAGTTCTTTGAGAGAGTAAACACCCTAGGGCAGCCTTGGGCAAACTACAGCCCGCTGGATCAGGCCGTTTGAAATGAATAAAATTAAAAAAAAAAAAAAAAGACCGTACCCTTTTATGTAATGATGTTTACTTTGAATTTATATTAGTTCACACAAACACTCCATCCATGCTTTTGTTCCGGCCCTCCGGTCCAGTTTAAGAACTCATTGTGGCCCTCGAGTCAAAAAGTTTGCCCACCCCTGCCCTAGAGAGTTCAGAACATCAGGCTATAACCCTGGCCGGGGCTTTTGCATCCTTTGAGAGATTGGTTTCTGTGTCATCAGCCACACAGACCACTTTCTTTATTATCATAATCCACACCCCAACAGTCGGAAAACATGTTAAGCTTAAATTTCAGTAGTCTGTATTATATTTGAAGTGTGAATATATTCTGTTCCCAATGAACTCTCTTTCCAAATAACACCTCCATGCTGAGGTTCTCATATCCTCCCCTGCTGGGCCTGTTCCTGTTTTCATTATTATTTATCATCATGGGAATTTGAAAAAAACTTTATGTCATAATTTTTTAAATTCAAGAAACCTCCCACACTTCTCCTTCCATAGGAAAGTGCCAAGCATGGTGTCCTGCACAGGGTCGGCCTATGTGTGCACTTTCAGACAGGAAACTTTCTGCTCTGAGTCACTCAGGGTATTTCTCCTTCACTCTGCTGTTGCTCTCAGACAACCAGAGATGGGACCCACGTCTCCTCCCTGCCAGCTCAAGCCTGCCGTTTTAGTTATAGTCCAAACCATCTTCAGGCATGAGCTGGATTAATGTCTGCATCTGGAGGCACACTGTGTTCATTGCAGCATTATCCACAATAGCCAAGAGGTACTCACATTCATGTCACTCACTATTTACAGTAGCTTCCTCAACCCAGATGTCCATCAAAAGATGAATGGATGAAGAAAATGTGCTATACACACACAATGGAATATTATTCAGCCTTAAAAAAGGAAAGAAATCCTATCACATGTTCAACAGGTGAGAACCTTGAGGACATTATGCTAAGTGAAACAAGCTACTAATAAAAAGACAAATACTATCCGATTCCACATATATGAGGTATCTAACATAGTCAAACTCATAGAAACAAAAAGAATTGTGGTTGCCCAGGGGTGGGGTGAATGGGAAATAGGAAGTTGTTGTTCAATGGGTACAGAGTTTCAGTTTTACAAGATGAAAAAGGTCTAGAGATCTGTTACACAACAATGTGAATCTAGTCAGTACTACTGAGCTGCAACTTAAAAATGATAAAGATGGAAAATTTTATGTTAGGAGTTTTTTTAAATCTCAGTTTTAACAAATAAAAATTAACTCACATGGAAAAATAACTCACATGTTAGAAGAGATAAAATCCAGCAGTGATCAAAATTATGGCATGCAAGTGAAAAAAATTTGAGGTAACAATATTATCGTAAGACAATATAGAATTCAAAGCAAGAAAGAAACAGAACCCAGAGACACAGAACCTAGACACAGAACCTAGAGACAGGACTTGGCTGGAGATCCTAGACAGAACCTAGACACAGAACCTAGAGAGAGAACCTAGGGAGAGAACATGGCAAAAGATCCTGGACAGAACCTGGCTACAGAACTTGGCTGGAGAACCTAGATAGAACATGGCAAGAGAACCTGACTAGAACCTGGTGACTGAACCTGGCTGGAGAACCTGGACAGAACCTGGCTGGAGAACCTAGCAAGAGAACATGGACACAGCACCTGGCTGGAGATCCTAACCAGAACTTCGCTGGAGATCCTGACCAGAACTTGGCTAGAGATCCTGGCTAGGCTGCTGATCAACTGAACGCTGTCTCCATGTCATTCCTTCTTCGCCGACTCCGTCCACACCTTTGGGGATCCCTGGACCCGTTGGGGTTGGACCCCAACATATAAATAAAGCTTTTCCTATGGTAATAAAAGTTAAAACCCAGAAAGGGAAAACAATACTCTGGAAATTTTCAAAGTATATGCTACTCCCTGTGTTCACAAAACTTTACTTAAGAACCACAAATGCTGAATTTTTGTCTCATGTTAATGTCTCAGCTGAGTATCACAAGGGTGAGAACCATATCCATTTTGCATACTGTTTCCCTAGTGTTGTGCATTGTCCCTAACACATAGTAGGTGTTTGATATGTGTTGAGTGAATAAATAAATTAAAAGGAGGGATAGAGACACTCTAGAGCAGTGGTTCTCAACCTTCCTAATGCTGAGACCCTTTAATACAGTTCCTCATGTTGTGGTGACCCCCAATTTCATTGCTACAAATTGAACATAATTAAAGCATAGTGATTAATCACAAAAACAATATGTAATTATATATGTGTTTTTCTGATGGTCTTAGGCGACCCCTGTGAAAGGGTCATTCGACCCCTAAAGGGGTTGCGACCCACAGGTTGAGAACCATTGCTCTAGAGTCTAAACCATGGGTCTATAAGTTATAATCCTTCAAATGAGTTGAAGGATGACTTAGGCCCATGATAGAAAGAAAGAGGGAAAGAGATACTCAAATACCGCTCTCCTCAGATCCAGACCCATATAATCAACAGTCTTTGGATATCTTGGGTGTCCCAAGAACTTGTTAAATTCCACATGCCTAGGACCAAGTGCCATGTCTTCTAGTTGCAACATTCCATTCAGACAAAACAACAAAAATGAAACCCCCACAGAAACAAAAAACAAACAAAAAACCACTTTTGTCCCTAACTCCATGAATGCCTTCATTTCTCTTGCTCAAAAATTAGAGATCCAAGTGTCATCCTGTCCCCTCCTCTCCTTCCCACTCCATACAAGGAATCAACCACTGAGGCCTGTCCCTGTATGTACTTTCTGGTTTTCTTTCCATTCTCATTGGCACTACCTGAAAGAAAAGCTATTCTTCTTTTTCTTTAGAATAATGTACTATGAGCTGGATATGATGATTAGCATTTCATATACATTATCTCCTTTCATCCACACTATGACTATTTGCAATCCCATTTTCAGGTTCAGAGATCTTCCGGTTATGTCCTGTCCCCAGCACTAGAGCATCTGAGAAGGCTTTGTGGAGACATTTGCTTAAAGCCTTGAAGGATGGTATGATTCTTATGGGGTAAGAAGCGGGAAGCATATACCATATCATTTCAAGAAATATCCAGAAAGAGCAGAAGGAAGAATGTATCTGGGCCCAGCTGGTGTGGCTCAGTGGTTGAGCGTCAACCTATGAACCAGGAGGTCACGCTTCCGATTCCAGGTCAGAGCACATGCCCTGGTTGCAAGCTCAATCCCCAGTATGGGGCGTGCAGGAGGCAGCCAATCAATGATGCTCTTTCATCATTGAAGTTTCTCTTTCACCTTCTCCCTTCCTCTCTGAAATCAATAAAAATATATTTTAAAAAGATATATATATATCTGGAATGTGGTTGTAGACAGTGATGGTGTAAGAAAATGTTTTTACTTAGAGGCAATAAGTTAAAACAACCAGCTACTAAGCAAAACATTTCCAAAATGCTTCTTTTTCCCTTTTTTCAAATATCTACACTAATAAAAGAGAAACATGGTAATTGGCATACGACCACTACCCTTTTCATTGGCTAATCAGTGAGTATATGCAAATTAACTGTCAGCCAAGATGGCGGCCGGCAGCCAGGCACTGAAGCAAGCATGAGGCTTGCTTGCTGCAGACTCCAACATTCCCCGCCTCACTTGCCGGCCTCTCAGCTGCAACTCTAAGCAACTATGTACTATGTTGCAAATAAGAAGGTAAACAAAACCCCAAAAACCAGCCGGACTGAAACCCAGCCGGACCGAAACTTTGTATCAATGTTTTCAGCAGCAAGGCCTCAGAGCTAAAGCTGGCCCAGAATAAAAAAAAAAAAAAAAAGAAAACAAGGAGCGGTTGGAAGCTCCAGTCACTCGCCACCCGGAAAACAGCCCTCAGCGCCTCACCCAGACTGGCCAGGCACCCCAGTGGGGACCCCCACCCTGATCCAGGACACCCTTCAGGGCAAACCAGCCAGCCCCTACTCATGCACCAGGCCTCTATCCTATATAGTAAAAGGGTAATATGCCTCCCGGCACCGGGATCAGCGGAGCAGCGAGGCTCCCGGCACCAGGATCAGCATGACAGGGGGCAGTGCCCAAACCCCCTGATTGCCCTGCAGCTCTGTGTGTGACAGGGGGCGGGGCCACAACCTCCCTATCTGCCCTGCTCTGTGCCTGATAGGGGGGAGCTCCCCCCCTGATTGCCCTGCAGCTCTGTGTTTGACAGGGTGCAGCGCCCCAACCCCCTGATCCGCCCTGCTCTGTGTGTGACAGGGGGCGGTGCCCCAACTCCCCTATTGGCCCTACTCTGTGAGTGACAGCGGGGAGCTCCTCAACCCCCTGATCGGCCCTACTCTGTGAGTGACAGCGGGGAGCTCCTCAACCCCCTGATCGGCCCTGCTCTGTGCATGACAGGGGGTGGCACCGCAACCTCCCCATTGACCCTGCCTTGAGTGTGACAGGGGGCGGTGCCCCAACCCCCCAATCGGCCCTATCCTGAGCATGACTGAGGGTGGCATTGCAACCTCCCGATCCACCCTGCTCTGTGCATGTCAGGGGGCGGCGCCCCAACTCCCCAATTGGCCCTGCTCTGAGCCTGACCAGGGGCTGCACCTAGGAATTGGGCCTGCCCTCTGCCACCCAAAAGCAGGCCTAAGCCAGCAGGTCGTTATCTCCTGAGGGGTCCCAGACTGCGAGAGGGCACAGGCCGGGCTGAGGGACCCCCCCCCCCCCCCCGCCCCAGTGCACAAATTTTTGTGCACCGGGCCTCTAGTATATCTACACTAATAAAAGAGAAACATGGTAATTGGCGTACGACCGCTACCCTTTTCATTGGCTAATCAGTGAGTATATGCAAATTAACTGTCAGCCAAGATGGCGGCCGGCAGCCAGGCAGCTGGAAGCGAGCATGAGGCTTGCTTGCTGCAGACTCCAACGTTCCCTGCCTCACTTGCCGGCCTCTGAGCTACAACTCTAAGAAACTATGTACTATGTTGCAAATAAGAAGATAAACAAAACTCCAGAAACCAGCCGGACTGAAAGCCAGGCGGACCGAAACTTTGTATCAATGTTTTCAGCAGCGAGGCCTCAGAGCTAAAGCTGGCCCAGAATAAAAAAAAAAAAAAGAAAGAAAACAAGTAGCGGTTGGAAGCTTCAGTCACTCGCTTCCGGAAAACAGCCCTCAGCCCCTCACCCAGACTGGCCAGGCACCCCAGTGGGGACCCCCACCCTGATCCAGGACACCCTTCAGGGCAAACCAGCCAGCCCCTACTCATGCACCAGGCCTCTATCCTATATAGTAAAAGGGTAATATGCCTCCTGGCACCGGGATCAGTGGAGCAGCAAGGCTCCCGGCACCGGGATCAGCATGACAGGGGGCAGCGCCCAAACCCCCTGATCGTCCTGTGGCTCTGTGTATTACAGGGGGCGGGGCCACAACCTCCCTATCTGCCCTGCTCTGTGCCTGATAAGGGGGAGCTCCCCAAACCCCTGATTGCCCTGCGGCTCTGTGTGTGACAGGGTGCAGCGCACCAACCCCCTGATCGGCCCTGCTCTGTGGGTGATAGAGGGCGGCGCCCCAACCCCGCTCCACGGGCCTTGCTCTGTGTGTGAGAGGGTAGAGCCATAACCTCTCCATCGGCCCTGCCCTGAGTGTGACAGGGTGCGGCGCCCCAACCCCCCTCCACGGGCCTTGCTCTGTGTGTGACAGGGTAGAGCCATAACCTCCCCATTGGCCCTGCCCTGAGTGTGACAGGGTGCAGCGCCCCAACCCCCTGATCTGCCCTGCTCTGTGTGTGACAGGGGGCAGTGCCCCAACTCCCCTATCGGCCCTACTCTGTGAGTGACAGCGGGGAGCTCCTCAACCCCCTGATCGGCCCTGCTCTGTGTGTGACAGGGTACGGAGCCCCAACACCCCTGATGGGCCCTGCTCTGTGCGTGACAGGGGGTGGTGCTGCAACCTCCCCATCAACCCTGCCTTGAGTGTGACAGGGGGGCAGTGCCCCAACTCCCCAATCGGCCCTGCTCTGAGCCTGACCAGGGGCTGTACCTAGGGATTGGGCCTGCCCTCTGCCACCCGGGAGCAGGCCTAAGCCAGCAGGTCGTTATCTCCCAAGGGGTCCGTCCCAGACTGTGAGAGGGCACAGGCTGGGCTGGGGGACCCCCCTCCTCCCCGATCCCCCCGAGTGCACAAATTTTTGTGCACTGGGCCACTAGTATATATATAATAGAAATGGCTCCAGAGTCCTAGTGTGCTGGGCATAGTGCTGCAACTTTCATTTGCTCTGCACCTAATTTTACTGTAACCCTGCATGGAAGGCTCAATATCTGCCTCTGACACAATGGGAAACTGAGGCTGAGTAACTCTCCCCCAATTTTCAGAAGGCAGAGAGTCTAGCACATTCTCTTCCCATTAAGGGCAGGGGCACCATAGAACCCAAATCTCCACCCCTTCCCATACCCCACTACTAACTTCAGACTTCACAGGGAGTCCTCTTGGTAAATAGTTACTTCTTCGGGGAAAAGGTGTCTTTAGCTGAATTTGGAAAGACAGTATTAATTAACTATAAAAATGGCTGTCCTGATTAAGACCTACCTAAGTCTAAAACTTTACACTCTCCAAAAAGACAAAATACTTCCTCAATTTTGAGTTGACGGTTTTACTTTAAAATAAATTTAAAAAGACTTTTTAATGCTGATGTGAAAACAAGCCCAATTGAGTGCAATATGGGATCCCAGACGAGATCCTGGAACGGAAAAAGAATATTAGGTAAAACCAACAGCAATCTGAATAAAGTGTTGACTTTAGTTAATAATTATGTATTATAATCATGTATTAAGATTGGTTTATTGATTGTGACAAATGTAACATGAAATAAGATGTTAATATTGAAGATGAGTGGTGAGTACCCAAGATAGTCCCTGTACTATCTTTGCAGCTTTTCTGTAAATCCAAAATTATCCCAAAATAAAACATTTATTTTTAAAAAACCCAAATGTGTTTGTATAGTTAGTTGTATGTGTTTCTGTGTGTTACTAGGGAGAAAACACAACCACATTCTTTATAGTTTAAATGACAAAAATACTATAAGAGTAAGGTGCTGATTAAAAGTAAAATTTAAATTCATTTTTTTTGGTAAACCAAAGCAATGACAATGTGCACACCACCCCCTGCCCCAGCTCGGTGGGGCTGACGATTCTACTATTTACCTCACTCATCCCTAACCCCCCACCTCCCACCATCAGGGGTAAAGCCTCCTGGAATTCTTCTTGGCACAAACATCTTGTTTTAGGCCCATGTTTAGACTGGGATTAAAATAGGATTATTTACACCACATAGGCACCCCAATGGGAAAGGAAGACCACCCCTTACACGTTACTAAACTTTTCTGTAAATACCACTCCCCAGCAATCACTAATAAACAAAGCAAAGCAGATCAAGGGGTGAGAGAGCTGTGTTTTGGTTGTTTTTAGCAAAAAGTTTCATATCAGCAAGCAGCTGCCACTAAACTCCTCATTCTCAAGCCAAAGGGACTCATTTACTGGGACTGATGATGCAAGCAGTGCTAATCTTAGGTTTGTATTCTAAGAAAACTCACCTTCTAAAACTGTAGTTACGGGGAAAATAACCAGGACTGAACAGTTACTAGTTATTGACAAGGCCTTGAACAGACTAGTTTACAAAGGCCTACTTTATGTATACATATTTGAGGAAATAGGTTCTTATACAATGTTCTCACTTCAGTTTTCTTTGCCTTATATGCATCCCTGTGTTCATGCAGGGTTGTTTACAATAGCTAAGATCTGGAAACAGCCCAAGTGCCCATCAGAAGATGAGTGGATAAAAAAGTTATGGTACATTAACACAATGGAATACTATACAGCTATAAAAAGAAGGCTCTCTTACCCTTTGAGACAGCATGGAGGGACTTGGAGAATATTATGCTAAGTGAAATAAGCCAGTTAGGGAAAGAAATATCTCATTTATATGTGGAATCTAATGTACAAAATAAACTGGCCAACAAACTAGGTCCAGAGGCATGGATGCAGGGAACAGACTGACAGATCGCAGACGGCAGAGGGAGAGGGGATGGGAAGAGATGGATCAAGTAACTTGTATACATATATGCATAGCTCATGGACACAGACAATAGTGTGGTGAAGGCCTGGGGTGGGACAAGAACTGGGTGTAGAGGGGCAAAGGTACGGGTGAAAATGGAGGACATCTGTAATACTGTGAACAATAAAATACATATAATTTTTTTAAAAAAAGGAAGAAAAGAAGGTGAAGCAGCTCCCACTGGTTTAGGGTTTGCTGCCCCCCAGGCCCTGGCCTCAGGTTTACAGCTCTATCTCAGCAGGAGGTTCATCCTTCAGGCAGGATCTGCCTGGCGCTGCTCCCAAAGGCTTGTCACAGCAACCTAGACTCAAACCAATGCCCTTATTATCTCATTTAACTGCAAGTCCCAAGGGAGGATGGGCTCTCACAAGGATGAGTCAGTGGCTGGGCAACATAGAGCAAATCTGGTTCCATCTCTGCCCTGCTCTCCTCTGGTTGCTTCATCCCAAGGCTGATCTCCAGATGACAGCACCAAGTCCAGATCACCTCCAGACATGACAATAGTCAGAGGAAGAGGCATCAGATCTGCTCTGAGAATCTCTCTTAAGAGCTAAGAAGCTTTCCGAAAAGTCCTCCCCTCTGCAAAGGCTCCTGCAAGTATGATATGTTTAAAGACCAACGACCTAGGAAACAGACTGGGTTTAACTTTAGACCATATAGTCCACCCTGGAGTGGGGAGGAGGGGATCGCGTCAGCCTTCTTGAGTCACATCACCCAGTGGGGGAGGGGCAGATACCTGTGCGATATCAGGGTTCGGTGAGGAAGAAGCGGATGATAGATGCTGAGAGGGACAGAGCATTTACTACAGGTGGATATTGGCAAGGTCATTTCATAGAGGAGCAAACTGAGGCTCAGGGAATAACAGCTTGCCTAGGAGCACGGCTTGCAAATAGTGGAGCTGGGATCTGAACCCAGTCTGTACAGCTCCAGAGCCTGTGGGCCTCTTCACTTCCGTAGTCACCCAGGAAAGGAAGCCAGGACACCCGGTTCTTGTTCTGGCAGCACCATTAGCTCAGTGTGTGTTCTGGGACCATTTCTCTCCCCTCCCTGAGCCCCACTTCCCTCTTCTAAGTGTAATAATGCCTTCAGGACTTCACATGCAGAGCCCAGGCGGACCACCCATGAGATGAAGGATGTGAGCACCTGGGCAGCTGCAGGTCCAGGGTGGGGTGTGGTGAATCGGGCAGGCCCCGGGTTCAAACGGTTACTCTGGCCCTGATTAGTGAGACCTCCGACAAGTCCCTTGACCAGTCATTCTGTAGAGTGGGGATGAGGATGCCAATGTCACATGCTTGTTACATGGATCATAGAAATCCATGAAGGCAAATTACTTGGCTTAGGAAGATGCCTGGAACACATCAATTCCTTTTCCTATTTTCTTTATAGGGAATTCGGTTTCATTCTCCAAGCATGGAGCAGAGGGAAAAATACCACACTCAATTTTTAAAAAATATTTTACCTAAACTAGAGGGGGGAAGGGGAGAGAGAGAGAGAGAGAGAGAGAGAGAGAGAGAGAGAGAGAGAGAGAGAGAGAGAGAGAGAATTTTGAAAGGCAAAGCCCATGGATTGGCATTGAATGGCATTGCTCGGGCTTTGCTACCCCCTCGTGGCCACTCTGAGGAATAATGGTCCTGTAATTGCAGCCTGGATTGCAGGAGCTGGGAGAGGTACAGTCTAGTTCCCCAGGGCTAAGGGGGAGGCTACAGCCCGTGTCCCATGTGCTTCCTGGCTAGTGGGATAGCTGCATTGAGGAGCCACTAGTCTAATGCCTTCAATAGACAGATGGGAAAACTATGGCCCTGAGAGCAGGTGGGACTTCTCTGAGGGAGGCAGCCAGGGTAGGAGCCAGTAACCCAGGTCTCCAGACCCCAAGGCCCTGCCTGAAGCAATCTGACTTGGTGAGTGTGAGGGAAGCTCCAGTGACCATCTGGACTCACCTGCCCATCAGGGTGGGGGTCCCTCTGCAGCTCCTGTGTCAGGCGGTCCTCCAGCCTTAGCCTGGGGCTCAGATGCCTCTGCTCTGCATCCTCCCCTTTTGGACCCAGGTCCTTCCCCTGAGGGTCCCCAGCCCAGCCTCTGACACTGCAGGGCTACAGGAGTGAGAGCGGGAGGACCAGGAAGACAGAGAAAGTGCTTCATGACGTCGACACTCTGGGTGTATCACCTCTCTGAATCCTGCAAGACAGATGGGTTAGTCTGGGGTAGTGGGTGCTTTTCCAAAACCTCATTGTGAAGTACAACACTCACAGGTACAAAATTTAAGGCAGACTCACTCTAGGAGGGGTGCCCTAGGTGACTCATCCTCGTGACAACTCTGAGGGAGCAAAGTGTGACCCTTAACTGCCACCGTGGGCACTTGGGGCTCCATCCCATTGGGGAATCTCTAGGAGCCTATAGAACAGTGATGGCGAACCTTTTGAGCTCGGCGTGTCAGCATTTTGAAAAACCCTAACTTAACTCTGGTGCCGTGTCACATATAGAAATTTTTTGATATCTGCAACCATAGTAAAACAAAGACTTATATTTTTGATATTTATTTTATATATTTAAATGCCATTTAACAAAGAAAAATCAACCAAAAAAAATGAGTTCGCGTGTCACCTCTGACACGCATGTCATAGGTTCGCCATCACTGCTATAGAACATGCCTCCCACTTGTCCCACAGGAGGCCGGGAAAGCAGGGCACTGTCCCTCACTCCTGTGCCTTATTGGCTGCGGGTTGTCCCTGGGGCACTAACTCCCCTGTGAACGTGGACTGAACAAGCATCTGTGGCACTGGAGGAAGGACTCAGGCAGAGAAAGAGAGAGATGGAGGTTGTCAGCGCCAGCTGTCCACTGCAGGCTCAGGTGAAGTCAGGGCCTGGACTGAGGCATCAGCAGTGATGCCTTTGGCTCATTGAGCCCTGTCTGTTATTGATGCTCCAAGGTGGTGGCGGCTGGTCACAATCTCAAAAAAAAAGACTTAGAATGGGAGGGTTAGTCTCCACTGTTACCGCTGGTCCTGGAGCCAGGATCACTCTTCAGCACCTCCTTTCTCAGTCCCCTTTCTGAGTTGCCCTCCCCCTCAGCCAGCACTTCATAGGCCTGGATGACCCAGACCTTCACTTCTGAGGGGTCTCAGCAACTGGTTCCCTGGGCCTTGTGGGGCTGTGGTGGCTGCAGATACTCATTCACAGTTGTTGCCAGGCATGGAAACGGCAAGAGGTATCCCTGAGAGCTCTCCGAGCTCCAGGCGTGCTCCTTTCTGCTCACATGCTGCAGCCCTCACTCCTCAGCGTAATCAGGGTCAGTTACCTGTCACTCTGAGTGTAGCGGTCCCAGGTGATCAGGGAGCAGGGGTAGTTTTAAACTCAGTGGTAGATGAGTAGAAGGGACCCTCTTCCCACCTCCACCCGTCTGCCCCCCACACATCAGGGACAAGCACCTCTAATTTTAGAGCATGAAGTTGTAGGGATGGGAAGCAAGAAACCCCCCAGGTGGGTTGCTGGAGGGGACCACTCCTCATTCCACTTCCCAAACGCACGTACCCTAACTATGGGCTCTTGGACATCAATGATGTCTAACGGTTGAAAACGTTCATATTTCCTGCAGAACAGGGCCCATCACAGAATGTTTTACCCAAGCTGGTGTCTTAACCGAGCCTTTAACAGGGCAGTTCAACCTCCAGCTTTATAGCAGGAACCACTAGTGGGATTCCACTGTCACGTGTCCCGTTATTCATAATTCCATGTGGGAGAGCAAACATCCAAATAATCCTATTTGTCAATTTTCTCAACAAGACCACACTGTCTTAATGGTCTTTATGGCAAGTCTCCCTTCCGGTGGAAAGATCTCTCTATTCTTGATGGGCTGAGCTTCACTCTTTGTATTTCTTTTTTTTTTTCTTTTTTAAATATATTTTATTGATTTTTTACAGAGAGAAAGGGAGAGGAATAGAGAGTTAGAAACATCAATGAGCCCTAACTGGTTTGGCTCAGTGGATAGAGCGTCAGCCTGGGGACTGAAGGGTCCCAGGTTCGATTCCAGTCAAGGGCACATGCCTGGGTTGCAGGCTTGATCTCCAGTAGGGGACATGCAGGAGGCAGCCAGTAAGTGGTTCTTTCTCATCATTGATGTTTCTATTCCTCTTTCCCTCTCCCTTTCTCTCTGAAATCAATAAAGATATATATTAAAGAAACATCGATGAGAGAGAAACATCGACCAGCTGCCTCCTGTATGCCCCCTACTGGGGATGTGCCCACAACCAAGGTACATGCCCTTGACCAGAACTGAACTTGGGACCCTTCAATCCGCAGGCCGACGCTCTACCCACTGAGCCAAACCAGTTAGGGCAACTCTTTTATTTCAATATTAAATCATCTTGTCCATTCCATAAAAACTATGTTGGGCTTTTCAGTGGGATTGCATCAAAACTATAGTCCATTTGGAAGGAATTGACATCTTTCCATCGAGTCCTCTAATCCATAAACATACCCATTTCTTTGGGTTCTCTTTAATTTCTCCCAATAATGTCTTATAGATTTCTGTGAAGAGCTCTTGCACATCTTACATTGCACGTATTCCTAGGTATTGGATATTTCTGATGCTCTTAAATTGGAACTTTTTAATTTTTTAAACTTTTGGCTGCATATAGATGTTCAACTGATTTTTGTGTACTGCTTTTATATCCAGCACACTTATCCAACTTGTTATTTTTAATTCTTTTGGATTACCTAAGTACATGTGAAGAAAGACAGTCTAATTGCTTCCTTTCCGATCCTCATGATTTTTTTCTCTTGTTTCTTTGCACCGTCTAGGGCAGTGGTTCTCAACCTGTGGGTTGCGACCCCTTTGGCGGTTGAACGACCCTTTCACAGGGGTCGCCTAAGGCCATCCTGCATATCAGATATGTATATTACGATTCATAACAGTAGCAACATTACAGTTATGAAGTAGCAACGAAAATAATCTTATGGTTGGGTCACAACATGAGGAACTGTATTTAAAGGGCCAGAAGGTTGAGAGCCACTGCTCTAGGGTCTCTACGTGACAGTGAAGTTATGTGATGAGAGGAGGCATCCTTACCTGTTTCCTAATCAGAAAGAAAAAATATTCAACATTTTACCATTAAATATTGTTTAATATAGTTCTTGCTTTTAAATGTTCCTTGTAAATATTGAAGACATGTTGACTGCAGCCTATGAGACCCAGCTAGGCCACACTGGACTCCCAATCCACACAGACTGAGAAAATGTTTGTTGCTTTAGGCTGCTAAGTTTCTGGGGGAACTAGTTACACAACCAATGTGGAAGGGATGTGTAATCCTCCCCTCAACGACCCACCTACGGTGATGTTAGGAGCACCGTGTGGCAGAAAGGGCACGGGTTTCAGAATCAGGTAGACCGAGAAGGCTACCATATGAGTTATTTGAGAAGTCCACTCCTATTATATGACTCATTTAATATTAGTCGTCCAGTCTTCTCCTGGAAAATGGAGATAACATCCCCTCTTAGAGGTGCTGTGATTCCGTGTGATAGGGTGAAATTCTCAGTACAGTGTCTGGCACACAGTAGGTCTCTATATGCACAGTTCCCTTCTTTTACAAAAGTCCTATCATGCCCTTTACATAAACTGATCATATTTCATAGATGCCATCAGAATATATCGTGTAGCAATGGGTAGAACATGCTATGGAAAATCTTAGAAATTCAGGACATCTTGTTGCCGAAACATTGCACAAGCTCCCCTTCGTTTTTTTTGACAGGCATTAAAACTGCCTGTGCTGACCATCTGGATTCTTTCTCTCCCCCTGGTTGGGCCACTGCTGTGCATTACGATGAGTTAGATATCACACGTCATGAGCAGTTGAGCCAGCTGTGTAGGATCCATTTCACTGGGAACCCACAGGCCTCACTTCGAACCAAGCCTTGACAATTCTTGTTGCTGCTGTTAGAAGTAAATGCTAAGATGTAAGGTAATCTCCCACTGCCTACACTCTCTCTTCAATGGATGTCAACAGCAACATGGAACTGGGCCCCCAGTTTAGAAGCTGCCCAGTGAGGCAGGATTTGGGGTTGGAACTCCAAACCTCACCTCTTTCCCTTGTAGGATCCTGGATAAGTTGTTTTCTCTGAGCCTGTTTTCTTTTCTCCTGTAAAATAGGAATAAGAATATTTACCTTCCCAGGGTCATTTTACAGATTGTATTGGGGGGTTTGGGAAGCATTTGGCAATTAGTAGGTACTCAATACATTTTTTTAAAAGTCTTTCTTGTGCCAAGGGGTCAAAGAGTGGGCTGGCGGGATACTGATGCTGCTTGTTAGTGTGGTCTAGGGCTCAGAGCACGGGCATCGCCTGGGAGCTTGAGTCTCGGGCCCACCCTGGACATGCTCACTCAGGATCTGCATTTCTACAAGATCCCCGTGAGTAGCAGTACCTCAGACGAGAAACTGAGAGGATGTAGGATGTTGATGACATCGTGGCAAGGGTGAGTCTGCAAATGTTGTGGGCTCTCCCTGTGTTTGTTGCATCTGAATAAGAATGACTTCCTCTTGGCATGAAACTGAACTCCCAGGAGGACTTGCTCCAGCACAGAAAAGCCAAACCACTAATCTGAATAAATAAGCATCAATTTTATTGAATCATGAATAATTTAAGACTGGTACAATCATCAGCTTTATTCTCCATGACGTGGGGCATGATCTCCAGCAGATCACTGGCAAATCCAAAAACCTCATGACAAATGAAAATTAAATAGGGAGAGAGGGAGGGGAGGAGGAAGGGAGGGAGGACGGAAACATACCGTACACAAAATACTCAATTCCTAGTTTTCTCTTTAAAAATGGCTAGAAAAAATTCATCAAAATGCAGCACTTTAATCGATTATTTACAATTTCTATGTTACAATGAAAAAATGTACATCTTATAGAACATATTTCATAAACTGCTCCACTGGAAAACAACTAGATCAATACAGCAAACCTCCCGTTGAATATCCACAACGTTGGATTATTTTTCTTCCTTTTGAAGTAGATTCACCACAATCAAATTTGAATATGCAGAATTCTGAAGTTTAGAGCATCAGCAATTAAATAAAAAATGTTCCCAAGATACAACGAAGGTTGTAGGCAAATCCCGTTCCTGGTCCCACCCCTACCCCACCCCCAACCTTAAAGGAAAAGGCATTCCCATCTCATTTATGGCCTGTATAAGTCTTGGCAGTTTGGGAAGAAACTTTTGGCTTCCATTGGTAACTCAACATAAATGTTGCATAGAATTTCATACATTTCAAAATTAGCCTAACTGTAGAAAAAGGCAAAATGGAAGCATTTCGGACAGAGCCCTAAATGAGCACAAAGTCACTTTGTCAAAGGTGAGTGACACGAATAAAGTAAAATATGACCGAGAAGAGAAATGTGCATATCAGACAACCCTGCTTCCGAAGCTCTAGGAAGGTCACTGAGTTGTGAATCACACAAGGGCTACACTACTTGGAATCACTTTCACTAGTCAGGCAGCACCAGGGACAGAGGTCTCGGTTCTGAGCCTGGACCCAGTGGGAGGGAAGTCTGTGGGAGAGGGGAGAAGAAATGAGGTGTCATTGAGAGAGAGAGAAAGAGAGAGAGAGAGGGAGAGGGAGAGGGAGAGAGAGAGAGAGAGAGAGAGAGAGAGAGAGAGAGAGGGAGAGGGAGAGGGAGAGGGAGAGGGAGAGGGAGAGGGAGAGGGAGAGAGAGAGAGAGAGATCTCAAACAATACTGGCAGGTGTCTACTCACAAGGTGACTGGGAAAACTGCCCATGAGGAACAGTCAATTTTACCTCTTCCCAAATTCACAGTATGAGCGTAAGGTCATCACTGGGAGATACATTGAGAAGGACCACTCTTCAGGTTGCCCAGAAGGCTCAGGGTTTGGCCTGTGGTCACAGGCTAACTATATGCTTTAAGGGTTTTATGAAAAACAGAACAGAACAAGACACACTCACACACCCAGATGATTGATGAAGGCTTAGCAGACGAGAGTCCGAGTTTACTGAGATTAAAACCGGGACAGTGTTGAGAGGTTTGTCCATGCACCAGTTAGTGGGAAAAATTCCCCTTTTCCTTTCGAGGAGGGAGAAAATGGTTCTCCAATGCAGTGTGAGCAGTGTCAGGTCAAGCTCTTGTGGTAAAATGAAAACACAGAGAGATGGACCTTCAGAAATAGAAATCTAAAGATGGAATAAAAACCCTGATCATTAACAGAGATGCCCCCACTGGGGTGGAATATTGATTCTCCTTATAAAACAGAAACAAACAACTGAAAGGTTTACCACACTCTGTAAGGAAGATACCAGTATGTTGAAGACACGTAGTAGCACGCATGTAACCAGCAACATCACGTAGACCTGGAGGAACTTCTGCCTACGTGTTAGCTGGAGACTGTTAAGAACCTAAAAAAAAATGGATCTTTTTTTTTTTCTTTTCTTTTTCCCATAGTCACACACCCATACAAATGAGTCTTTTGGATGAGATAAAAGTCACAGCAACGTGAGTTCTCCTACTGGGTGGGATGACTTTTTAGCCCTGTTTGCTCTGATGGGGAAAATAAAAAAAACGGACCCCAGGCAGGCACGACACTCATCCATGAACACGGTTAGTACAAAACCAGTAAGGCATCACTTTGGGAAGGTCAGCACCGAAGAGGTCAGGCAAGGCTCGTCCAACGAAGCCCGAGGCTGGGGCATCCAGGAGGGAGTGGCCAGGCTGCCACTCCCTAGTTGAGTTGCATCACGTTTGTTCTGAGAAAAGTGCAAGTCTTTCGAGAGGTGACCTCACCACCCACCTGAGGTTGGAGCTGGCACACTGGAGGTGTTGACGTGCGTTCCGAAGCCTCGAGGACAAGAAGGAAAGGCAAGGTCCCGGCTCCCCCATGTGCTGAGGACGGGGTCCCGGTCCACTCCACAGGACATGGTGACCCAGGCCCCAGTGGAAGGCGAGTGTGTGGAACTGTGAGGATGGACAACTGAAAACCAAGACTCAACTCCTGCGGTTCTCACTTTCACCAAAGGATTGATTCTGACTACGGGTGGACGGGGTGGGGGGTGGGGGGTGGGGAAGGGAAGGAGACAAATCTTCAAAATCAAAGAGTCAGAAAGGGAGAAACTCAACCTCATTCTCAAAGGGGTCATCAGTTCTCCGAAGGAGACCAATTCTCACTGGACACAGTGTTTGCAGAAAAGAAACCTGATTCATTTCTAAGGAGACAGACGCATGCTGTCTGCCCTGGCAGGTCCGCTCGGGCACATTCTCACTCCTGCACACACACTCGTGGGCTCACCGGAGGTGACGGGGGGGAGGTGTGGCTGGACTGAAACAGGCAAAATACCTCTCGGGGAAGGAGAGCACCATTTAGAAAACAGAACAGAGCAGAGAGCACGAGGTGTTTTCTCCTAAGGTTTCCCTGTGCGTAGCTCTGACGTTTGTTGTGTGACAAAGCAAGTGCCTAGTTAGCACCAGTTCTCTGTGCCGGTGGGGTGAGTTGGCAATGGACACGAGGGTGCTGGCGGCCAGACCCACTTGGCAGGGTCTGAGTGAGGGGAAGCCGTGCTGTCGGGGTTTCAAGATTTGCTCCAATCTCTCTGTCTCTGGGCAGCTCGTGGCCGGATGCTGTTTGGTTTCAGAACTTCAAGTGGGGTTTCCATGTTTAACCCTTTTCGTTTCAACGGTGATGGTCCTTTCCCGAGAAGCATCTTCAGTGACTTGGGGAGGTCACAGCAACAAGGCAAGAGCAATGATTTAAATGAAACGGAAGATAGTGCAGTTCTCACTGTGGAAGGAAGCAGTCCCAGGGGGCTGGCCCGGGATGGCTGCACCCAGATCTGGGTGGGAGGACCGGGGGCTTGGTGTTCCTGCGGCGCTCATGCTGCGGCCAGGCTGGCTCAGGAGGGCATCTTCAGGATGGTGCAGAGGAAGGAGGCGAAGTGGGGCGAGGCGAGGAGGAGGTGGGCAGGCTCCATGGCCGGACCCTGTCACAGAGTTGACTCCAGGGACGAGTCCAGGATGTCGTCGTGATGGCTGTTGCTGTTGGAGTCGCTGTCGTAGCTCTGGGGGCTGGAGTAGTTGGCTGCCTCCTGCAGCCTCATCAGCATGTTCATCTGAAAAAGGCAGAGAGCATGAGCGGCTTTCTGGCCAGTCCGCCGCCCGCCCGCCCGCCCTGGCCTCCTGCGAGCTCACGCCTGCTCCGCCAGACTCACCTTGGGACTGCAGCCCACATGGGCTCTGGGCCAGGCTTCCAGGGTTCAAATCCTGGCTGCACCACTTATAGCTGCGTGACCTTGGACAAGTACCTTAACCTCTTTGCGTCTCGGTTTCTTTATTGGTCAAATGTGGTTTCTTTATTGGTCAAATGTGAGTAATAATCACACCTGCCCTATAATGTTATGGTGTGGATTGAGTTAACATATGTAGAGCACTGAGAACAAAATGGAAAGTCCCCCATCATTCTGACACTTATTTTTATTTGGGAGGGGCACATCTTACTCGAGTCTGGGTAAAGGTGCCAGTCAAATGTCCCTGCTTCTGGAACGCGCCCATCAGTGCCGCTGGCTTCCAAAGCACGGGGTGACCCCTTCGACGAGCCTCAAGCTCATCTGTGCCCCAGTGGCTGTCACGGCCTTCACGGGGAGGGGGAAGTGAAGGGCAGCGCCAGGAATAAGCAGAGCCACGGAAAACAGAGAGGCCTGGATTCCAATTCCGGAATCTTTGGACAAATTACCTCATGTATCTGAGCCACCAGTGCCTGGTCTATAGATTGGAGAGAACAGCAGTTCCTATCCCCTAGGACTCAAGTAGGGAACAAAATGACATATTGTGTACAGGACCCTGAGACTAGGGCCTCGCACATAGTAAGTGCTCAATAAACGTGATGTGCCATCACCACCACCACCACCACCACCACCACCATCATCTTAAAGATAACAGTTTCAAGGTAGTGTTCTTAAATCTTCCCTGACAGATGGTCTTTATTGTTTTTTGTTTGGGAGTGGAGGTGGGGAGTGAATAACTACTTTTATTTTCCTTATAACTATAAATTGTGTGTGTGTGTGTGTGTATTTTATATTTTGCTTAGAAAGTAAGGTAGGAAGGCAGGGTTTCTCTGAGCTGAGGCCAAAACTTGATGCAGCTGGGCATGACATCCAGCTGCCTCCAGCCAGCGGCCCCAGGATGCCTAGCAGTTTCCCTGGGTGAGTTTGGCCACTGTGGGCCGGTGTCCACAGTCATGCCTGGGAGCGGGGAGTGGGGGTGGAGGTCAAATGCTGTCAACCACCCTTTGCAGCTGAGATTACTTATTCACTCATCACTTCTACCCACAGCACGTGGTCCTGCATACACACAGGTGCGGCCCGTTCTCTCGGAGGTCTCAGTCCCCTGAGAAGAGAGACTAGTAAACGAGGCGGATGGCCCGGGCAGAGGGCATGGGCTTGGGAGGAACAGCCATATCTAACTGGTCACTCTGGGGGCCTGGGGTTGGAGGGAGCCCTCAGGTCTCACCTAACACCCTCTGTGTTCAATCAGTGATATGGAGAGTCCTGGCTGAGCAGAGGATGTCTGGGGACGAGCCGCCATTCTTCCCTCCAGCCACCCCACATTCTATTTTTACGTAAGATCTCATGAGCTCGCACCCACAAAAGTGTCCCCATGACTCTGGATTTGAGCAACGGTTAATGTTAGAAATGGCTTCTTAAAGTTTGATCTTTTTCTCTGTAAATCAGTTACATCCACTTAAAATATAGTTCCTGTTAAACAAGTCTCAGCAGGACCAGAGCTCCATCCCTCCAGTCTGGAGGACGGCAGGCGACCCAAAGCACCGTTCTTTTTTAAATCCAGCAAATCAATTAGTCAGCACTGGTTGTCTTTCCATCCTGCTGCATCACTTCTGAACATTTCCTTTCACTAGGTAATGCGAGCTATTTCTCTGATGTGCTTTTCCCTTTGCTTTAGCTGCCATGGGCGCGCAGGGCTCCCGGCAAGGCATGAGAATGGTATTTCATCAGGGCAGGCTCTGGCACATTTGCTTACACCACATTTCATGGGGCAGTTGCTTCTTTAGGTCTCATTCTGCAAGATGACTATGCAGGCGTCTCATATTGGCAGAGCGAGTACAGCAAGTCCTCGAATAACATCCTTTCCTTATGCTATAGGTGAGAGGCCCCAGGGCCCTGATTCTTACTTAATCAATTAGCCTATGGTAACTGATATACATGGTTCTATTCCATGTGGTTTCACTTAAAGTCACAGGACCTACTGAGGAGGTTAAGTGAGGACTTACTTGAACTGCAGCGTTACCACCACGGGCCCAGGTTCTGCTTAAAGGATCTTTATCGCTTCAGCAATGACAGCGTCAATAAGCAGCTCAGACAATGTTAAGACTTAACTCACCTCGCTGGCCACGGGGCCCATGGTCAGCCTCTTGCCTGCAAGCCCCTCCCTGCCTGCTCGATTGCTGGCCTGGGCTTCTGCTCCTTACCCAGCTCTGCCCCTGCTGTTACCGGGGGAGAGGTCACCGGAGCAGGACAGCACATGATAAAGGTGACACTGAACCCACAGGGCAGAGTGGCTCAGGGACAATTAAATTCTCACCTTTGACCTTCTGCCACAGACCATTTCAGAGGGGTTCAAGACATTAGTGAAAAAAATAGAAGAAAATCCTGGCAAACGTGTCCCTAATCTTGGGATGGGCCCAGTCACCCAAAGCAAGGCTGGGGCTCAGTCGCCTGTTTCCAGCGGGCCTTGTTCCCAGTATACAGTAAGTGCTCAGTGATGGCTGAGCTGCTCCGGGAGCTGAGAACTCACCAGCGGGTCTCCTTCAGCGTCACTGGGGGGCATCTGCTTGCTGGCCGAGCCCTCCCGAGGCATGGAGTAGCCGTCGAAGCCGACATCCTCGGGCCGGAGCTGCAGCAGGGGAGGCCACTCGTGCTGCTGCGGACTGGCTGCCCAGGGGTAGGTGTCCATCACCCACTTGGCAGGGTCCTCCCAGGGGGCCCGCCTTCCGTAGAGCTAAGGGGAGGCCAGGAAGGAATGGTTAGGAGGGGGCTCAGACCTCCTCTGTAGCCCTGTTTTGCAGCTTTCCGAAAAGTTCCCCGAACGCAGCGTTATGCCTCCCCTGACGGGGTAATTCCACTTCCAGAATGCTACTGTAAGGGAGTCATCCAAGATGCACAGAGTGGATGTGCTAAGACTGAAGGCAGCATGACTCAGGTGTCAGGAACACCGGCTCTGGAGTCAGGCTGACGGGCTCACGCCTCAGCTCTGCCACTGACTCACTGTTACCCTAACTCTGAGCCTGGCTGATCTACCTGAATGGTGGCCAGCTTCCATGGTAGAAACAGTCCCAGCACAGCCAATGTCAGACTACCAACACGACCTCACTGAATGCGGAGCTGGAAAGAGGGGCTGGCTATCAGCTTTAGCGCCCTCCTGGGTTACTGCCAGATCTAGCACCCTACTGTGTTACTGCTAGCTCCAGCACCCTCCTGCATGCAACCACCCGGAGAGTTCCTTCCGCTGGCCACCGACACCACAGGCAGAGGTCACAAATGATCCTGTTCTGGTAAAACCTCATTTCTTTTTTCTTTTTTTTAAAATATATATTTTATTGATTTTTTACAGAGAGGAAGGGAGAGAGACAGAGAGTTAGAAACATCGATGAGAGAGAAACATCGATCAGCTGCCTCCTGCACATCTCCTACTGGGGATGTGCCCGCAACCCAGGTACATGCCCTTGACCGGAATCAAACCTGGGACCTTTCAGTCCACAGGCCGACGCTCTATCCACTGAGCCAAACCGGTTTCGGCAAAACCTCATTTCTTGAGGAGGGTCTGACTCTCACAGCCCCTCTGTAAACTTTCCAAACAGCAGACTGTTAACAGAGGTTACGTGTGGGTGGTGCTTCTCCCCGCCCATATATTTCTCAAATTTGTCCATATTAACTAATTTGCTCTTAAAAGGGAAAACAATATTATCACTTAATTTTGTAAGACCACTACCATGCATCCTGGGGTCGTGGTCTCCTCACCTGTCAGGTGCTCTGAGCTGTTAAAGCTACACGAGAGGCATGTCAGGCCCCCAGCACCGTGCCTGGCAAGTAGCAAGCCCTCAAAAAACAGTCGGCAAACTTTTCTTCCAAACTAAGGGCATAAGAACACACCAGGTTTCCTGTGAATCAGCAGGTTCCCTGGGGCCTCCAGGGCTCAGCAGGGCGATGAGGTTGGAGGGCTGAGAACAGTGGCTCATTTCTGAGCAGACTGGTAAAATGCTAACTCCAGCCGCCTCCTTTGGTGGCTCCCAGGCTCTTGAAAGATTGTTCTTCAAATGACCTCCCAGCACCAGGAAGGGATGACTTTTCCTGTCCGTGTGTCTTATGAGATGGAGTCTTGGCTCTGGTTTCCTGCCCTTTTCAAGTTGTTGTCTGAGTGCCTCTGAAGACCCTCAGTGCAACTACATGTTACCGACAAGCAGTCAGACACTCGCTAGGCTCAGCCAAATGCATGGAAATGACACACAGCCATTGTACTGTCACACGCACGCATGGGGCATGCACCCTCCGTGACCTCCACGGGCCTACGGCAGCGTCTTGTGTCTCCCGATGCCCAGGACAGAGGAACAGAGAAGCCCTGGGAACCGGCTGCTAAACTGGTTGCTGACTGTTCAGCTGTGCATGACACATGCTCATCACGGAACCCTGGGGGCCAAGCCCAGAACTTCTCAGGCTGCCTCCAGGCTCCACAATAAAACTTCCATCTACGGCTGAGCTCCTGGAGCTGACCCTGGGCTGAGTGAGATGGGACGTGCTGCCTCATGAGCCCACAGTCACCGGGGAGGGGTCCCAGGCAGGTAGGGAGTGCCATGGCCGCCCGAGGGCGGAGAACCTGGGATTCCAGCCAGAGGCGTGGACTCAAATCCCAGATTTTTCATGGTTGACTCTTATGACCCCCGGCAAGTCACTTATTCTCCCTTGAGACTCAACTCTTCTCCTTTGAAAAATGGAGATTAAAAAATCTCTATATTCCAGGACAAATGCAGGGCTTGAACCAAATAGCAGATATGAGAGTACTTTGTAAACTGTGAAGTGCTACACACGCTTGCTTCTGTTTCTTTGCACTCACTATGCTGAGCGCATCGCAGCCAGGATTCATTTACCCTTTGCAAAAAGTCTTGGTGGCACAGGACTGTTATTCTCCTATTCTCCTTTTCTATCCACGAGGGCACCGTGGCACAGAGAGGCTGAACGACTTGCCTGGGGTCACACAGCTAACAAGTGGCAGAGCCAGGACTTACAGCCAAGTGTGTCCCTGCACTGTGCCAGACTGCTGGCCTCACAGGTGAGGGAGGGGCTGTCACCTCATGTCAGTCAGAATCCCGGAGGAGGAGGAGATAAAGCCCCCTCATCTGGTCACTAGAACAGTCCCCCTCCTCCCCCCTCATTTTGCCGTGTCTCACCTGGAGTCCTTCCCTGACGGCTTCCAGGAGATAGGGGATAATTGAGTAGTTCCACAAGTCGGTGAACCACACCCTGGAGCCATCCACGTCGATGGGACATGACAGGAAGAGCCGGGGGCCTGGGGACCAAACGAAAATCCATCAGAGCTGAGTTGGGGAGAAGCCAGGAGAAGCCACGATCCAAGCATCCCTCCCAATTTCTGAATGACAGCAGAAATTCCACCTGCCGGTGGCGGGCACAGAGCAGGACACGTGGGCTCTACAACACCCCTCCTCCCGACCCCCAGGATCTCTCTGCCCCAGGAAATCACCCAAAAGAGAGGAAAGGCTTTATGGAGAAAAATGTTCCTCGTGGTATTATTAGCCCTGACCTTTGAAAATGCAAACATACTAAATGTCCAAGAAAACAGAAACGGTGCCGCGAATGATGGCGTACCTGCACATGAGTCTTTCCCAGCCTTTAAAAATAATTATAAAACTGGAGCAGCAACTCAGGATGCTTACGAGACAATGTGAGGTGAAAAAGAAATGAACGTGCTGTAGGTATACTCTGATGGCAGCTAAGTAAAATATCTATGTGTGGACAAGGGCAAAAAATCAGCTCAAATTAAAATAATCATGTCAGGAGGGTGGGATGATCAATGACCTTTTTTCCCTCTGTTCTAAATTCTTAAGCTCCAGGAATGTTGGTAACGTTTTACTTTATTTTTAAAGCAGAGCCTTCGGGGTTGGGCACTTCACTGAGCTGGCAGTTTCCACATCGGCCCAGGCTGGACCATCTCTTGCTGCTGATCAGCCCCAGGGCATTGGGCAAGGCAAGAGGGGCAGAGACACAGCAAGGGACGTGGGCGAGGCAGTCGGGGGTCTGCCTTGGGCTGGGACTGTCCCTCTGCCTCCTTCTCTGTCCACATGAACAGAACAGAGTCCAGCTGACTTGGGCCTGCAGGGTGCTGCCCTGGCCAGGGCCCCCAGACAGTCTTGGAGGAGCCGAGCTCAGCGCCGCCCTGAGCCAGCCCACCCACCGTTCTTGCCTGGCTGCCCACCTACCTATGGTGACGTCTGAGGAGCTGTGAGCCTCCAGGAAGCGGTTGAGGTGATGCCAGACCTTGGGAATCCAGTCGATGATTTTCACCAGCTCCACATTCCGCACCCGCCCACTGATCTCCGTCTCCATGAGCTTCCGCCTCAGGAACCGGCCAAGGAAACCCTTCACGGGCTCCGTGTGGTTGGCGCAAAGCACCCACCTGGGGGGCATCAAGTTTTCAATGATTACGACAGTGAAGAAACAAGGGCTAACCTCAAGACTCAACGCACACGAGAACTAGACAGATGGTGTGTATGCTGACACTGAAGTAGGACTCCCTGTGCAAACACTGCATGTATATTAATTCACCTTTCCTCACAGCAACCCCATGACACAGATACTATTGCCATCTCCATTTTACAGATGGAAATGTGAAGGCGCAGAGAGGTTATGTCCAAGATCAAAGAAGCAAGTTAATAGAAGAGCTAAGGATAGAACCAAGACAGTGCAGTTCCAAAGTCTGAGCTCTAACCACCGAGTCTGCTGCCTCTCGTGCTTGTGTGAGGCCCTATGCTGGGCCATAGAGCTGTAACAATGACTGAGACACATTTGTCCCTGTTCCCAGGAGCTCACAGTCTTGTCGAGGAAGCAGATAAGCAAACAGAGGAATTGAGGCATGATGAAGCCCAGGGAATCAGGGAAGGCTCCTCAGAGGAGGGGCTGTTTGGGCTGGGACTGGAAGAATGGATGGAGCAGCCACATAAGCAAAGGCAGGAGCAGGGGGTGGGGTGGCAGGTGGAGAGCTCGCTGAAGCATTTGCAGAGACATGGGAAAAGGGATGGGTGTTTGGGGAAACTGCCAGAGGCCATGTAACCAGACTTTAGACTTGACCTGCCAACCCAAGGAACCTGGATGCATTCTGGAGGCGATGAGGAACCACTAAAGCACTTTAGGGGGGAGGGTTTATGGTCAGATTTGAATACTAGGACGCTCATGCCAGCTGCCACTGGCACAGAGGATGAGGCCACTCTGCAGGCAGTAGTGCCCAGGGAGGTGACGTGGCGTGGCAGTGGCGGGGGAAGGAGGAGGAGGAAGAACTTGAAGCATCTTTAGGAGAAAGCGTGGACAAGACAGGGACAGCCTGGATGCGGAGGGGAGCCACGAGCTCAGGGGCCAAAGGAGGTCACATTTCCCAGGGAATGACAATTGAGGCCCACTTCCCAGAGATCTCCCTCAGGGATGCCTGCAGAGTGGCCAGTGAGAATGGGCGAGGGTGCCATCCCAGGACACGATTCTCATCCTCATCTAAGGGCCAGCAGGAGGCGAGGAGTGCTGGGGTCACCAAGGGGTCAAAGTGGGGCAAAGGGTGTTTAGCAATGGCACCACAAGGCAAGTGGCAACCCACCCAGGCACGACAGTGCAGCAGCTCTTCCCACACCCAGCAGGGAGCCCCGCGTGGTGCTGGGGCAGAGGACACATGGCAGCTGGAGGCAAAGGCCCACAGACCCCCAGACAGCTCTTGGGGACAAAGCAAGGGCCTTCATTGCTCATGTTCACCTGGGCCCCCGAGAGACGTGCCCCTGATGTGCCGGGGAGGCGAATGGCCTACTGCCCCTGCCCGGAGCTGCCTCCCTGTCTCTGCTACCCCAGGACTTCGTGACCTCACACGAGTCATCTAATTCTCCCAGCCTCAGTCTCCCCATTAGCAAGCTGCAAATGAGAAATGTAACTGTGTGGGGCTATTGTGAGAATGAAGAGTGAAGCCGGGAAAAGTGCTCCACACGATGCCTGGCACAGAACTGGTACTCAGAGGGTGACAGCTTACCTGAAGTTGTGATGGAGCTGCAGGTTGGGAGTGGAAGAGGTAGCCTGGTTCATTGTGCCGATTATGTAAGGGCTGTGGGGGACACGGAGGAAAGAAGAGGACTTTGTGAGGCAAGCCCAACTCTGGACGGGCCTACAGGGTCCATCCAGGCAGCTGGCTGGCTGCCTCCTGGCCCCCCACGCTGACCCCAGCCGTGCATTGGCACAGGTCTGTGCAGCACACCTCCCCTGTGGCTGTTCTCCCGGGACCAGGGCCCGGAGCTGGCCTTTACCATCTGTGGTCCTTGCAGCTGAGCAGCCCATTGAAGATCTCGCCCAGGGAGCTGACATGGTGCAGGTTGTCCAGGATGATGACGAGGGGCATGTCCGCAGCATTGTTCTCACTGGCGCACTGGTCGGCGAGGTTGGACAGGTACTGGCGCAATTCCTGCATGGGCCAGGGAAGGGCGGGATGCAGCCGATGAAGAGCACATGCTCAGAGCCTGCACGTCACCCAGGCCAACGCAAGGGGCAGGCCCTCCATGGGCAGCATGCCTGCCTGCTGCAGGGGTCTGCTTGGGTGATGCGGGGAGGACAGGGTGGGGAAGGCCTGCATCCTGCCTACTGGCTTTCAGTAGGTAACAGAACTCCTTCAGCCGAGGGCCAGAGCACAGCAGTGTGGGGGTGCCGGTTCTGTATCCCTGCTCTACCACTTCTCTATATGTGTTGCCATTTTTCTTGGATCGTTCTTATTGTGCCAACCTCCCAGGAAGCTCCAAAGGGTTCCAGAGGTGCCTTACACACCTCTGTGTGTGCTGCATACGTTCCGTATAAGGTGCTCTTCCACGGCGCCTGCCTGAGGGCCGTGTATGCAGGAGCCCTCCATGAATAAAATCACACAGCATCCGCCTAAGTGCCGCTGAGAAGCGCTGTGGCAGACAGACATCCAACAGTGCAGGGGGAGGTGGGTCTGCATGCACAGGGGCCTTGGGAGGTCTGGGTGAAAGGGTGAGATCTGAATTGAACTGTGAAGAATGGCTGGGGGATTGGCTGGAGCTGGGGCCAGAACACAGCTCAGTGTGCCCGGGGAAGGCCTGTGCTCTAAAAAGGAAGAGAAGAATAATGGTGCAGAAGGGGAAAGGGCTGACATGGCGAGTTAAGGACCGGCCAGAGAACCCAGGATGACTGCCTGGTGATGTCACCATCATGCTGGCATGACCTAGAGCCGGGCACAGCTCTGAGGGCCTCACACAGCCGAACTGCTGTAGCCCACAACCCTCTGGGGTGGGTACTATGCGTAGCTCCCGTTTACAGAGAGGGAAACTGAGGCACACCCAAGTCAGGTGACTGCCCTGAGATTGCAGAGAGGGCAAGCAGCGGGCTGGATTCAGACTCGGTGCCTGTTCAGTGTGCTCCTCACACCCGACACTCCGGCATGCTAGCCGCCGACTCCTACGAACACATACATGCCCATGTCTCCCTCATAAGTCACAATGCGGCTTCAGCCCAACTTTTTGAGTTACTAGTAATTTTTCCTTCTTTGAGCTCCTTTCCATCTGGGTTCTTGGCCTCAGCCTTACAATGACAGGGCTCCTGGGCCTCCCGCCCCTACTCAGGCCTTTGGGTTACAAAGGGTGAGATGCCTTCTGCACGAGGTGCCCAGCCAGGGGTCCTTCATTCACTGGTCCTGGAGAGAATGCCCCCCTCAGCTCACACTGAAGCTTTCGACTCGGGGGCTCGGACCACTTCTCTCCAGTCCTGTCCCCATATCCAATTCACCTGGAAACCTGTGAATGGCCCAGGTTCCTGGCCCACGCAACCTATTGATTGGAACAGGGCACTAGGGAATGAGGGTGAGGAAGCCCCATCGGCAGGGATGCCAGGTGATTCCTAAGGTGGAAGAGTCCTTTCCAGTTCACCTTGGACTCTGGCCCCTTTGCAGAGAGCCAGCCAGAGGGAATTACCATTAACTCCACTGCGAGAATAGCAAACAAGTGTGAGAAACCCCTTCCCAACCCGCGGCTGGGACTCAGTCAGACCGTCCAATGTCTCCATTGCTCCCTGTGAGGCAGGGCCAGGCCTATTTGCTGGCTCTGGAGTCCAAGGCTTTGACTTGCACTCCAGTCCACGTCTCAGTACTGCCTGAGTGACCTCAGACACATGACCATCTGCCTCAGGCCTCAGTTTCCTCCTCTGTGAAGTGGGGATAGCAGTAACTGGTCCCTTCATGGTGAATAGCTGTGAGCTGTGAGCTGTGAGGCGGCCAGCTTGCGGTCATGAGGCAGTCTGTCAATAAGAATTATCATTCTTGTTCCAAAAAGGGTTTCGTTTTGGAAAAACAATAGCATCACCAGGCACATGATACATTCTTGGTAAATTGAAGTGGACTTCAGGAACTATTAGCACTGAACATGCGGCTCATAGTGGGGAAGCAAGAAATGAACTAGATCGACTTACAGGTGAAATTTAGTGGGAAGTTTTGGGTCAAAGCCTTACTTCCTGCTAGCCCCATCCTGACCTTCACTGGGCTCTCATAACACTAAGGTGAACATATAGAAAATGCTGCTTTCCATCAGGGTGGGGTGACATCAACAGTTCTGAAAGGGCCCAAAGGTGAGCCCTGGCTGGGCAGCAGCCTCCGAAAGCTCTCCTCACCTTGCTGGACTTGTGGTCCACGTTGAAGGTGGCGATGACCCCGTCTGTCAGCTCTCGTCCCTCCCGAAGCACCAGGTACTCGGACAGCCGGTTGGCCAGGTAGGTCTTCCCGGTGCCGCTGGGGCCAGAGAGAATGATGCGCCGGTGCTCCACCAGCAGGGAGACGTAGCGCTGCAGGATGGGCTTGGGGATCAGGGACTCGAACGCCAGCGAGTCCAGGCTGTTCTCCGAGAGCCCTGTGTGGGAGAGGAAGTGTCTCAAGTCCTGCAGAAAGGGGAGCTCTGTGCTTGCCCAGCTGGGCCTGCCATGACCGGAGGCCACCCTTTTCCCGGGCAGCCCGCTCACCGAGGCCCTGGTGCAAACTGCCGCCGCTTCCTGCTCAGGAGCAGCCTGGGCTCGGGCTCTGGCCCTGGCTTGGCTGACTTTCGCTCACCTTTCAGACCTGGGCCCCTGGCCTTCGTCTGTTCTCTGCAGAATCCCTAAGACTCTGGGCTTGGCTTGTCTGTCTGGATTTGCCAACTGATGGCGTTTGCCCAAACCTTTGCCTCCCGTGTCTGCCAGTACCTTAGGGTTCCTTCCTCACCCTGCTCTCTCCCGAGTGCCAGGCGCCACTGCTTCCCACACTCAGATGCACCATGAAGGTAACAACAGTTTTATTTTAAAAACAAGCAAATGCACAGTAGGACCATCTGATTGGGGGATGTGAACCCTGGCTGTTCTGGTGTGTAGGGGCAGCTGTTCGGGTGTGTAGTGGGGGCTGTTCTGTGTGTAGGGGCAGCTGTTCCGGTGTATAGTGGGGGCTGTTCTGTGTGTAGTTGGGGCTGTTCTGGTGTATAGTGGGGGCTGTTCTGTGTATAGGGGCAGCTGTTCCAGTGTGTAGTGGGAGGTGTTTTGGTGTGCCTGGTACCCTTTCTACCTTCTCCTATAGAACTCTTTCCTCTTATGGGAAGCTCAGTAAGATGGTTTAAGTATGGATTTCTCAGCCCCTGCACCCACACAGGTGTGGGCTTATGACTAAGCTGAACCAAAGCCTCTCCCGGTCACAAGGACGGATTCAGTGATGAGTGTCTGACTCACGGTGGGGCAAAACCACCCCAAAGAATTTTCTGTCTCACTATTCCAAAAAGACAACTGCTTTTTTCTAGGTTTCTAAGTTAGAAAAATGAATCAGGGCCAAAGGGCCATGCTATGTGCAGAGAGCTCAAAAAATACAAGAAACTGAGGCAGCATGGTCCTGGTGCACTGTGGGAACACCGGAACCCAGCTGTGTGGGAAGCGTGTCCTGGGCTTTCCAGGTAAAGGGCCTTTACGTTTCCGTTTTTGCTAAAGCTGGTTTGAGTACGTCTCTGTCACTAGCAGCCCAAGCCCGGACTGTGGAATTCCACACGCCAACAAAGTGAGGCTGCCTGTGAGGTTCAAGCAGTGCCTCACTGCTTGTCACCAGCAGAACCAGGTCTGCGTTCCAAGGTCTAGGACAGTGATGGTGAACCTATGACACACGTGTCAGAGGTGACACGTGAACTCATTGTTTTGATTGATTTTTCTTTGTTAAATGGCATTTAAATGTATAAAATAAATATCAAAAATATGTCTTTGTTTTCCTATGGTTGCAAATATCAAAAAATTTCTCTATGTGACACGGCACCAGAGTTAAGTTAGGGTTTTTCAAAATGCTGACACGCCGAGCTCAAAAGGTTTGCCAACACTGGTCTAGGATAAGGAATGCTGGGGTACCTTTGGAAAACTTACGGATCGGGAAACAAAACTTGCACCAAACACCCCCGAAACTGCACTGTTAAACTACAGGCAAGGTCAGTGCCCTCGAGGGGAGCAAGAAACAGGACAACCTGGAGGTTGCACTTAGTACCATGTTGATTGGTCTATTCTTTTAGGTGGTTCATCAAATATAGGAAAAAGGGGTTTTGCAGTCAGATACATTTGTGTCAGCCTGGATTAAACAGCCCTGTGAATGCCCAGAGATAGGACATGAAAGGATAGAGCCTTGAGTGTATCAGGACGTTCCTGTCCCCTGCCCTCCAAATCCAGACGGGGATAATGATGCAGTTTCCCATAGTTATTTGGCCACGAAATTCCCCCCTCCTCCCCCCAAGTACTCTGTGGGCCTGGAGTTCCACGGAACACTCTTTGGCTTGGGGCTCAACATCTCTGGGTGATGAGGCCATCGGAAGCCCCAGCAGCACCATGCGTGGGCTCAGGGTGCCCAGAGCGAGTCCTCTCTAGCCTACAGCAATGCGTGGCTTCCCCATCTGTAGGATGGGACCCCATCCAAGGCTTGCTGGCAAGAGTAATTCCTTGGCGTTGGTGGAGCCCCATTTCCACAAGGTTATTAAGATTCCATCATCTCAGAGTCATCAGGCTAATGGGAACGTTTGTTCTATAATTTCAGCAGTCAACTAAAATTATTTGTTTCCGATGGTGGTTGAAAAAGCTAAGGATGGTTTAACTTGCTTAGGTAAGAACAACTGTGGTCAAAGGGAGAAAAAACACAACAACCCACATCCATATGCACAAACAACATTGTGGCCACAGTATGCCGAGCCAAGTCACAAAACGAAGAGACACACACGCAGTTCCTGAAAGCCCCGGCCTCTGCATCCGGGGAGTTACCTTTGACGGTCACGGAGATGGTGGTGTTCTCTCCCACCAGGTAGCCACAGGGCAGCAGCTCGGGGGTCTCGGAGGTGTTGCTGCGCTTGACTTCCCCGATGTTGTAGCCCAGCACACTGTCCGAATTCAGCCCGAGCTGACTCACTGGGTCGACGTGAATGATGTATTCCTGGAAAAAGTAAAACAAAGACTCCATCGGAGATGTGGCTAAAAATCTGCCCGTGACTCATGTTTTCATTGGGTGATTTACAATCATCTGCTCTTCTTTCTCAGCTGAAGCCTGCGTTGAAATGGGCTGTGGAGCGAGGGCAGGAGGGCTCACGTTCTACGGCATCGGTGCCTCACTGTCACGGGCACTGTGAACGTTTAGTCTGGGTCAACCGAGCACGGAAAAGTCAGGCTGCTTTTCCTGAGCTCAAGTCTCAAAGGCATCGAGACCTGTGAATGGTGCTGGGAAATTTCTGACAAGAAATCTCTCCACCAGCCCCTCCTTTTGGCTCAGAGCAAAGGCCATACTGATGACAAAGGGAGCAGAACCCAGGGCTGCTAGAAAAAAAGCAACTCCTGGAGCTTTAAACAGGAAAATGTGTCCTTCATTGGGAGAATTCCCTCTTAGGTGAGTGACCCAAAGGTTTAATTTAGGTCCATGAACTTGGAACGAAGAGCCATGGGCTGCGGGCTCTGAGATGGCCAGACGATGGTCAAGGTGGAAGCCCAGTAACAGACCTCTACCTTCAATGGTCTCTTTCCTCACATGTGACACCCCACACGCTCTTCTCAGCCCAATGTGGTGTCTTTCTAATCCAAGGATGTCCGACTGCCCATCATCAGAGATAAGGTTTTGGCCCAGGTAACATGATTGGGCTGCCCTTGGCCTTGAACACCTGCCTACTCACATTTCTATGGACTGGCCTGTGAAGATGATGAGCAATCTTTGGTCAAAGAACAGAGTTTCCTCTGTGTGAAGTCACCTGAGTCTAGATGCTAGAAAGAGGCCAGAGTGGACTAGTTAAGTCAGAAACCAGGCCAACTCAACTGGACCAACAGAATCTGGTTTTAGATCCATGACTTTGGGCAAGTGACCCAACCTGAGCCCAACCTTCTTCGCCTTTAAATGGGAAAATAATAGAACCTTCTTTACAGGCCTGAAAATAAATCGGGGTGATGTAAGGAAAGTGCTTGGTAGGGTCTTAGGCACAGAAAACGTGGGTCATTAGTACTTCCCAGGGGACATGACTAATGAACACTTATGGCTGTTGACTTACTTCAGGACAATAGAAAGAAGTGTGCTGAAAGCTTCCTTCAAACCACATTGAATTTCAAGACTCACTTCAGTACTCTTTTGCTCATTTCTCCTGTGGTAAAACCCACTCCAATGATGTGATTGGAATAAATACAAAATAACTGTGCCAACATCCTTGACACTGGCCATTGACCAGATGTCAATGTCCCGTGTAGCACTAATCACAGAATGAAGTGTTGGCAAGGACATGGGCAAGTCGATCAAATCGCCGGAAATAAAGAATGGAAATCTGATGTTTTAGCCACAGCCAATGAACACACACTCCAAAGCAGATGCAATTGGATGAGTCTAAGGTGAAGGTAGATTTGGACATAAGAAGCTCCCTGTTAGGGGTTCAAACAATTGCTCACTGCTGAAGAAATGACCCTCTGGCTCACCAGTGACGGCCAAGGGCCGTTGGAACAGTCTGGCAGGTCAGCAGTCTATACTTACCATCTTCCTTTTGATCATTTGAATGCCAGGGGACAAGTCCCAGCAACATAAGGATGTGGGAGAGGGGACAGGCCTGAGAAATGGCCGGGTTCAGGACATGAACCATCCTTCCCTCCCTAAGCCCAGGCCCCACTTCAGGCAGACTGCCATAGCCGTCTGTCTCCTTGAAACACTTACTTTGAACAGCCGTCTAACCACCCCATCGAGCACATCCCACTTCGTCTTGCCACTCACTCCAATGCAGCCAATAAGAAAGATGTGTGGCCTGGAATCCTAAGGGTAAGAAAATGTATGCAGGTGAAAAACAGGTGGACCTTTTCTGACACGGGTTAGCAAGGACCCAGACTGTCCCAGAGCTCCACCAAAGGTCCGAGAGGGGAATACCAGTCCTATTTGTTTTAACATCAGGTATAATTTAGACTGAATGCAATAGTCTTAACACCTTCCCCTGCTCTATTGCTAAAAATGCAATCTGTGGGGGCAGGAAGGGAGGCTCTCCTTACTTGAATCTAGAACGTTCTACTGAATGCAAACCTTGTCCAGTATGCAGGTCACATCCCTTGCTTGGCATGCTCTCCCCTCTCCTGTCTGCCATTTTTCCTTTTCCAAACATTGATGATAAACTCACCTCTTCCAGGAAGCTTTCAATGATTGATTTACCAGGCTCAGAGCTCACATTACTTTAATGATTCTGTATACAACTTACATAATGGCATAGTCTGTATTGTTTATTTTTAGGTATTTCTGTCTCATTTGTAAATTAAGTTTGTTGTCTTGCTAGCTCTTAAACTCCCTCAGGATAGACTATGTTTCTGTTTTTTCTTTTTTTGTTTCTTAAATAATGTGCATTGCTTTTCTTTAAATTAAAAGTGAAAACATACTCAATTGAGAAAGCTTTAATAAAACTCTGGGAAATTACAGAAAAACAATCTCTGCCCACAGGGCTCTGCATAGTGGAGGCTAAGTAATTATATTGATTACAAAGAAGCTAATTGAACATTCCATTCTGTTGGGTTTAAAAATATCTGACATGCTCATAAGGATGTAGAATTAGGTGAGTGGCAGGGGCAGGGACGGGTGTATCTGGCAGTTAAGCACAATCAGCAGAGAACAGAGCACCAGTCTGCAGCGAGATGACCTGGCCCCATCGCTTGCTTTGTAACCTTCAGTAAGTGATGCTTGGGCCTCAGGATTCGCAATTATAAAATGGAGCTAATTACAGCTGGTCAACCAACCTCATCTGGCTTCTGCACTGATCCAGAGCCATACAATTTTTTAAAGTGACTCACAAACTTTTAAAAACATAAAATCTATCTGTTCATGCTGGTAATCACTAGAATACAACACATTCGCAGCTATCACCTGCATGTATGCTAAGAATGAACCCCTCCTTGGCAGTCCATCACTCCACCAGCGAGGCTCTGAAACTGGAGTTCGCTATTGGAGCTTTCTGGGCTGAAATGATGTGAGAGCCGCTGGCGGTCCTCAAATTCCCTGAGACTAGAGAGCCAGCACCAAGTGGAACCCCTGGCTAAGGCAGGTCTGGATGCAGACGCTTTTCTTGGGTGGGAACTACAGGTTCCCCAGCTCTCAGAGACTACAAGGGACACGTTGGCTGGAATGCTAAGAACTAACAAACAAAAAAACGGAAGGGGACTTAGTGACTCATGCAGCCTCGGCCCACTTATCTGTGAGATGGTCATTCACAGCATGACTTGGATTTAGTCAATGGGTGCTTTACGATATCTCCCCTTCTTTTTCAGCCGAAGCCCAAGTTGAAATGGGCTGTGGAACGAGGGGGAAAAGAGCTATCTGTTCAGAGACCTTCTTTGGGGTCTCTGCCTCACTGTCACAGGCCTGTGAACGATTAGTCTGGCTAAACACCAACGTTGATGTTCAAACCCCACTTCTACCCCAAAATAGTATCTGCTGGGACATGGCCTCCTGAGACTCTGGAAGAGAACGAAAGTACTCAGAAAACTCAGATTCCACATCCCCAGCCTTGGTGAGTCAGGACGTCCCACCCTTCACTCTCAGCCACCTGTGTGCTCCCTGCACTCGCCCCCTGTGTCCCTGGATGTCTACTCCACTGCATAAACCTGGTGCTCTCAGTCAGCTTACTTCTGTGCTAAGTGTGCTTAGCGGCCTTTGCCCTGCTTTGAAGACATATTACATCCAGAAAAGCCATTGCTGAGTGATGTTAGTGTTTAGTGAGTTGTGTGAAAGTGAAGGTGGGACCACTCTTTATTAGACTTTCCAAACGAGAGAGGGCAGGGCTATTCTCTCACTTCAATTGTGTCAATATGCTGCTGGGATTCTGGTTAGTTAAGGAAAGCATTAGTGTTTCCAAATCCCCTTAGGTGCTGAGGTCATAGGGTTTGATGAAGAAATCGCTAAGCTAGGTAGTGCTATCTGGGGAAAGGCAGGCAGAGCGGGGAAAGGGATCCAACTAACCTCCTTCCACTTCATTTCCTCCTGAAAGCTGACAACTATCTTAACATGCCTGCCTCCTTCCTTCCGAGCCGAGCATTCACCAGTGTCATCCAGCAACATGTCTGCGAATGGAAAACATCAACAGCCTTAGGCACATGGGGCAGCAAAGCCGGCCTCCCGACACCCCCCGCTGCCTGTCGGCACAGCAGCGGGACAAACCAGGTGTCGGGGTGTGGGGGATGTAGGGGTGGTGAGGAGGGGAGGGGGCGCAATGAGAATGCAACCACAGAAACCAACGGTGGACCAACCAAGGAATCAGCGGGCTGACGATGTACCTTGCCAAATGGAAGTGCGAGGGAGATTCAACCAAAAGAGCAACAGCAGCGTCATGGATAAGAAATCAAAGCGTCAGCCTCCGTATGCTTACAGAGAAAACCCAGACCATGTTCAATAATTACTGCACCAGCCTGGAATCCAGCCCGCAGGCCGGAAGATCACAGACCAAGCCATGCCCCAAGTGGGCGCTGCTGCCGTGGGGTTTGTATGCAGCGTTCAACTTGCAGGTCAGCCTCTTAAAATGGATCAAACAGAAGTCAGCATGGTGGGCGGGGGGGAGCCAAGCTCATGGCTTGGAGCACTTGAGGTGCCGGAGCAAAGCATGACAGCAGTCTAACGGCTGGGCTCATGTTGGTAGCAGACGCACGCCTAGACACACACACACCCCGAGTGCACACACGCCTGCTGCCTCCCCATTTGATCTGTTGAGCTGCTTATCTTGGGGCTCTGGATTAGAGACCGGGTGCCAGCTGCAGGCCTGTCCTGCCCCAGCCCTGTGACCCACTCACCCAGGCTGGTTGACTCAGTGAGGTTCAGGCTGTGCTGGGAGAGGCCCATGGACTGCCTCGGGGAGGCCGAGAGGGACACCTGGGAGGGCGCCCGGCTGCAGCCGCTGCCTTGAGACTCTGACTTTAGCCGGTCATTCTCAGCTTTCAGCTTCTCTATTTCACTCTGCAAAGAGTAAAAGAGCTCATTTACTGGGTGGAGAGAATGCGAGCAAGCCTTTTCTGGAGGAGGGGTTTGGAAGTCCCCTGCAGGGATTCAGTGGGTAGCCCAGCCCAGGCAGAGTCAGTTACACCATCAGAGGGATTCACAGTGTTTGCTGCCTTTGCTGCATACACAGACCTGTGGGCAAGGCAGGGTCCATCCTTTCAGAGAGCTGGCCTTTGAAAGGCTTCAGAAATGTTCCCCAAAGTCTGAGTGGTAAGTGAAAAGGAGTCGTATCTAAGTTTGAGCAATTCTGGGTTTGACAGATTTGCTCTCCGGGGTGGCGGTGTGTGTGTGTCCCATTTAGAAGAACCCGCAGAGATCTTTCATTCTATGAATATTTATAAAGAACCTATTATGTGCTAAGCATTCCCAGAAAAAGGGATGCAAAAAAGAATAGCTCAGAAGACACAAACGCCTTCAACTTGCGGCAGAAGATGAGAGGGTTGTAAGAACAGACCTACAGGACCTGGAAAGGTTTTGCAGAGGAAGAGGCCTCAGGCTGAGCCTTAAGGGAAGGGTCCGTGTGATTGTGCAGAAAGATATCCCAGTGGAGGGACACCATAAGACAGAACTTCTTGGCATGCAAAGGGGGCAGAGACTGGCTCTCTCTGGCTGGTGAGAAGAGTCTGAAGAGTTGAGTTGGTGATGGTGAGTGGGGGGTTGAGAGTGACAAGATCCTGTAGAAGGCCTTGAAGGCCAGGTGAAGGAGACTGCGACTCACCCAGGAGGCAACAGCAGAGCCACTGGAAGTCTCACACAAAGGAGGGATAGGGTTCTCTGATATTTTTTAGCAATCTGTGGGAGGAACTGACTGTAAAGAGAAAGAGACTAAAAGAGCAGAGGGCTGCCACCAGATTCTGATGTGTCCTTGGGGTGTGGCAGGAAGCAGGCACCTGCCAATCCTTCCCAGATAGCCTTGGGTTCTGTCAGTGCTCCTGGGTGCTCACCTGCATCCTGTTCATGGCCTCCCGGAGTTGGTCGAGCTGGTGTGCAGAGCTGAGGGCTTCAAGGCGGATGTCCGTCAGTTTCATCTCTTTGTCTCTCAGCTCATTCCGGAGCTGCATGACCGTCTCCGCCTCACTATCCATGCACTCCGAAATGCTAGGGAAAGAGGGATGTTACTGACAAAGGTGCCCTGAGTTCACCTCCTTCCTGGCCTCCACTGACCCCTGGCCCATGCCCGTAACCAGCGGCCCAATGCTTCCTGGAGATTACAATACCAAAAGCCCCTGAAATTCACAGATTTTATGGCTTCTCTACATTCTTATCTTTGTGGAGCTCTGGCAATCAGAACGGTTTTGTGTGTTTCTTTTAGCAAAATTCCAATAATCTAAGGATAAACAGAGCCAGCAAAGGGGAGTAGTAACCTTGTGAGTTTGACTCCCCACCCCTGCCAATATGTACACAGCTGGGCCCCTATAATGACACCACATGGCCCTTGAGATCTAAACCCACTCAGAGAAACGAGGTCAACTGTCTGTTTTAAAGATTAGATACTCCAGGGTCAGGCAGCTGAGGGGTGATTTTTATTTGCCATAAAAAGGAAGAAACAGAAAGATACTGGTGGATGGAGTTAGTTCTTTTAGCCACTAAAACCCACCCCCCTATGTGTCTAGAGAGCAACATTCTTTCATTCCCCTCCCCCCAATGCTGCTTAACAAGCTCCTGGCAAGGAAGAGCAGCATCTCAGGTGGTTAGAGAGCAGAGAGGACCATGTGACATGGAAGTCAAAGCTGTATCTGAAACGTATGCAGCAGTGTGGCTGTCTTTCCCAGCTACACCCCCTTCAAGGGAGGTGGGACCCTGTGGAGTCCCTCTTTCTTAAAAGGTGGTCCTTCTAGGCTGGGCTCCTTATTTGATTTAGTTAAGTTTGCTCTTCAAATACCCGGCAAGTCATCCCAAAGTGGAAGATCATAAAAGTCAGGAGGAATTGTAATGCTAGAAAAGATGGTTCTATTAAAAACAAGCTCTGTTGATTTCAAAGATCAGAGGGTTAGGAGTGAGGGGCGATCCAGAATAGAAAGCTTTGACTTTTTTGGACAGAAGAAGAAAAACAAAACAAAACAAACAAAAAAACCCAACAAAACCAAACAACCCCAAGTTCATACAGTTACAAAGCTGAAGCTGATTATCTCTGAAAGGCATGGGGAACATGTGGTCTCTGCAGAAACAATCCCGCAGCCCGTCCATAAAACACAGGGATGGGATCTGGGGCCAAGCAAAACCTGACCTGTAAGAGTGGTTGAGGGTGTGGAAATGCTAATTGCCAAAGAAAAACCATTTATAATCGTTAAAGAGATATAACTGTACTTCGGGGGAAGAAAGGCTAGGAGGAAAATTAACACCTGAACAGCCAAATCTTTTTGTTACTGGTTTCTTGGCCTGACCCTGAACTATTTTGATTGGAGAGATACAAAGAGAGTAAAACCACCTCCCATTTTTAAGCGTTGTCAGCAGCCAAGGAAACTTCTCCGCTTCTAAATCTACTGAAACCTCCAAAGAACTCCTGAAAATGTTATAATTATTCCCTACGAGAGACTCAAGGCCAACAGATTTGGGACTAATGGGACTAGAGAGACAAAATATCTTTAGAATTCAGACCATCGCTTCCCACCTAAGCTCTGTGCTGTGAATAGCTGGCGTTTGTAAGTAAGACTTAACTATAGTCATGCTTTTTTTTTCTTTTGGTTTGGGAGTTTTGCAGGGGGAACTATAGTTTTCGATGCAAATGGAGTATAAAGTCTGAACTCAACTCCACTGCGACACTGGTCTCAGCCAGACCATGCACAGATTTCGAAGGCTCCCATTCACGGCAGAGAGCAGTCGGCCTTGGTTCACGCTGGGTCAGTCTGGTCCGCCTGTACCCACAGCCAGGCACTCTGCTCCAGTCTCCTCCACATGGTCTGTACCTTTTCCCTAGAAAGCTGTCCCAGCAAGAGACACAGTCATTCCTCAGCACCCACCCGACTCTGTGGAATACAGAGCCTGGGTAACTGCGGAGCTCGGCCAACGATTCTGCAAAGGGCAGCGAACCAAAGTGAAGGTCTGCACAAGGCCCTCCCATGCTCCCTCCACACGGGCCAGTTCTCAGAAACACACACTGCAAGGCCACACGGAGCGATGGCCTACAACACAGAGACGATGGTGAAAACAAGGTCTGCAGCAGCTCCGAGAGTGGCCCCTGTCCCTACTGCTCGAGGCGGAGCCCTGCCGCCTCGGTTCCTTCTCACACTAGCGCCGTGGGGTCACTCCCTGCACTCAGCAGGCACTCAGTACAAGTTTGTTCACTTCAGGAACCACTTCCTGAAGCTACCAGATGTATATCTTTTCCACACATTGTTCCAGCACATTCCGCTGTCTTGTCCGGAAGGCAGGCTGTTGGCATGCCTAATTTTAAACGCCTCGAGTGTGGGAAACTGCCTTCCCACAGCGCCATTCCTGTCGCCCACGGGGTAGGGCCTTTGCTGAGTGCTGACTCCTCCGCGTTTGGTTTCTTCTTTGAACCCCCAGTCATGTCTAGATTTGCACATTCTTACAAACCCTTCAAGGTTGGAGAAAGCATTTGCTCTCTGCCTTTGGAAAAGTAAACAAAACAAACAAACCTCTCCTTGTGCATGGATGCTGTGGGGTGTCCGAAAGCGCTGGAGGGCTGAGTCTGCCCCGCCCAATCCCTGTGGGAAAGTGGTTTGGAGCGCGAGTTCTCCAGATGGTCTGGGGGCCCTGCATGGCCGAGGGCATCATCGCCACTCTCCTTCATCTTATTGGCCGCCCAGCAGCACCGGACCCAGTTAGTGCTCCTGCTTCCAAACAGCTTCTTCTCTCTGCTCCTGGGTTTCCTCCCACCTCACTGGCTGCTCTACTTTCTCTTCTTCGAATGTCAGTGACCCAGAGCTCAGCCCTTGTCCTGCTCTTCTCCGTCTCCATTCAACCCCTTGGAGAATCCCTCCAGTTTCCCAGCTTTCAACACCAGCGATGAGCCTACATCTCCTGAGTCTATACCTCCACGAACTCTCGGCTGGTTGACATCTCCAGGTGACTGTCTCCTGGGCATCTCAAACATCTCCATGTGCTTCCAACTCCTCTTCCAGAATATATCCTAAATCCACCCAGGACTCCCACCAGCATCAGTCACGCATTCATTCCACCTAATATTTGAATGTCTGCAAAACCAACCATGGAGCTTAGCCTGTAGATTTTTGGGTGGTGGTGGAGGGATGGTGGGGGACAAAGCAAGATAACCAAGAAGAATGTACATAACAGGTTGGTGATATTTGCAATGGTAATAAATGAAATGGGAGCAGGGAGAGGGGATGGTGGCGGGGGTGTTGTTTTTTGCAAGGTGCATAGGCAAGGCCTTATGATAACACTGAGCAGACACCTGCAGGAAAGGAGTCTCTTGGGGAAAAGTGCACCAGCAGAGGGCACAGCAAAGGCATAGGCTAGCGGTGGGTAGAGTGACTGGAGAGTTCACAGGAGAGGAAGTGGATGAGGGGGAGTGCACTCTCAGCCTCTTATGAGATCTCCCTTCCTCCACTCTTGCCCCCTATATATTCCTTATTCACAAAGCAGAGACTGATCTTTGCAAAACACTATTTCAGATCTCACGTTCTTGCTTAAAACTCTCCAACATCTACCCATCATATGAAATCAGATGCAAACTTCAAAGCCTCACATGCAAGAGGCCCCACCTACCTCTGTGGCCTTGGTTCCCTGCCCATCATGTGGCAGCCACGCTCGCCATCCCCCTGTTTTTCAGACCCCCAGGCCTGTTTCCACCATAGGCTCCTTGTGTCTGACTTGGCCCCCACAAGAATCCCGTGAGGTAGATGTAACGAATCCCGTTTTCACCAATGAAGAAACTAAGGTGTCTCACTCCAGCTCAGTGGCCATTCGAGGCACTGTCTCATCTTGTGGACAACTGTCCTTGCAGACGACCTGAGCTTCATTCAATTCTTTCTCTCCTGACCAGGTCTCTAACAAAAGTCAGCCCCAAGGGGCAGGGGCATCTTTCTCACTGCTGCAGGAAGCCAGCTGGGCCACCTTCTAAGGGGATACCTGGGTCTCCCACCTGGCTCTGTCCCATGCCATTCCTGACCTGTTCTTGCCCTTAGCATCTGGGCCTATGCTTTTAGATGGGGCACAGGATGTTTTTAGATGGACTATGACCAGTGAGTGCTCAGTGGAAATCATGGGAGGCTGGCTGGGCGAGAGCAGATGACTGGTCCCTTCTATGTAACCAGTCACCAAGTGGAACAGTGCCTAAACCAGTGATGGAGAACCTTTTGAGCTCGGCGTGTCAGCATTTTGAAAAACCCTAACTTAACTCTGGTGCCGTGTCACATAGAGAAATTTTTTTGATATTTGCAACCATAGTAAAACAAAGACTTATATTTTTGATATTTATTTTACATATTTAAATGCCATTTAACAAAGAAAAATCAACCAAAAAAATGAGTTCGCCTGTCACCTCTGACACGCGTGTCATAGGTTCGCCATCACTGGCCTAAACCAAGGCCGAGCGAGCAAACACGTGTCTCACTTAACAGAACCAGCTGTTTTCCCAAAGAGCTCTGAACAAATGCACTCATTTTAAATTTATGAGGGGAGTTCAGGGTGATGAGTCATTTTACAAAATAGAGATCTTTGGTAAAGAGAACTGCCACTGAACCTCTCCATTTTTTTAAACTTCCAATTTCTGAGTGCTGACCTCTGAGAGTCAACAACAAATTATGATCCAAGAAGAAAAGGGTAATCACGCTAAGCCTTGTCACCCTAAAGAACCAGAACTTCAGCTAACACTGCCAATGCTTATAACAATTTCCTCATCACAGCAAGATGGTTGTAGCTCTTGTGAATCCATTTATCTTGTTCAATCCTTAGAGTGAGTAGACAACTATTACTCCAATTTGATAAAGAAATGGAAACAAAGTGATATTAAACAGCTCACCCAAGGCCAACCTACTAATTATCCACAGTGATGTGACCACCAGAACAAAAACCTGTTTCTTTTCTCTTTCAATCTCTCCAGTCTTAAATCACTGAAGGGACATGCATAGTCCTATGAAGGCAAGACATCAAGGATCCCAAGGAGCAGAGGTATCACAGCAAGTCTCCCAGTCACTCCTATTTGAGAAGGTTCCTAAGGGCCAAAGACATCATCTGACTCCGACGGACAGACTTACAGGGAGTTGGAGTGGGAGGTCCTGAGCAGTGGCGTGGAACCCGAGGAGCCGTTGTGCGGTAACTTTGGTGAGGAAGGCAAAGAAGAGTCCGTCATCTCCTCGATGTCTGAATGAGAGGACGCCGACTTGGGGGACTTCTTCTTCCCGAACGCTTGCTTGAAGGAGCTGCGTAACTGAATAGACAAGACCGTCAGCCTGGCAAGGGCCGCGGCCAACACTCAGGCCTATGCAAAATGGGGACATGCAGACCAAAGAGCAATTAGTTCTCCCACGTTTTCCTCCCACTATGAAAAAGGTTCCCAACAGCTCTCTCCAATCAGTGCATTAGGGGAAGAAGAGTTATCTGGTGTGGACAGCTCGAAGGACTGGCCCTGTGGGTAACATTCCATGCCTACTCTCAGGTCAAGACTAGATGCCAACAGCAAGACAGAGCCTGGCTCAGCAAGTGATGTCGGGAGGATGAGGTTACACAGCAACGAAGCAGGATGCTCAGACATGGTGACGGATGCAGATGAGGTTAGTCATATCAATGGATGGGTTAGCTTGGTATCTGATATTAACAGTCTTGCTTACCTCATTGACCTGCCAGAGAAAATGCAAGCAAAAATGGGGAAGGGGAAGGAAAAAAGACAATTTTTAACAGAGAAAGCCAGTGACAGGGAAAGCTTTGGACTTTTCAGACACGACATGGCTAATTATAAACACCACACACAGAGGAGGTTTCCAGTAAGATCACAAATCTTTCAAAGCATAAGGGGCACCTTCCTCCATTATGCAAGGAAAAGGATAGCCAGTCTGGAAGTCCCTACAATCCGAGTTCTTCCAGCTTCTCTGTCTGGTTGAAATGACTGCCTCCACCTTCTTGTGCTGATCGTTTTGTCTCTCATCAGTCATCTCTCTAACGCCTTAATTTTTCTGGGGGGCATGTCTTTTCTTTTCCCTCAGCAACAAAGGGTAGTTATACTACTGCACTGGCCCCAACATGGCTGTATATCTCTCTGATATATGTACTTAGGAGCTCCTGCTGTCCTTATATATACATGAGATAACATAATAATAAGCAGGGAATTAGACATCCCACTGTGTTACTAAAAATGGATATTTTAAAGATATTTATTAACCATATTGGAAAAAAGAAGCTGGCATATCACAAATTCTCCAAACCATGAGGTGGATCTGAGAATTCTAATGGGAACATAAGGAATTAAAGTGCAATGTTTTCTCTGAGAGTCATGGTAAGCATGTAATTTTCAAGGCCCCAAAATAAGATCTTTTAAAAGGTAATCTCCTTTTCAGAAAGTCCCCTTTCCTCCTGAAAACATAGTCTGGGGGCTTTCTTGGCCATTGAGAAATTCAGAAATGGGCCATTCTGAAACAATTAACGGAATTTTTCTTCCATTAATGTTTCATCTATAACAAACTATATGTCCAGCTTGGGGGCGAATTGACATCCCATTCCCCTCTTATTCTTACTTCTGGTCATATTTCCAGAGAGTAGTTATGGAAGCAGAAGGATTTGGCACATAAGCCATCAACCTAAACCTTTGCCTCTACCTCTGGTGAAATGCCAGGTGGAAGAGGAGATGACAAAATTTAGACAGAGTTAAGCTTGGGGATTATCTGAGGATGCAAATTATCCATCCTCCTCAATTGCAATGATAACCAAGAGTAATAACTTTTAAAGCAAAATAAATAAGTTTTATTTCTTAAACTGAAGAAAATGAGTAGTCACGATTTTTCATAGAAAAGAATCCTCTCTCACCACTTTGATAATCAAATCAGACCATATTTCTCAACAGCATATTGGAAACAGCAACATGAATTACTTCTATTTGTTTAGCTCTAGCAAATGAGTTGACTAAAAGCCATTAGTAACTTTAAAAAAAATTCCATCAGAATGATGAGAGGGTCACACTAAACCAGCCTTTTAGCTGCAGCACAAGTCATCAGTAACCAAAGTGATTAAATCTTTAACTACTCTATTCCTAGACCTCGCCAACCATCCAAGATGACACAAAATGAGTGAGAAGTGTATGGAGTGAATGAGGACACCAAAGCTACTGTGAAAACACGATGCTGTCAGCATGGACAGATGGGGCCCTCTGAGGACTGGCCAACGTCAGGTCAACTTGGGCTGAAGACAGGGAGCAGCGAGTGTCCATTGGAACTCTGCTGCCTCAAAAGCAGAACTAAAGACTTAGTTGGGAGAGAGGAGTGGGACTTCCCTAGGAGAATGGGATAAACTGTTCAAGATGCCTCTGTACAGACAGTCAAGGAGCTCATTGGGATCGTGGAAACACGGAGAATCACTGCATGGGGACTCTTCTATTATATTTGACATTTTGAGGTATAAACCCCAAGATCAGAATGATTCACTTACTGCCTAACATCACCGTTATGCAACTTTCACTTACAGGCCATCGTCAAAATTTCTCAAAGAGAAGGATGGTTTAAGGCTACCATGGGCAATTATGTAAATAAATAGATAAGGATTATGATTAACAATGGATAATTAGGGATAACACTCCAAAAAATACTTTGGAACTAAGAAACCACTTAAGAATAAATTTGCGCTAGTACCTGCAGGTTTCTGGCCAACACGTGATGAGGAAGAAATGACACATATGAAATGAGAGGTGAGTACTTCACATAAAGTCTCATGAACACAGAAAGACTACAAGGTGGTGGTGATTTCGTAAATCCTAGTGTTTGGCTGAGCACAACACTGATTTCAGCAGAAACCTATCCACAAACCACTCCTTTGGATCTACTCCCAAAGGTCTTTGTTCTGAAGTTAAGAGCAAGCCTGGGTTCTGAGACTGGCTCTGATAGTCAGTGCATGAGAGTCTTTGGATGTACACTCACCCAATTCTTTCTCTTCTTTTTCTTTGAATCGCTTTCTATGTTGCTGCCCACGCTGGAGTGGCTGGTGGCGCTATTGATGCTGGACACGCTGTCGGAGGAGTGCTGCCTGCGGATGCGGAGGTCTGCAGACTGGGAGGTACCATTTCCTGCAGACCCAAGGTGGGATATCAGCAGCTGCTGCCTCGAGTCCATTCCTTTGTCCCAGGGAATAATCTCACACTGAAATCCACACACCTGAGGACCACTAGGTGATTCCTGTTAGACATCACCTTCTTTTCCTCATGGATAGTATTAAGGCCCTTGAGCAGGTAGGTGCTATACCATTTGGTCAATTGAATGGGGGCATACGCTCTCTCCACTTTACATAAATATGGGGAGGCTCAGAGAGAATCCCCCCAACACCAGCTCTATTAAGCTTTAGACCGGCACGGAAATGAGTTTGTGAATTGCAGCGGTAGTCACCTATGTTTTTAGCGCTCCTCTGCTCACTGCACTAGCCTCCTTTCCTCTCAGGGACCTTCCATATGCTATTCCCTCTTCCTGGAGTGCTCTTTTCCCTCCACTCTGCCTGGCCAGCCCCTCCTAACCTTCCCATATTTACTCTACCATCAAGTTCTCAGGAAGCCTGATGTCTGAAACACCAGTGGTACCAGGAATACCATTGCCTGAAGTGTCAGTGATTCCAAAATAAAGTCTGCAGACAGTTTTCCTCATGAGCACAGAACTACACCTGCAGCCTGGTTTTTAAGAGCACCGTTTCAGAGTCAGACAGACGGGTCTAGTCCCACTTCTGCTTCTAACTACTCCAGGATCACCTCTCGCCTCTGAAACAGTGTTCCCATCAGCACCATATGGAGAGGACCAGGGTAGCACCCATAAGGGTTGTGGAAAGAAAATGAGATCATTCATTACATAACTGAAGCACTGAGCACAACGCTCAGAACACAGTGAGTGGTCCATAAATGTTCGCTATCACTATGACTTCTCCTATTACTGTTAATGCCATTACTGCAGGAGGGAACTCATCCTCACGTCCACATTGCCCTCCAACTAGGAGACACACAGACAAAGCAATTCACTCAGAAATATTTTACTGGACAAACATGAGATGAACTCATTTCAGGTTGTCCTACATCAGTATGGAAACATCAAAGCATTAGTGAAGGTAAGGGCTATGAAATATTGTGACACTTTGCCAACAGAAATACATTTTCTCCCATTTTTGAGATACATCAGAGAAGAGGACGAGATGGAACAGCTACCTCCCCAGAGGGCAAAAGTCATCTGATGAAGTATCTGCCTCCCAGGACCTGTCCACGGACAGGACACCTAGCCTCGGGTAGGGAGCTGCATCGCTCACTGTCAGGGGAGGGCTCCTAGGGGCAGGCAGGCAGTGTTTCTGTTCCTACCTTTGCAGTTGAGCTCCGGGGTGTTAATTACTCCATTAATGGCAGCCTGGGCAGCTGCATTCTGTTTCTTTAGCAACTCAATGGTTTTTCTTAACTCATTCAGTTCTGAATCCTGAGGAGTAGAGAAAAAAATACTGGTTGTTCTAAAATTACTCTCTGTAGCCCTAGCTGGTTTGGCCCAGTGGATAGAATGTCGGCCTGCAGACTGAAGGGTCCCGGGTTCGATTCCAGTCAAGGGCACATGCCTGGGTTGTGGGCTCGATCCCCAGTGGGGTGTATGCAGGAGGCAGCCGATCAATAATTCTCTCTCTTCATTGATGTTTCTATCTCTTTCTCCCCTCCCTTCCTCTCTGGAATCAATAAAAAAATATATTAAAAAATCCTTCACTGTATAGAGTTCAACTGAAGTGCAAGTTTCAACAGAGGGTGATAGGGAATACGGGAGTTCTAAAAAAACCTTTATCTCAAACAGGAGGTTGGGCCAGTTTTCAGTGTAGGTATCTGAGCCATGAAACCAGCAGGAATAGGACCATGACAATCTGTTCCTGATACATGTACCACCTCTCCATCTAGGTCGTATTTTCACTCAACATGACTACTCTTTAACAATTCAAGAAGTACACTAAAATCTATACAATTATCTGGAATGAAAGAGAATACTATTTTTAGGTGTGTTGTTAACTCCAAGGAGGGAGGGGAAAAAGCATCCTTTCTGCTTTACCTTCTGCTCAGCCGTCATGGTCAAACTCTGAAGCCTGATTGTCATGTTTCCAAGACTCTGTTCAAAGGCTGCCACGAGGTGAGCCTGGAGGGAGAGACACAACCCTGTTACATTACCTTATAAGGTGAGCGTGCCTAAACAGTGCCAGCCTGACAGACTGAAACCCTCAGAGGGCCACATGCGTTATCCCCTGCCCAATTCTTCAGCCTATAGAGCCCCACTGCCCAGTACCCTTTGGGATACAGTTATTCTAGCTTTTGTGCCTCAAACGCCTCATGGTTCTTCCCACCTCAGGGCCTTTATCCATGCTTTGCCCTCTGCCTGGGATGCTCTACCCGCAGCTGCCTCCCCGGCTAACTAAGTTTTGCATATCCTTCTCAAGAGATCTCAGCTCATGCTGTCATGACACCTCCGATGGGGTTGGTTCCCTCAGACTCCACCTCAAAAGCACAATGGACTGTCGTATCACAGTCAAAAATACACATGCTCTTGTGACTGCTGCTTCACGTCTCTACACAGCAGGACAACCTTCTGTTCATCAAACACCAAGCTCACCGCAGAGGCTCACACTGAGCATGTTTGTAGGATGAATGGACAAAGTGGTTGGCATATTTTGCCTGTTATAATCCTGGTTAATAAAAAGCCACTGAAAGGCCCATCTGCTACCTCCTTAGTTAGAGAGCCCTTCCCCTGCTCCCCCAGAGAATTATGCCCTTCTTCTGCGCTCCCCTGCACTCTTATATACCTCAGTTAGAGGAATATAATGGCATCAGTTGCATCATTATTTTCTATATTACTAAGACATTCTTAAAAATGCTACCAATTATAATTAAAATATGCATCCAATTTTCAAAGATGTTGAAATGTTAAAAAAAAAAAAAAAAGTGTATGTTAGAAATGAGAAATGTGATGTTTTCCTATCTTCCCCCTTCTCCGAAACCCTCTTCAAGGGGAAGATGCGACTTTGTGTTCCAACACCAAACCTTCTTCCTTTTTCCACAGAGCAGCAGGTGATATATTGATTGATTGACTGAGGATCCTGATAATATTGTTAAAACCAAGAATAAAGAATGGACAAGTCATGTAATTCTATTGGCCTCAGTTTATTCATCCATAAAATGGGAGCTATATTTTCTTCCCAGTGTTATTATGAGCATTAAATGAAACAATGTAAATGAAAATGGTCTATAAACTATTAAGGAAGTGTGAAAGACAGGAATGAATGGATACTGGGGATCGAGAAAGGAAGAGGCCTGGGAATGAGAAAATGACAAAAAGTGCTATAAGAACATAGGAATAGGGAGATCAAGAAAGGGTCCTCGGAGAGGGGTGGGTGGACACACAGAGGGTTACAAGAGGAATGAGGAGGATACTTAAGAGTCTTGGGAGAAGTTAAGACTTGATCATGTTGGAAAATTCTAGAAGAAAAGATGGGTGATGCACACAGTGAAGAGTAAGAGCTGGATACAACTTTGTGGGGGAGGAGTCATTGCCCTGGGCTGGGAGGAGGGCCTGTGGACACTGGAATTTAAGGAGGAGAGATTTGAGGAGTGAGTCAGAGGCCTTTATCACCAGACCTCATCAAGCGAAAACCATGGTGGAAGATAAGATCGTCTCTAAGATCACCGCTGAGTCTTTTTTCCAACAGCTATAGGGTCTGGCAGGGAGCAGGGCTACTGGTAATAGCAATGGTAGGTGGACTAGCCAGTTTCTTTCTGATTACATGCTCTTTCTCTTAAAAACCAAGAAAATGCCTTTGCATTTTAAAATAAAGAGATCTACTTTAGTTTGCCTTGGAGAGTGTGGCAAAACCAAAGCCAATTTAATTTAAGACAGTCACATAGTGGATGAAGGAAGCAGGCCAGGACATGGATGTACTAGTAAAAAGAAAATGAGTGTGATCCATGCATTTCAAAAGAATGGCAAGGTCACATTTAAATGACTGGATTTCCATTTATTTCAAAACTTTGTTTGATTGCCACCCATATTCTATTCATGGGCATTTATATCTTCTATCCAATAAAAACCAAAACCTGACCCCATGAAGACTGCCAGTGAGAAAGTGTTTCTGCAAAGCTCAGGAAGAAACTGCATTTGCTCTGAAGAACCAGAGGACTGTGTTTTGCTGGGGAACGGAAGGACCGACTTTGTGTCATGAACGCAACTATGAAAATACGGGCTGAGGTTGTTGTGAGCCTGGTTCAGAGCCACAACGGCCTTCTCATCCAGCACCGTCTCACATTCCCAGGAAAACAAACACAAGTGGTATAAAAACACCCGAGAAGGTGGCTCTGAGTAGTTTGTCCTAGAAAAACAAACACAGCTTGGCCTGTGGGAGAGATGGCAGACAATAAAACACCCTGGTGGTGTGTGGTAAGGCTAAATATTTACTTTAAAACAATACTGGATTCAATGGCCTTGCGAGGAGCAACACACACTTTTAGAATAATAGTAATGTCAGGGCTCTCACGCTGACTCCTCTGAAACAGAGAACAGGGTCCCAGTGGCCCAAAGCAAGGTCCTGTGGAGCATGAGGTCATTGGAAGAGTGAACCCAAGTTCATTATAAGTAAACTAGAGGCCTGGTGCACTAATTCGTACATGGGTGGGGTCCGGCCAGCCCCACCCCCGATCAGGGTAGGGGTGGGGATCGGGGGTGGGGCCGGCCAGGGGGAAGGGCCCTGGGTGGTTGGTGGGCCGGCCCTGTCCCCTGGTCGAACTCCCAGTTGAGGGGACAATTTGCATATTACCCTTTTATTATATAGGATTACTATTTTTTGATGAGTAAGGGTCAATAATTGACAGCTGTAATTCTTACCTAAGGGAGTAGTTCTGAACTTAGGAGGGGGGCTGCTGTTAAATCTCACATATTTGGATTATACCAGGAGATCCTGGTTTACTGGGTTGGAGGTTGGTTCTGGATTCAAATGGTGACCCACATAGAGTCCACCCTCAGAAAAAGACCTCTGCTGTTTTTCTGATCTAAGCCTCAAAACCCAGATCTCACATCAATTTCCGAAGTTCTTTTGAAAGCATTACTCATGGTGGATGATGTAAAAAAGATAAAGAAGGATTACAAAACACACAATGGCTTAGTACGTTAGGGTTTTGAAAGAAAATTGAAGATTTCTAGAAATGTAAGAGAGCTAAAAAAAAAAAAAAAAAAAAGAGCATGAGTGACCACAATCACCAAATACTGAGCTTGTAATCAAGGCCCAGCACTGTGTGAGGCACCACATGCAGACTTTAAAGAGAAATAGTTTCCTTGAGCAGCCTCAGGCTCGAGCCAGGAATTACCTGGGCTAAAACTCCAGCTAAATATTAATTCCAGCCGAACCGGTTTGGCTCAGTGGATAGTGAAAGGTCCCAGGTTCGATTCCGGTCAAGGGCATGTACCTTGGTTGTGGGCACATCCCCAGTAGGGGGTGTGCAGGAGGCAGCTGATCGATGCTTCTCTCTCATCGATGTTTCTAACTCTCTATCCCTCTCCCTTCCTCTCTGTAAAAAATCAATAAAATATATTAAAAAAAATAAATAAATATTAATTCCGGGTACTGACTCAGTTTCTTGGTCCAAGGAAGACAACCTTTTGAAACTACTTTTTACTTAACGGCATGCCATGGGGTCATGCAGGTTGCTTTGACCGGCGCATATACATGTATTTGTGGTCTCAGGCTGGGCTGTGCATTCCTGGGTAGGAAGCCTGGCCCCAGCGGCATCGCAGTACCTTCCAAACCTCAGGCTCTGCCTTCTGAGCTTCAGCCCTGCAGCAGGAATCCTGTACAGACTGGTCTGATGGGGTAGGAGATCTCTGTGTCTACTCTAACTCCCATAATTCTATAACCCCATACAGGGAAGTTTTCTAGGAGCAAACCTGACCACCTCATAGCTCTGCTTAGAACTCACTGAGAAGGCTCCACTAACAGCTGAGAGCCTTTGTGATGTGCCCTGACCATTGCCTTTCATTGATGCCTCCGTCCTTCCCTCCTTTTCCTCTCCTCCACCTGCCTCTTCCCCCTATCCAAGCCATAGATTCTAATTACACAAAACAACTTATATAATCTCCAAATGCACCAAGATCTTTCACCTTGGGCTTTTGCACAAATTATTCTTTCAGCATAATGGTTAGTATGCTGTCCTCCCCATGCACCCTCCCCTATACAGTATCCATCAGATGTCACCTCCTCCAGGAAGCCTTCCCGGATCTCCTCCTACCCCACAGAGAATGCGTTAGGTGCTTCTCCCACATATTCCCACAACCTTTTCTCTTTATCTCAATCATAACACTTATCATGTCATAGCAAAATTGTTTTGTCTTTCTGCTGTACCAGACAAAGAACACTGAGATGACAGTGACTTGCTTGCTTTGCTGTTGAACCCACAATGCCTGGGGCATAGTTGGCACTTAAACAATTGCTGAATTGAATGCCGGTTGGCAGTGCCCCCTGAACACGTAATTGTGTATATTATAATTACAGAGCAGTCAGCTATTTACTTGGGAGCCTTAGATCCCTCCACCTTTTTTTCCTTAGATGAGAATTTTCAGAAAGAGGAAGGGAAGAAAAATGAACATTTCTGACCACTTAATATATCCCAGGTACGGGTCACATGACAACCCTGAGAGGTATTATCATCACCCATCATTCAGAACAGCAAATACAAGCTCAGAGGGTAAAGAATTTTCCCAAAGCACAGAGCCTGCAAGTGTCAGCGCCGACATTCACACCCATGATGCTAAAACCTGTGTCCTATTTATTACACCACACTGGTTCCATGGTGCTCCGGGGCAGGAGGCCTTGAGGTAATGCTCAGAAAGGGGCAGGGGCCACCTCCCCTCCCGATGGCTGCTGCCCTGTGTCTATACTCACATTTGCTGTCAGCTGGGTGGTCAAAGCTGAAACCTTTTCCTGGGAGGCATCCAGCTCCCGCCGCAGTTTGCGAATCTAAAGGTGACAAGGGACAGGGTTACTTGCTTTGGGAGTCCATTTCCAGGTTGAGCTGGGTAAGATAATTGATGGCAGTGAAAGTGGGAATCCAACCAGCAAACTGTTCCTTACCTCTGACTGGCATTTTTCTTCTGGCTGTAAAGAAAACACAGGGAGATTAGAGGATCAAATCTAATCGGAGGAACAAAGCTGCGCAGTCCAGCCTGCGGGGACCGCATTTGGATGCGCCCAGCAGTCTGGGGTATTTTTGTGGCTAGACTGGTTCGATTAATTTGACTATCTGAAAAGGTCAAAAACAAACGGCGTATTATTTTAAGAAATTACGAAGAACTGGAACACCCCCATTGTTGTGAGGAGCCCCTGTCCCCATGTGGAGACAGTGACAGGGTCGGGGGCTCAGGACAGGGTGTGGTGAGAAGGGGATGAGCCAGGGCAGGGTTTGCCAGATTTAGCAAATAAAATATCGGACAACCAGTTAAATTCTATTACTATTATTATTAATTTTTTTTTTTTTAGTTTAAGTATACCTCATGTAATATTGGGACATACTTATACTAAAAAATTGTTTGTTGTTCACCTGAATTTCAAATTTAACTGGGTGCTCTGTATTTTACCTGGCAAACCCCACCTGGGAGTAGGGAGGCCTGCATGTAACTTAACTCTGCCCCAGTTCATCCTCCCTCTCATCTCCCCAGGACACTGCAGACAGGAAGACACCTAGAGTTAAGGGAGGCCAGGAGCCCCTGCCAGCCAGCCTGAGGACATCCCAGATTATAAGGATAAATGTGACCTTCACCTTCCTGCGGCCCCACCTCGAGTTCCCCAGTTACCTATGACCCTGAGGAGTAAAGGTGAAGCCTGTGGGTCCTCTTACTGGCAGAACCTTCCATGCTGGGCCCCGTGACTGAGGTGACACGGCTGTGCCAGTGGGAGAACAAAACGACCTCCCTCCTCCAGCCGGGGGACCCCACTGCAGGTGGAACCTTTCTTTCCCTCCCCCTGGGTTCCCAAGGGGCTCACAAAAGAAGCTCCCTTACCCCTTCCTGCCCTTCTCACCACTCCCACTCACACGTCTCCAGGGGGAAGCAGGGACTTGGAAGCCAGGCAGGGAGTGAAAATCACTAAGGATCCTATTTTGTCCTTGGGTCCTCCCTGTATGTCCTAATCCAAATTTATTAGTGATAAACCCATTATTTTTTCAAAAACAGCATCTGACTCTGGTGCCTACTTCTCTATTTAGAATACAAATGGGAGGATTCATTAGACCCCAAAGACCCCACACCCATCAGCTGGGGCAGGTTCCTGTCGGTCTCCCTTCACTCCCTGCTCCCCACTGCCCTTGCCCTTGACCCTGCCCAAGAGCTCCCGCCCTCCCGGCTGGCTCCTACAACAGCAACTAATTTTTAGGCACCAAACTGTCTAATCCTTACAGTAACTCCATAAAGTAGGTTAGTTTGTATTCCCTCTTGATTTCCTATATGTACCAGGCACTGTTTAAGAGCCTAGGTAACAGCTGTGAGTGAACATGACCAAGTCCCCTACCTCATGTTACTTACATTCTGGTACTAATAACTAGCATTTACGCATTAGTGCCACATGTCAGCAACTGTTCCAAGCACTTTACATTCAATATTCATTTAACCCTCATAGCAACCCTTGGAGTAGGTAATAATACTATCACCTCCTGTTTGGCAGATGAGGAAAATTAGGCACAAAGAGGTTAAATAATCTACCCATGATCACAGCTGGTAAGTGGTAGAGCTGGGATTGGACCCAAGAGTTTCATAGTAGAACAAAGACTTAGTGTTTGCACTGCCTGGCAGTTGGAAGGCCATCCCTAGGCTTTCCTAGTAGATGATGGCTTAAACAACCCTTCCCAACGTTACTACATAGAAAGCTTTTAAATTGAAAGCCAGGACTCTGTGGTGACACTTCAGACAAGACGATCAGCTGAAGAAAGAGGTACTTTGGAGTTGGAGGGGTGAGGTGGGTAGGAGCAGAAGAGAGTATCTCTAGTTCCTTCGAATCAAACCATGTCAACAACCACATAAGTCTTTGCTTGCCATAGGCCTAAGAAAGAACAGTCAGGCCGTGGTCTCTTTAATTTGATTCTGAGATGGCCTTTTACTTACAAGGGGCTATATATAGTTTGTCTTGCTCTGTAGCCCAGAAATCTAGCATTACCAAACATAGAATTATTAAACAAACAAACAAACAAAAGCCAGCACATTTGGCCTCCACAGAATTAAGGGCTAAAGAATTGTCAATTCTCAATTAAGAAAATATTTTTTTCCCTATAGGAATTCCCAAATATGTATGTGCATGGCTATAAAAAGTAAGCACCACAGAACAGAACCAATCTAGTACCATATTTGATTACATTTGGCTTCGGTCACTAACACTCTCATTGATGATGAACAGGTATGAGTGTTTACTCTGTGCTCTGTGCATTGTATTTATTGCTGTACATGCATTTTCTTATTTTATGGAAGCCTATTTTTTGAACACCTATTGGGCACCAGGAATAAAAACAGAAAAATTTCTTGTCCTCAAGGAATTTATATCGTAGCAAAATATAATCTTCAGAACAGTTAATCCTCATTACAACTCTAGAAAGTAGGGACAGTTCTTCTTTCTATTTTACAGATAAAGAAACTGAGGCAGGTGGATTAATACACTCGTCACCACGCACAGCACAATGCCACTAACAAAGCAGCCGATTCCTGATTTATTGATTGGTACGTTATAGTCAATAGCGGTTTGTGAGTTTCAAATCTTGTTCCCTAATTAATTGGTTCCCTTATAATGGAAATACTCTCTCCAGGAAAAATGCTGATATTTTATCCTTAACATATTTGATAAAGGAACCCCAGCTCGTATGATCATAGCTACACAGCATGGATTTATACTCACTGTTGAATAAATGGACGATGTGCTGGAAACCAAGGAGAGCGAGGATCCATGAACTATTTTTAAAAAAAGAAAAGAAAAGGTGAATTACGTAGCTGGCTGCTAAGAAACCAAAAAAGGGGGGAGGGAAGGAGAAACTGAGCATTATAGGGCACTACCAGGCTCAGAGCAACTTGATCTCACCTTGACCCGACCTTTCCTGGTTTGGCTATAGGTCAGTGTCAAATAAAGAATATTTTTTTAGGAAACTCAGTCAATTATCTGTTACCACATTTTTTTCTACAACCTTCTAAATACTTTTACCCCCTGACTATCAAAATAATACATGATTACTTAATGAAAATTTTCAAGGACAGAGAAGTGCTAAAAAACAAATCCACTAGAGTAACCAGCATGGTTCATAATTCTATTAGCCAGGGGCAACCTGTTACGATTCCTTTCTTTTTCTCATGTATTCATTTAGGGTTGAGATTGTGGTGCTTGTGTAGTTTATACCCTGCTAGCACCTGCCACTTGTATTTGCAGAAGAGGAGCTGATTATGGCCATAGTGAAACCATTCTAGAAGAATACTTGCTTACAAAAATATGTCTAGAAAACACAACCCAGTGAAATATAGATTCTGTGTTCGATTTCTATCATGTCTACCCAGGGACAAGCAAGTGGTGTCATCTTTTCCATTTCTGACTGGCACTTTTTGACGTAGGACCATCCCCATACCTTCTTAGTACCCTGCCTGCCCTAAGCCACGGGGAGACATCCTAGTAGCCGCTTTCATGACATTTTAAAGCCTGGTCTTTTCTAGGACAAGGCATTCTGGCTGACTTCTCTGGTGGGAAACCAGATTCTTTAATGAGATTTTCTTGGTACTCTCTCCACAACTTGTTTGAAAGAGAGAACTAGGCATGTGGCGACATCTCGGACCTTTTCATTGGGGGAAGCTTTCCTGGCCACGGTGGAATGCCTCTGCCACCCAGCGCCATCGCCTTCGGTCTGAGAGTGGGAGGCTCGGGAGTAACGTTCCACGTGTGCTCAGCGGCTTTCACGTACCACCCAAGGATTGAACTCAACTTGAACCAGCAGGTGCAGAAGCCACCTGCCCACAAGATACCTGAGGAATAGCTCAGTGTGTACTCAGATGCCTCCTCTAAGTGGTTCGGACACTGAGTCCTGCACGTGGCTCTCAGCATGCCTGGGAGAGTGCTTGGCCTCCTCAGAGGCTCTGCCCATACCTTCCCTTTGTTCAGGATGTACCTCATTTCTATCTGTCCAAACCTTCAGGATCAGCGCAAACCCCTTCTCCATGAAGACTTTCCTTATTGCTCTGCCACCTGGATGGGCCCTCTCCTTCTGAACCCACAATGCTCTGGGCTTGCCCTACCTGCCCCCTTCTCTCTTAGCAGGTGCCTTCACACTGAGGTTGCCCCTGCACCACCACTCACAGCCACCTTCCTTAGAGTTCTAGATCTTTGCCTCTGTTCTCCCTCCATCCAGGACTCATCTGACTCATACCCCATAAAAAATCAGTTAAGGTGTTAATGGCCAATAATGGCTTTCAGCCTTAATATGTCCACACATTAACAGAAGTTTCTCATGTCCCAACCTAGGGACCTAATTGTTCCAGAGGGTAACCTACTTCAGCCCCACGACACAAGCAGCAGCAGCAGCAGCAGCAGCGGGAGATTATACTGGAGGCCATGCTGGGGGCAGAGATGCAGGTAACATAACCCTTTAATCACACCTTTCAGTCACACTGCCCCGCCAGACACCTGCTCCAGAAGCCTGCACAGGGCTGCTGAATGGCCTCTGGCTGCTGGAAAATGGAAGTTTTCCTCTTATATTTCTCTAACTCATGGACTCGCTGACAGCCTGCAGCCATATCTCCATGGAAGCTGGGGCCACAGGCAGAGAAGAGCGCATCTGGCAGGGTTCGGGCGGAGGTACTTACTTTCCTCTGTAATTAACCCCTCTCACTTGGTCAGAAGCAACAGCAAAGCTGTGGTCGAGAGAAAGACTTTTGCCTTCCAGAGTCAACCACAAACTGAATGTGGCCGCCCTGGACCACTGCAGCTGGCCCTCCTCTAAGTGAACTGAGCCAACAAGTCGGAGCCCACATTGTGCGGCTTGGATACTCTGGGACAAAAGGCCTGTGAAAGTCACAAAGCTGAAAAGGCAAAAGCAGGCCATGCATTTCCTCTCTCAACTTGTACCGCCAACATTTTAAAGTTACAAGGAATCTCAGGTCATCTCTGCCATTGTGCAATCTGAAACTGAGAGAGACTGTCAACTGCTCAAGGGCACACAGCATTCAGGGACAGGATCTGCTTGCATTGCCCTTAAGTGACCTGTTGTTTCTTTCCACTCCAAAGACATCCATTTTCAAAATGCCTCCCGCCTCTCCCTAAAGGTATGCTATTAAAGTTGACTTTATATGTGCACAATGCGTCGGATGGAAATGAATTTACCTGAAATAACTTTGAAAGACTGTATGTGGACCATACCTATATCTAATCCACAGGGTTATCATACCCACTTCCTTCCAAATGAATGATGGTTAGTAAATCCCACAAAATCATTGCACAAGTGCTTGTGCTAATTCTTCCTAAATTTCTTTCCTGCTTTCTGGCGTGTGATATACCTACTGACACTCTTACAATGAGGTTCTAAAGTGAGATGTGAATTTTTTTCCAACTGTTTCTGCAACACTGTTAAAAACTCAAAAGAGGGGAAAAAAGTCTCTCCCCAGTGGAATTAAAAACGTAATTGCACTCAGGTGGAATCTAAAAATAAAAATAAATGAATAAACAAAAGAAAAAACATAGATATAGAGAACAAACTGATGGTTGCCAGGGGAAAGGGAGGTTGGAGGGCTTAAGGGGTTAAGATGTACTAGTACAAATTGGCAACGGGATGTGACCTACAACATGGGGAATATAGTCAATAATATTGTAATTGGGGGGGACACTTTGTAAGTTATATAAATGTCTAACCACTATGTGGTACACCTGAAACTAATATTTTAAATGCCAAAAAATTAAAAATAAATTCTAAAAAAGAGATATAAAGAAAAAAACACCATCTAATTGTACAAGTCTTATTTTGTTGTTGTTTTTTAACTGTGGAAGAGATAAAATCAATCTGATGCCAAATTTCCCCAAAGACAAAAGTGCTATGTGTTTAAAGTACATCAACAGCAGTTTCTACCTCTTCCTCACAACTTTGATTTTCCCCTCTGCATTCAGTTCCACGTCACCATGAATCATGGGATTTACAAAAGTCTAGACACTGCTCGTGGGCAAGCACCCGTTGTCAATGCCACTTTGCCATGCAGATGTTCCACAGTTGTGCTGTCTGACTCCAGATGGAATAAATAAAAGCGATCTGATGAGGATGCCGTAATGGTCCTGGACCTTTATGAGGCGAAGTGTGCTTGTTTGGACAAGTTTGGGTGCTGCACACGCGTTCACTCAGGTACACACACGGCAGAGAAGATGAATACAGCACAGGACACACTCTACCTGCAAGTCGTCATCAGGAGGGCTGGGGATGCTCCATGGCCATGTGTGGCCAGCACACCCACTATAACAGGAGTTCAAGACAAACTGCCTACTCTACACCTTACGGTCAACATATCTTGCTGCTCTGGGTGGTTACAGCACTCATTTCTAGCTCTTAAAATCCAGCGAAACCCTCTTAGCCCCCCCATCCTCTGTTCCAGTAGGTTCCCATGTATGATTTACAGACTTGCACCTGTTCAATGAATGTCCCTGGATGCAACCGATACATAAATGAGGGGGGATACATAAATGAGGGGGGAGAGAATTAAGTTGCTAAAGGGATTAACAGGGGGCAACTGCTCTGTAACTAAACTCTTTAAAATTTTTGTAAAAAAGTTCCCCAGGCAAAGCAGAAGCCAACATCTTGCATTTCCCTCTTGACCTGTTTAGGGATTTCTGAAACAATCACAGGTTTGTTTGAGCTTTCCTACCAAGAGGATGCTGGGCACATATCCCCACTCTCATGGAACTGGGAGCAGAGGGAAGTGCCTATGGCTCTCCTCCCACGTTCTATTCTGTCACTGACAAGACAAAAAAGGGCACAACCAGAGACATAGCCCTCAGCTGGGGCTGGACTGCCAGCTGCCAGGACACTGGTGCGGAAGCCGAGTCTACAGGCTGTGACGTGCAATAACATCATTGGGTTAACATTTGTGCATATCATCTCATTAATCTCATAATTCTGTGGGCTGAGTACTATTAGTACTCCTACGTTATCAGTGAAAAAACAGAGGCAAAGAGAGGTGAAGTAATTGCCCAAGATCATACACCTAATAAATAATGAAACCGGAATTCAAACCCTGGTAGTCTTACTACACACTCTTAACCATTCATTAGTCAGTGAGTCCTGCCTCCAGTGTCCGACCAGTTCACCCTGGGGAAGCATTGCGGGGAGTGGGTGATGTCCCCCCAAAGCATTTTGACTGCTGTTTCCCTAACTCACACCTTGAGTGAAGGAACAAAGGGAAAGAAATAGGAATCGCTGGCAAAGTTGCCCACAGTATTTTAATCTTAAAATTCTGATTTAAATGATTTTAAGATAAAAATCTAATCCAAAATATTCCCACTTAGCAAGCAAACAATGAAAAAGGCATCACCGAACGCAATAAACTTGAACCACTGATGCCTGAATAACAAAGCAGATAATTCTTGAGAGCAGCAGAGAGGCATGGCTGCCCGGAGCCCCCTAAAGTCATAAGGGTCGTTTGACCGCCAAAGGGGTCGCGACCCACAGGTTGAGAACCACTGTCATAAGGGGCCATCAGCACTGGGAAACCAACTCTCCAGGAATGCACTCCTCCAAGATGGGGAGCCAGTGGCTGAACCTCAAGATGAGGGTGCATGCCAAGAAGCTATGGCCCATGTCCAAGAACGAGAAACCTAGAGCAAAACTCAGTCAGCTCTAAGGTTCACAGTGATTTTTTAGTAGCATCTTCCCTCAAGTCCTGAGAGGTCAATTAAGAGTCAGACCCTACTATTCAGTTTTCCAGCCTGACCCCCCAGTAAGTGGGGGAGTTGGAAGCACTCACAGGTGGACTCTCAGGCCAACGAAATGAACTTGACATAGAGGAGAATTAACTATACACCCCCTAACCTGGGAGACAGACGGCCAGTCTCCTTGCTTACCTTCTTCAAACCCATCCCGGAAGGAGCCCGAGCGGCTCATGGTTCTGCTCTTCTCATCCAGGGACATGGAGCTATTCCGGAAGCGGCTGTCGGTGTACGGGTCATACTGCCCATCGGCATTGGAGAGGCTGTGGGTCCTCAGCATGGTCGGGTTGGACAAGCTCATCTGTGTGACAGTGGTGGGACTCGCTGGAACAAAAGGAATGGAATCAAAAGGTTGGGAATTCATGTCTTTGTTCAAATCCTGGACGGGGATGAAGAGGAGACTGCTCGTTATCAGCCATATCCATCCCCGCCAATGTCTCTCTCTTGTCTATTTTCTAAAAGGTGGTCACATCAGCATTTGAGTTACACACCGAGAGCTAAAAATAAGGGAGGGGAGGTGGGTCAGTTCCAAAGCAGGGCTCTGGGCCTCAGCTTTCCAACTTGGCACGTTCAGACAGGCTCGTGTCACCTTCCAGGCATGAGCTAATTACTCCCTGGGCTCATCTGGAACAATTCTCTCCAAAGCCCAAAGCCCGAAATAGCCCCAGCGGGCTTTTGATCAGATGGGAAGGGTTTGTGCATGACAAGAAACTCCTGCCTCAAAGAGTTACGGCTGGGAAAGAACAATAGGAACACGGGTCCCGTCCCCTCAGATGGGGAACACTGACTAAGGGAGCCTCAAGAGCTTTGGTGCAGAGGCGGCACATTTACCTTAGCCGAAGCCAGCTTTCTTATTAAAATCCAGTCATTTTAGTAACGTCCAATATTTCAGAAGTATACCTTTAGTTAACTGAGAATGCAGAGTTAAATCAGACTTGATTCCAAGCCACACCTGTCCTTAAAGACTGAGTTTATTGCTCACAATAGTACTCAGGAAAGGCAGGGTGGCCTCTCAAAGGAAGGTCCCTTCTCCCTCCCATCAGCCTTCCAAGGCTCAGCTCCCATCCTGCCACCTTCATGCGACCTTCCCTGTAATTCCCGCCAGGACTGACCTTTCCTGTTCCTAACTGTGAGTGATACTTGCTACCTGATCATATTCCATTTCTACATGGTTTCCTACAAACAGAATCCCCTGACTAGTCAGCAGGGACCGTGTCACACATTCTTTTCCTTTCCCCACTGTGCCCGTCAAAGCATCATGTCAGGAGTGGGCACTTCCAAGAATACTTGTTCAATCAAAACATGATTTTTATCTCTAGCTTAAGAAAGCATGAGGATGACCAAACATGGGACATGTTCTTTTTTTTTTTTTTAAATATATATATTTTTATTGATTTCAGAGAGGAAGGAAGGGAAATAGAAACATCAATGATGAGAGAGAATCATTGATCGGCTGCCTCCTGCACGCGCCACACTGGGGATCGAGCCCACAACCCGGGCATGTGCCCTTGACCAGAATCAAACATGGGACTCGTCAGTCCGCAGGCCAACGCTCTATCCACCGAGCCAAACTGGCTAGGGCTACAACCTGCTTCTTTAGGTCTTAGAAATAGGGTACATTTTTCTCAAAAATGGGATGGTTAGCTCTAACTCTATCAACCACAGAAAGACTATTACTGATTAGAGTATCAGAAACTTTTCCATTTCCTCTAGTTCCTTTGCTGTCAATCTCCTGTAATCAAACTGCATTGCAGAGGGCTGGCCAGATCCCGAGTGGGAGGAGACCACACATCTATGACCAACAGCTCTCTTCCAAGCACAAGCTGACCTCTGCCCCAGGGAGCCGATCAACACAGCTAATGCCAAGCGGCTACTCACCAAGCTGAGAGAAGTTGAACCTCGTTCCGGAGGGAGAAGTGACGCTGGAGCCGGAGGAGAAAGGGGAATTGGCAGCCGTATCCTGCAGGCCTCCTGCAGAGTGGGACCGTAACCATTCTTTTGCGTCTTCTTGTGTGCGGAGCTGGGAGGTGGGGGTGTACCTGGACAGACGGAAATCAGGCTGGATTAACTATGAACGACGCTTATAGATAATGAACTCCGGGGAGCTGACGAGGAACACACATCCAAAGTTGATGTTTAAAAAAGTCCGATCACTCTATATCCCGAAACCTACCAAGTTTTTTGCTACTTGGCCGCCTTTAGGGAAAATTGCAATTCCTGTCAGTTTGGAGGGAACACATAAAGGGAGCAAGACCGGTGAACGCTCAAAAGAGCCGTCACGGGGCGTATCTGTAACATGTTGATTCACGACAGTGTCATGTCCAAGCCCCCACCCTGACGGCACCGAAGCAACCAAACAGGCTGCGGTTCGAGCTTGGAGGATTTTAGTTAGAGAGCTCAGGGCATCAGCCTTCTAGAGCACACACAGGTGGCCATGAATCATGGCATGTCAGAAACCAGACACGAAAAAGTGTGAGGACAATAATGCCACTGCAATCTAGCATCAACACGTCTTCACAAAAGGAACCCAAGTCGTTGGGTTTCACACAGGGGAGGGGCTGCAGAAGTTCCCCCTCCTCATTGATATTTTTGGTAATAGTTTATCAAATGTCTCCAATGAGCTGAGTGCCTTCACAGACATGATCTAAAATCACAGAATTTCGCCCTAACCGGTTTGGCTCAGTAGATAGAGCGTCGGCCTGCGGACTGAAGGGTCCCAGGTTCGATTCCGGTCAAGGGCATGTACCTTGGTTGCGGGCACATCCCCAGTAGGGGGTGTGCAGGAGGCAGCTGATGGATGTTTCTCTCTCATCCATGTTTCTAACTCTCTATCCCTCTCCCTTCCTCTCTGTAAAAAATCAATAAAAATATATTTAAAAAAATAAATAAAATCACAGAATTTCTAAATCACTCAAGTAGCCACAGAAACCTTAGATTTACAAACAGATTGCCATGAGGTAACTACTGTTTAAGTCAACCTCGGGATTCTTTTGGCTTACGAGAGGAGTTGTAGGTGTGTTGGGGTTGGATGTGTGTGAATGGAGGGAGGGAGCTAGAAAGGGAAAGTCAGAGTGAGAGGGAATATAAAATGTGTCTTCCTTCATGTTTTCACTCTAGTTGATGGACATGTAACTTTCAGTTGCTTGTAGACAGCCTGCCACATATCCCTATTCTAATTTTTTTTAAAAAAAACAAATTTTAGAAAGCCAGAGCTACATTTTCATAGGATAGGTCTGCTCCAGAAAGAAATATATCCAGCATTTTGATATGTCAATATTTAGAGAGGTTAGCGTCCTCTGGGGGCAACAGTGGGGCATCAAATCCAACTCATATTAAAAGTGGCCGAAATGGAAGCGTCTAGCATGGTTGCCAACAATCCGCCCTGCCCAGCATGATGCACACTGTTAGGTACAAAAGGCCTTGCCAGCTCCCCCTTCTCAGGCCACACTGGTGAACCCCCTCCCACAGGACGTCTGATGGGGGAATTTTCCAATTCTGTGATTTTTAGTTCCTAGAATTGGCTTTACTCGGAGCTCCTATAGAAAGGAAGCATTGATACCTACCTCACATTACTGTTCAAAATGCTCTCAGCCTTACGAGCTACAGGTTATCAACTACAGACAGACATGACAGTGTTGAAACATTTCATCTCACGTTCCATTTTTTGCAAAAGCACGTAATGCTCAGTGCAGGGTGAAGCTGATGCTACAAAGAAGGAGGCATTTAGAGAGCAGGAGAAATGACAGCTACAACCACGAGATGTTTAGACCACGCGGCAGGCGTCAGAATTTAAGTTCCTCCGATTGGCAGAGTGAAGTAGATGGTGGAAGCCATGGTGACTTATAGCATCTTGTTTTATCAGGACTAGCATCCAACTGAGCCCAAGCCATGACTTACAATGAAGGAGAGGACATTACTTCCTCATAGACTTCTTCTTTTCACCAAAAGCTGATCATACCGATGTCTTGTTGGGCACCGGAAACTGACGCGAATTTTGATTATTATTCAGATGAGTGCAAAGTATCCGTCCTTAGTAATTTTCTATGGGCCGAAAGCTAAATATTTTTAAGCTTGAGGGTGATATTTCCTTCCTCCTTGGCTCGCGTCCTGGCTAACAAATCAACATGCTACAAGTCAAGTCCTTTGTCTCAGAAGGCAGCCTGTGAACTGCATGGTCATGGTGACATGCTCAACGATTAGAACCCCTGGCCCCGGAAACAGCAGGAACTGCTCTCTGGGCTTCACAGGGATGTTGTTCACGACACGGTTTCACCACATTAAGCCCCCCAAAAGCACAGCCTCTGCTCAAGCAAATAAACCAACGAATGGACAGATGAGAATGAGAGGGTGTGAGGGCAGCGTTCATCCAAGGTCTGACTGCGGTGGCCAAAGCGGGGACCCCAGCCCAGCCCGAACCCCCACCAGCCAAGCCCCAAAGCCACACCACATGGCATGGATGCAAGGAGGAAACACAGATACCTGAGTCCTTTCTTAGGCAAAGTGTTCCTATCAAGGTGCGGGTCACTGTAGGAAAGTTAAAACAAAAATGAGAACTTCAGAGAAGCACAGAAAAAGCAGGCGGCGTGAGGAGGGAAAGGCTGAGACGGGGCTGACGAGATCTGGGGAAAGAGACTCACTTCACCAGAGGCGCTCCCTTCTCCAGTTGATAACCTGGCCATGCAGCACCTCCACGGGAAACCAAAGAAGCCCAGCCCTGGCCTGCGCTGACCCAGTGCATACCTTACCCCCGGAGGCCTAGGCACTCAACCCCACAGGTTCAAAGCCACACTTGGGGGCTGCCGCACCTTGAAGCAGAGCCCGTGCCTTCCGCCACCCCGTCGCCCATCTCTGCACCATCACTACTGCTTCTCGGAGAGAGAGATGCCAGCTTCTCTGCGCCCCTAACTCGGGGCCATCCCAGTGCCACCGGCAGTGACTTCAGTGAGAGAAGGGACTTGTAGGAGGGTTTCAAGAGGCCTGCCGTCTGCATATTTGGAATTCACTCATGAATTCCGGGTCCCTCTCCGTTCCTGCAGTCCTTATTGGACGTAGCTAGGAGCTGAGCCCTGGGCCGGAGTCGGGGCGTGTTACAACTTGCTGGCTGATAAAGTCAAGGCATTCAGATTTCCAAAGAACCAGGGTTTAAAGGCTTGGTCTGTGAGTCTGACAACAACAAAGTTTTTGCTGTTGATGGGGTGAAGAGGGTTTTCATTAATTTTTTTTTTTTCTAGCACGAAACAACATCTGTTTGTTATGTTTGGCTAAGCCATGCCTCCCCCACAAATTTCAGGTCAATATCCATCTCTGAGGCCCACCCACAGGGCAGCTGGGGGCAAACAAGCCTCTTCATTTATAAAGTCTCAACGCGCCACAGATTCTTTTTCATTATCGTTACAGGAAATGGGCACGGGGAACACAGCAGCCTGCGAAACAGACGGAGCCAAACTGCAGCAAAGGACTTGGAAAGGGAGAAGAGCCAGCTGCGTGGGGAGCAGGGGGAGCGAGGGGAGTGAGGGGGTGGGAGACAAAGGTGAGGGCCAAGCTGCACAGTGGGTGGTAGATCATTTCTGGACTCGAAGGGGAGGGGAGGGGAGGGGGAGGGAAGGGCGGGAAGCAGGAGCATGCCACAGGAAGGCTGAGATGCAAGTGAGAGCTTCTGCCGCCCCAGTTCAAGTGCAGGTTTGAGGTTCCTTCCCAAGCTGGGAAGGGAGGGGCCAGCCCAGCCCGCCTCTCGGGGCTTCAGTGGACAGCGGAACAGACCCTCACTGGCATGTCTGGGGGTCACGTACTACACCGAGCCACGAGCACAAGCGGAAGCCTCAGGCCAACAGCCTCACACAAAACGTTTGGCTTAACACAGAGGGGCAGAGGAACCTGGAGGCTCGGTGGGGTCCCGGGCCTACGATGTCATTACCTGTCCTGTTTCCTGGGCAAAGTACTTCTGCAGAACTTAGGGCTAGCGGCAGGGGAGGAGAGAGGGCTAGAAGTCCAGGCAGGTAGAAAACAAGAGAAGGAACATTAGATCGGAAGAAAGGGGAGGAGTCGTTATATACAGTGATTTTTCTCATACCCAGGGAGACAATGGATACACCACCATGGCAGCGGGACCCGTAGCTCTGGGGCGCTTCTGGTTTCCTGGTCTCCTCTCACTGGCCAGCAGCCCCTCAGTAGGAGGGTGTCTGCCATGAGGACCGCGAAATCGAGCCCACTGCCTAAAGAACATCCTGCCACACGCCCTGTGGCTGCAGCCGGCCACCCACTCTGCCTACACAATTACAGCGGGAGGAAAAAGAACAAACAGAAGATGGAAGGATTTCAAAGGTGGAATGCCATTTCGGATGGATGCATTAAATCTGCCCCCACGAGACTTCCAGTGGCTCCAAACACTGAGAATAACCACAATGAAAAAGATAACAGGAAGCAGAGCCGAGTTTCATTCTACCCCAAACTGGCTTTCCTACAGGAAGACATCGGTGATAAGAAAGAGAGCCATCTCCCAGGCAAAGGGGACTTGCCACTTGGGATTCCTGACATAATCCTTTGCCTCCTGAAAGGGTGTCTTTCTGAGAGATACAGGCAGCCAGACGCACACCACCAACCTTTCGGACAGTGTGGTCTTCACACTGTTGGTTCGCACAAAGGGAGCCAGGGAGTCGTCCTTAGAGGAGGCGAGGAGGCCCGAGGAGGAGTTGTGGCTCGGCCCCCCTCCACTGCTGAGGGAGATGTCGATGGACTCACAGCTGGTGTGCAGGCTGCTGACGGACTGGAAGCCCTTGCTAACTGCTGAGGAGCTGCTGGCGTTGGTGCCCCAGGTGAGGCTGTTGGAAGGGCCTGAGTGGGCTGAGCTGGGGCTGGAGGCTAGTGGAGACTGGTTGATGTCCACATTCTTACTGTAGAGAGGACTGCTGCTCCCGCTGCTCAGGGCGCCGCTGCCCGAGGGGGACTCTAAGTTACCTGGCTGGGTCAAGGTGGCATGAGGATTGGAGAGGACCACCGCGTTTTTCATGTTTTCAGCTGTGGCCATGGGCACTTGCTTGCTAGGCTTCCCACCAAAGAGTCTGTGAAGAGACAAAGGGTTGTTTGGGTTGAACACCCAGAGCCAAGGGGCTGCGAGCTACTAGAGTCGGGGGCACAGGGACAGGAGCCTGGGAGTCCCTGGGGGAGGGCACCATCATTTCTACTGAAATGGCTCCAGGCATCCAGAGGACAGGCCACTGGGCTCGGTGCATCACACGAGTCTAGCCTCCAGTTCTACGCTGCAGCTGAGACCCTGGGGAACAGTTTTCTACAGGACTATGCATGCTCATCCAAGATCTCGCTTCCCTTTCTTTCCAAGAGTAGCTAGAAAACTGCCCTGGCCTGGGAAACATCTAGAAGGAAAAGAGCTGCCTTCATCATCTTTGCATCCATGACCCCAGGGCAGTTTAACACCGGGGATTTGGCCGATTAGATTTCTAAGCACAGCATGCAGAGTCAAGAGCCTGAGTCTAGATCTGGATGGGGCCCGGGGAAAGCATCTTCACAGGCAAGCCCCGCCTGAAAGATGTGCTCTGAGGGCCGGAGTGCTAGCACCACAGAAACCTTGCCGAGTTCACAGGGCGCTAGACCAGACTCTCAGTGTGACCTGTGTCTCTGTGACAGACACATAGAAATGCCATTCCATGTCACGCCCCTGCTGGTGACCAAAACAGTGCTGTTAGAACACAGGCAATGGCACACAGGTCTCCCTCTTCCATTGGCGGAGGGACACCTGGTAGAGGGGCAGAGTTGCTTTAAGTCAGGGGGACGGTACACACTCCAGTAATGCAAGTAATTCCATCCACTCAAACTCTGCCTTTCCCCAAGCTCCTCAGTGCGGTGAGTTTGATCTCTGTTTTCTCCAAACAGTTCTTTACAATTCTCAATTATTGTGAAAACAAACAACCGACAGACCATATTAACCAGTCCTCACTACAATATCTGGTGACAGATGAGAAACACTTTGGCCTGGTGACCATCAGAGAATGAAATATCTGACTGCACAATCGTGGCTTTAGGATGCTTACACACTTCCAGCAATGGGGACCTCGTTATGTCAAGGCGTAGCTCATCCCAGGGCCAAGCACTTCCAACGAGAAAACCAAAATAGGATCCATCTTCACGTTTGCTCATTGCTCCTGACCCTGCTCTGTGTAACTACACAGAAGAAAGGCCGAGTTTTCCTTGAAGAGCGTTATCACACTCCACCTAAGGCCTACCTTCTCCAAACCGAGGCACAATGAGAGCACTGAGAGCGCCTTCAGGAGTTAGTAAACAATGAAACTGCCAGGCATTGGCTGAAAGGTGTTCTGTGTTGAACCTAAGAAGCTGCTGCATTTTCAAGCATTCTATTACACTTGCCTAAGGGTCTAGTAAAATGCCTTTGTAGTCACTAAAGGAAATCTATAATACCAAAGAGCAAATATTACATAGAATACTTGAGGCAAGAAGCAGAGAAAAATTTCATTTACAAGGCAATCTGTTAAAAGAACAAAGAGCAGCCCAATAGGACCTTCCCCTGAAAAAAAAAAAGTAATCATTACTGAAATTCTAATAATCAAGTCTAGACAAAGAACTGAGCTGCCTCATTATACCTTTCATGTGGAATGCTGCTTCTGAAGTCTCTTCAAACATTCCGATCCATCCCCAAATATGTACATGTGCACATAATTTTTGTTTTTTTCACTGCTCGGTTTTCTGTCCTTGAGACTTACTCTTTCCTATGACAAGAAATTCCCTGGGAAGGTAGAATAAGCCCTGTCCTATGCATATGCAGTTTGAGGATGGTCCAGTGGACATGGATATTATGATGAGATACTATGAACAGACAACAACCGCACACATTTAAAAGAAAGTTTAAGAAAAAACAGCGAATCATATTTTCATGTAAAAATTTCCATCCACGGTGGAAATGTGAGAAAATGTCTTATTCCTATTACCTTAAAAGGCAATAGGAAACCAATTTCTCCTTTTTAGAAACGCTTCTGCTTTAAGAGGCTTTTTTTATTTTATTTTAAGGAAACTAAAATTTCAGAGACTAATGCGGAATTATACATGCAGTTATAAATAAGTATGCAGAGAATATTGGACTGTTTGAGTGAAGGATCTGGCCAAGATCACTGTCTAGCATAATGATGAGGAATCTCAGCCACAGAATTAACAAGACAAGAACTTTCTGCTTCCCTGAGCTACCCATCCAGATCTGGATGGTAGCTAACTTTTATTGAGTACTTACTAGGGGCCAGTATTGCTACACAAGATTAATCTCCACAAGAACTCTCAGGTGGGTATTGGTACCCCCATTTTACAGATGAGAAAACTGAGGCATAACTGCTAAGAAAGCTTACGTGGCAGCTAATTAAGGTGAACCCAAGATTTAAACCCAGGATGATTGATTGCAGGGGCTTATGATTTTCAACCTAACACGGAAAAATAATTGACTGCAAAGCTGCTGGAAGCATCTGACCAAACAACTTTATCCTAGGACTGATAAAGTGGTGAAAACAGAGGCTGCTTTAACTGAGAAACAGGAAATTATGAATCCAGGACACCATTCCATATATTCCAGTTCTGCTCAGGGCAACTTCCCCACCTACCTGCGGAGCGTGGGAGAGGCCACGTCAGGGTACTTGGCGCCCGGCTGGAGAGTGGCCTGAGCCGCACTGGACACAGGCTGGGCCGCCGGGTTCACCTTCACTGAGTTACAGGAAGCCACGCTCTCATTGTCAGATGAGATGCCTTTCTCTTTGTCCGTCTGGTTGACCAGACCTGGCAGAGAGCTGCCCAGGGCCGTTTTGCAAGGTTCCCTCAGCTTGGGCACCGGCAGGCCTGCGGACTTGCTGCTGATGTTGGAATCGATGCTGCTGGTACTAGACCTGTTCCCAGCCCCATTGCGGCTGGTGGACTTGCTGGGCCGCGGCAAACTCCGGTACTGCAAGTTTGTCCGGGAGCTGAGGGACAGGTACCCGTCGTCCTGGTTCTGAGCCCCGTCCATGCTCGTCTTCCGGCCAGTGGCCCGACCCACAAGCGCCGATGACTTTGGGATTTTGCCCAGGGTGGCTGACCTGCTGGTGACAGTGGCTCCACTGGCTGTGATCATGGCCAGACCGGCGGCCGAGCCACTCTGCTTCTTGAACCCAAAGCTGTTGGCATTGGCAGTGGGCGTCCTGGCGCTGCCGGGGAGGGGCTTTTTGGATTCGTCCCCACTGCTGCGGCCGGCGTCGGACGGGGAGCGCTTCACCTGGGAGGCTTTGGGAGAGAGCCTTCCTTTCTCGGACACCTTCGCATCGTCGGTTTTTCCTGGGAGAGAAATCGGCAAAGTTAACCTGCAAACCGAGAAGCCAGCTCATCAGCTCAGCCTGTTTAAAATCCTCCCCTTCTTCAAAGAACCGGCTCACTTTCCCCTTGGGGAGAGCAGCGCCTTGGGAGGCAGAAGACAGCTTTTTAGAAAGACAATCTAGTCTACCACTGTCACTGGGAGCCTTTTAGGAGATGTCAGCAATTCTACTCACTTGCAAAGCATCTGAATTTACCCAGAGCAAAGTCCAGCCATCCAATCACCGCTGTGTCTGGGGAAGAGACCCTGACTTTTACTGAACTTTCTCCCTCTGTCCATTAAAACGATGTTCCTAACACTTCCAGGAGGAACCCTTGACTTCCTGCAAAAACACTTCCTCCGTTTACACACACCCTTCAGTCATGGACAATATCAACTCCACATACCAACAGTTTATAAACACTTGACCGTGTGCCCTTGAGGGTTAGCTCCTGACCAGCACACGGTCACACTCATTCACTGCGGCCTCAGCCATGAAACCATCTGCAGACTTAAGCCCTCTCACTCCCATATTTCCATCTGGAAAGAGGAAGAGCTGTGAACCTGTTTGAAAGAGGATTATTAGCAGAGTCTACACCAGTGATGGCGAACCTATGACACGCGAACTCATTTTTTTGGTTGATTGGTTGATTTTTTTTTTGTTAAATGGCATTTAAGTATATAAAATAAATATCAAAAATATAAATCTTTGTTTTACTATGGTTGCAAATATCAAAAAATTTCTCTATGTGACACAGCACCAGAGTTAAGTTAGGGTTTTTCAAAATGCTGACACGCCGAGCTCAAAAGGTTCGCCATCACTGGTACACCCTGAGAACAAATACCTGAGCATTTACAGGGACTTAAAACCACACACACAATTCCTTGCTAGGGTGACTGCGGTTTTGGTTTTCAAACTGACACCTGTGGATGCCAGACAGTGTCTGCCTCTCACTCACCGGTTCCCGGCGTCTTGAGCGTGCCCGCCGGGGCAGCCGGCTTCGTCCTCGGCATGGTGATGCCCACCTGAGCGGTCATGCCTCGCCGCCACGAGCCCGTCTGGGAGATGACGGGGTTCTTCTTGCCCGATGTGCTTTTGTCAGACTCATCAGACACGTCCGAGGGATTCCGCCGCCACTTGGACCCCGGCTCCATCTTTATGCCGCTGTCTGACCCTCCATCGGACTTCTTGACATCATCGCCCGACCAGAGGGAGTTCCTCTCCACCTGCGAGTGCTTCTCCGCGTCGGTCTGTGGGTGAGACTCCGAGTTAGTCCCTCCAAACCCCAGGTTAGAGAGACCCTCACCACAGAGCAGAAATGCCAATACACAGGACGAATTAAGGGGAGAATAGTAACCCCTTGAAAATGATCGGGCCTTGGTACTCTGGTTATCTTATTAGAAAGCCTGATTTTTGGGGTCCAAGGAAAGTAAAGAATATGAATGTCCTACAGGGATGTGAGGAAGGAGAGTACAAGGGGCCAGAAGAACACGAGGGAAAGAGCCCCACAGAGAGCCGTGAGCAGATGGAGATGTGGCGAGAATTCAGCCACCAACTCTGCCACTTGGCGACAGACCTCCGCTAACTCGGGCAGCCTGGTCTCTAGCCAGCATCCAGCCTCCTGGCTGTTTCCCTTTGTTCTGCCGGCTCCCTATCACTCCCCTGGCAGTGAGAGCTTTGAAGCTCGCGCAGCGCCTGCCTGACGCTCCAAGCCAGTGAGCTCCGAGCCAGTGAGCGAGCAGGCGAGGGTGGCTGCTGCTTCTACAGGGAGGGAGAGGGGCTGAGAGGAAACACATCCTCCAAAGCCATTCCCCCCAAGCTCACAGCCAGCGGTGCCTGCTCCTACCCCAGCTCCGTGTCTGTGCCCCACTGCCTTGCTCCTCCTGTGGGATTCTGCTCAGACCGGGGATATAATTCGCCAGCTTTCTTTGGAAGAGCCCTGACCTGCTGGCTATGGAACCCAGGAGGGGGCAGAAGTGTGATGTCAATGATTCACTGAGTGAAAAGGCAGGAGTTAACCAGGTCACCCTGGGGGCCTCCCTCAGGGTGGGGCCAGGCCAAGGAGATGCCGGTGGGAGAAGCCACGCAGAGAATGGGGACGGGAGGTCAGCCACACTTTAGGGGGGGGCCATACTAAGACAGAGGTCCCAGAGAGTGGGCACCATCAGCAAGGCAGGAAATCAAAATGATCACCTGGCCAGAATCTGGCCTAATGCCTGGGATCCAAGAGTACACCTTCCTCCACAAAATATACTGGCTGGGAGGGATAAAGTGTAAATACAGACTGGAGCAGCCCACACTCAATCGTCTCTCTGTCACCACCGTGGACTCCTCTCTCTCAACCCCTTCACCCCCTATGAATTCCACTCATCCACGACAGCCGCGTGACAAGTGCGTTCGGTCATTCCTCAGCACGTACTGAGTTCCTGCTGCTGGGTACCAGGCACCAGAGACATGAGGAGGGCGAAAACCTCCCCACCTGTGGGGAGCCCGTCACCCCACTGTGGCGAGGGACAGAGGGAGACTTCCCACCCTGAACACAGAGCAGGAGCTCCCTGGAGGCTGGGTGAGGAAAGGTGCGAACAGGCGAACACAGGCCTTCCGAGCCACTGGGCCGCATTGTAACAAAATGATGTCATCTGATCCCGGCGACTACCTGGTGCAATAGGGTAAGTAGGTAAGGAGTGCTGTCTTCATCTCAGTTTTACAGATGCGTGGAAACCAAAGCCACGCACGCCCTGTCCCCCCGCGCTCCTTCCTCGGAACAATTCCAGGATACCCATTCAACCAGGATCTCAGTGCCCGCTGCTTGCAGGCACCGCGCAGGGCCTGAGGATCTGTGGGTAAGACTGGTTCCACACCCCTGGAGCGTACAATCCAGCGAAAAAGGCAGAGATTGCACAAATAAACACAAGCAAATGACTAGTTGTGAATTATGAAGGCTGTTGTAAGGATAAGGTGTCTGAGAGAGAAATACAGGCATTGTCGTAATTTAGATTATGAGAGCAGGGCCAATGTTCAGGTAAGGCCTGTCTGAAGAAGTGCCCTAAAGAATGAAAAGAAACTTGCTAAGAGAAGAGTTTAGGGAAGAGCATGCCTGACAGAGGGAAGAGCATGAGCAAAGGCCCCGGGCATGAAAGTGGCTCGGGAAGCATTCACCTAAAATGTTTGCCTGGGGCCACTCCCTGCCAGGCAAGCTCTGAGGCACTGGGAATGCTACAATGACCAACATCAAGTAGAAATCATTGCTATCTTGTTCAGATACATTGTAACACTTTCCAATATACTCTAAGAGGTACCGAAAGCTTAGCATGTACCACATCCTGGGGTTCTGCATTCGTCCTTTTAATAGTCATTCCTATGCCTTATTTCCTCTAATAAAATTGTAGCAGTAATAGTAACAACACATTTTATTAAGCACGTACTGTGTGTTAGGCACTGGGCTAAGGTGCTTTACATGTGTTATTTAATTTAATCCTCACCAAAAAATCTCTGAGGAAGTTACAGTTCGGTCTCAACTTGACATGAGAAAATTGAGGCGCAGAGTGGAAACGTGTCCAAGATGACACAGTGAGGAAGTGGAGGTGCAAGGACTGATTCCACAGAGTCCACGTTTTATGCCTTTATGCCACGCTGCCTTCCTGGAGAATAAGCCCAAGGACACGAGGCATTTCTGCTTGCCCAGCGGCTCCTAACACCATCCCAGGACCCAGTGGATTCTCTTTCCATACTGGCTCACTGGTTGTTCCCCAGCCCCGACCCCTGAGAAGCTCCAGCCTAGCCTCTTGGGTGGGACCCCCGAGAGCCCCGATTCCACCAGTGGTACAGAGAGTGCTTGTAGCCCTGGCTCAGGGCTGTGGCTAGAGTCCCCCTCTGTAAAGAACGATCACCCCATCACCACACCCTCACAACTCGGGCCTGGCGGCAGCCTCCCCCACACTGCTCTGCACACTGGGCGTCTGCCTGGGACACTGCTGCCTTCAAGTTCCTATCTGCTTAGCAAGCCCTCCCTGAGCCACACGCCAGACCGTCTGGTGGCTCCACTAGGGATCAAAAAATGAAACGGTCCCAGCCTTTCTGTTCCCAAGGCTTCCAACACAAGCCAGCTGTATCTCTACCCCTAACACCCCCTGTCCCCCGTCCCCAACCTCTTGATGCCTTTGTCAGCTGTTCCCATCTCAAATGGCACCTAATGTTGGAAGGATTTTCCTATGGCCCCTACCTGGAAGTCCATTTAGTCACTCAACATCCAGGTGGGGAAACAGCCATACAGGAGAGGGGAGAGGCCTGAAGACTGGAGAGTTCGTGACCCAGGGCCCACAGCGGGGAGGCCGATCCTCAGGCTGACGGGGTGGAACCAAGGTGGGGCTGAGCAGCGAAGGCGGGGGGCCGGGGGCGGGGGGGCACGGGGCACAATGGTGGGGGGAGCACATGGGCTGGAGTCGGGCAGACTTTAGGTTCAAGGACTGGATGCTGCCACTCCTTTGCTGTGTGTGAGCCTGCAGGAGGTGGCTTACCTTCCCCAAGATCATTACCTTGCATATAAAACAGGGGACAAGTAATCCAGAGGAAATTAAGAAAGAAACAAGGTAACTCTGAGCAGCTACCGAGAACGAGGCACCGAGAGAGAGAGGTCAGATAAAGCGTTTCCAGGGCACCCCCACTCTCGCCCTGCAGGATGGATCTATTTACTGTCATTTCATGGACAAGGAGGCAGAGGCTTGGAGAGGTTGGTTAGCTTGTCCAAGGATGTCCACACTTTTTCCCTGACCCACAACCTGGTCTGGCTGCCCAGCAGGCTGCCCAGCTCTCCCGGAGGAAGTCAGTCAAGGGGCTGTGGCGCCTCGGCGGGGAGTGTCTGCCCAGGCGCTGAGAAGCAGCGCACGATGCCCGAGGCGGATACCTGGGCACGCGTGCCTCGGCAGCGCACGCTCAGGGCTCAGCATCCTCGAGGAAAAGTCACTTAGACAGGGCCTCCACCTGCCAGGATCGCTCCTCCCCACGCGCCTCCTGCTCTTCCAGCGGCTAAATGAGGCCGATCTCAAGCTTTCCAGACCACACAGACCTATTCCTTAGATGTCCTTCCTTTTAGCTATTCCTCAGAGGCTTTCGAACCTGAAAACCGAGGCAGGTTACCTGCTGTCCCGGCGACACGCTGAGCCGCTTCTCCCTGACTCTCCCCGCCTTGCCTGGGACACTGTGCTGCCCATCCACCCAGGGAACCAGTATGTACAGAACCGGAGTGAGCCCTGGGGAAGGCCAGCCAGGCACATCTGCCCGCTGCCTGCTGCTGATGGGGAGGAGTAATGGCCCTTTGCATCCCCCCCGAGTGGTGCAGAGAGGATGGGGAAGCTGCATCTACACGGATTCAAATATTTGGAGATGCTCCCTGGGCAGGAACAAAGGGGTGCCACTAAAAACCCACTTACAGAGACCATCGAAATAGGAATCTTAGTAACTATTGATGCAAGTTGGTGCTTTATTCCAATTCCTATTTGCTTGGCTTTTATTTAAATACTAGAGGCCTGGTACACAAAATTTGTGCACGGTGCAGGGGTGGTGTCTCAGCCCGGCCTGCACCCTCTCTAATCCAGGACCCTTTGGGCGACATCCTTCTCACAACCTGGGACCGCTGGCACCTAACTGCTCGCCTGCCTGCCTGCTTGATCGCCCCTAACCACCTCTGCCTGCCGGCCTGATGCCCCTAACTGCTCCCCTGCTGGCCTGATCGCTCCCTAATTAGATGTCCAGTCTAATTAGCATATTATCCTTTTATTAGTATAGATTTTAAACACAGGTCATTTTAAGCAAAAACAACCCAGTGGATATTAAACCCTTTATTTATTTTTTTAATTTTTTAATAAAAATATATTTTATTGATTTTTTGCAGAAAGGAAGGGAGAGAGATAGAGAGCTAGAAACATCGATGAGAGAGAAACATCGATCAGCTGCCTCCTGCACACTCCCGACTGGGGATGTGCCCGCAACAAAGGTACATGCCCTTGACCGGAATCGAACCCGGGACCCTTCAGTCTGCAGGCCAACACTCTATCCACTGAGCCAAACCAGTTAGGGCAAGGATATTAAACCCTTTAAGTCCCTTGTAATTAACTCTCTGATCATGATCAAGGGTCATGTACTTTTGAACCTGTTCTGATGTGACCTGAGCTCGATGAAAGCAAAAAGCCGGTCAAAGAGGGGAGGGGCCTGGCATGAACCGGATTCAAGTGCACCTGACAGGAAAGCATTTGTAGGTCCCAGATGCTAACTCTGTGTTGCTGTGGAAAATAGATTCCACCCCGGCTTTGTGCAGAGGGAACACAGACCAGGAGCTTCCTCCAACAGTGTTTTGTTGCTTAGTGTGCGTCTTAGGAGCAAGCCTGTTCCCAGCTGGCGAGTAAATCAAAGAGAAACTACTGATTTACTGATCCTCCTTGCCTCTCTCCCTCCTTCAGTCCCCTCCTCTCCGCCTTCCTCCCTCTCTCCTCTCAAGCATCTCCCACAGCCTGCCTACCCCCTGAATGCAGACACCCAGGGGTCAATTCCTTGGTTCTCCACTTTAATATCTAAGGATGAATGGAAGCGGTTGTTATTTATGTTACGTATGTTATGAAATTAGGATGAATATCAGAGAAAAAATTGGTGTCCACAAGGAAAGGAGAACCGGGGGACACTGTGACGTTTGGCAAGTGGAGGCGGGAGGGACACAGGTGGTCTGGGAGCTTGTAACATGTCTGATCACTGATTGAACAGTGATCACTCTGGGGCAGTGACTTAGGGTTTTTGGTTTTTTTTTTTTTGAGGTGTAAGATTCATATAATGAAGTTTGACATCATAACTATACAGCTTAAATAAATTTTTTCAGTTTAACTTACATAACTACCACTCAGAAATCAAGCTACAGAAAGAACATTATCAGCACCCCCAAATCTTTGTGCCTCTTTCATCTGGATAGTTTTTTTCCCCCTAACAACCACTAAAACCCATCCTCACTCTCCAACAATAATTAGAAATTCTGGCTAAAATGAAAACTCAAGAAGTCACAGGCAAACTACTTAGAGCAGCGGTTCTCAACCTGTGGGTCACGACCCCTTTGGGGGTCGAACGACCCTTTCACAGGGGTCACCTAAATACATCCTGCATATCAGATATTTACATTAAGATTCATAACAGTAGCAAAATTACAGTTATGAAGTAGCAACGAAAATAATTTTATGGTTGGGGGTCACCACAACATGAGGAACTGTATTAAAGTGTCGCAGCATTAGGAAGGTTGAGAACCACTGACTTAGAGGCTACACCTACTACATGGCATCAGGCAGTGAACACTCCTTTCTGTGGGGCCGAATTACTCCCACACTCTGAGTCATCCGCAAAGAAAAGATGCCTTTGAGAGCAAAGAGATTCCAAAGCAGTCCCTATCTGTACAGAGTGAGAAATGTCGAGAAAGAAAGCAGATGAGGAAGGGAGTGAACAGACATGGAAGGGAGGGAGCAGCAGGGGCAGGTCAGCTCTGCCCTCCCAAGGTCCCTCTGGGAGACTCTGTCCGGATCAGACCTTCCATGGGTTCCCCAGAGGCAGCGGCTGTGGGTGAGGAGACCCATCATGGAAAAGATTACAGCCCCCATATGCCAGTGCCATGACTGACCAGACCTTGTGCTGCCCAGGCCCACCTTGGGGACCAGGCGTGAGGATGGCACTTGGCTTTGCACTAGTGAAATGGGCCGACTAGGCCCAAACCCTCCCTCCGACCACTCAGGAATGCGATGAGGGTGAGTGAATGGACCCCTGGGAAACTGCTTGGAAAGCAAATACAAGGTGGCACTGTATTCAAAACAGAACAGCTGAGCGTGTCAGGTAGGGGTTGAAAACGCAAGTGTCTCAGGGTGAGGCAGCTGTGCACCCTGGGGCCTGAGTGCAGGGCCGGAGGGGGGGACACCTGGGCATTGCTGATGGTTGCCATTGGAGAACCCAGTTTCAAAGAGGTAATATCTTCTGATTTTTTTCCCCCCAAGAGAAAAGTTGTGTTAAAATAACACAATTTATAAAGTTTGACATGGAATTCAGTTTCAAAGAAAAATAATACCGTGGGCCCCATAAACCACATCAGGAGGATGTGACCTACACCCGGACAGGGCCCAAGCTCCGGTCGGGACGTCCTGGTCCTCCCACCCGGGGCTTTCAATCTTTGTTCCCACCTCATCGTTCTCAAGGGATCAGACACATGCCTGTGGACGGCTAAGAGGGGACACACACTCCAGGTTAAGAATGGCCACTGAGTCAGCATCCTATCGTTTTAAAAACAGATTATAAAACTGAGGTCCAGGAAGGAAATGTGATTTTACCAAGGCCACCACAGTGAGAGTGGCAAGGCCTCTCACTCCCATTTCCAGTGCCCTGAGCCTGACCCCCTCCCCTGCAGGCAGAGGCCACCATCGGGGGACCAACACATAGGCAGTGAGCAGGAGATTGGGCCCCGTCTCATGAACCTGGGGATTCTGCTCACCCTTGATGGCCCCCTGGGCCCACAAGACCAAGGCTTTCTGCTGGCAGGGCCTTTGGGGGAGCCTGGGGGTGGGGAACCTGACCCTCACCTGCACATCCAGGTTTTTGCGAGAAGAGGCAGGTGTGTTGGCATAGGAGCTGATGGAGGAGCTGGTGTTGATGTCATCAGTGCTGAGGTTGTCTATGGTGTCGCTGATCCCGCTGCTGACGGAGCTGCTGTCATCCCAGCTGCCAAGACAAACACATACTGAGCATCAGAACCTCCCGCTGCGCCAGCTCAGGCTGCCAGTGCCAACATATGCACACCATCCCCGGGCTCCCTTCGCCAGCTCAGGCTGCCGGTGCCAACATATGCACACCATCCCCGAGGCTCCATGTGTCATGAAGCCCAGACAAAGCTCTTTGCTTCTGATGTGACTCATCTTCATGGGAGCCACCATTCTTGCTGTTTTGGACGGGCAGCTGGGTCCAGTGGCTGATATAGACCTTCCCCAAAGGGCTGGGTGCTTCCCTGAGCAGAGGTGGCTAAAGACAGTACCCACTTCCTATCCTTAATTTTGTCTCAGGAACGTTGTAAAAGCCAATGGCCACTTCCCAGGCCTCTCGGCGGAGCAGGAGCCGTGGCTTTGGAGACTAGAGCCGAGAGCGGTGCAGAGAAAGATGCAGTAGCAGCACGCTCCTTGGGCACCAGAGAAAGTACGAATACTCTGGACTCCACTCCTGCCTTTCACTCCAAGGCAACGAAAGGAAGTAGGAGCCAGAGAGCTCTACTGGTAGCTCTACCCCTAATCATATCCCAGGACACATCTAAAATAGAATTCTTCACTGCCTACCTCTCAAGTCCATTGAGACCACCCGCACCCCCGGCCCAAGGCAAGTGTCCCGGCAACGATTCTTCTATTTCGTCCTTGCCAGCTCCCACACCATCACGACATCTAAATCCCCCGCCTGGTCCTGCCGTCTCGGCTGCAATGTGCACCTGCCACCCCACAGTTCAAGCTGCTACCGACTCTACCTAGGTTACGGCCAACAGGTCGCTGGGCGCTGTGCCCACTTCTAAACACGCCATTCTCCCCATGGCAGCCAACTGAAACGTAAGTCAGGTCCTGCTGCTCCACTTTCGCATCCTCCAGTGGCTTCTTGGGTACTGAAAACCCACACGCCTACTCTGGCCCTCAAGACCCTCTGACTGCCTCCCTCCTTAGTCCTGTGCCCACCAGCCTCTCCAACACTCTCTGGCTCTGGCCACATGGGCTCTGCTCCTTCTAAGCCAACAGGGTTCTTGTATGCAGGGCTTTCCACTTGTTGTCCCTCTTCCTGGACACTTGCCGCTGCCTCCTTCACATCTGAAGTGTCAACCTCAGAAAGGCCTCTTTCCTGTCTATGTACAGCCCCCCCTCCATTTCCTCCAACCCACCAAGCCTGCTGCATTTTCTCCTTTGGTTGCAGGGTGGCAGGTACATCGCAGGTGATTTAAACTCATGGGGCTATAAAAAAGCCTCCAACACTACTCTACTTGATCTAGAGAAAATAAAAGCAAGCACTATGGTTTCCTATTGTACAGGTAGAGAACCTGAGGCTCAGAAAGGCCGGACCACTAGTCAGTGGTGGAGCAGGACCGGGATCTGGCCGTTATGACTCTGAAGTCAACCTCTTTCCTGTGACGCCAGGCAGCATTCCTTTTTTTTTTTTTTTTTTTTTTTTAGAATTGTTCCTTAATTTTATTTATTTTTTATCCTCACCCGAGGATATTTTTCCATTGCTTTTTTTTTTTTTTTGAGAGAGTGGAAGAGAGAGGGAAAGACAGAGAAAAACATCAATGTGAGAGAAACACATTGATTGGTTGCCTCCTGCACAAGCCCTGACCAGGGCCTGGGCCAGGAAGGAGCCTGCAACCGAGGTACGTGCCCTTGACCGGAATCGAACCTGGGACCCTTTGGTCCGCAGGCCGACGCTCTATCCACTGAGCCAAACCTGCTAGGCCAGGCAGCATTCCTTATGGTAATCTTCAGTGCACACGGGCACACGGCATGGCTCACTTCCCGGGAGGAAGCCAAGGCTTACGGGGTGAGGCACCAGGTTCAACTTCATACAGCAGGCATGGTGAGCCAGCAACTACTCCTGTTCTGTCTGATAGCAAAGCGCTGACTTAGCCACTGTACCCACCAGTCAGGCCTCCACCTGTGTCTTGCTTCGGAAATGCGGGGTGGGTGAGGCCCACCCCCAATAACTCAGAAGTTCTAGTTCATTCCAGCAGCTTACTAGTACAAGGTGCCTCCCTGAGCTCTGAGGAGTGGGCAGGATGATAGAGGCTTAGTGAAAATCTCTTTTCATCGCCTTTCCCTCCAGCACTCCCATTTGGCTTCCAAAAGCCCACCCGGAGGGTCCCACAGAAATGAGGGGAAAGTGTGTGCCTGAGCCCCAGGTAGAAGGATAAAGGCAGGAAGCCTGAGGGCTCAGAAGGCGCTGTATTGTGAAGTCACAGGGTCCAGGAGGTCCCAGGCTCCAGGGTCTTAGCAAACGCATGTGATTCCACTGCTTTGGTCTGGCCTCCATTTGGTTCCAAATCCTCCTTCGAGACCTTCTCCAAATCCCCAAGCCCACTCTCACTTCTCTGAACTCTGAATTCCCAATCTCACACATTTGGATTCATTTCTATACACTCACACCATTTTCTAGTTTTTTCCCTACGGAAAGGCCTGCCCTACCTTCCAAATCTACGCAGAGGCTGGCCCAGGGATGGCAGCTGAGTGCCTCTCAGGTGTCAGGCATAGCGCAAGGCACTTTGCCTATATTATACATCTCTCTCCAGTCCCCATATCATTCCTGCAAGGCACCTATTATCCTCCCCACTTAACAGATGAAGAAATCAAGGCTGAAAGAATAAGTATCCTTGACCAGTGCTTTTCAGCCAATGTTGCTTTGGGTTTAAAATGCAGAACTGTCTATCGATTTCAGAACATGTGCTCCTCTGGCCTGGGTCACACCTTTCACAACAAGGCTAATCACGGAGCACTTGCCATGTGCCAACCAGCCAACATTTGCACGAATTCTCGCCAACTCTCCTGTATACTCAGAGGTGGCCTTGCCTCATAATGAGGAAACTGAGGCTGTGAGAATCATCGTCCAAGGTCACTCTGCAAAGGTAGGGCAGAGCTGGGGGTGAAATGCTTCCTGAGCCCAGCCCACCTCTTCCCCTGCCAGCACCTGCAGGGTGACGCTGCAGCGAGGTCAACCTTGCCTTGTGAGTCACCTCTCCTCCGTCTCCAGGCACATAGTAGGTGCTTATTAAACGCCTCCTGACTGAACTCATGTGCAGAGGAGAGATGGGGCACGTTCTGATGCAAACTCACCACCAGCACTGGATTCGGAGCCCAGGTCCCTCACCACTTCATTCTTTCACAAATCACAACTCTGTGCCTCAGTTTCCTTAGGGGTGACACGTGTATGATACCACCTGGGCTGGGGAAAGCATGACATAACAGATGGAAAAGGCCTCAAATCTGCTCTCACGATTAAATGAAAACCCCGAGTCTTTCATTGCATCGGCTCTGCAATTAGGAATCTAATGCATGAAAAATTCCTGTACTCTGATGAAGAAGGACTGGTGGGAGAGGTGTGTGGCTGGTGAGGAGGCAGGACGGAAGTTGGTAACAGGTGCCCGTGAATCCATCCCCAGATTTTTTTGCTTTGAAATTGTACCTGCTCTTCCTCTGTGGCCTTTCAACACCAGGATATTATTCCAGTGGGGCCTGGGACACTGATCACACACCTGACTCTTCCCCCTCAGGACCAGCGCATCATGAGGCTTATCCTTGTAACCGAGCTGGCCCTGAAAGGTAGATGTCAGTGATCTGCCCCACAGAAGAGTGGGAGAAGGGCGCCTGGTGATGCGATGAAGGGGCAGTGACACCCAGGGAAGCCCATGCTGGGCAGAGCGGCCTCAGTGTCCCCTGAGCTGCCCGCATGTCAGAAACCAGAGCCGTCCCCGCCCTCGGAAAGCCAGCCACATCTCCTTCACTTCTGGGTCTTTGGGACACTGCGAAGCCTGTCTAGATATAAAACCACTTAGTTTCAACTTGTCTTTCCGCCCCAAAGTCAGGGTAAAAATGGTCATGAGCCACCAAGGCTAGGTCAGTGAGTCCCGAGATGTATTTTAAGGAAAACTAGCTCCATGAGATGCTCTGTGGTGAGGATGCTGCCTTAACGAGGGGACGTGGGCATGCTGGCTCTTCTGTGCTCCTCGTAGAGATCCACATTGTACGTGTACCTCTTACTGGCTATGAAGTCCTGGAATGATCTCTTTAACGTCATCTAAAATAGTATTGCCCAAACTTATATGACCACACAGGAGACGCTGAGAAGAATGAAAACACAACTCTGGAAAAAGTGCACTTATAGCCAAGAGCTGTCAGCAGTCAGCCACTCCATCCTCAGCAGTCCGGAAGGCAGTGAGCAGAGGGAAGCAGCGCCCAGAGGAATGGCGCCCATGGGCTCCTGCGTCCAGCTGTTCCTAAAGCAGGAGCACCCCTGGGAGACCAAGCTGTGGGAACGAGTCCTTTCTTTTGCTCAGAACTGGTTTGCTTAGTTTTTTAGCACTTGGTACACCCATGCCAACTAGTGGGGAATTGCAGTTTGTTTGTAAAGCGGCTCCAGACGTGTGGCCAAGAGTCAGACAGGAAAAATGTGGAAGGCATGCAGAACCCATTCAGGCAGCAAGGACATTAGTGGAATCCAGTCAAGTGGCAAAGGAAATTAGGTGCAACCCAGGATGGGGAACGAAAGTCCATTGACCCAAGTCAGGCGATAAATGTTGAAAGAGGTACAAAAACTGATTACAACTGAAACTTGAAAGACACCCAGAGGGTGTGTGTTTACTGTGTGGTGAAATGAGACTCTGGCTCAGAGGCCGGAGGGACCCCAATGACACAGCAGAAAGAATGGCTGTGTTTCCAGGTATGGCTCTCCAGCGGTCATTCTGGAATACGAGTTGGCAATTCCTGCCTCATGGTCTTCAATCTGACAGAGCAAAACCATAGGCCGGTCCTGGGCCCACCTGAGATGATAAATCTACTACTCTTAGTTGGGAGAAATGATGTTAAATCCTGGAAAGGTTTAAAAGGATGAAGAGAGATGATGAAGTAAACCACAACATTAATACTTAACTTTTGGATGAAAGTTTTCTGGTCATTGGGATAATCTCTGTATATTTATAATATTTAGAGGGGTATAAGACATACTAGAGAATTTGAAAAACAGTCTTGTGATGGCAATTATAAATGAGTACTGATTTCTGATGAGATTTTTAAGATAGAATATTTGAAATACGCATTCAGACTGTAAAAAGAATGGGAGCGTTTGAGATAATGTATGACATTTGTGACTGTGATGGATTTGTAACAGTTGGCTAAGTGCTTAGAAAGATTTTGCTTGTTAGGCTGGTAAGTCTACTCTGTCAGACATATGAAGAGCCCGCGCAAACCAGGTTAGCTAAATTTGTGAACACAGCCTGAATTATTGAAGAAAACGATCCAAGTTTGCACACAGTACTAATTATTTAGATTCAATTTGTTCAATCTGAATGAATAATCAAATAAGAAGTGGCCACCCTCTTAGTTTGTGCAAAACCACTGGATTTATAGGTGATATTTATAAGAGAGCATTGGTTTAAAAATTAAAACTTCAATAAACCATATAGTAAAACCTGATTAACTCTAAGATGCTCTTTTTGGCACCAAGCATTCCGCAAGATGTGTGGGAAGATGTTAAAGGAGCTTTCACTTTCTAAATGGATGGCTTTTACATGAAGGACCACAGGAATCGATGAACCCAAGAAAGCTTCTTCCCTCTTCACTTCCCCCCACTCTGGCTCACCTTCGCTCTGCACTTGAAGACTTCCGAGGCTACTCCAAAGACCTTAGTGGAAAAAGCCTTGTGCTCCACAGCCTTGAGAAACAAGCAGAACCCAGGGTCTGTACCAGATCAGGCTCCATCAGAGGAGACTGAAAGGGCTGTGGGACATACAGCTGCTCTCCCTGTCTTCTTGTTCTTCTTTTTTTAAATTTTAAGACAGCATGTCATGGATATGCCCTACAAATTCGTTGGCTGAGGTATTTGGAGAAACGGCAAGAAGATGCATCCACTGATTCCTCACAATCATCAACACAAGAGCACCATTTCCCAGGCAGATCACAGTCATGAACCTTTTTCTCTACTCAGTAAAGTGTCCTCCATTGGTCCAGCAGACAATAGCACAAATGGAGTTATAAGCAATCAAATCTGAAAATGACGTCACCTCCCTTTAGCCAATGGAGGGAAGAAGGAATTCCATCAAATGTTTGCTATTTTTCCTCAAGACTCGGAAACTGAGTATTTTGGGTTCTGAGGCATGGTCCTTGAATGCAGGGATCGAGCCAGCAACCAAGGTACGTGCCCTTGACTGGAATCGAATCCGAAACCCTTCAGTCCAAGGACCAATGCTTTAACCACTGAGCAAACCGGCTAGGGTGGACAAGCCAACATTTTTTATTATTTCTTATTTTAATAGATTTGTATAGATTTCAGATAGGAAGGAAGATGGAGAGAGAGAGAGAGAGACTGAAACATCAATGATGAGAGAGAATCATTGATCTGCTGCCTCCTGCACTACTGGGGATGGAGCCCACAACCTGGGCGTGTGCCCTGACTGGAATCCAACCTGGGACCCTTCAGTCTGCAGGTCGTCGCTCTATCCACTGAACCAGACCAGCCAGGGCCCAAGACAACATTTTAACCAGAAGCAAGGCTCTCAATTTGTCTACTCCTCTTGGAAAAACACAGATGAGAAGAGAGAAAAAAAAAGTGACCAGGAAATCCATCCAAAACTGGAAAGGCCCATAAAACCAGGAGAACCAGTTTCAGAGTCTTCCAAGGGATGCTGACATCACTGCGTCAGGAATTCAAATGCCACTCAGAGGGCTTAAAGCACAACGGGAACAGCCCAAACACAAGCTAGCTGCTACGGAAGCACAGGTGAAAGAGTCATAAATTATTCTGGCTTCTCACACCACACTCCCTGTTTGCCTCACTGCTGCATTCCACAGAACCGAGCAGGGATTCCACAGGGCTGAGCAGGGAAACGTGCTTTCGCCAGGCCCCCTGAAGCACCACCTTTTTAAAATCTCAAACTCTACTGGGAGTAGGTGGATGCAGCAGGAATCTGTAATGGTCTTGAGTGAGTGTGGTATCACATTGATAATTTCATTTCCCATGAAGCAAAAAGGCAAAACAGAACCCCAAGGTTAGAGGGATGATGAAACGGATTTTTCCACTAGGATTTACACGCCCAGCTGCGAAGATTCTGGCTTTTCTGGGAACAGGAGTTAGTGAAGGTTCTGGACGGTCATTACACTTCTCAGATGGACTCCCCGCGAGATAATGTTGTTTATTCAAAGGAAAAACATGCTAAACGATGTTGTAAAAAAGTCCGATGGCAGATATCTACTGGTTCTCTGCTCACTAATAAGCCGCAGCAGGTCAGCAGAGATGCAGTACTGTAACTATGGTTCTGAAAAGCAATCTTCACAAAGCAGAGTGCCCCCCCCCCCCCACCCCACTCTCCTGCTCCAAAGACTCCATCTGCTTCCAGGAGGCCCTAGTGTCCTCAGAAACAGTCTGGGCCACCCCGTCCCCTTTCTGCCTCTTTTCTGGTAACCAAACGCACTGCAGAGCCAAGGGCTGTGCCCAGGCCTTACCTGCTCACTTTTCCAGTTCTGCTCCAGAATCCCAGTAGAGCCCATTTACACCGCTGTCCGTGCCCCCTGCCAGACAGTTGTACTCAGTTGCAAAAGCCCAGACTGGTGGAACTTGTTTTCTGGCTATTGTTCAAGGCAATTGTTCCTTCCAAACCCCAGGGCCCAGGCTGGAATGAGATCCTTCGGTGTGGATGAGTGCGCAAGCCCAACCACAGGCTCAGCAGTAACCCGGAGGAAGGGAAAGGGTTTGGCTACCTACTGTTCCCACCAGACAGGTATGTTAACTATTTCCTCCCCAGGAGGTTTTCTCAAGAGCATCATCTCTAACCACTGCTGGGCCTATGAGGAAAACGCACTTTCAAAGAATGCAACAGGGCTCCTGCAGAGGCCCACCTCTCATTGTCTATCTGGGAATGATAATCATATCATAGCCAACTTTAACTGAAGTTCAAAGTTGCGCCAGACTCTGCTAATTAGATGCCTTGCATTATTTCATTTAATCCTCACAACTCGATGATAAAAATAAGAACGCTCAATGTGCCAGGCCCTGCCACTTTAGTTTCCCCCAGGTACTGTCAGGCTAATACTATATCCATTCTACAGATGAGATGGCTGAGGCTTGGAAAGATAGGCCCGAAGGCCACACAAGTAGGAAATGCTGGAGCTGGGACTCAAACATAAAACCAAGAGTATTCAACTGCTGGGGGCAGAAATAGAATGTTGGGACCAGCTATAATTATAAGAAATATTAACCATGATTGTTTCGTTCTGATTTTTTTTTTTAAAAAAAAAAAGCACATCCCAACCTGGCTGGGAGTTGCACTCGGGACCTGGGAGCTAACCTGGAAATTTGGCAAAGATTAACAACCTTGTTGCAGAAACCAGAGGCCTCAGGCCTTTGCAAATCGCCAGCCCTTTGCATTGCATATAAAGTGCCCATTTTGCCTACCTATTCTTATTCCTGCAGCTGGCTTATAGTGGGGGCAGAGCAGATTTTTGTGGATGACCTGCTGCTCTCCCATACTGCCAGCATTATCTGAATAAATGCTCATATAGGATTCAATCCTGTCTCTGCTGAATTGGCTCAAGTAGTGACAGGTAGACAATTGATAGTCTGGTTATTTATTCATTTGACATATTTTAATGAACACCAAAAAAAAAAAAAAAGATACAGTTACTCAAATAAAGCCACCACTCTCCAGGGTCCACCTCTGGGATCAGCCTATACGGCTTGCAGTTCTGGTGCAAAATGACCCAGAACCTGAGCTCAAATTAAACCATGGGCAGAGGCAGATACTAATCCCAGTACATGGAGTCTCCTCTAGCAGGGCCAGGGTACCTCAGAGCCCCAGAGCCTCTGGATCAGTGGTTCTCAACCTTCCTAATGCCGCGACCCTTTAAACCCTTTAATACAGTTCCTCATGTTGTGGTGATCCCCAATTTCATTGTTACAAATTGAACATAATTAAAGCATAGTGATTAATCACAAAAACAATATGTAATTATATATGTGTTTTCCGATGGTCTTAGGCGACCCCTGTGAAAGGGTCGTTAGACCCCCAAAGGGGTCGCGACCCACAGGTTGAGAACCACTGCTCGGGATGGAGGTGGCACAGGCTCTGGAGAGAAGAGTAAAGCAGATCTGTGTCTGAACTCTGGCTCTGTCATCTACTGTTATGACAACAGCCTCTCCTCCAGGCTCAGGGCTCCTTCTGGGTGATACAGTGCTAGTAACACCCAGACCTCGTAGCCTTTTGTTGGGACCAAATCAGAACTCCAGGCACACAGGAGATAACCAGCTCCTGTCAGCTGCAGTCCAGGACCCAGGGGACCCGCAGGGACTGCAGGAAGGAGAGGCAGGCCACACTGTGAAATAGATGATATCGTTCAAGTGCAAAAACTTGCTTCTTTCTGCCATAAATGGACAATGTCCCAGGGGAGAGGCAGCTTCTACAGACGGTGCCAGGTGCAAGGCTGATCGTTTGGGGAGGAGAGAGGGACCACCGGCCCCATAAAGAGGGCTGGAAGGGGATTTAGCAGCACTCAGAACGCCTGGGTTGAGTTTCACCCCAAGGCACCTTTGTCCCATTTTGGTAACTCATTCCTTGAACAAGTAGGTGGTCCCCTGAGTAAGCGTGAAATTCCTCCCTTTGGCTTGGTTGGGATGGAAACCCCAGTAGCTCTGGTCCAGATGCCTTAGACCCTCATTGTTACAATAGGCACCAGCCAGTCTGCTGACCTCAGTTACACAAAGCCCTCCTCCTCCCCGGCTCCTCCGGAGGGCTCTCCTCCGGAGAGGGCTGCTGACATCGGTCCACTGCCTGAAGCTTTTGCCAAAGATCTCCACAAACCCACCCTGGTGCTCTGTTTACCAGAAGATACACGGACCCTCGGCATCCACAGAATTCAGCGTATTTTATATAGCTAATGAAAATAACAGGCAACATTTACACAAGGTGAAACCTTTTAACAGTGGGCTCCAGGCACCTTGCTAAGTACATTACATACATAATCCCACACACTCCTCCTCTCCATGACCCCGTAAGGCACAAACTATGAGTGTTCCCTTTTCATAGATGTGGAAACTGAGACTTACAGAGGCTAGGTGACCTGCCCAAGGTGTCAGAGCTAATAAATGGAGCTGGATTTGAACCTGGATCTGCCAGATTCCGAAACCCAAGCTCTTCTTAACCTCATTCATTCAACCTAAGAGCAGAGGGAACGATGCTTTTAAATAGATCCTGGTCATAAAAGAATGCAGAACTCCCACTTGTTATCCAAAAAGCCCAGGGTACTTTTTAATGCAATCATTATTCTTAAAACATCTCCAATTAGTTCAAAGGCAAGGGGTAGGGGAGAAGAATTCCAGACAGGGCACTGGCTGGCTGGCTTAGTCTGGACAGATGGAGGAGGGTGTGGAGCCCCAGCACTCCCATTACCCTTCTGCACCTCCTCTGCCCCCCCTTACCCCTGAATACATTTTAGGGGGTCTGGTAACCTGAATGCACAAAACAAAATGCAACAGCCTCAGGGCAGCTGACAGAGGTGGCTGTACCCCAAAACCAATCTGGCCTCACTTTGCAGTTCGACAGGGGCCTGCCCCTTCTGGGGCAATGGGGTAGGACAGTGGTCGGCAAACTGTGGCTCGCAAGCCACATGTGGCTCTTTGGCCCCTTGAGTGTGGCTCTTCCACAAAATACCACGTGCGGGCGCGCATGTACAGTGCGATTGAAACTTCGTGGCCCATGCGCAGAAGTCGGAATTTTGTGGAAAAGCCACACTCAAGGGGCCAAAGAGCCGCATATGGCTCGAGAGCCGCAGTTTGCCGACCACTGGGGTAGGGGAAGGAACTCAGGTCAAGAAACAACCACTCAACGTTAGTGTCACAACCTGAGAGCAGCTCAGCCCTAGCTAATTAGCCACCCCCAGCACACGTGAGCAGCCGGTGCCAAGCGTGGGTTAGCATGAACATGCTGGGTGTACAACCTCTCCCTCCAGGACGCCTTAAGTCCAGCTTTTCAGGAGGCAGCCCCAGGGTCCAGGGCACAATTCCAGCCACCCAAGGCCAGCCCCAAGGCTATGCACCTCCCCAGATTTGATTTCTGCTTTAGGCTTCCACCCGCTCTGAACTAGGTATAAGCTCAGAGACACCCAGGTAGGTACTGTGGCCAGAGCAGAGTTGTTTCTTAATATACACCCCCCTCCCACCTAGAAACCAGCGGAGTCTGAGCAGCCAGGGGTGGTGAACTTTGGTGAGTTCTTCACAACAAATAGTGCCTTCACCCAGCTGACCCACATTTAAACTCGAAGATTAAACCATCCCAGCCATCTCCCTTGCCCAACAAGGAAGGCAGAGTGGTGGGGGGGGGACCTGGGTTCAATCCCTGCGCTGCATATTAGCTGTGTGACCTTGAGAAAGTTACTTAACCTCTCTTAGTTCCAACTGTCTCACCTCAAAATTAAGGATAATATTGGCGGTTGTGCAACAAAAATTAACTGAGACACTGTCTGTTAGATGCTGGCAAGTAGTTAAGTGGTAATGAACATGGTTTTCTCCTCCCCTTGTCTGGGCTAAAAATAACGTTCCTCTCTGGGCAGTTTTATAGCAGCCCTAACAAACAAGACAAGTACTCATATTTAAATCTCCCATGCCATCTCTCCTGGATCCTAGTTTCCAGGAAAAAACCCACCCAGTCATTTGTAGTATTAGTAAAATCAACCACAAGTTCTTAGAGGCCAAACAAAACCTCCAACTGCAAGTCATTTTAATCAGGGCACTGGGAACCACTAGCAGTTCTTGTGTGGCAGAGGGAGGGGGAGTGTGGGGGCGGACAATGCCTCTATCCAGCTCCCCCTCCCACCCATGCTGAAAGGTCCCCCCCTCCCCCTGAAAACCTGAAATAAGGACCTAAAACAGCTGGGTGACCAACACTCAGTTTTTCCGTATCAGTAGCCTAAGTTGATAAGATGGTCTGGGAAATATTGGCATTACCCAAATGACCAGGTGGACCAAGGACATTTGGGTCACGGTCCAGCTCCCTCTAATGAAAGGGGATGGGGGTCGGGGGAGAAGGGTGCTGAATTTCCTGACTAGCGACTTCCCCAGCACAGAGCCCCAGGGGGCTTCAGCAGCTGCAGCCACTGGCTGCTCTGCCGGGCTTTCTAATGCCCTTCGGCTTTCTAATACCATTCAAGGAACGACAAGACAGAACATGCACCGTACCCGCCCCCAAGCCCCAGATTTTAGGAAATCGTCCTACCTTGTAAGGTTCCTAGGCCAGAGCATTTCACTACATTGTGGTCCTTGGAGAAAGTGGACAAAGACGCTGAATGAATCTCAGGATGGCAGCTCGTCAGCGAGCTGAGCCAGCCCACTTCACGCCAGGGAGTCCCAGGCACCCAGCTACTCTGCTACGAAAGGACCAGCTAGGAGGGGGATCACCATTCCGAAGCCCAGGAAAGAAACCCGACCCACCAACAAAATTAACCCATAAAATGCTGACGGATCCAGAGGTCAGGCCCCCGTGGTAGTATCAAGTCAGCTGTGAAAAGTTTCAGCAAAGCAAAAGCTAACACCAAGCTCTGAAACTGTTACCGTAAAGCACTGAGTACAAGGGACCTCCATGTGGTCCCAGGGAGCCTGCAAGGGCAGATCAAGTTGAATAAAATCTAAATGTGAGAAAATATTTTAAATCCCCTTGGACTGTACCAAAAGGCTGGAAAAGTCTTTTCAGTCAAAAGTGCTACTTTTAATAATGAGACAAACATCACTAATGATAACATTTCTTAGCTCATGACATCAACAACCGAATGCAAAGCTTTTGATTGAAATGATTAGCCTACAGAGATGCCTTCTGGATCCCAAGGAGAAAGACACCTACTTGCATAGTTACGATGAGATACATTTCTTCCTGGTGATGTCAATTTTGATGCAGTGCTAACAAAAATGTGCATTAATTCCTCATGCTACTTATTTGTTTTTTCTTTCTTTCTTTTTTTAAAAAGAAGCTCAGTCTAGGCATAGCTACTTTAAACATTATGGTACCGAGGCTGAGAGGGGAGTTAGGACAGGACAGAGTCCCAGTGCTGGGATGGGAAGGGGTTGCACCAACTAATCCCCTATTAAAACCTGTAATCAAGGAATTCAAAAGGAACTATGTAAACAGATGCCATGAACAATGAACAACTGTTTTACTACTGAGAACTCAGAAGCAAAATTATGTTATAGCCACAAGCTTTTATTTCAAAATGAAGGATTAAGATGCTCTCCAACAAACCTATCCCTCTCCCAAAATCCTACCAGTTGGCTCCTGGCAGCTTTCAAAGACTTTCCCTGAGAAAGGCACTCCCCCCTGGCCTGGGCCACCTCTCTGGTAGGTTGGGGAGTAGGGTGTTGGGTGTGCATGAGTGTGTGTGTGAGTGCCTGTGTGACCTGTTTGGGGAGGGAAGCAATAACTGGTTCCAAGCAGGGTCTCTGTGTGGTCAGCGTTTGCTCAGCAAACAGAAGCCTCTCAAAGGGAATGAAGAGCCATTCCTCCCCCACCCAAGGGGGAGGAAGTAAAAGGTCAGCTCAGAGAGGAAGCAGGGTCGAGTGGCGCTTCCCAGGTGAATGCAAAAGCAAACGTGTCCAGGAGCAGAGATTGTAATCTTAAAGGAGTCCCAAGGGAAGTTAATCATTCATATCTCATCCCTGGGGCCCTCCCCTACTTGAAAAAAGTGCTGCAGCATCTGCAGTGGGGAGTGGGGGGCAGAGGCCAGGGGGTGAAGAGGGGTGAGTTCAGGAGAGGCAGGTACAGTCCAGATTTATTGAGATAAAAGAGTCAGGACAGACCCAAGTCTGGCTGACAAAGATGCTTTAAACCATTCCTCTTACCTTCTACATGTCTCTGGAACTGAATTTATTTTTGCAAACTGACTAGTTTGAGAATCTGACTGACCTCTGTGTCAATTTGGGTGGAACGGGATAGTAACTATGTATGTGGAGACATATATATAAACACACACATATACACAATATACATAGTAAAAAATTCCCACTGTTTGCTACAATTATTCCTTGTTTTAAGCAAATATCTATATATATAAAAGGCTAAGTGACCATCTGTCCATCCATCTGTCTGACTGACTGACCGGGTACATATGACACGCACTGGCAATTTAAAAATAAATGTTGCCGAAACCGGTTTGGCTCAGTGGATAGAGCGTCGGCCTGCGGACTGAAAGGTCCCAGGTTCGATTCCGGTCAAGGGCATGTACCTGGGTTGCGGGCACTTCCCCAGTAGGAGATGTGCAGGAGGCAGCTGATCGGTGTTTCTCTCTCATCGATGTTTCTAACTCTCTATCTCTCTCCCTTCCTCTCTGTAAAAAAATCAATAAAATATATTTAAAAAAAAAATAAAAAAATTAATGTTGACTCGCGCATGCGCGATACATACAAATTTCTCGCTGGCACCAACCGCATGCGTGTTTTAATTTTATATACATACTACAATATACATACTATTTTGACATGTAATTTTTTGCAGTAATGTAATTATCGCATGAATCTTTCTTCTAATTAATTTCCTTTCGATGTGCACAAATCCGTGCACTGGGCCACTAGTAGTATATAACCATCCAGATCAATTGTCAAGAGAATCTAAGAAATGTCTGTCCATTCATTTATTCATTCATTTAACTAACTGATGTTGACTGGGCACCTGCGATGTGCCAATCACTGTTCTAAGTGATGAGAATAGAGGTATGAACAAAACAGACAAAAAATTCCCTACTCTAATCAAATTTACCATTTAGTGGTAGAATTATAAAATAAGTGAGATGAAATGTCAATTATACAGTATGATAGTGATAAATGCTAAGGAGAAAAAGTAATATAGGTAAGAGGATGTGATTTGTCAAGGGTGGGGAGGTGGTGTCTGAAATTTTCCATAGGGTGACTTAGGAGCTGGTGTTTTGAATATGTGAGGTGCGAGCCTTCCAAGAAAGGAACCAATCAGTGCAAAGGTCCTGAGACAGGATACAACTTGCACATTCAACCTGAGAACCCGGAGCCCAGTGTGGCTGGAGCAGAGTGAGCAGTGAAGCAAAGGGGAGCCTAGGAGGTCAGGTCAGAGAGGCTGGGGGAGACAGGAAGATGCCTGAGGAGAGCCTGGCAAACCCCTGTAAGACTTTCAGAGAGGATGCACCGGGGTGAATACATGGAGTTTATTCTTGTATAAAAGTTCATGGAAAGCTCCTACAACACTACATATATAATCTTTTTAATGCACATTTTTACAAGACAGTATACTTTGAAGGTCTCAGCCCTCTTGATGTGGTTAAAAGTAAGAGTCACATCTGCAATGGGAAATGCTCTAAATTCTTTGAGCTACAGGTTCATGGAGCTGGGGCTTTTCCATGCTATGAAAGATAACACTCAGTGTGACTAAGAGATGCTGTAATGGGAGGAAAGAAGAAGGAAGGAAGGTCACCAGCTCTATGAGAGAAGATGCCCTTTGGCCCTTTTCAAAGAGCCAATCTTCACCTGTCATTTTGGACCCTGGCTTCTACACAGGCTGAAGACTTTCTAGAACTCATAACATTTTTCTCCATAGAAGCAAAGTTATCGAGGATATTAAAAGTCCCAGGTTAACTCATAGAGCCATTTTTTAAAACCAAAAAGTAACTGATAAACTCTACCCAGGTATCAAAGAGTAGAAGAAAACTTTATAAACAGAAAACTACTGAGATTAAGAAAAGGTCCACTTTTTTCTAATGAATACTTTTATTAGAACAACACTAATGAGGATACTTTGCTCCTTCTCCTCCAACACTACCAGCTTCTCATTTTTTTATCAGCCAAAAAACACATCAACCATTTCATAAAATAAAGTTGTATGTCCATGTTCTGCACGACCCTGCTGCTCTTTGCTCCATGTCACAGCAAAACACCAGAAAGTCCTGTGCCCCATTCTCACGTCAACCCACCAGACTTGGGTCCTCACTATTCCACTAAAACCACGTTTAATTTGTCCCAAGAACATCAATGGCTTATTTCTTGCCCAGGCCAATGGTCAGTTCTCTATTCTTACTCTGAGTTTTCATCAGATGCAGTGCCCACGGCTTCTTGCTTCTTGAATGGGTCCCTCCTTGGGCTTCCATGCCTTCATCTGTACTTGGTGTCTTCCTCCCCGCTGTTGGGCCTCTCACTTTCCTTTGCTCGCCTCCCCTCACCTCTCCTCTCCAGACCTCTAGGGTTCTGTCCCTAATCCCTTCTCGCCTCTACCCAGTCTTTTCCTAGAGGATCTCATCCATGGCTTCAAAGACTAGATGTAGACGAACAACTCTCAAGTTTGTTTCTCTGGCCTGGCCCCCATCATGTACTCAACACATCTAAAACCTAATATACCTTATACTAAACTACTGCTTCTGTCTACTAGTCTCTTCGCATTTCATGGGCCCTGTGCTGTGGTTCCTTCTGCCTGGATGCCCTTCCCCACGTGTCCCCACGGCTGCCTTCTTCTCATGCTTCAGGTCTGGTTGGAATGTCACCTCCTCAGGAATTTCTCCCTAGACTCTGGTCCAGTTACTTTCCATCACAGGATACTAACTTCAAGGTACTTACCAGTCAACACATTATCTTTTTAAAAAATATTATTAGGGGGAGGAGGGTATTTATTGTATTTTCCCAAAACTAAGCAAGCTCCTTGAAGACAGGAGTGCTGTCTGCTTTTGTTCTGAGCAATCTCCTACCAGTGCCCAGGGCCCCTCCAACTGACTGAGCACAGCAGGACAGAACGGGGATGCGAGGGGATGTGAACGTCCTGCGCAGTCTCCCGGGATCTCTGGACTGAAGAACTTTAGCTCAATGGTCCTCAGGTTTTTTATTTGGGCACAGACCCATTTGAGAATCTAATACTTCTGGGCTTGGCCCAATTTAGATAGACACTCGGGTCTGTCTCCCTATAAAAACAATGTGTACAGACAACATTTTGCACACAGTTTCAGGGGATCCTTGGTCTCCCTGAAGCCTGGTAAAGGGCAGCTGCTTCTGTCTTAGGGCCCTGACTTCACACAAGGGCTAGTTTCACTTTGATACTGTGATCCTTTGTTTCCTTAATTTGAGAGTCAGTCTTACACGCATCTGAATGGCTTTCTCCTGGCTGGCTAGCAACAGGCCAAAGAGAAAAGAAGTGTGTGCCTGCATCTCCTGCCCTTTCTCCGGCTCCTCAGCTCCTCCCTGGGCTCAGGACTGACAGCGGAAGTGAGAAGCCCACGCTCCTGTGAGGTGATGTGCAGACTCTCTGCTCCCCCTGGTCCTGCCCAGCTCATTCTTTGCACTGACACAGATCTCGGGGCCTGCCCTGCGTTTCCAGGGAGGAGGTGGCACTGTCCTGGCCTGGAGGGATGAAGAAGAAGGAAGAAGCTAAGAGATGTGGGAAAATGAGAAGCATCGCACTGCAGGCTGTGGAGTTCTCCTGATCGTGGTCTGCAGGGGACAGTGGGAAGGGGAGAGATCCTCCCGGACCTTTGGCAAAGTCTTCAAGTACAGGCATGAACACCAGGGAGATTGTGTTTCTAACAACAATTGTTAGAAACTTGGTTGCTTCAGGGTAGAAAATGAATGAGATTCAACACAACAGCTACTTGGAGCCTCACCTGTGCTGGACATTGGCAAAAAGGGGGCAAATGGAAGACCAGGCCCAGCCCCGGTGGAGCTGGGTCCTCAGAGGAGACGGGCGAGTAAGTCATGCTGGATGTTATGGTAACAGTGACGAAGGAAATAAACGGCGCTAGGAAAGGTTTCGGGGGTGGGGGGCACTTGCTTTAGGGAGACTGGTCACAAGAGCACCCGAGGGAGTGGCATTTACGCTAAGAAGACAGAAAGAGCCGCGTTTCAGCTCCGAGTGCTTTATCCTGGGAAGCTGTGGGTTCTGTTACCTTCAACAGGTCAATTCTCGGGATTGCCTGGAGCCCACACTTGTGGGTTCTCACGCGGGAAAGCACACACACTCCTCCACCTCTAAACAAAAGGCTTCATTCACCGCCAGGAGGAGTAGCCACACTGTTATCCATGTTGACTCCCCTCCTGTCCCGACCTGAAACCGGAGGCTTGTGAACAAAACCCTGGACAGAGGGGCTGGAGGCCGTGGCCACGGGTGCCAGCGTCTTCTGCCTAAACTCAGCTCCTCTGCCCCCGGCCCAGCACCAGATGCCTTTCCTCACAGGGTGCCAGTCGACTCCAACGTTTCCAAAGAAGGACACGAGGCCAAAGTTACTTTCAACGACAACAATAATCCAGACGTAGAGGCTTCACTGCCTATAACTCTTATTTAACTCTTAGGCTGTGCTAACATCATCACGATTCTTAGGTTGTAGAAAACAGAATTGGAACCCAGAGAAGTGAGATGATATCCTCACAGTCATAGGACTGCTAAGGAACAGACCGAAGCCCATGCCTTCAGGGGCCCAGCCTGCCCGGTTTCCAGGAGCCCACACGGCTTAGTAGCGAACAGCTCCAGGTCTCTGTGCCAGCAGATGACGCGGAGACATTAAGGGCGCCGGGGCCATGAAGAAGTTATCCCCACGCCCTGCAGCTACTTCTACTGCTTCTGGGCGTGGTCCAATTTAGATCTACCCTTTTACCAAATGCCAGGATATCATGGCCTCTCCTAGATTTCCAGTGACTATTTTCTTTAAAACACTGGCTGGGTGTTGACTTTTGTGTGCCAGGCATTGTGCTGGGGAAACAGTGATGGGCAAAAGAGAAAAGGTCTCTCTGTCCCCTCAGGGTGTGTGTGGCGGGGAGGGGGGGGGGGATGAGTAGGGGGGAGGCGAGGGAGAGTAACAGGCAGTCAAATGAAAAACAAACGCATTTCATTCCAAACCATGATACACACCATGAGAGAAAAGGATGGTGAGCTGGGGAGAAGGGAAGACAACTGTCCATGCAGTGAGAACAATCTGCGCCGGCAGCCTGTGCAGGAACGCTGTGTAGGGCTGAGAGTTGGTAATCTGGTGAGAATGTACAACTTTGTGCCGAGATGTAGCTTTTTACACAGTGAGAGCTAGATTATCTCATAAAACCCTATCTCAAACAGCTTTGGCTGACAATAGCAGCCGCAAAGATTCCTGTGTCATTGTCCCCATGGCCAGTTAGGAGTAACAGCAGATTAGAAAGTTAGTTCATCTGGTATTTAGGGAACAATTGAGAGCTGGGCCTTCCTGCATCTTTGATCATGGTAACAAACCTGGTGATTTAGAAGAAAATAGAAAAAAAGCACAGAAAAACAAAAGAGGCAAATCCACATGGTAATCTGCTCTTTAAAAAAGCAAAAAAGAAAAGAAAAGAAAAGCAAAAGAAAATTGAAACTAATAGCATGGCTATCAGGAGCTCTATTTTTGTAATGGTGTCTTGTGTGCTTAGGGAGAATCCTAGAGTTCAAATATTTATTTCCGAAGCTGGAGCATTATCTCTATTGAGATGGGTGGATAATGAATAAAATATTTCTAAGACACTCTTTGGCTTCTTCTAAATGTGGCTCTAGCTGCAAGTGTCCTGGGCAGGGTGAGATAATGGAGTGGGGGGAGGCAGGGCTGGGGTGAGGAGGGAAAGCATGTATTAGTAGGTGCTACTCAGGGGCAGCCTTGAGCAGATGTGACCTAAGCCAGCAGTTTGGGGACTCTGGTCTCCCATGGGCCCCGGTCAGCAGCTCACGCCCTCTCACGCCGTTGGGCATGCCGCAGAGCACTGACAGGGCGTCAGTTTGGCCAAGTCACTTCCAGAGTATGGCTCTCAGATTGCCTGCCTGCACAACGAGTGCCAGCCCAAAGGTTCTCTAAGACCCCTCCAAGCATGCAGGTTTTAAACCCTTCCCACTGAAGTCCTTTTTCAAGAGGAAATTCATTTGCCCTATGGATGTGACTCCTGGTCCATGAGTCCCCTGCTGGGGGCTGCCCTTGAGTTTACTGTGGACTTTCTAGGTGTCAGGTGTTGTGTCAGATGCTGTAATGCCTCCTTCCACAGAACTCTTGCTACAACCCTATGAGGCTCAAAATCTGTTCTGTACCGTAGCTTTGATATTTCAGTGTTTCCCTCTGAGTCTAAAGGGACTATAAAATAGGTTCACAAAACCTTCCACAATCTCTAAACCTCAATCTTGTCTAAGTCAAAAGAAAAGAACTGTTAGTTTGGCAAAGAGCCCTCCAACTCTGTTTGCCTAGTGGGGAGGGTAGCTGCAAAGTTACAGACTCGTTAAGAATTAAACTCCTTCCAAAAAACAGAATTCAAGTCCTTCCACTTGACCATTAGTCTCTAAGAGAAACCTGTTTTGACTGGAGAAAGAAATTTTGCTCAGGGTATTGAAAACCAATTGTGTGCCAGAATGTACAATCAAAACTCATAATACCCCAGTAAAATAGATTTTATTATCCTCAACTCACAGATGACCTACAACTCTGAGAGGTTATGTAAATTGCTCAAGGTCACATGGCTAATGAGTGCTAAAGAATAAGTCTGCCTGATTTATAAATCAGAATCCTTCTTGGGGTTTTTTAAGCTCTCATTTAATATATATATATATTATATATATATATAATGTTTTTATTGCTTTCAGGGAGAGAAAAGGAGAGGGAAGGAGAGAGAAACATCAATGATGAGAATCATTGACTGGCTGCCTTCTGCACGTCTCCTACTGTCATGGACTCTGCTTCGTGGATCAAAACTCTGTGGGGATCAAACCTGCAACCCAGGCATGTGCCCTGACCAGGAATTGAACTGTAACCTCCTGGTTCATAGGTCAATACTCAACCTGAGCCACACTGGCCAGGGCAAGCTCTCATTTTTATTGAGTTTTTATCATGCCATTTTCTATGCTAAATTCTCCAATCTTATTTACTCCTCTGACAAGTCCTATGTAGTGGGTATTATTATCCTGATGTATATGAGAATATTAAGAAGCAGTGGGATAAATAACTTGTCGAAGGCACACTGCTAGTGAGACCCCACGAAGCAGAGTTCATGACGTAAACCAGCTGAAGCACCTCTGAATTTTTGCCTTGAGTCTGGTCCTTGGCACATTGAGGATGGTTTCCTTCACTTTGTCCATAGCCACCTGACTGGTCAAGTATTGAGAGTGCACTGGCAACCATCTTTACCCAGGGACCCCTTTCTTCTTCCCTTCCACTCTCCCTCTCTATAACAGTAGGTGACTTCATGGGTAGGTAACATCCTGGCAGTTCCTAGTTCTGTAAATTCATTTAAATGCAGAGAGAAAAAGTCTCATTCAATTCATAGCACAGTACAAACACTATATGTGTAGGTTCAGTTGCAGGCAGCTAGCTGGACCCAGACAGAATCTCCATTCTTCAGCCAACCTTCTCCCAAACATGGTACCAGGAACAAAGCAGTATGGATTCAAAAGTGTGTGTATGGTGCAAGGCAGTCCCATCGCCAGTAGTCAGATCATACTCAAGGCTATGTGCTTCTACAGTGACTCAAGGGCATCATCTGCACACACAAACGTCAGAATTAGAAGGAAAATGTAGAATACGGGCTTTGTTTGCAGCCCACACTAGTGTGCATACATTTAGCTCCAAGAATGGTCTTTGCATTGCTGTGTATAACCACAAAAGGACTGGGACTTACTGAACATCCATCCTTAGGGGAAAAGTTCATCAAATTGTGGCTCTTCTATAGAATGGAGTACTGTGTAGCCATTAAAAACGATGTTGACAAATCCTGTTATAAAAACCATGCTCATGCTGTAGTGTCAAATTACAACAGTAGATCAGAAAACACTTCTCATCTTTTAGAGGGTGTATGGTGTAGCAGCGAAAACTGGGGACTATCGGGTACACTCCCTGGCTCTGCCACGTCTAGGTGCCTGGCTCTGGACATGTGGCTTAACCAGTGTGCATCTGTTTCATCTTCTGAATAGTGAGTTCTTACTCCTAGAGTTATTGTAAAAATTAAATGAATCAATACACGTAAACAGCTTAGAACAGTACCTGGTTCATAGTGAATGGTCAAGAATTTGGGTCTTTCATTTTATTTATTTTTTAAATATCCATCCAAGGATTTGTTTCTATTGATTTGAGAGAGGGAGAGAGAGAGAAACATTGATCGGCTGCTTCCCATATGCATTCTGACTGGGGTTCGAACCTGCAACATTTTGGTGCATGAGACAACACTCTAACCAAGGGAGCCACCAGCAAGGGCCCAAGAACATTTGGTCTTTTAGAAAATAAATTGTGCTTACACGAATAGGAAAAAGTCTAGCAGTCACCAAATTGTTAAGGGTTGTATGGCATCATGGCTTTTTACTTTTCCCCCTACTGTTTGCTTATCAGCATTTTCTAGTTTTCCATAAGAAAACAAATGTTTGGCTTTGTCTTTAATGAGGAAGAAAATCACAATTAATTAAAAAAAACACACACACCCCTAAGTTTTAATGAGAAACAGAAACCTCACCAGCCCTTGTTTATTAGAAAAGCAGTGGGTCAGGCCAGGTAGTTACAAACCGTATAGCGTTTCCTGGTCTTTTCTAGTTCAGTGCCCTAATAGCAAGAAAGAATCTGTACCCCAGCCCCGTGGTCCTGAAGATTCAGAGGCAGGGCTGGGGAGAGGAAGAGAGCAGAGAGATGGGAAAGCCTGATTTTATTCACAGCAATCCACTTGGTTTAAAATGTCAGGAAGTTTAGAGGATTAAGGGTATTACAGCCGCTATTCATAAAGGTGTTTTGTTAGAGCGTCCAAATAGCAATCTGGTGAAATAAGCCTTGCACAGCTTTAAATGAAAGCCTGCTACAGTACTTAAAGTTTCCTAGAGAAGGAAAAAGACCCCCAGGTATTCATTTACCTCAAGAGCAGCTGCCTGGAAGATACTGTAATGTATCCTTGTGCAGCCAATGCTACAAAACAGCTTACCCGTCGCCCAGTGAGGAAGTTCGAGCCCAGATCACCGAGGGTAGAGCTGCAATTAGCAGTAATGAGAGGCATGTCTGCATTCTGATAAGAGCCACAGCTGTACACATATTATAGGCTCGGGCCCCTTTCCACGGAATCCAAGGACACTTAAAACTGCTGGAATCTAAGAGGCAGAAGGCATGTTTGATTTCAAAATTCACAAATTAAACAAGCAGAAGTGCCTGCTACACTTATCTCACAACACATCTGGGATGGGAAGGTCATGGCAAACTCTGGGGACCAGAGGGGAGTCGCTGTTACAGAGCTGGAGTGAGCACGCAGGCGCTGTGCCGTGTAAGTCCATGGACACGTGTTCCCATGTTCGCTCTCACACTCGGGGCAGACAGTCTTGTAAATGAGGCTCTAAATCAAATGTCTGAGGCGCAGATTCCACTCCCCCTCCCAGTTTCTCATGAGATCATGGAAAGTGTCTCAAGAGAGAAGACTTCTTCACCATTAGGGGACGACGATGGGGTCAACGTGAGAAGTGTTAGGGTGGAGAACGGGTGGGGTTTGGAGATAGGCCGAGTGAATTCTGGTTCCACAAACCAGCTGAGCTGTACAAATGGGGGCTCATCTACCTGTCTGAGCAGTTTTCTCATTTGCTGGTGGTGACTACACAGGTCCTTTGCCCCTCAAGATGTTTGGAGGGTAGAAACGGTGACAGGTGAGTAGCAGATGTGTATAACGTGTGTGGGTGGTGCTCTGATAAAATTCAGGGTACTATGGAAGCAAACAGGAGGGTCAGCTGGCCTGGTCTTGGGGGTTGGGGCGGTTAGGGTAGGCCTCCTGGAGGAGGTGACACAATGAGAGCTCTGAAGGATCTGAACCAAACTGCAGGTGGGATGGAGTTGAGATGGAGGAAACATAGTAGACACAGGAACCAGTCTCCGCAAAGGCTATAAAGCGAGAGAGAGGATAGTTTCAGAGAAATGGCAAGGAGTTCAGTGCGGTTGCAATGAGGGGGAAAAGAGGTAGGCAATAATGAGGCCAGATTTCATAAGCCCAGTAACAGAGTTTGAACTTGACCCTGGGGGGCATCAGGGAGCTCAGATGCATTCACTGCTGCTGTGAAAGCCATGGGAAGCCAGGGTGCGGATCTGCCAAAGAAAAATCACCCCGGCTCTGTTTCCCAGGTCAGAAATCTCCCTCTCTTGCTTGCATTTATCTAATTTCTCTGACAAACAGCATTTTGAAAATTATTTGCACCCCAGGGAAAGCTCCAGGTCCCAGCAGGATCTACCTCATACTCATCTGTGCAGGTTCTAGGGACTCTGTTCAGACACCACCGAGTTTCCCAGCACCCACCTCCATGCAGCTCACTTTCAATAACCAAATCCCAAATCTTATACACGACTGGCTGGCTGGTAAACTGAGGTGCCCTCGAAATTTGATCTGAAAAGGGACTGAGGGGCCACATGGCTCAATCCCCTCATTTTATGGGTGAGCTCAGATGAAAAGCAAGTCCTTTGCATGAGGTCACAGTTTGCTGACAGGTGAGACCTCAGGCCTCCAACCCCCAACCCACGCTTTTGCTTCACCCCCCTCTCTCTCCGTTATGGGCCAGGACTTCCACATTCCCGCCCCGCTGTCAGGAAGATCTCACAGAGGCCTGTCCAGCCACGAGGGGACATGAAGTCTCATTTGTCAGCAAACTCTGCAGGAAGGAAGGGAAGAGATGGTCCCAGAGGATGAACGTGATAAGAAGGGAAGCTAGTGAGAGTGATCTTATCTATTAAAAAAATGCAGCAACATCACGGCGGGTCGAGGAAAAGAATCAACTCTATTTACGCGAGGCACTTCAAGGTAATGAAAAGTGCTTCCAGCGTTACCCTATTTGGAAACATTTATCGGATGCCAGGGGAATGAAGCGTGTGCAGACACACACACACTATTCCGTGCAAATGGTCTAGGTAGCAAAATAACCAGGGGGGAAAAAGATCTGAGCAACTTCAATTTTCCACTGCCCCGTGGATCAAAGTCACGGCAGCAGCAGAAGAAACACACACGTCTAAATTTAGGCATCGCCCACTCTGGGAAATTTCTTCCCAGGGGCTGCTGTGTGGACACAGCCCCGGTGTGAATGATTTTCCTCTGAGCCTCTCTATCTGGGCCTGAGCAGGACCTGAGGGGCAGGCGGGAGGTGCCGGCTGCCAGCCTGCTCTTGCTCATGTCCCTGAGGTCTCTCCTGGCTGTCAGGGGGCAGCGAAAGCTCTGGGAGTTTTTGGACCTCAAGAGGTAGCTGAGGAGAGGACAATAAAGATGAGAGGGAAAAAAAGACAGATCACATGAAGACAGAAATATACACACACACATATTTTAGTGGAAATAAAAACTCACTGTGAGAGGAAACAGAGAATTTCAATGTAAATGTAAAGAAGGAGGCCTATACTTTTGTAACAATCTATTAGTTTTGGTCGATTGGTTTCATGTGTATCGTCCCCACTGTGATGTGAGCACACTGAGAGCAGAGACCACATCTGTTTTGCTCACCACTGTATCCTCAGCACCTTGTTAACTGCAACCCCACAGTAACTAATGAATAAATATGAGAAAAATAAATAAGGAGGCCTAGCAATGGAAAAGTAGACCGACCGCCTTATGCTTAAAATACACAGATTGTGAGTTCCGAAACTCCTGTGCTGTTCCCTTGTCTCCACTGACCATCCCACAAGACCGGCAGAGCAGTAAAGCATAGTGATGTTCTCTCCCCATGCTGCAGACACGAAATATTTTGACAAGTTCTGAACAGCACAGTAAAACAAAGGGTCCAAGGTGAGGGGCTGTGAGTGGCAGACAGTTGCTCTGGCCCAAGCTGATCTTGGAAGACCATCACAGCAGGAGCCCCAGCACCCTGGTGGCCACCACTCCAGGCACCTGTTACAGCTGCTGATCAGCGGGCTCACACACCAGGCCTGGTGTAGATAAGAACCAAATGTGACTTACCTTTCAAAAGAGAACTGATTTCCCCAAGGACTGGCTTTTGTCGTCCAGCCAACCTGTCACACCTATCTCCTCCTGGTGACCGTGAATACACTCTGCTGGCTAAATTTAGACGCGGAGGGCCTTTTCTGAGCTGTCATGTCACTGCAGAGAAGGGCAGATCAGTTTCCTCGGTGCAAACAATACCACTCACCCGGCCAATGCGGAGAGATGAGGCCGGGCGCCAAGAGGCTCACAGGCGCTCTCATTGTGGCCCTACACCTCCAGGAAAAATTCCACATCCTGGGTATATGGGCAGCGGGTCTCAGTTATTTATTTATTTAAATGTATTTTTCTATTGATTTTAGAGAGGAAAGGAGAGGAAGAGAGAGAGACAGAAACATCAATGATGAGAGAGAATCATTGATCGGCTGCCTCCTGCATGCCCCCTCCCGAGGATCAAGCCCACAACCCAGGCATGTGCCCTTGACAGGAATCAAATTTGGTACCTTTCAGTCCACAGGTTGATGCTCTATCCACTGAGCCAAACCAGCTAGGGTGAGAGTCTGATTTTAAAGACTTCTAGGAAAAGATGTACCAGCATGTCACTGAATAACCTAGTTCCTCTATCTCAGAAAGCTTGCTCCTACAGAGACCTTACCAACGCTTCCTGTGAGACAAGAAGTAAATGCTCTTTGGAGACCAGGGTTCTAGTCTCAGCGGCACCTCCAAACATGTGCAAATTCTTTTAGGTTTTTGTAGCTCAGACCCCTCAGCTGTAAAATGAGGATGCCCGGCTGGGTTGTCATGAGGATTAGATGAGTACATTTTGATACAGTGCCTGGTCATAGTAAGTACTACAAAGATGTTAGTATTATTACATCAGCTCCTCCAGCTGTCTCACCTCCGGCATGTGCACTTCTCTGAGCCTCACTTTAGGTCCCTGATGTGAAACATAAAGGTCACACTGACTCCGCAGGCAGGAGTTTGTCAGGATGGAGTGAGGCACAATCCTTGGAGCGTTGAGCCCACTGCTGGCCACACAGGATGTGCTTTCCGTGCTCCTCTCCCTATTGAAAATCTGCCACTCTGGGTGGGAACCCTTCCCCCTCGTTCCGTTGTTACAGAGCGAGTAAAAAGAAGCAAGCCACTTGAGACGGAAATCATTCCCAAATATTTACTGGGCTTCCAGTATGACAGTTCCTCCCCAGGCCCTGGCTGTGAAAGTGTTAAGGCAGACAGAGAGGGTCTCTATTGTCAGAGAGCTCAGGGTCTAGAGAGAATGAACCAGAGGCACATCCGCTCCTGCCCTGCCTGGGAGTGGATTCTTCCTTCCGAATAACAGCTGTCATTTACGGGGATTATCACAGTGGGCCTCACACCGACTCCACCGGGCAGGGCGTCTTATTATCTACATTTCCTTACTCTGGGCCATTTATTTGGTTGGTAAGTGGCTGAGCTGTGATCTGGCTCTCTCGGATTATTTAGGTAAGAGGGGATTCCACAGCCTCGGCTCTTCACCACAGCATCACATTGCCTCGGGTTTAAGGTCTTACAGCAAAAGAAGCATGAGAAAACCCTGGCTGATTTGTCTCAGCGGTTAGAGCGTCAGTCAAAACACACCATTGGACTGAAGGGTTGTGGGTTCAATTCCTGGTCAAGGGCTTATACCTCGGTTGCAGGCTCAATCCCTGGCCCCTGTTGGGGTGGGAACGGGAGGCAACCAATCGATGTGTCTCTCTCACATTGTTGTTTCTCTCTTCCCCCTTCGCCTCTCCCCCAAAAAATCAATGGAAAAAATATCCTCAGGTGGGGATAAAAAAAAAAGCATGAGAGAAAAGGCAGATGAGAAACCCCGACTGCCTAAAGCCCATCTGGTGGCATCCAGAACAGAAGCCATGGCCAATGCAGGCCAGGATGGGAGCTAATGCTCATAATTTGAAAGGCAACCCAGTGGATTTAGATGCTATCTTGTTACGGCACCACCTTAAGTTACACCGAGGCAGTGGCAGGGAGAGGGGATTTATGAGAACAGCAAGACGGAGCCACTCTTGGAAGGAGGTTCTGAGAGAATTAACTGTAACCTGATCAGAACATCAAAACACCCAGCGTTTGAGCCCATTGTTTTATGTTCCACTAGCACGGGTGGTCATTTCCTCGATGGCAGCCGGAGAGCCCTGGCCACGGTGCTGCCAGCAGGCTGGCGGGGCGGGGTGGGGGGTGGGGGGTCGGGGGGAGGGCTGCAGCAAGCTCCACGGGAGGAAAGGCCAGGGCTTTACGTGTGCGAGTCACAGGAGGGAAACTGAAGCACAGAGAATGCTTAGGTGACACTGAAACATGGATTCTGAAACTCAAGGTTCCTCCTAAGAACACGTTAGCTGGGCAGACTCACGCTTGGGCACCTAAAATGAACAAATGCAGCCTTTCAGGTGCTTTGCAGGAGGATGTAGTGACAGTGTTTCTGGGAGTTCCAGGGGAGCTTCTGGATGGGGCTCCCTCCCTGCGGCTCAAAGAGCCCTGGGGTTTGAGAACCACTTGTCAGGGTCCCCGGGGCCTGCCAGTGAGGAGGGCTGGAGGCTCACCATGACCGGGGAGAATTCTAGATGTCGTCTCTGCAAGTTTTCCCAACTCCCCAGGGACCCTCCATGCCTTCTAGTAGCTATTAGATGTTATTATTAACAACAGCACAAAACCAGAAGCTAGAAAGCCCAAATCCAATGAATTGAACGGTTGTTTTTCTCACTGAAGCATGGAGGCAGTGGATCCTAATCATTCAAGACGGTTGGTGACAAGCGAGGGCTCTGATCGCCTCCCCGGCCCTCGGAGGCGAGTGCAGAGCCGCTTCCCACCGCAGCCCTGGCGTGTCCTTCCACTCCACCGGTAGGAGCTAGGAGCGGTAGGAGCTTGTGCGGGCAGGTGGGGGTGAGCCCCTCGCCTCTCCCACCGGGAGGGCCCAGCTGCCTCCTCCTTGGAGAGGCACAGGCAGAAGCAGGTGTGATTCTTTTACCGGTTGGACTCACGTGGAGCTACCGCAGAGATGGAGGGCAGCGGTTCAGGTAGAACAGGAGAGGCTGTGTCCCACACCTGGCCCCGTGTGTCACGAGGGAGGAATGAAGTCATTTAAGAATATGGAGAGGGCTGAGCGGGGGCCAGAGGAGCTGGGTTCTAGTCCTGCTTGCTGTGTGACTCCGGACAAATGATCCAGCTGCTTTCTGGCAGCCGCATCATCCAACATGAGGGGGAGGTTCGAGTTCCCCCTCACAGGTGGGCATCATGTGATATGAAACATCAATACGGGTCTCGTTTGAATCCAGTCCCATCAATGACCAGCTGTTCCCCCAGCTGCGATACTAACCGCACCGGGTGATGGATGGTGTGTACGGATCACAGCACATGAGAGCACAGGGCACAGGGAGGCCGGGGCTTGTCCTTGTCCACTCTGGGTGACCTCAGAACCCTCTCTCCCGGTGGCAGTCAACATCTGGGCCTGCTCTCTTGGCGCCTACTGGAGGGCTGGTTGCTTAGGGCAGAAGGCATTTCCCAGCTCACTTCCTCCCAGCTGCCCTCCAGTTTACAGCCCATCTATGGGGACACCCGGGCCCCTGGGTGTTTGTGGAGTGTTTAATCATTAGGAGGTGGCCTGTTCTAATACCATGAGCCCAGGGCATCGACAAATAAGTCAGCTATTTGCCTCAGTCTATCAGAGTCTGTTTTCAGAAGGCTTTTCTCCAAGGACATAGGGGTGACCCCTGACGTGGCTGGGAGCTGGTGACTTCCTAAGGGTGAGGTGTTAGGTATCAGAGTGAAACATCTGCCAGCCTGGAAAACACCCTGGGCCTTCAGAGAATACCCCCCTCCGCCCCTGGCTTTCCTCCTTCCCTCCCTGCCAAACCTGGGCTACGCATTCTCCTCACCACCAAAATCCCACTTGTTTTCCAAGATCCATGGACAGTGCCCTCCTTCAGGAATCCTTCCCAGACTACCCTGCACCAGACTCTCTGACCTCGGGATCCAGGGCACTGATATCCTGGCCTGCACTGCCCTTTCCCTCAGCTACTCGTGACCTGGCGAGGACCCCGGTGTCTATGAAGAAGGCTCTACTCCAGGTCCCTGGGTCCCCAGAGCACACCCACAGTACCCACAAGTCCCCCGTGGGTGCTATGCCGAACCACAGGTCATCTCAGGCAGGCCTGCCTCTTATCTTTATTGAAGGGCTACCCTGCTAAGGGTGGATCCAGTGCTGAGAGTGAGAAAAACCAGTGTTCACAGTGAGAAATCCAAGGCCTTGCCTGGGGAAACATAACTAAAACTGAAGTTTAGTTCAACAAGTTTTAACTGCTCATTGATAAATAAGATAATCCCTGCCTTCAACTTAACATAGAGAAAAGAGTCATGATTTTGTTAGGAGTTCAAATAAAGGCTTGCACAAGATCCTTTTGGAGCTCCAAGGAAGGAAACTTACTGAGATGCCTAGCAAGGTGACACTGGAGCTGAATGCTGGGCGGTGTGTGTTGGCCTCGCAAAACAAGGCCAGGGGCGGGCATCCCACGGGTGAAGCAAGCAGACCCGGAGGCAGCACGTGCAGGAGACTGAGACGAGTTAGGTGCTGTGGCTTATGAAGAAGAAGGTGGGGCTGGTGTGGCAGCAGGGGCCAAGGCTGGGTGGGCGATGCCAGAGGTTTGCACTTTATCCTGCCTCTGACGGGTCACAGAGGATTTTAAGCAGGAAAGCGATGCCCAGGGTCGGAGCGATATTTGGGGAGGGTCACTGTGGCTGTGCTGGAGATGACATGTGGAGGGAGCCACAGGAGAGTGGCAGCGAGAGCAGAGGACCAGTGCCAGGATCATGGGGCGTGAAGCAGATGGATGAAAGGAGGACGGAGAGAGAAAGTAACAGCTCTGGGCTCCAGGGGAGCTCGAATCTGTAATGGGGGAGTGACCTCCTGGGCACCAGAGTGGCTGGGTCATTAGCATGACAAGTGCTGCCTGTGGACCCAGGGCTCCCCTGCAGACTTCCTGCAGGGACATTCAAGGCCAGGGCCCACATTAGCTCTACCAGCTTCGGCTTTGCTCTCTAGCCCTTTATTCCAGATCATTAAGAGCACAGCCCTTTGTTTAAAGTGCGAGGCAAGGCCATTTAATTGTCCTAGCTAGACACCCTGCTTTACTCCCCTCTGTGCACCCCTCCGCACCCCAGCACAACCCCTGCAAGGTCAGTACCCCAGGCCCTCCCACGGCAGCTTCTTCATCCCAAAGCATGAAACATAATCAGTGCACGCTCTGCGGCCCCCTCCAATTATGCCTCTGATCTTGACTTCGAAAAGCAGAGCTGAAATTATAGCCTGGCTCAGAGAGACGTACGAATGCACAGGGTCATAAACCCTTTCAAGTTCCCTTTCAGGACCTCTGCGGGGGATTTTAACATGTTTGCACCTCTGAGGCTGTTACAGAAGGTTAGCCGGCCAATTCCAAAGAGTGGGACCTCCTGCCAGGACGAGGACTGTGTTGACTATCCCAGCTTTTGCCAGTTACTCACTGGGGTCTCAGGACTTGAATGATATTTTCTACTTCTTCTCCCACCAGAGTTCCTCAGGAACTGGAGAAGCAGAGGTACAAGAGCTAGTGAGACTCCCCCCCCCCTCCCCCCCCGCACCCACCCAAAGCAGAATCACAAAGAGAAGGGTACCTTGAGGCATGGAGACGATGCAGGAAGTGGCCACAGCGCTGGACCTGGGCTGAAAGGACCCAGCCTTACATCCAGGCTCCCCAGGCCTCCCTTCCCATCTGCAACCAGCATTCTAACCCCTCATAAATAAAACTTGCTGCCACTGACAGGGTATTCAGGGGGCCCAGGCACTGAGCTAACAGGGTCCCTACACTGTCCTCATTCACTGTCACAGCAGCTCTATGAAGTGGGCTCATTTTTACGTTACAGATGAAGACATGGGGGGGAGTGAGGGGGTCAAAGATTTGAAATAATTTCCCCCCAAAAAGGTAGTGGGCTGGGTCAAACCATTCAGTCTCCTACAGGAAAAGCTCCTGGATACCAACAATCCCATATCTGAAGGCAGGTTGGGGTCACAGTTAACCTACTTTGAGGACTTTATGAGGACTGAGTGTGATGGTTCGCCATAAACCATGGCACCAGGTTGGTCTGTGTCAGCTATAAGCGTTGTTTATTGCCACAGATGCCTCATTCTGATTGGTCAGTGTGCTGTTCTGATCGCTAAGTGCCCTGTTCTGGTTGGTTGGGGCCTGCATTGCAGAGCAGGACAGTCATTCCTCATTCATGGTGTATGTAGTGAGCACCCTTCAGAGCTAGGCACTGTCTAGAAAGGAGATTCTAGTATCTGTTTTACTGATACTAATAGTCTAGTGGGGAGACATAACAAAAATAAAAAATAAACACAAATGCAAACAAGGATGTGAAATAAACAGACTAAATGCTCTAAAAGACACCACAGGGGAGAACTTCGTTAGTCAGAGTGGTCAGGGAAGGTGGCTCTGAGCGGGGGCAGATGTTTGAATTGAGACCCGAAGACGGAGGGGTGGGAAGAACATCCCTGGCAGGGGGAATAGTGAAGGAGTTTCCTGTGGAAGATTGAATGGTTTGACCCAGCCCACTACCTTTTTGGGGAAAACGGTTCCAAAGGGAGAGAGGGTCTGGCAGGTTCAAGAGACTGAAGGAAAGCATGAGTCGGGGTGGATAGGGATTAGGACATGCCCTGCCTTGGAGGCCATGGCAAGGAGCCTGCATTTCAGTCTATGAACAGTGGGAATCCACTGCGGTGAAGGGTTAGGCAGGGGGTAGGAGATCAGATACACGGGGGGAGAAGATCACAGGGGCTGCTGGGCGGAGAATGTACACACAAATGCCATGGAGGGGACCGTGGGCCCAGTCAGGAGGCCACAGTGGGATCTCAATGAGAGACAGCACAGCCTGGGCCCCATGATGGCAGGTGAGAGAGCAAGAAGGGAAGACACTGGAGAGAGCAATCGAAGGAACTATGCCCGAGACTTCCTAATGGACTGGAAAAGGAGAAGAAACCTAAATATCCAGTATGTCTCATTAAACATTCTTAGGATAATAAAAATAATAATAATAAATTATTATGCTATCAGCTATAGCTGGTTTGGCTCAGATTCTGGTCAAGGGCACATACCTCAGTTGCAGGCTCAATCCCCAGCTTTGGTCAGGGCGCGTGTGGGAGACAACCAACATATGTGTCTCTCTTACATTGATGTTTCTCTCTGCCTCTCCCCCCTCCCTTCCACTCTCTAAAAATCAATGGAAAAATACCCTTGAGTAAGGATTAACAACAACAACAAAAATGCGACCAGAGAACAAAGCAGAAGTTAAAGGGAAACCCTGGAGGGATGAGAGGCCCCCTGCCCCCAGGACCCAGAATGGGGTAGGGGCGGAGGGAGCAGGGCAGGGAGGCTTCCCAGAAAAGGAAGGGCAGGGGCCTGTCCTGGAGGGCGAGTGGGCGTTACTCAGATAAGGAGAGCCAGGAGGTTATTCCTGCTTGTTCCTAGAGAGAGCTAGATCCGGGGACTATTCACCACGGATTTACCTGTCCTTTAGGAGACAGGCAACACGTGTCCTGGAGAGAATGCTGGCTCTGGAGTCAGACAGACCTGGTTGAAACTGGAGCTCTGCCACTCACTGCCTGTGCCCCCAGCAAGCAATGTGGACTCCCTGACACCCGGCTCCTGCCTGGCTGAGTCCTCTGGGAGGTTAAAGCCAATATGCAGAGCCTCCAGGAGAATCCCTGGGACACAGCAGATGCTCACGAAGTCAGAACTGTTATTGCTGACGATGAGTGAGTCTCAGACTGGGACCCCAGATGGCAAACTGCCCAGAGTCCAGGAGGAGTGCCGGCAGCCTCCCGCATCTCTGGTGCACCCAGGGCCCTCGGGAGTGGCTCCCACACGGTAAGAAAACATGGATCCCGGCAGCACAAGGCAGGGCAAACCTGAAGATCCACCTTCATCTCCCCACAGAGTGCTCGGCCAGCAAAGCCAGCTCTGGCTGACCAGAAAGCACCCAATGTGCTCCCACACACCCCTTCTTGAGTCCACCTGTGCCCCCCGTAAAAGGTGCTGTGACCGACTCCAACTGCAACGCAAATGCCCTGTGGTTCTGCAGCCCATCTCTCCAGGCCTTCCCCACATCCATGTCCAGACACCCCAAAGCAGCAGCCAGGGAGGATGCTTTTTAAGCCTCATTTTGCCACTGGGGAAACCGGAGGGCTGTGCGTCCCTCTCCCCCAAACTCAGGGCAAGCTAACGGAGAGACGGAGATAGAAGTCCTGGAGCCATGCAACCACCTCATTTCCCCCAGGCCCCGCTTCATCTCTCCCACACAGTCTTGCACCATCCCTCAGAACATCAGTCTCCCTTCAGATCTCATTTCAGGCAATTTCACAGGCCTGAGCACCGTGGGGTAATGAGGGAGATAAATCAAGGGCGCAGCAGACGAGGAGAAACAATGGGGCTGCAGCCCAGCAGACAACGCAGCCTCCTAAAGCCACCTCCTCTGGGATGGCCCAGAGACAGAGAAATGCCAGGGGCCTCCAGGGAGGCCACTCCTCACTCCCAGGGGGAAGGGGGCTGAAGGGGGAGCCTGCAGGTCACCAGGTGTGATCAGTGTGACAAAGGCAACTCCTAGCTTTTCCCGAAGGCTGTGGCACTGAAGTAGTTAAATGTTCTTAAGAGAAAAACATGACAGCTTCAAGCGTCCCTAATCTTCTCCTAAATCAGGGTTCCCTCAACAACGCAGGGCCTGGCTGGAGCTGGAGCCTGGGGAGTCAGACCTGAGAAGGGGGGGTCTTACGGTCAGTGGTCCTGATGCCAGCGCCTGTGTAAGTGAGGTTCCCATCTAGAAGGATGGCAGCCGAGCCCTGAACACAAGGAAGGCAAGCACGGGAAGGCAAGCACAACGGTGGAGGGCAAAGGCTGTGTCCAGGGAGAGGCAAATTCAAATCCTAACCTCACACGGAGGCTTTGGGGAAGGGATGTCACCTTTCAGAGTCTGTTCCTTTATACATATCACTCATGGTTTCCTTGTATAAACCCAAGTGCTGTTTTGTGGTGCAGAAGTCTGGTGTTGCCAACTGCATGAAAAATCGCAGGACAGGGAAGTCCCTCCAAGCCCCCCACCGCTGCCCGGTCCCCAGGCTGACCGCCCTGTCCCGGGACAGGCTGTACTGATTTAAGGAGCGATGTATATCCAAGTCCAATTAAATCCTGAGTCAAAACACCCACCCGAACAAATGCAATTCACTGCTTATCAGTCACTTGGAATTTTATCTTGATGCAAATAAGACCACAATTGCACGAGCTTCCACTCCTAGTATAATTATGGTGACACTCCAAGTTAGAGCAAGAGCCTCTGCAGTGAATGAAGGAAGACCTCCTGCCAGGCATCGGAGGGTCCCGGCCCCACACTCTCATCCGCGGCTCTGCCCGCCCTGGACTCCCCCTTCTGGAAGATTTCATCTGTTCCTTCAGCTCTGGGCATTCTCAGCCCCTGCCCCAGCACCCTCCTCTCTCGCCCTCCTCTGGGGGCAGCGAGGCTGAGAGCAGGCTTAGCTCCGAGGTGCAACGAGGACGGATACCCTTGTCTCAGAGAGGTCTGCCCCACGCAGTAGTGGGGGCCCTTGGTCTGGGTCTGCACACACCAGAGGTCTTGGGTGAGAACACCATTCCTGACAGAACCAGCACAGGGTGCCACCTGTCACTGCACATACCAAGGCAAAAAGTTCCTGGGGTCCCTGCCCTGCATGAATGAGCTACACTTGTGAGCCACTCCGTTTACTCTGCCCTCCAGCGTCAGACAAGACCACTGACTCACTGGAACTCAGGGACCTTAGGATCAGCTGGTCTGACCCCACAGATGAAGAAACGAGGGGAGGGGGCACATCGAGACCAAAATGTTCGATGGGGCAGAGCCAGATCTAGGACAAGGTCTCTTGGTTCCCAGGGCACTGCCTCCCTTATTACATGGGCTGTATCCATAATAATCACCAAAGAGATCACATGTGCTCTCATGCAAGTTACTGGGCTTCATGCTTTCCAAACACTGCGATGACCTTGCTCCCCGAAGCCTGGAGGACAGCGAGTGGTCCCTGGGCCATTAGCTATCTCCCTGGGCCTCGATGGCCTCATTGGCAAAGTAAGAGGGCTGCCCCTGATGATTCTGAAGGCCTCTCCCCGCGCCGTGCATCCTCAGCTTCCCACTGGACTGCCCTGGGAGAGGCAGCCTTGGGAAAACACTCTCCCAGGCGCGGTGACCTTGAACAGAAACTCCGGCTGGCACAGCTGTGCAGCAGGACAATCTAAAGGTTACACTGTAACCAGGACACCTCTCCACAGGCCCGTGTGAGGGCTGCCTTACACACCGGGCTCATTTCAATCAGCTCTTACATTTCAGCAACAGAAATCCGGGCTAGGCTGCTCTTCAGAAGTGACAAAGGATATTAAAGGGAACAAAAGAAAATCCCAGAGGGATGATGAGATAAGCGGGCCTATTTGGACACTTGGGTAATGTTTCCAAAGGATCTTTCAAATCATCACCGACAGGAAAGGAAACCGCCTGCGTTTTATTATGACAACAAGTTCCCAATGTAGGGCTGCAGTTAGCCCCCAGGGGTACTCCCCGTCCTTCCGGTTCTCAGGGCACCGGTGAAAGTCTCCGGAGAGCTGGCACCTTGAGTTGTGAGGGCTTATTTAGGGATTCTCTCCCCTCTATTTGACTTCAAGTTTCTTAAGAGCAGGGAGCATGGACTACTTCCTATTCATCTTTGGATCCCCAGAGCCTATGCATAGTAGGTGCTCAGTAAATATCGGCATTTTCTATTTCTGTCACATATCAAATCTCAGTCCAAATGTTGAAATGCAACTGACCCATAGGACTGTTTAAAAATTCCTTAACCTATTCAGTCACTATCTGCTCACTCTTCCCTCAGAGGAGCTACTAGAGCCCATCAGTCAGATTGGGTGGCACAGCTCCTGGCATCCGAGAGGTATATAGGAAATACGTAATAAATTACATGATACAGAGTTGGCTAAATAATGGGGTCTTGGCATTAAGTACGTCATAAAATGATAGTCACTAATGCAATTCATATATTTTCTGCTGTCACGGGCATATGGTAGAATTGTATATACTTCTCTTCAGCTTTGAATTTAAGTGTAGCCATGGGATTTCCTTTGGCCAATGACAAGCAGGTGGAAGTTACAGGGGCCATTCCAGCAGGAGCTTTAGGAGACAGTATGTGGCTGACCACTCTCCCTTTCTCTTTGCCATGGGGATTGTCAATGCTTTAAACAGAAGCCCCTCTGACACCTGGGTCCTAGAGTGAAAATGATGTACATACAACATAGCCTTCTACTAATCTGCAGTGGCCATTCATGGTGGGTTTTTTTTGGAATGTTTGTTACACAGCACAACGTATTCTACCCTGACTGAAGCAAAGACTTGCCCAGGTACCTGGATTAAAACACATGATGTTCTTTTCTGTTGCAGGGCACAGGTGCAGTCAGAGTCTTACTTGGGCGTGGGAGCCTATGGTTTGGGTTGCTGGGGGTTAAGCACCCCGTTTTGGCCTTCTTCTTTGACCTCTCATTCTTGCTTTCATATTGCTAGACATCTTCTCACCCATACTTTGAACAGCCACCAAGTCTACAGATTACTTTGAAACAATTATTGAAAAGGCTACATTTTTTGGAAAATGTACTTTGGAGAGTTGGGGGAGTGGCTGTGCTTCCTGCCCCCCAACTAACCACCCCCCTCTCTCCTCTGCGTATCCCAGCAGGGGCTCTGCCAAAAAAAATAAATAAATAAAATAACTGTGTTAGGGACCTGCTGCCTCAGCTGTGCCTCTAGAGCAGCGGTTCTCAACCTGTGGGTCGCGATCCCTTTGGGGGTCAAACGACCCTTTTGCAGGGGTCGCCTAAATACATCCGGCATATCAGATATTTACATTACGATCCATAACAGTAGCAAAATTACAGTTATGAAGTAGCAATGAAAATAATTTTATGGTTGGGGGGTCACCACAACATGAGGAACTGTATAAAAGGGTCGCAGCATTAGGAAGGTTGAGAACCACTGCTCTAGAGTGTAACCTGGAACAAAGTTATCAAGTTGGGCAACATTAGGAAGTGGACGCTTCTGATCCTCGTGGGGCCACTACACTGCTTTCTTTCTTTCTTTTCTTTTTTTAAGTGAAAACACTGAATGGACAAGAAAAGAGACTCCACAGACTGTTCTTTCTCTTCTCTTTACAAGCCCCTGGGAGAATTCCTTTGTGGCTGAAGGTGCAGCTGGTTTGCTTCCTGTCAGCACCGGCCCTCTGTTCAGCACAGGTGGCCCCTGCCCACCCAGTCCACAGGAAGCAGCTCTTACTTTAAAAGGAAGCCAGCGATTCCAGCAGAAAAGAGGCCCCTGGGAAAGGCCAATGCAGTAATTATTACCCTGTTACCTCGGAAATAGAGATTTGCCTCTAAGGTTCCTTTTATGAGCTTTAAATGAAAGGGACGTTCACTCCCGCCTGCTTTGCTCCACACAAGCAAGAGAGGAAAGAGAAAAGGAGGGGAAAGAAAACAGAATGGAGATCACTGGTGCTGGGTACCATGCTAGAGGCATCTCTCTGTCTCCAGAAAATGAGTATAACCCTTGAGTGCAGGACTAAGAAAATGCAAATGCAAGGAGAATGAGAGAGGAAGGACCCAAGCAAGGAAAGACGAAGACAAAATAGTATGGGAGAGATCAGGATGAGGTGGGGGAAGTAAGGCAAAGTTCATTTTCACTTAGGTCAGTAGGAAGCTCAATGCTCAAATATCCAACCATGTAGCACCTATGGCTTGTTTATCTGTATTCTCAACTTCCTCCCTTTTCTACATGTCATATTCTAACTCATACTTCCCCGGGTTCTTGTGCTTTCCTTTAATACACAATTATTCTTTCATTACATATGGTTACTCTAAGCCAGTGATGGCGAACCTATGACATGTGTGTCAGAGGTGACACTCGAACTCATTTTTTTGGTTGATTTTTCTTTGTTAAATGGCATTTAAATATATAAAATAAGTATCAAAAATATAAGTCTTTGTTTAACTATGGTTGCAAATATCAAAAAATTTCTATATGTGACACGGCACCAGAGTTAAGTTAGGGATTTTCAAAATGCTGACACGCCGAGCTCAAAAGGTTCGCCATCACTGCTCTAAGCTGTTATGGAAAGAAGAGGGCTTGTTAATTAATTGACTGTAAAGAAAAGAGAGGCCAGGTGATCGAGCCCAGGGAGCCCTGGATGACTTGCAGGTCTGAGGAATCATCAGAATGTTTTATTTTTATTCAGTTCTTTACAGAACAGACTCACCACCTTTACCTTGTGCACGTCTCACAGTGGTCTCGTATCCCCCTGGCCAGGTAGCAGAGTGTATCCACGGGTTCTGGAGACCAAGCCATGGACATCGGGGGGAGGGGGGCGGCGGTCATTATTCTGCCCTCCACAGGCTTGGCAGGGAGGAGAGGGGAGAGGTCATTCCCACTGGGGTTCCTTCCCGCCTGTACATCCCAGCAGAAGCTCTGCCTAAGAAATGATTGGACTGAGGACTTACTACCTGGTAGGGGAGTGAGCTCCACTTGCAGCCCAGGAACTCTGGCCTGGATTCATCTCCTCTCTGCAGGTCAGGCCTGAATCTGTGGCTGCACTGCTTGGTGCCAGGAGGCTGCCTTGTTCCACACAAATCACAAAGCCAAGCGGTGCCCTGGGCTCTTGTGACAGTCCTGGCTAGGAAGGAGGGCTCAGCTTGGCAGGCTGGCCAAATACCAGGCTGCATAGTTACATCCTCACACCGTGGGACTCCCGATTCGAGCTGAAAGTGGGACAGCTCTGGGTGCCATTGCCAGGGCTCCACACGCCAACAGAAAGGCAGTGCAGTGACTCCTACTGTGAGCACGGTCTCTACACCTAGAACGTTCAGGGTTTGGGGGCAAGGAAACGCAGTAACAAGAGGGAAAAACAGTTTCTCCGTCCCGCATGGCATCATGGGTGTCTTGGTATCATGGAGGGCAATTTATATTTTTTAAATTTTTGGTTATATTTTGTTAATCCTCACAGGAGGACATTTTTTTTTCTTTTAAGAGAGAGAGAATGGAAGGGAGGGGGAGAGGCAGAGAAAGAGCAACATCCATTTGTTGTCTCCCGCATGTACCCGGACCAGGACCTGGGATGGAGCCTGTAACTGAGGTACTTGCCCTTGGATCGGAATCGAACCTGGGACCTTCAGTTGTGGGTCGACGCTCTATCCACTGAGTCAAACCAGCTAGGGCACAATTTACATTTTGTTCAGGTCTCAGGTTGAAGCGTCACCACGAAACATTAGTTATTTTGCTATTTTTATCATTACCCAAAGTCAATAGAAGCCACTGGCGTTCAGTAAGAGTTCTCCTGGTTCAGGAGGAAGGTACCAAGCAATTCCAAAGTCCCCCTGCTCCAGCGCACACGACAGCCTGGTTTCTGGCTTTCTTGTGCTCTCAATGACAGTTCCATGACCCAGGGGTGCCATTTAGGGGGAGGTCTAGCTGCCTGTGCCCACTGCAGGCGGAAGCAGGAGGGGGACGACAGAAAGGGCGTGAGCACAGGGATGACTTGCAAGAACAAAGGAGGAGACCGGGAGTGGAAACTTCCCCAAGGCTGTGCTTGAAGCTGTGAAAGCACCAACTCGCTGGAGTTCAAGAACTTCTGAGGGTGCTGAGGGGACAGACAGCGGTGCATGTAGGAGCTGGCAGGAGTCCAACAACCCTTTTGCTTGTCTGGGATCCCAGCCCCCTGGTGTTCCTGGGGTGTATTCTTCTTGCCAGGCTGCCTGGCCAGAGACCTCCACACCCAAGTTCTCTTTATTTGTTATCTAGGGCCCCTGACACGTAATAAGCCACCTCTCTGGGTCCCCTTTGATCCTCCCTTCTCAGCTGCGGGCTCTTGTTGGCTGGAAGTAGCCACTGATGACTGTCGGGTGAAAAGTGGAGCCCCGGGTGGCAGCCCTGAGGGAGTGACAGGAGATCAAGGGCAGACGGGCCTTCTGAGTTTACTCTCGTCCTTTGCTGTTTCTCAGAAGCCACTGGTGACATCGCTCAGAGACTCAGAGACTCACAGCTGACCTGGTCTCTATCTCCCAGGCTCCGAAGGTACACACTGCTATCAGTTACTTTTAATAACCCTAAAGATACCCCAGCCACATCCTACTCAAACAGCTGAGGTCAGGGGGGTAGGTCAGCACCCCTCAGGCTGTTCTGTGGAGCAGCACGGCTCAGGTTAACGGTTTTCCTGTTCCAAGGGAGGTGACCTGCCCTTCGGATGCTGGTCCTCCCTTGGCTCAGGTCTAACTGGGCCTCATCTCCAGTACTTTTCCTACTTCCTCTGTAGAAGCAATCTGTTGCTTGTGTGCGAATCCTTAAGGACTGGGCTCTTATTATAAAGAACTTCCTGGAAATCTCTCAGCTCTGGGACCTTCTTGTTTCAGGTTAAAAGGGAAAGATTCTGGAAAGGTGCTGGGTTCTCTGCATTTTCCCACTCGTCTAATTTAAATTATTTAAAGAACATATTTCCAATTGCTGGGACAAGAATAGGCTTGCCTAACCTGCAGCCAGCCATTTCCATACGACCTTTTTAAAAAAAAAATAATATATCTGCACACCGCCTGTGATAGTCCACCTTGATATTTCACATGAAATAGCCCACACTATCCTTACCCTAAGCAATATTTGTAAAATCATGGTTTGATGTGATAGGTATAAGTTTGTTTTTTTAATCCTCACCTGAGGATATGTTTTCATTGATTTTATTCTATTACTAGAGGCTGGAAGGATGTCTGGTCTAATGAGCATATTATGCTTTTATTATTATAGATTATTTTTTTCGTTGATTTGAGAGGGAGGGAGGGAAGGAGGGAGAAAGGTAAAAAGGGAGAGAGAGAGCGTGAGAGTGAGAGGGTGGGAGGGAGGGAGGGAGAGAGGAAGGGAGGGAGAGAGAGAGGGAGAGGGAGAGAGAGAGAAACATCGATTGGTTGCCTCCCAACAGGGATCAAACCTGCAACCTTTGAGCCACCCGACCAGGGCATAGTTATAAGTGTAATTGTTAAAAAGAAATACTTCCCCGTCTGCCATCTACAATTATTTCCTATCCTACCAATGTGAGCCTCCCATGTTGGGGGACAGTCATCTAGAATACAGTTTGGGGAAGAGATTTACATGAAGAACTTTGCTGAAACAAATCTAACACCATTTCAACTGAGCCAAAGATGAAGTAATAATTTATCATTATTCTGTTCACAATAATTTTGGAGAGTAAAGAAACTTAACTTATTCTAGAATAATGCAAAATATCTCACCGCCTAAAGGCCAGTACTTATAGGAGACAGAAAACTTATAAGCATTATTAAATCCTATTTTTTAAAAGCCACCTGAGTTCTTTCTTTAAAAGTTGGTCATTTAGCCACTTAGTCTCACATCTGGGGAGAACCAGAAGACATTGCTGTCCACATGGTGCCAGCACATAGCCTATGCATAGAGGCTGGACTAGAAAAACATAACAGGCGCTATCGTCTTTCCAGCCCCCACCCAAACCCTCCACTCCAAAAGCAGAACCAAGCTCAGCTGTGATCTGTGGTAATTCCATTAGCCCTGCAACGAAGCATTAAATTAAACTGCCTAGTGCAGATTCTTCCTTTGCTACAAGGGGAGACGTACCTTGTAAGGCCTGCACTTCATGCTCATGGATTTACTAACCAATTGCGTGTTTACAGCAGAGCACAAACAAGCAAACTAATTTGGCGAGATTGTGAAATCTCCAGTGGGAGTGTCACAACAGCTGATTTCCCCCCCCCCCCCCCCGATAATATTTACTCTAAAGATTTTATTTCTAGAGAGCGTTACCTTTAGAAAGAGCCCTCCCATGGTTCATCTTTCTATGGAATCTCCAAACCACTCCTTAAAAAAAAAGTAATTACAGGAACACAACTGACTCGAGCTGGCACTGGTGTGGAAAGCCATTTGTCATTTCTGGTACAAATCAGCACCCTAGACCCATGGGTGTGGGGCGAAGGTGGGGGGGGGCGTGGTTAGACTCTGTGAGTAGCACAGACTCCAGTCAGCGGCAGAGCCCGGGCCAGGTCCCCATTCCCCACACTAATGCAGCGCTCTCTCCATCAGCCGAAGCTTCCCAGCCTTCCCGAGAGAATGTGAGGACTTCCCTTCAGCAGATCCCCTTTCTGGGGGTGCCTTCGGTGGGTGTCTGCCTCTTTAGTTTGCTGCCCTAGTCCTCTGAAGCCAGAGAACCACAAAGTCTCCTTGCAAACAGTGTGCTCTGCTAAGAGAACGACAAGAAGCTGGCTTGTGCTACAAATACTTGGCTTTCCAACACCTGGGGGTGAGCACCCCTCACATCTAAACTCCACGGTGTGTCTCACCAGCCCAGGTGCGGAAAGAGGTCAAGTACGCCAGAGAAATCCTGGCACAGACAGGTCACTGAAGGTGCTGACGTCTAGAGGTACAGCACAGCGGCGCTCGAAGGGGTCGTGGGAATCACAACGGCCCAAACCTCTTCTTTAATAATTGCTCACGGTCACAGAATAGGTTTGCGACAGAATAAGGACTAGAAACTTGAATGCCAAATATCCCTCTTTCTCTATTCTAGTGTTTTCTGAGGCTCTTTTCGTCTCTGACGGTAGCAGCAATGAAGACCGGTGACGCCCTATAACCTCAACTGCTCAGCGCTCTAATCTCAGGGCAGGTGTATAAATCTGAACACTTAAGCCTTGCCTCCCATTACCAGGCAACAGGAGACTGACGGTGAGGCCAGCTCAGCCGAGGCCGGAGCTCCCGTCTGCACACACACCTGTGCATCCCGAGGGACTGTGCCAAGCTGCAATGCCTAGAAAGCTGCCAAATGAGGAAGGAAAGCAGATCCCGGGGGCCTGCTGAGCTGACAAAGAGGCATAGCAACAGTCAAAACAACAACGAAGGACTCCAGCCTGAACTCCCTGCGCTCTCGCTCTCAGAAGCACCGTTCGACGCAGAGCAGAGCTGGAGCACCCTTCAGCCCTCTCCTTCCTGCTGTGCCCACTGCTCACCCCAGGCATGGCTTTGGGCCTCCAACCTCCACATGGGTGAAGCAGCACCCATTCGCTCTTGATATCACCACCCTCATTTCTCGGGCCGCTGTGGAAGGACCCCTGCGCCTGGCCAACCCCAAGTGGAGCCGCTTACCTGTCGGCGTCTCCGAGGCCCAGGGAGGTGTTTCTTTGCAGGGTCTCCCGCACTACAGCCATCCCATCAGGGAGCCGGTTCAGGCGGCGGGTGTAGAGGCCAAGTCCGCCATCGGTCATGTACCTTTAAAAGAAGAGGAGGATGCAAACGTATGGTCAAAAGCAAGTCTCGTACAGTCTCATCGTTCCTATCCAGGGAAGGCACCGAGGCTTCACCGAGGCTCCGTCACTGATTGCAGCCCAGGGCTCATGCGGCCACCGAGTCAGCCCAAAGGATCACCAGCTCGCTAGCAAAAATAGAACTCAGCTTAATTAACCCAGACTCACAGGAATCCGTAAAGCAGAAGGGAACTAGTGAATAAAATTAACTGCCAGATGTGTTCATGACATTCTTTTTAACATCAGCTATTATACAAGCAGGTTTTTTTTTTTTACTCAAGTACTGTGAATGAAACTGACAAGTCATAAGTACATCATAGGAAACAGTACAGAACAGGGCCCTGGAGAATGCAGGCAAGCTTTCGAGAGAGGCGGAAAGAAAGGATAGAGGATAAGAGAGGCACCTCTGCCATTACAGGCAAGTCACTTCTCTGGGATTTTCCTTTAAAGGATGGGGATATCACAGCCTTCCCGCCTTACAAGGCAAAGGTGGGGACTAGTGAGATGAGGCCTATGAAAGTGCTCTGCAATGTGCAGTGGAACCTACAGAGGAAAGGCATCATCAGGGTTGTCATTATCTTGAAGTATCTACGATGGTGCATTCACCTTTGACACTGATGTCTTCAGGTGACTGTCACAAAGCTCTCTGAATAACACGAATGCTAATGTACTGCTCTCCAGATCTCTCGGTGATGCCACAATACTATCTTCTGATGAAATCGGTGTTGTCCAGGGAAGGGGGGTGACCCCTGGGACTTTCTGAATGTTTGTTGTTTAAGCCTAAATAAACAAATACCACTTAATTTTATACTTTAAATGGTGAATTTTATAGTATATAAATTATATATTAATTTTAAAAAAGTGATGACAGCTAGAGTTAACTAATTCTTTGTGTAATTACTTTTTAATGCTTGCCTCTCCCATACAAGATAGTAACTTCCTTGAAGGCAGGGACTATTCTTATTTTGTTCAACTCTGTATCCCATGTGCCTAGCACATCCTCAGTGCCTCTTAAATACTGTTGTTGTTGAATGAGTGAAGCTCAAAAACATAGTCATCGGGTGGGGTTTAGCAAGAACTTGTTGGAAGGACACTAGGTTTTCCTTCTTAAATGTCAGCAAACTTGATATCTAAGACACATGGCAAGGCAAAGTAAACGACCTGACAGTCTGTCCACCTGTCTGTCCATCCTTCCACCCACCCAAGAGAGGTAGTGACTCGTGGTCCAGTGGTGGGCTACACGCACACATCCTACAGCTCGCACATGCAGAGAAAACCACCTACACCCAGATGCAGGAACTTTGCCAGAGGCTAGACTTGCAAGAGCAAATGTCCTTTCAAGGACAATTCAGTGGAAGCTCTTCAAAACACAATCTTGCACCATTAAGCAAGGCAGTTAATTTGATGTCAGTAAAGTCCTTTCAAGCATATAGATAAACAAAAAATTTTCAACTGGGGAGATCTTGTCAAAGGACAAGCTAACTTTAGCATTCACTTCCCTGCCGGATTTTTATTGCCGGTGAAACAACACACACAGTTGGGCAATTACACGTACCCGGGCATGTAGGCGAGGCCCACACACAACACCCCTGGCTTTCTGTGAAGGGCAGAGCACAGAGCCTGGTGAGCATTCCTGAGATGGGACACGGAGACGTGCTGCAGCCCAGCCCAGCAACATCCAGTTGCAATATAATTTGGTTGAAAAATGACCACCAATGACAGTGGGAGGGCCCTGGAGGGTGGACTGATGTGATAACTTGGCTTGTCAACTGATGCTGAGAATTCCAATTTTGTTTAGACAGAAATGAAGGGAAATGCAAGGCTAAATCCAGATCCTCTACCTTCTTAAATGCACCTGAAAGCTAGGGAGCGGAATGCAACTCATCTGATAATAATTCAGTTTTTTTAAAATATATTTTATTGATTTTTTACAGAGAGGAAGGGAGAGAGATAGAGAGTTAGAAACATTGATGAGAGAGAAACATCGATCAGCTGCCTCCTGCACACCCCGCACTGGGGATATGCCCGCAACCCAGGTACATGCCCTTGACTGGAATCGAACCTGGGACCTTTCAGTCCACAGGCTGACGCTCTATCCACTTAGCCAAACCGGTTTTGGCAATAATTCAGTTTTATTGCAAATCTATTTCATTCATTCATGAATGTGTGTGTGTGTGTGAGAGAGGGGGCAAGGGAGAGAGAGAGAAAGAGAGAGAGAGAGAGAGAGAGAGAGGAAGAGAGAGAGAATTTACTTCTAGAGGTTTGTAGAAATATATTCAATATATTAAATCCTATATTTTTTATAATACTATTCAAAATAAATTCTGTTGAATGTTCTCATTAGCAGACGGCATAGCACTGGGGATAGGTGTCACTAGAACCAGCCTTACATTCAATAATCTAATTTGACATACTTATTTCTGTTATTATCCACCGATTACAACAGTCTGATTTACAAAAAAGCTCGGTACATATTTTTCAGTAACCCTCCAGCCTCAATACAAAGATACATTTTTTTGTTCCACCCAAGTTTGCATAGGAATTGTCTATAGAACACGTTAATGTAAACTGCCGTGATCAAGTTAATCATAATTTACAGGGGAAAGAAAGCATAATTTGCAAGGGAAGCCATCACTGGCATGTTCTTCTGAAACACCAGCCCTTGCCCAGCAGTTAGAAAGGCTGGTGTTTCTGAAGGCTCCGGGGGAGAGGAGGGCGGGAGTGATGGCTGCACCCCATCTTGGGGAGCTTTTGGGAGGCGCACGCAGAGTGGAGATGAAATAACTTGCCTGAGGTCACAAGGAAAGGAACCAGCCGATCCAGGGACTGAATCCTGAGCCCTGTGCTGGTTTCCTTCTCTTTGGGGGAAATAAATAACTAGTGCTGGAGCCTAACGAGGTGCTGGTAACATCCTAGAATTTGCTCGACGGGGTCCTGCCTGAGCGGCCAAGCAACTGAAGGATTCCATATTCTCCTCGGGATTTCGGCAGCGATGGATTGGGGGGGGCGGAGGGGGCGAGGGGTGGGGGCGGGGGGGCTCGCTGCCTTGCCTTCCACCGCTTCTACCAGGGCTGGGATGGAGAGTAGGAGCTTCTGCTAAAGACACAGGTGTCTGTGGGGTGTTTCCCTTGCTGTTCGAGGCTGGGGTGCTCCGGGTTGGCCAACGAACATCAGAGCTAGAAACAGGGCTCTGTGGTCAGACAGACCTGGGTTCCACGTCTCCTCTGCTCCTTGCTAGCAAAGTGACCTCACATACGTCACTACCAACATGAACTAATGGATACCGACGCTTGCTGGGCACCGAGCAAAGGGCTTCTCACAAATCATGGTATTTGAGCTTCAAAAGAAGCCTACCAAGTGTATTATTATCTCTAGTATTCTGATGAAGAAAATGAAACTGGGGTCAAGATCACAGTGCAAGCAGGTGGGTTCAAATCTCAGCTCTGTCACTTTCTGGGTATATTTTCTTTGAATTTCAGTTTCCACGTCTGCAAGATGGGTGGAACTGCAGACTGGCCTCACAGGGCTGTGGTGGGTGAAAGACGCAGTGCGCAGACAGCCCAGTGCCGGGCACGTCGGGAACGCTTATCACAGTGTAGTGACTGCATTACCGTCTCCCTCTTCAGTTCCATCAACACCAGGCTCTGCACCAGGTACAGGGATGGAAAGACCCAGTTCTAGCCCTCCCTGCTCTGGCATAGCTCAAAGCCTACAAGGGGCTCAATCTCAGAAGAGGTAACCACTCCTAGGTGCAGAGCAGTATTACAGATGATGTACACCAGGCCCTGAGCACATGGGGAAGGTGCCACAGAGGGGTTTGCCAGCCAGAGGAGGAGCATCCATCTAGGTACCTGGATAACCTGGACAAAAGCAAGAGAAAGGGAGGGGAGGGGAAGTTGGGGGAAGGGGAAGTAGTTCACCGTGGCTGGAACATCAGGAGCAAAGACACCGCTGGGCTGCATGGGGACTGGGGCACAGTCAGAAAGGGCTTGCATGCCAGCTGGGGTGGAGACCTCTGCCTGCAAACCTGGGGCGCGATGAAGGTACTAAGCCAATGAGTAGCAGGCTCTGGCTTCTGTTTCAAAGGGAACCCTCACTCATGACTCCATTTTTGGTGAGCATCTTCTCACTGCTATTCCCTTCTACAGATTTTTCAGGATGTACCGTCTGCCCGAATCCTCCCTGAGTCACCCCAGGCCTCTGGGGAATGACCAGACTTGCAGGGTAAACCTCACCATCCCTCCAGCCAAGAGAGGTCTGTGGGGTGACGTGCCTATGACAAGATGTTTCTCAACAAAATAGGTGCCTCCCCTGTGACTGACACTAGCTACGAAGGAGCTCTCGCATCTCATAGGACCTGTTAGAACAAATGCACCAGATTCTGAGTCCAACGTTCAGTTCATAGATCTCTCCTCTTCTTTAAGTTTAACGGGGCAACAATGAGAAACCAGTGAGGCTGGCCTAGTGCGTCACCTTGGGAAGGAGGGACAGGTGGCTCCTTGTTTTCAGGGTTCACAGTTCCACACGGCCTGCGAAGGTGACAAACAGACCTTCACTGACCTCAAAAGAAACCACCTTCCTTCGGTCGGGAACTGGGAAGGTGAGAGGGGGCGGGAGGGTGAGAAACACGTACTGCCCTGATCTAGTTCAGCGCATTGCTAACAGAGCATGACATTAAAAAAATCTAAGAATCCCTCGGATGCGAGAAATGAAAGCAGTGCAAACAGGAGAAAGAAAAAAAATCAAGCCTAGTCAAGCCTAATGCTTTTCTTTAAAGATACGTCAGCCTGTCTATGTTTTCTGGACACACTTTTGGTTCAACTGTGAACATAGTAAAGAAAATAGAATGAAAGAAATATGTAAAATTTCCCTTGCCAATATCCATATAAAAAGTGAACACTTATATCAACACATACTCTGTGACGCGAGGTTGAAAGAAACGATGCGGGCTGACGAAAGCCTTGAAGTTGAGCCTCTCACCAACAACCAAGTCCCCAAACAACACCAGCTCTCATAGTGCTGCCCTCTCCTCCTCACAATGCAGCCTGACATTCATTCTCCAAGTTCATTAGGATGTAAATTGAGTTTCTGGACAAACCTGTAAAAGGATCCCTTTGGTTTAGGGCCTCTTGGAAGTCAGATGAGCAAACTTCACTCTGGGTCACAGAAGGACAAACGGACAAGCTAGTCTAACAAAGCCGCCTGAGTCTTTGTGAAGAAAGCAGATCTTTATGACAGAAAAGAAGCTGCTATGTTTGACTCAAGGGTAGAAGAGAATGCATTTGAAATGCAAAAGATGATCGGGACAAAACTGGGCTTGATTTGTCAGTGCTAATTATAGAGCCGCCACACTCAAATGTAGGCGAACACTTAAAATTTTATCAAGGAAACACTTGGAAAACCTTCAACATTTTTAGGCACAAGAACTTGTGAAAATATGGCATATTTCATTTACCCCTGTCCACTGCCTCCACCCCAAATGACAAGGACAGAGACACATTGCAGAGTGATTCTCATACCCTCAGGATATACTTAATATTTTTAATCCAAATAAAGGTGAATTGTGATCAGAGAACATGGTGCTGCTTCTCTGTGATGGGTCATCCCAAACGTATACACAATGAAACAAAACCAACAGCAGCCTTTGGAGAGAAAGCCCAAGGTTGGCAGGTCTTTCCCTGTAACAACAGGACTTTAACATAAATAACCTGGGCTGGACAATACAGATACTCGAGAAACATCTGTTTTCACGTCTCTGGGGACTCTGCCGGCAGAGGGGAGACGGGCCTAGCGAACCCGAGCAGTTCCCTACCTTTCTGCTGGATGCAGAGCTGGGGTGCCTGGCAGCCCTGCTGGCTCTTCAGTTCATCACCACGCTGGGATCTGACTCCTTTTAGGAGGCTGTGGGAGCTCAATTCTCATCTCTAGCAGGCGCTTCCCTTATTTGCTCAAGCCTGGAGCTGCCCCCCAAGGCCATGCCAGGAGCCACCTTGGCCCAAAGCACAGGCCAGGACCATGGCAAACACTGTCACTGCAGGGGAGCTCCTCCAATGGCCCTGAGCCACCAACCGGGAATATCCACAGCTCAGGGGACAGCGGCCCCTGCCCTGGCTGGTCTGCACCTCCTTTCTATGTCACAGAGTCCCGGCTGGGAAGCAATCAGGTGGCAGGGAAAACCCAGTGTGTTCTCTGATCCTGGTGTGGCAGGAAGTCAAGCTGCCACAGAAGGGACTGGGCTCAGGAGGTCTGGAGCCTACTCCAGCCAGCCAGTCACAGAGCACACAGAGCACGCCTCCCAGGGGAGCACTGCACCGATGTTGCTAAGCTAGTCAGACAAGAGCCCAGCTCCGGCAGGCCATGGGGACAGAGGCAGCTGCAGGAGAAGGCAAGCCTGAGTGAAGGAGGTGTCACAGTGTCTCAGGGCCTCCTTGATGCCTCACTGGGAGGTGGGGGGTGTGCCACAGACTTCATTTCCTAAAGGTAAGTGCTGCAAAGGTACACTGCTGGGGTCACGTGCCTGGCCCTCTACCTGCCACTCAAAATCTGTACCAGGGGCCAGCAGCTTCAGCATCGCCTGGCAACCTTCCAGGAAGTGCAGCATCCCGACCTCCTGAATCAGATGCTGCAGTGCAACAAGCTTTGAGTACACGTAGAGAGTGGGAAGCGCTGGGCTCTGTATGGGGAGCAGATGACCCACAGGGGAAACTGGAGTTCTTCTGTGTAGACTTACCATGTCCCCTTTCATTCCTATGTTTTATGTAGATGTCATAGTTTACACAAAATTTCAGGAGCATGGCACATCTCGTATTCAAAAAGAACACGTCCAATAGAGGAACAAGCTCTTTATACGACCCAAACTGCTTAGTGACCGTTATCTAAAGCAGAAATTCTATATCTTAAGGTATGGGCCCTTTTGGGAAACCACTGAAAGCGATGGAAACCATCTCACTTATTGTCCGAAACATGCATCCGGTGTGAGTCAGGTTCACAGACCCCTCCCCAAACTCCGTGCTTGGGCCCCCGCTCCTGAGCTAGGGCAGAAGGTGGTCCTGGCTGAGATGGGCCTTTCAACACTTTCTGTGAGTTTCCACACCCCAAGGCTCTGGGCTGTGTTTGCTCTGAGCTGACTCAGCCGTGCCCAGGGCATTGCTGTAACTCACACGTCACCCTGAATTTCTGCACACAGGCTCAACCTCACCACCCAACCTCACCACCGCTTTGGGTTTGGGCTTGCTCTCCCCAAACTGCTAGCGGAGGAGGGATTGAGCAAGTGGGGAAATTCCTGCCTGGTGATGAAACACGCTGCCAGGGTCTGTGTGACTTTCACAAAATACCAGGTGGAATTTCACACGTTTAACGAAATCCCACATGGCACTCATTTCCACAGCATTGCGGTTTATCCTCCTTAAGTGTCTATGCACCTATCAACTCCAAAAGTGTTTTAATGTAAAAAAATCCACCATTTTTACTAATGAAACACACAATCACACAGAGAGACAGGGATTATAACAAGAGCGGATCGATCATTCCTATTTGGATCTATACACACGCACACTTTTCAGACTAGTCCGTCACTATGCCTGCTTGAAATGGGAGCGGGCAGAGGCTGCACACGCGGGGAATCTGACAGCCCCGCGTCTGGAATGTGGTCTGGCCCCGATTTTCTTTATTGTGGCTCCGCTGTCAGCGTGGCACGGCAGCCGCACTTCTCGCACCAGCACAGGAAGCTTTTTGTCCACCCACTGAAAGATGAAACACATGCTAACACACAGGAGACAGTTCTCCAGACAAAGCCCCTTTAAGCTCCTTTCTGGAATGAAACAGACGGTGAAAAGAGGATGACGGACAGCCAGGAATTCTCAAACCTCTGGAACACACCTGAGTCACCTGGGGAACCCGACGAAGAAAGGGCACATTTCCAGGCCCCAGCTTCACAGAGGCAGAATGTCATTAGGGGGGCCCAGACCCTGCTCTATTTTTTTTTTTTTTTAGAGCTTTTGAGGTTTATAGAGAAATTGCACAGAAAGTAGAGCTCCCATATACTCCCTCTCTCCTACCACCAGTCTCCCCTATTAATATCTTGCATTAGTGTGATGCATTTGCTAAAATTGATGAACTGATATTGATGCATTATTTGATATGAATGACTACATTAATTATTAGTAATGTCATTAATAATATTCATACCTTATTATTAACCAAAGTCCATGGTTTAGATTAGGGTTCATTGTGTGTTGTATGGGTTTTGGCAAATGCATATTATGTACCCACCATCACGGTATCATACAGATAGAATTTTATTACCCTAAAAATGCCATCCTCCCCCTATTCACCCCTTCCCCCAAACCTGCATTTTCCCCCCATTGATTTGTAAAGAGAGTGGAAGAGAGGGAGGGAAGGAAAGAGAGAGAGAGAGAGAGAGAGAGAGAGAGACATCACTGTGAAAGAGACACATTGATTGGTTGCCCCCCACACACACCCATGGGGTTCGGATTAAACCTGCAGCCCAGGTACGTGCCCTTGACCTGAAATCCAACCTGTGACCCTTCGGTTACTGACACTCTAACCACTGAGCAACACCGGCCAGGGCCAAACCAGCATTTTAACAGACGTGCAAATAATTTCTTGCAGGTAGTGAGAATCAGAAATGCTGACTTAAATCTTGAGACCTGGATGGAGGAACTGTGAGCCAGACTGGCCTCAGCTTCCCTAACAGGCAAATAGTCAACATAATATAATTTTCAATTTCAAATCCTCACCATGACTAGTCGTGGCCCTCTATTTAAGGGGACAATGTGCATGTTAACAGTACCTGATCTCTGAGGGCCCCTCCATCTCACATTAAGGCTTGATAAGCATTGTGAGGACTCCAAGGTTTTTCTAAAATATCAATGAATTCATGGTCTTACACATACAAGCCTACAGACCTCAGAACAGTACAGCTGTGGATGCCTAGATGAGGAAGCATGAGTGAGCAGCGCCCGGCACGCTGAATGCAGAGACTAGGCAATGTGTGGGCGGCACAGCAGGGGCGTCATGAGATGCCAGCCCCCTGGAAAAGCCTCCCCCTTTGTCAAAATATCCTTCCTCCCAGGCACTTCTCATCCACGGAGACGTGCTCACCGGCCGTCTGGACGCTGCTGCACCTTATCGTTCCTGTGACTCCAGACGCGCCTTCCCAACCCCAAAGTGCTCTAGGACACAAGTCCGCGTTCCCCATTAGGTCAGCGGAATTTATGATGGTTTTTAGGATTGACAAGCACCCCAGGGGCGGGAGCCAGACATCCAGTGTCTCCTCGTCTGGTTTCATGGAGACACCCCGGGTCACAGCCATAGTCACGATCCAACTGGCAAGAAGCCAGCTGGCGCTCCGGTTTGGGCCCCTGCAAGTTCCGCCTTGTCCTCTCAGGGCTGCGGCTGAAGGAACCGTCAAGATGCACGGAGAACAGTGGGGCAGGAAGGTGACTAACCCCTTCTGCAAACTGAGGTGCAGAGCAGCCTCGGGGGCATCTCCCAATCCCAGCCAGGGTTTCTGGAAGCTGCCGAGGGGCTGCACTAGCGCCACATGCAGGCTGTTGCCCTCGAGATGGTGCCCGTTTTGAGGTGGTGTCATTTGTTCAATAAACATTTATGCAGCCCCTACTGTGAGGCAGGCCCTGGCCCGTGTGCTGGGAATGAGAATCAGGCTAAGTCCTTGACCTCAAGCGGGCTCAGTGTCTGGGTGTGGGAAACAGGCCTGCAGATGTTGCAGGGGGTTCAGCAAGGGGCAGAGCAGGGAGAGGCCAGAAAGGGCTGCTTCGAGGAAGGAACTCTCAAGTGGCACTTGGAATGGTGAGCGGGTGCCCCTGGGGTTGGGGCAAGAAAGTTAGAGAGGTCACACAGACAAACATGCCAATGCAAAGGACCTACAATGCACAGTGAATTCACTGTGTGGCCTTAGATGCTAAATTTCTGCCAGGTAACATTTTCATTAAGAATATCATTATTCTGAAAAAAAAAAAAAAAAAGAAGAGTATCATTATGCTGGACACTCATTCTAAATGGGATTCAGTACATATACTACCATTTAAACCAAAGGTAAAAACTGCGTCCTCCTAGAATTCCAACATATATGGGCCTGGATGGTGCCACTGGCGTTTTTGAAACAGGGGCAGGCGTAGCACCAACTGTGTGGACGAGCATGTCCCTCCTCACAGCAAGACGGCTGCTGGAGGTAACTTGGGCATGAGACACCCAGAAGCCACGTGGCCAGGCACCCAGGCCCATCAGCTCACTTGTGCACAAAGAGCAGCGCAGGGTGGTGTCACCGGGAGCGACAGGGCCCCCCCAGCAGCAGCTGCCCCACTCTGGTGGGAAGGGCAGGCTAACGGGGACCTGAGCACAGGCCAGTGGCCTCGAGAGCAGGAAGGAAGAAACCGGTTGCCTATAGGCTACTCAAATTCCCTTCCACCAGTGCAGTAGGAACTGCAGTCATAACAGCTGTCTGGTGTTCACAGACAAAAAGAACAGGGTTCCTGACACGTTTCCTCACTTTTCAACTTATTCAAATGCTTGTACTTGCACAAGGATGGGATTCAGGGCAGCTGACGTAGTTCTTCAAATGGGGCTGGGCACAGCTGGATTTCCCAGACCCTGCACAGCTGGAGTGAGCACATGCAATGCTGTAACGTTTTTACTCTTTAAATAACTACCGTTTGCACTACACGACCTACAGAGTGTGACTTCCACTGACAGCCTGGGTGGTGTGCAGACGCTGAGCTCATAGGGATTCTAAACAGCCACAGTCCACTCTGCCTCCCACTCCTGTACCTTCCATGTCAGAACCTGCAGCAGGGAAAGGAGGCGTGCACAATTCCTGTGTTTATTTTTTAATTGATTCTAATTTTTATTTATTTTTGTATTAATCCTCACCCAAGGATATTTTTTCCCCCATTGATTTTTTGAGAGAGTGGAAGGGAGGGAGAGAGACACACAGAGAGAAACATTGATGTGAGAGAGATACATTGATTGGTTGCCTCCTGCACGCGCCCCAACTGGGGCCGGGGATGGAGCCTGCAACCGAGGTACATGCCCTTGACCAGAATCAAACCTCAACCCTTCAGTCCACAGGCTGATGCTCCAAGCACGGAGCCAAACCGACCAGGGCAGATTTTTGTGTTTTTAAAAAGGGGATGTGGGTGAGATAATTTTCAGAATGAACAGCTTTGGTGCCCTGTGACCACACCCAGGCTGGCTCCACCTGGGAAAGCCTGACTTGTCCAAGAGACCTCTTTCTCCTGAACATAACACCCAGCTCTGCTCCATCAGCATAGGAGCCTCGGTGGTTCCTATGGGAACCTGGATACCATGAGTCTTAGACCAGGAAGAACTTTTAAAGGTCACGTCTCAGCCTTGCACCTCACACAGAAATCGCTTCTGCAATATGTGGACACAGGTTCCCAGATTCTACTTGATTACTCTCAGGAACAGGAGGCTCATGCCTTTGCAAGAACAGTCCAGCCTGCTTTGGACAGGTCTGCTTCTCAGCATGTTTTCCTTTCACTGGTTAATGGTCATCCCTGTGTTTAGGAAATGAAAAACTGAAGGCTAACCTCCACCTGCTGTTCAGGTTTGGTTCTCTGGGATCTGCCCTCTTCTAAGAGTTTTCCACATCAAGCAGACTTGTTTCTACAAACATTTCTATTATGTTTTGAGTTTTGAACCCTTCACCTTCCTTGTTCCCTTTCCCCAAACAAACCTCTGCCTGACTCTGCTCCCCTTAAAACCTGGCACAGAGAGCAAAACAGACTTTGTCTAACTTGTAGATACTCTGTTGCTTCCCACATTATTATTCCATTAATCCGGTTACAGGTTAGGATTTCTAGAGCTCTCTAGGACCTAGCTATAGTACATCTTTGGGTCTCAGAACCTAAAACCCAGCAAGTGGCAGCATCCAAAGGGAAGGGGCTTGGACCTCAATGGCTGAGTCCTCAAGTTTCCCCAAACTGGCTGCACCCTGTAGCAGCTGTAAGACCTTGGACAAGTGACTTCTCTCATCCTCAGTGTCTACGTCTGTACAATGGGGGTGGTAACATGTTATAGGCCTCCTAGGGTTTCTGTGAGGATTCAGTGAGATAATACTTGAAGGTACCTGCCATGTGAAAAGCCCTCGACAAAGACTGGCTGCCGTTATGGCTATGAAATACTACTCTCCCTCTCCCTTCATTCTACACCCACTACGGAGCATACACAGTACATCTGGCAGGAGTTAGAAATGCAGGGGTAAATTACACCATCCCCCTGCTCAAGGGTATCTTGGTCTCGGGGACTGTTATACAAACAGACAAAGCCAAAAAGAACTGGGAGGTATGAGCAGGTGTTTGGGAACCCAGAGGAGGGAGCCCCATGTCTGCTGGGGTGGCCCAGGAAGGCTTCCTAGCCTCAGCAGATCCTTAAAGGACTGTGACAGGTGGATGGCAACTGAGTGCAGAGGGGTTGATAGAGAACAGATGCGTGTACAGGCACAGAGTTATAAGAACATGGTTCTACATCAAGGAAGATGTCAGTGGTCCAGAGTAGCAGGACCAGGATGCCAGTGGGCGGGGGGGGGGGGGGGGGGGGGGGGGGGGGCGGGGGTGCTTGCTGGGCCGTGAGAGGAGGAGGAGATAAACAGAAATGAGCCTTGGCAAGTGGATCCATCACTTATTAGACCCTCAAATAAAAGGGCGGGCCTACTTTGTGCTGGGCACTGTGCTGGGCACAGGAGATAGTGGTCAGAAGACAGACAAGGTCTGTGCCTCCATGGAGCTTACACACCAACGTGGCCTTGTATGTCATGCTGGGCAACAGAGGGTTAGGACATAGCAGGCTGTATGTTCCAAAGATGACCACAGCAATATCTCCTGCTCCATCCACATGATCTTCAAGGTGACCTTGCCACCCTCCCATTGAGAAAGAGGATCCATGCCCCCTCCTCCTGAATCTGGAGGGCTGACTGCTTTGATGAACCCAGAATGGTGATAGTGACACTCTGTGAGGTCTGAGGGCAGGTGATAAAAGGTGATGCAGCTTCACTTTGATCACTGTAACACTCACCTTTGGGAGCTCTGAGGACCCAGGTAAGAAATCTACCCTTCCTAGGGCCTCCATGTTGTGAAGTAGCCACGTGGAGAGGTCATGAGTGTCCTACCTTTAATTTGTCCCAGGCCAGTTATGTGAGTCAACAAGCTCTGGAATGACCTGGACCCCCAGGCATCAAGCCAGCACCAGCCCTGGTGGCTCCCAGCTGAGGCTCTAGACGAGGTAGAGCAGAGACCAGCCCTCTCCCCTCTCACTGTACCTGTCCTAATTCCTGATGCAAAGACCCCATGAGCACACGAACATGGTGGATTCAAGCAGCTAGGTTTTGGAGTCATTTGTTAATCAGCAATAGAAAATAAAACAGAGTTTATACGGAGAAGGCAATGTGGAGCCAGGTGATAATGTGATCAGGTCTACACTCTAGAATTTTCTAACTGAAAGGTGGGCCAGATCTGTTGGATGGGCATTGAGATCAGAGGCAAGGAAAGCAAGGAAGGCCTGACTGCAGTCCTCTGGGGAGAAATATGAGCAAGGAGACTAGAAAACATGGCAGGAGAGGCCAAAGAGACAGGATCAGCCAACTTAGTGTCGACCTTCCAGGGACAAGGGAATGAAAAGTCTGAGAGCCTTCCAGGTTCCAGCTGTGGAAGAGAAATGGATGTGGAAACACGGGAGGAGAAGCGAGTTTGGGGGTAAGACGAGGAGTAGATTTTTAACATGTTTACACAGCTTTAGTGAGAACCCTGAAACACGGTGGCTACGTTCCTGTGTGGTGGTCAGCCTGGCTGCCTAACCCACCCGCTCCATGACCTCGGGCAGGTTACTGCCCTCTTGCGGTGTCCTCGTCCGGAGAACAGGCGGAAGACCTGTTAGTTAGCGAGGCTGAACTGAGACAATGCATACAAAGTGCTGCAGACAGGGTTTGGCATTCAGAAATGCCCATAAACGGTAGCTGCTCCTATTCCTATGATCACAATGATCGTGATTACTAACTAGCTTGCAGATGTGGTCAGAGGCTAGGCAGGTTCTTTGAATCCAGAGGGCCCGGCTGCAGGACATTAATGAAGGCTGTTCCCACGGAACCGCACACGTATCCCTGGTGAATGGTTTATTCAACCATAAAGTCTGTGTCAACTTCCACAATAGCTGCACCAGCCTGCAGAGGCGTGAGGGAAGCCAATCTGTTAGCGGTCCTCAATTTCGCTCTCCCTCCCTCTCTCCCAACTCCATGGTTGAGTGGTTTTAATTAACAACTCCCGCAGAGTTAAAGCAAAAGTCACTCGATTAATAAAGCTCTCACTCGCCACGCATGGTTCTCAGGTCTCCAGGTGGCGCTGAGCTTGTAATTGTGTATTTTGTTTGGGTTCGCAGTGGGTGGGGGCTCTTGAGAGTAGAATTTCCTCGGAGAAGTTCAGGTTCCCCATCTGCAGAGACTGGAAGCGCAGGCGACGGACACACCCAGCTCCACGAGCTTTAACAGCAAAAGCCGTGCTGTAGGGAGGCTCCTCGGTCAGTCACCGTGCGAAACGGGCTCCGGAGCAGAACCTTCCTGCCTCCGACCACATCATTGGTTCTCATTTCCGACACCCAAGGAACCGGTTTTGCCCCCATTTACTTTCTGCACAGGCACCCGGGGAATGTTGACACAAGTGTTTCTCAGGCTGCAGTAGAGACCTGGGGTGTTTAATTGAAATGAAACACATAATAATGCTTTCGAGGCAAAGAAAAGTATCCATCTTGGCCGCGGCCCCGCCAGCCTGGCCATCCTGTGGTCCTTGTGCAAGCATTCCCCAAGCATTTTCAAGCTCCCATGCAACGCAGCCCTCTGCGCCTCACCCTTCGGAACGCCTCCTTTTAGCTCTCATTACGGCTCCTTAAAATGGCACGGGGGTTAGCCAGGGCCTCCGATGTCCAGAAGGTGCCCACTCTTCCTTTCTGGCCTTGCCTCCCACCCATCGGAGCATGGGGTCTAGCTACAGTGAAAAGCCACACTGCAGAGTTCTTGGAGCAAGGGCTGTGAATTCTGCCCGGTTGAACACGTTCTAGCAGTTAACTACCTGTGTGACCTGTTCAAGCAACGTAACCTCTCTGATCTTGGTCTCCCAACCGCAGAAGGAGAACGAAAAACTGCCCCTCTCTCAAAGAGCTGGTCTGAAGAATGAGTGAGACATTACACGTAAAGAGTTCAGCCCGGGGCCTAGCATATAACAGGGACTGCAACGCAGTTTCGCTGCCAGGAACCACAGGACAGCTGCTGCGGGCCAGGCCGAAGGGAGGGCCTGTGTTAGCAGGCACTGCTGGGCCACTTCTTCCTTCAGAGCCAACACCACATTTATTCTCATCCCGTGTCTCTGACAACTTCACCCTTTAAACTTCGCTGTTCAAGTATGTGAGATTTCTGTTTTCAAAACTGATGACCGGGCGATTACAAGCACGAGGCTCTGGGGCCTGGGACCCGGATTCCGACGACACAGCAGAGAGAAACACAGACCCCCGTCTCCCACGCGTCCCAAGATCAAGAAGTGAACGGGGGCTTGGTTTACAGCTAGAAGACTCTGGGGACAGACGTGGGCCTCTCCTTAGACTGGGACTCTCATTTCACTTGGGGTCTCGAAAATCCTCAGCCCTCCAGAGCTGTCCATGCCGGGGTGTCTGTCTCATTCCTTAGCTATTTCGGGATTAAGAGGAAAGCTGGAAACCTCCATTTCTCAGGGAGATTTCTTATCAGGACCCTGGGGATTCTGGAAGGGATGCCATGGTTCTTGCAAGGCTGCATAGAGTTTTGCTTTGTGGTCACAGCCCAGGCAGGACGCGGCAGCTGGAGCCCTCTCGGATGTTTCTAGGGGCTGATGTGCTGCTCTTCGTCTCTGGGCCGCAGGTCAGCTGCCTCCTGACCCAGATGACTCATTCCCACTGATCATCCTGTAAGGCCTGCTTGCAGACGGTGACGGTTAATTTTATGTGTCAGTGTGCTAGGCCATGGTACTGAATATTTGGGCAAACACTAGTCTAGATATCTCTGTGAAGGTACTTTTTAGAGGAGATGAACATTTAATTCAACAGACTTTAAGGAAAACAGATTATCCTCTAGCAAGTGGGTGGGCCACATCCAATCACTTGAAGGAAGGAAAGAATATCAGTTGATATTCCCCAGGGAAGAGGGAATTCTACCTCCAGGCTGGCTTTGGACTCAAGTTGTAAAATTTCCCTCTGGAGAACCCCAATACACAGACCAATTCGGGCCCAGTTGGCAGACTTGTGGTCACTGTACTCAGGACTAAGAAATAGCATGAGATCATCTCAGTGAATATTTTAAGTACAGTAAAGGATGGGGAAGGCAAGTGGATGCAATAACTCTGAGAAGCTGAAGGGAACTACCATTCTGTGTGTCAAACTATCTCCTTACTTCCTCACCACACACCTGAGGAGAAGGTTACCATTTAACAGATGGAAAACAGGCTCAGAAAAGGCAGCGATTTCCCCCAGGACACACAGATGGCAAGCAAGGACGGCGAGGCCAGGTCTTCTGACTCCACTTCTGTCTTCCATGACCCCATGACCCCCGAGCAGCATCATGGGAGGATCATGAGTGCTCAACAAAACTGCAGTTTCTTATCTTGATCTGAGCACAGGCACATATGGCCTATTTTTTTTTTTTTTTTTTTTTTTTTTTGAGTCTTTCAACATGGGCTTACTGTCCCAGGGCCAAATCCTCCCAACCTCATCCAAATGTTTCTTCTCATATTCACCTCAACTCGAACTTGGTATCCTCCAACCTTGCCATCATAAATCTGTTGAGCGGCTCCGTAGCTGCTGCCCCTTGAAAAATAACTGGGAAGGGTATTTTTTCCCAGTGATTTATATGCTTATGATAAAAACTTATATATATGGACTGGGTTTTCTAGAGGGAGCTACACGAAAAAACATAACAAAACTGTGCAAGAGCTTCACAGGACAAGGGGACCTCAGGGTCCCTCGTGACACCTCGGTTCTCCCCATTCCTGGCACATCTGCGAAGCGCTGAGCAGAGAAAGAGGAGCCTGCAGACCAGAACACATCTGCAAGGGGTTGGTCCTGAAGGAGGCGACAGACTAGCCAATTAATGTCCAGCAAAGTGACAGAGGCACCGAGTCACACTGAAATTCCAGAGCACCAAGAGAAAGAAACAACAGAATGCCAGGCCACCTTTTTCATCTCTTCCATGGGCTTAAAACCATTAAGTAACAATTTTCCTTATTCGTAAAGTGTAAACAATGTCATGAAAAGCTAGGGTCTGGGGGTTACGATGCTCAGCATACGGAAGGGGTGCAATACACCCCCGCCACCCACCGAGAGCTGGAAGATGTTTCTCCTGTCTGTGTAACTACTTCTCAATAAATGTGAGCTCACAGATCCCAAGTTTATCTTGAGGAGAACCTGTCAGGACCAAAAGTGAACCCCCAAAATAACGAGAACCAGATGGGGCAGCCCTAAGAACAAGTTTCGTCCGTCCTACCCCAGAGTACAGCCTGGGACCAAGGAGATAATTGTTAAATGTTTGTTGATTTGAAATAACGAAAATACAGAGTCTCTCCATAGGGTTGATTCCCAAGGTGGAATCTCTCTGTTAAACACCCAGGGCCAGCCTGAGTCATGCCCACATGTCCCCATGTTGACATTGCTTACCAATGAAGAGCCCTGCGAAGGGCAGGAAGTCTACCTCGACAGGCAGCAGGCAGTCCAGAGGGTGGGAAGGAAAGGAGGGAGTGCCTTGCTCAGTCTGACTCACCACAGCAGGGTTTGCAAACCCAGCACAGCGACTGTCTGTCTGTCTGTCGGCTGGAGTGTTTAGGGGTATTCATATTTGTCATGTGAGTGTCAGTTACAGTCTCATCGCAAACCCCATCCACTGTAAGGAGAGGGTGCCCCGGGGCTGGCAATGAGTAAGGGTGGGAGAGAATGAAATACACTGAGTGCTCTCACCCTGCACCAGGCACGGAACTAGGTCGTATGCGTACACCGTGTCCCATTTAATCTTGGCGGCATCATCATCATCATGAGGATGAGTGGGAGGAGCTGTAACACCCAGGCAGGGTACCAGCACTTCGCATGTGTTGGTTATCTCATGACAGCAACTCCAGGCATGTTATTCTCATGTGCAGATGGGGGAAGCTGGCTTTCCAGAAGGAGGAAGTGAGGACATAAAAGGCCCCTGCTGACTTATTCTATTCTCAGGTCCCCCCAGGAGCCCCCACATCATGCCTCTCAATGCTAACATTTATTGCCTCCCGCCTTGTGCTAGAATTAAGTGCTGATGCACAAGGAGCCTCCGCCACTGGGCCCCATGCTTCTCCGGGGCAAGTCTGGGAAGGCTGTGGGATTGGGGTTTTCCCCAAATTCCCGGAATTACAGTCCACAGGCTGCTCTGCTTAAACATTCAGCCAGCCCTGGTCTGGGGCTGGGCTGGGCAGTCCCTGAGGCCTGAGACAGTCAGAGGGACTGGGTGGGTGTCAACAGGAAAGAGGGAGCACTGGAAACGGACTGAGGGTGCTGAGGACAAAGGTCAACTACTTCCCAGCTGGTTTCAGCAGAGGCTGCAACCAGGAAATTGTACTTGTCTCTCTGACACCTTCATGCTCCTTGTCAAATGACCCCATGTCAGGCTGAATCAATGTGAAAAGTCCCTCGAACCCTCTGTGAATCTGTTCCCAGGGCCTCAGCCTCACATAGAGCCACGTCCCCGCTCTCTGGACCCTGATAGCTTCTGACCGAGCCCACCGGCTCCCGTCCTGACTCTCCAATCCTTCCCAGGCACCATTCTCGGGAAAACATGCCCCACGTCCATGTTCTCATGCCCTTGCTTTTGACCTTGGTCAGCCTGGGCACTTGTTCACCTTTCAAGATGCTGTTGCTGCTAGTGGACCTTATGGTAGTGACATCCACCGAGTGCTCTGTCCCGGCACAATCTCTCGGGAGCCCCACAACTCCCTGGTGAGAGGGGCCCGGGGTATTTAATAGCTTGCTCCCGCACACAGGCTAGGAGTGGTGTTGCCAGCCCCAGAATCCAGCTTGAGCTCCACAACCACACTCTTCCCACTGCCCATACCGCACAGTAGGCTCTTTATTTTCTGTCAGTTCTCCCTACAGAATTCACTGATTCCCCCACTGATCCCTGCAGCTCAGCACTCCTGTAGCGAAAGACACACTTCCTTTCCATGAGCTCCTGTCCGAGGTATTAGAACTTGGGGACTGGGTCTTGTTCATTCCCCTTGGGCTCAGTGCCTTTGGCATAGTCTCTAGTACACAACAAACTCAATAAACACTTTCAAATGGAATTTTACTGCCTTTTGCCTGGAGCCTCCTCGGAAGGCAGGCCAAAGGAATGGCTGCCAGGTCCCAGGAGAGCCCACGCTTTAGGACCAGGAGGGTGTTGGCAAGGGTCGGAGGGTGAGCAGCCCCTTTAGGGCCCACTCAGGAAGGGCTGAGGCCTGACTTTCCTCTCCCAAAGCACCCACGTTCCCTTCTCCTTTTCCTTCCCCACAGGATTCAAATCTCAAAGCCACCTTGGAAGTTCAAGGCAGGGCCGAAGCCTGGTTTCCTGAGAAGATGAGACACCCCTTTTTTTCTCTCTTACCCGTAACTCACTAGGCCAGTGATGGCGAACCTTTTGAGCTTGGTGTGTCAACATTTTGAAAAACCCTAACTTAACTCTGGTGCTGTGTCACATATAGAAATTTTTTTGATATTTGCAACCATAGTAAAACAAAGACTTATATTTTTGATATCTATTTTATATATTTAAATGCCATTTAACAAAGAAAAATCAACCAAAAAAATGAGTTTGCGTGTCACCTCTGACACGCGTGTCATAGGTTCGCCATCACTGCACTAGGCTATTAGTTATGAGTGGCAGTCTGAGCTGCCCATGTCAGGGTGGGACCATACTTCATTTCTCCATGGGGCTGTTGGCCAATAAATCTTTTTTTCAGTCCCAGTCTCTGCCTGCTAAATCCATAGTCACCAACAGTGGTGAGGGTAAGTGAGAGAATGCTGGATACTCTCTCCACTTTGGGGCATGTTGTGAGCTCAGTTGTTCTTTCTCCTCTGATAAAAGTGCCTCTCCAGCTGCCGATGAAGGCCAATACATTTCTCACACTCTGTCAATCAAGGGGGCCCACTGTGAATGCAAGAAGAAGCGGACCACTGATGCCTCCCCAGCTGTCGGGGACGACCGAGACTGGTAGCCGGAGCCATTTCTCTGCCACACTGCCCATGTCTCATGACATCACAGCCACGCAGGGAGAGCTGCCACTGGTTGTGCAACACTTGGAGAGATTAATCCTGCCCCATGCATGACTCCCTATTCTTGCTTACTCTCCCCACAGAGCTGCCTGTGAAAACAGGGCTCATTGTATTTGCCTGGGATATTTAACACCAAGGAAAATATCAGACAGGAAGTGGTGTTTATGGTTTCTGTGAATTCGTACATCGGTAAGACCTGTCAGTGAGAAACCACTGAGGGGAGAAGAGGGAAATAGAAAGACTCCTTGACTAGGGCCTGGCCCAACCCCATCTCCAACGTACTGGGCTACTCTGGGCCTAGAGGCTTCTTATTGTAGCTCTAGTGAGAGAGAGGGAGAGAAAGAGAGAGAGAGAGAAGGAGAGAGTTTGAAGAGGATGGCAGTGTATTAGGGCCAAGTGACTTGCCCAAGGCCCTAAAGATTTGTCTTCAGAGCTGAGTCTTTACCTTCCCACGTCAGGTACACCTTTCTAACCCCAGAGGCCCACCTGGCAGTTGGCTGACTGGCAACCTGGAGTTCATAAGCCTTCCCAGAGCTGCACAAGCCAAGACCACTTCAGAGGGAACCACCCAGAGAAACAAGAGCCCCTCCTGTCAAATCCCAGAGCTGCCCGCCACGCCCTGTGGAACCCGCCGTGACCCGGCGCCTTCCAGGACGGCTTTGCCTAAAATCATTTGTCTTGGCTCCGGGGTGCATTTTTGGCTGTTAGGAGTTTCTGGCTTCCTCTCCTTCCTATCAATTTGCCAGGAACAACAGCCTGTCAAGGTCGCTTCAGGTCTGGCCTGGGAAGGCCATGAGAAACAGTCACCAGATAAGAAAGCCTTTCTTGCCAGCGGTGCCGCATGTTTGATTCACAGGCTGCCTGCTGTGTACTCTGCTGAGTTGGTGACAAACACCTCGCACATCTGTCCCATCGCATTCAATGGATGAAGAAAGAGAAGAACAGAGGCACTTCCATCTCCATGACCCCGTGGCACATGGTCCACTCTCCGAGCTGCCTCTTTTCTGTACTGTCACTGTCCGGCTCACTGGGACTGAGGTGGTCCAAGGTCTGGAATAATGAGACAGTATAAAACAGGGCCAAGGAGAGGAAGAGTACGTCGCTGGGCCCCAAGCTCAAGGGGCTTCCATCTTAGGCACATATTCATCCAGAGGCAGGCGACTGGTCTTGGTCCACTGAAGGCCAGGTGTAGCGTCCATTCAGCAAATATGTGTTGACTACTAATTAAGGAACAGGCAGGCACTGGGCCAGCCAATGATGATACGCAAGCATCCAAGATAGATTTGACTTAACCTTTAAGGGCTTGTAATGGGTATGGGCTCCCTTCCTCATAATCAGTGCACTGAGACCGTCTGAAGATGTTGTATGGGTGCCTTGTTTGATTTTACACGCACGCACGCACGCACACACACACACACACAGATGTTTATAATAATGCTGAGGTAGTGCTACCGGTGCTAATGATGGGCATGTTAAGTGCCACAGGAGCCCAGAGGAAAGAATCGCTGCCTCTGCTTGGACAGAATGAGGAAAGGCTTCCGCAAGGAGGCGACCTGGTAGGCAGTCATGAAAAGGCAACCCAAGCACAGAGTGCTGCACATGTAAGTGATGCCTGGAAGCATGAAATGCCTTGTTATGGATTAAACGTCATGTGTTGAAGTCCCAACCTCTAATATGATGGTTTTAGGAGGGAGGACCTCTGGGAGGTGACTGGGTTTGATGACGTCATGATGGGATTGGTGCCCTCATACGAAGAGGAAGACACACCAGAGCCCCCTCTCTCCGCCACGTGAGGACAGAGTAGGCCGGAAGGAGGCTCTCTGTGGAGCCCCACCGTGCTGCATGGCGATCCTGGACTTCCCGCCTCTAGAACTGTGAGAAATGAGTCTGCTCTGAGCCCGCAGGCTATGGTATTTCGCTAGGGCAGCCCAAGCTGATAAAGACATACCCTGACATGTTTATGAGCTACCAGAACTTCAGCAAGGATGGGTTCCTCAGCTGCTAAGGCACTGAGTCTCCCAGCAGGCACCAGTGTGCACACGGTCCCCGTTGACATAGGAATCCCTACCACGCGGCAGGGATGACGTCAGCCATTACAATGTCAGCATTGAAGCCCAACTTGTTCAAAACCCCACTTTCTCTCCCACACTAGACTACTCAGCAGGCTACGTTCGGAAGACAAGCCAACTATTACAATGTCCATTTCCTCGGGCCCTCAGTGGTAAACCCATGTAAGGACTCTTAGAGTTAAAAGCATCAAAACCACAGCGTCACATCCTCTATTGGCCACTAGGTGGAGCTATGTGTCGCACCAAAAGACACCAGAGGTGAAGCTGATTTCCCCAAGTGTTCTGCAAATAGAACCACTGAGTGTCACAGCTGGTGGTGGCAAGTGATGTAAGCCCAGGTCCTGTGAGGGTAGGGCTGCAGAATAGACCATTCACAAAATAATTATTAGGTACCTATTTGTACCAGTCTCTGAGTTTAGAAAAATAATGGGCACTGTTTGCCTTCTAGGACCTACACGTTTGGAGTAGGAAACATACGTGCGCCCACATGTGTGCACACACACACTGCACATTTCTTGAGCATCTCAGACTCTGTCAGGTGCTTTTCAAGTCTTATCTCTAATTCCCAAAGATTAAGAACTTGTTCCAGTTCAGGTGGCAGAGCCAGGACTAAAACTCAAACCTGTTTGCCTCTAAGACCACGCTCTTTCCTCAGCACCGTCCAGCCCCTCTCAAACAGTTTCCCACACAAAGTGAAAGGCTCACCCACAAGGTTGGCTGTAAACCAAAGCCACCAGGAACGCGCGAGGCAGAGCTAACTCTGACTGGGAAAGTCAGGAGGGCATCACAGAGGTGGTGTTTATTTTAGGGTCAATCCGATGGGCTTGATGGGAAAGGAATTCCAGGAAGGAAGTGGCATGTCCTGATGGCACAGAGGTTTGCAAATGCAGGGAAGAGCCTTCTGTGATGAATAGCAGGTAGCCTAGAGCAATGGGGTATGTAGGGATGTGAAGAGGGATGTGACCAGGGCTAAGGCAGAGAGGGTGGCTGAGGGAAGGATCATAAAGAGCCTCCCATGTTCTGTTAAGATGTTCAGATGTGTTCCCACAGGCAATGGGAAGCCATCAAAGGGGCTTGGACAATTATCTGGTGCTAAATGTAAATGGTCATTTTTTTCCAGGAGGGGATGTATATTCATACTTTAGAAGATTATACAGCTCAGTGCCTCCTTGGAAAAGAAAAACAATCATCTCTCCAAACATATGGGTGCTAAGTCTGTCCCCTTCATTTTATTCTGCACCATATGTCACCCTGAATGCTTAGAAGATGAGTAGATGGGTTGACTTCACAGATCAAAACTTTGTAAGAAATATCTTCATCTGTTATTTTAAACTTTTTCCCACTCACTACAGCCAAAGCCCAATTTACTGATCTAATAAAGGTGGCAACTTGTAAAGTACTTAGACACGACTGGCACACACAGGGAGTTAATTTACACACGTGCACACATTCCGCACCAGGTTCTTATTAATGTCATTTCAGCCCCACCTCGGGTAGACCTGAATGATACAGACAGACATACGTGCGTACTCTACCGTGGAGACAATGCACTGCAAAAAATAACTGTTACCCCAACTGGAGGTATGGTATTATTTTAAAAACAAAGGTCATAGGTTTTCAGAAACTAGAATTTACTTCCACACCAGGCTTTCTAAATAAACTTGCTGTAAACTTTTACAAGAACTCTTTTCAAAGACCCTCCTCAGGGGTTTATATATTACTCATACATCAAGGCTGTCCCCACTAAGCCAAACACATATCTGGATGAAGACTTGAATCATTTCATTGTTTCCAAGCGCCTGGCTGTTTGAGGTTGATAAGATACCTAGACCCTGTCTGAGACTCTGTGGCTTTATCAGATACCATGGGCCTGGTGCATGAAATTCGAGCATGGGGGTGGGAGGGTGTGTGTGTGGGGGGCGGGGGGAAGCGAGGTCCCTCAGCCAGCCTGCACCCTCTCCAATCTGGGACCCCTCGGGGGATGTCCGACTGCCGGTTTAGACCTCATCCCTGTGGGATCTCTCTCCCAATGTGGGACTGCTGGCTCCTAACCACTCACCTGCCTGCCTGCCTGATCACCCCTAACCGCCTCTGCCTGCCTGCCTGATGCCTCTAACTGCTCCCCTGCTGGCCTGATCACTCCTAACCACTCTCCCCTGCCGGCCTGATCACCCCTAACTGCTCTGCCTGCCTGCCTGATCCCCCCTAACCACCTCTGCCTCAGCCCTGCCACCGTGGCTTGTTCAGAAGGATGTCTGGAAGGACATCTAGAAGACGTCCAGTCTACCTGGTCTAATTAGCATATTACCCTTTTATTCGTATAGATTTGCCATTAATCAGATGCAACCTCACAGAGAAACCTAACTGTAGAAGGTTAAGGACCATGTTAATGACCGTGCTTCCAGGCGCAGCAAAGCGGATACCGTGCCCAGGGCCACAGAGCTCACAAGGGGCTGAGCGGGCTTTAAGCTCCCAGCGTCTGACATCGGCTGTTTTCTTTCCACTACGCCGATCGCCTAGGTAATATGACTTATTTCGCAGATTCTGAAGCAAAGGCTAAATGACCAGTCCTTCAATATCTACAAGCCTGTCATGTGTATCAAAGGAAAAAGGAATGAGTACAAAGGACATTCAGTGGCTTGCCCTGGACTCAGCATGTGAAGCAAACTGATAACGTAGCCCCCAAAGCAAACACTCGCATGCATTCCCGCAGAGTGGAGTCATGCTTAGCTCGCGTTCTGGAAGGTCACAACCAGGAGGAGCATTAAGTGCCATCTGGGCCATCTCTCTTCCTTTGGGCGGTAAATTTCCACATTAAGAGAATGCTAGAAGAAAAACCAGACTGGAGTTCTTTAGTTTCAGTAATTGGGTGGTTTGCTTACACGTCCGCACTGTTATCTACACTTGCTCTGAGAGCTAGCTCACTTGGTAAAGAAATGTAAGCTTCCCAGAGCAGGAGCTGAAAGGTAAACATCCGTGCCTGTTAGCAGGGGTGAAGGCTCTGGTTTGAGTAGCCAAGGACTAGGACTTTCTCACCAAGGGTGAAGCTTTGAGTGCTTCAATGTCGCCACCTTGTGGAAACTGTCAATACTACATCAAAATCAACACACCATCTATTGGGGAGTCAGAGACAGATCCAACAGTAAAATAAACTCTATTACAGGATATGAAAATCGCAAAGTAACCTGAAAACTCCTTGGTCGTATATGACAGTGAGATGTGATAATGATAACCTTGAGGCCATTCTGGGTTCCAAAAGTCTTCTAATTAATAATGAAAAGATTAAATCACAGGCAGCTTAATTTTAGTAATAGGCATAGGTTATTGTAGGTTTACAAAAAACTAGAAACACAAAATGATGCCCTACGGTTAACGTGATCATTTCATCAGTCCATCAACCTTCCCAGCCATCTGGATGGCAGAAACTTGTTAGGTTATAAGGGTTTGGTGGCTCTCGTCATCCAAATTTTCACTACAGGATGGTTCTAAAGTAACAGGCAGAAAGCCAAAGCACCTCTATGTCTAAACTTTTAATTAACTCAAAGAACATTTCTAGTCAGACCAGTAGAGCTAAGCAAAAGTAAATTAATTTTGAAATGAATTCCAGTTGTGCTATTTCAATACAGCAATGAGATACTGGGCACGATGGTGCGGCACAGTGGCTAAGGAGCAGGGCTCTGGAGCTGCTGGGCCTGGGATCTGCCTCTTAACTACTACAGGGCCTTGGGCAAGTTAATTAATTTTCCCGAGCCTCAGTTTACTCATCTACAAAATGGGGATTGTGATATCTCCTACCTCGAAGGATTGCTGTGAAGACAGAAGAAGGTAATATACATAAAGCACCTAGCACAGAGCTTGGTACATAGTGGGAGAAAGAACTACTATTCAATTATGAAACTATTAACTCAACCATGGGTTCTTGATCACTGTTCATGGAAATGAGTGGCACAAGTGTTATGCCTGATTTTTATTGTCAATCATTTTGGCTGCTAGAATGCTAGAAGAGGGAAAGATCTTGGAAAATTTCTGTGCAAGTGAGGGGAACAGATTAAGTCTCAGGCAAGTGGAATACACAGATGCATCTTCGGTTCACACAGCGATCGGGGAGTAGAGCCAAGAACAAGAGGGAGGCCTAGGACTGCACATGGTCACAGCGTGGCTCAGGCAGCAAGCAGCTCATTACAGAGAGGTTGGGTTTGTTCTGTCGCCCATGAATCCATGTGCTGTTCAATTCAGCAATATCTGTAAGCTCCCAGATGTATAATACACTGTGCATTTGGCAGTGCACAAGCCAGACAATGTCCTTGCTTCCTGGAGCTTATTATTGCAAGCAGGAGGGGATGGGGAGACCATAAAATCTAAACATAATCAAGGTAATTTGAAACAGTGATAAGGTTTCAGAGGAACATAAGACAGGGTGATGGGGAGGACAGGGTAAGGGGCAAAGCTACATAAACTACTTCAAGTTGAATGGTCCAGGTGGGCTCCTACAAAGAGATGTCCGTTGAGCAACAAGAAGGAACCGACCATGCAAAGATGTGGGGAACCGAATCCAGGCAGAGAAACAGAGGGTGCAAAGGCACTGTGGCAGGAAAGAGCTTGATAAGACTGAGGACTGGAAGGAACAGCTACAGCAGGGGAAGCAGGGGGTGGGGAGGGTGGAGAACCGTGCGATCTAAGAGTCAGGTAAGAGCCAGATCCCGTAGGACCAGGTAGGCCATGCTGAGGAGGCTGGACTCCACCCTGAGTGCAGGGTTTTGATTAAAGAGCTGACACCGTGTGGTTTGTTGTCAAGTGTCTCTCTGGCTGCAGGTGGAGCCTTGCTAGAGCCTCCCAGTGAGGACTGCCAAGCCTGGACCACGGCCCAAGTCACGTGATTCTTCCCAGAAGGTTCCCCTCTGCACCACACAGCCTTGGACGTGGACCGCAGAAAGCGAAGTAGGCAGTTTGATGGGCTCCAGAGAACTTAAAGTGCTGCCAACACAAATAAACAAACACACACTAGGTGCCAAGCCTTCTCCCGCTCTGTGAAGAGAGAAACCCCAAGGACTCACCCGCTGGTGATGTCGTCCGTCCGGATGTTCTTGCTGAGGACGTCCCCATCGCTCATGTAGCCGGGGGCGTCCACGCTGAGGCCCTCCAGGTCCATCTCGTCTCCGGCCTTGTCAGAGACGTCCACGTGGCACACGCTGCTGCCCCTGGACGCCAGCTGCCTCCTCAGAGGGGCAGGGTACACATAGCGGCCCGACTCGGTGTTGATGAACCGGCTGGCGTTGGCTCGAGGCGGGTACCCATTGCCCATGGAGGGGGCGTCTCCTGCTTGGAGCCGAGGGCTGGACTGGCCGAGTCTCCAGGACAGAGGAGTGGGCCTGCCCGTCAAGCTGAGGATGCTGCGCCCGCTGACCTCCGTGGTGACGTTGGTGTCAAATGTGGTTTCTAATGTGCTGCACACATAAAGGCCACCTTGGGTTAGAGCCCACTGCGCCTAGAATCCTTTGCAGCTTATATGTTCTTTAATGTTTTTAAAATCATGAACGATTCCCCGTACACAAGACAGGATCAACACCAGGTGCCCATGGACCACCCTCTGTTAGAACAGAACACAGGAAGATGCGCACCCACACAGCATTCGGGAAAGCCCAGTGAAGGCTGTTCTCACCAAAACACGGCACAAGGCACTCGTGACCATGACCTTGATTCAGTGACCTTAGCTACTGGAATTGTCTTTCTAACTCAGGAAGGGACATGGAAAATGCTGCCCTGATAGCAATGGGCACAGAGGTCCCCCGCTGGGATGCTGCCTCACAGCTCCCCCTTTCCAAGGGCAGGATGCACCTGCCCCTGTGCAGCGCCTAACACCAGACCTCCGCCCCTCAGCCTCTCCTGACCGAGCAGGCGGGGGCAGCCTTGACCTTCTAACTCTCTCAGGTTCATTTCCCCCACATGTTGGCTTCTACATTTTGCCCCAAATGACAACTAAACCTGGGGCAAAGGGCTGGAAAGAGTGGTTCGTGCTTAGGCTTGAGGTCACATCACTTGGGGAATAAACCAAAGTGCAAGGGTCCCTGGCACCGGGAAGACTCTTTTGCAGTCCCCTGTGCTTCAGCCCCGACACAGTCAAGACAGGCGGGGCACCTCCTCAGAGCTGCGTGGGGTCTCCCACTGCGCAGAGCGAACGGGGGTCTTCCTGGCAGGAGAAAACACCGAGCTGTCCCTTCTGTCATCATCATCCTAATCCACGCCAAGGAACCCACAGTCAGCCCGTTTCAGTGATTATGGTGGAGACTTAGGGGCGTTTCATATCTAATCACAGAGTCCCAGGGTCCAATGCGTGGCCCCATGCAATCAGAAAGCTAAAGGCTTAAGGGGCCCCTTGAACTTAAACGCCAAGTTCACTCTCCTCTGGAAGAATCAAGTTGTTTGGTGCTTCCGCTGCCTTTGTTGCTCTCCGATCCTGCCCTGCAAGTGGCCTCACTATCTGTAGGCCAGGGTCCCCCTAAAGTTTGGGCCCTGGTCTTACTTAAGATGGAACCCACAGTGCTTCATCTCGAGCTGCCAAAACAGCGGGCAGCAGGGAAGCCCTGCTGTCTCCTTGCTAGTTCACGTATCAAAGCGACTGAAGCTGAGAAGCAAAGGAGAGCCTGGGAGATGAGGTGGCAGGGGAGGGGGGGGGGGGTACCTAGGACATGGCTTTGATTACCAAAGCCAGACACAGGCGGTAAATCGCCATCCTGCCAAAAGCTTGAAGGGTGTCCTAGGGTTGCATCCTTTTCAGCTTCTTGCTCAGCAATGAAAGCAACCTGATAAATGTTTCCAAGGTAATGCTAGATTTCATCCAACAAAATCACTGTTCAAACACGACCATGCATTTTTATAAAGGTGACCTTACATGCCTTACACGCGTGCATGACTAACAACATTACAGAGTAACGACGATCAGAAGACGGGGCAGGAATTCGAGTTATTCACTTTATCGCTCAGGTCAAATGCAGTTCACCTGCTCGTGTCGACAGCACAGCGTAGTTTTGGGAAATGCACGCAAAGTGGAATTTAAATGGAGCTGGCTGAATGGACTTAGCAACCTCCTACTTTGGGGAGGAATCTGTCCATACTAATTCTTGCTACTCACACTTCCCTTCTGCCCGCTGCATGGCATTCTTTGTCAATCCCAGCACATTTGGCAATCAACGTTATTTATTCCATTATTAGCCAACTCAGTGGCACGAACAAACACAGGAGAAGCTGTGTGACCATCAAGTTACCAGCTAGTTCAGTAAAGTAATTCACACTTCAGATACCTGTGTGTAACCTGAGTTCCCCGTAAACTGGACATGGTCTCCTCCAAATTCTGCCGCAGATCAGCAATGTTCTTCACTGTCCGCAGTCGCCGGGCCTCGGGGTCTTCCCCTGGAAAGATGAGGGTTAGGACTGTTTTAATTCCCAGCTAGATGGTGAACTTCATGGGAGCAGTAATTGTGTCCATGATGTAACTGTGGCCCATGCTCAGGGCCTGGCTCACCACAGGTGCTTCAGAAGGATTTGAGAATGAATGAGTGAATGAATGAATGAATGAATGAATATATGCCCAAAGGAGAGTGTTAAATCCAAGGAGAGAAGTGCTGCTTCTCCCTCTAAATCCCTCCTAAAATAAGTGATGTTTAGCTCGTGGGAGAAGCATAGAAACTAGTCTGAGACGTAAATACACTGTCACGCTGATTCCAATACAGACACGCACACATGAGGTCTGATTCCCAGGAGCATTTTCTGCTCAGGTGAAAGTGGGTGAGACATTTTGTCTTCTCATCCATCGGTGATACACACTGCTGTCTACCGGCCCTACGTGACAAAGGGACTTGGCGAGGCTAAGAGATCTGTATTTATTCATCATAAACATGTCTCCCGAGAGAGGTTTGCCTTTTCTTTATTATGTCGTCTTAAATTCTGGCTCTCCTACTCACCGGCTGTGGTATCATGGGGAAGGTGCCGACCCTCTCCATCCTCCTGATGCCGCTACCCTACAGTGAGGACAGTAATGGGACTGACTTTGAAGGACCACTGTGGGGACTAAATGGCACAGGGCTGGGGATCCCGGGGCACAGTGACCACCACCAGCTTCAACTCATGCCCATGACCGTTGGTGCTGCAGAGCAGGGAGCCACCAGGTAGACTCAGGGCCTTGCTTTGGGAGACAAGGGACTTCTGTTCTCTGGGCATGATTTTCCACAAAGTACGTGGCCCCGGAGGGGTCAAGTTGGCACGGGTGTCCCAGCAGATGCAGGCCACACAAGGCAGAAGCCATGTGCTCTCTCACAGTAAGCAGCCTTGCTTCGGCGCTCTGGCTGTTATAATATGTTTGGGCTTATGAGGGAAAGAGGAACAGGGGAATGACCACATAACGAGAGGGACCAAACATCTTTCCCTCAGAGAAACTTCAGGGGCCGCCGAGAAGACGGAAGAGCCACGATCAAGGGTCTTTAAACACCTGTGACCATTTCAAGTGTGAGGCAACATTTTTAAAGAAATCTCCATAGAGAATATGGTCTACACGGGCAGCAGAAAGTGGAATCTAAGTCAGATGCTAAGTAGGACTTCCAGCAGTTGTCATTAGCAGAACAATAGGCAGCTAAGAAATGTCATAGGATTAACCTTCTTTCTGAGACAGAAGACAAACCCCTTCAATTGTTCTTAGCACGGTGGTACCCAGAGGCTGGGGAATGGATTAAATAACAGTTATGTGACTTTATAGAAGAAATTTGCTTTAGCAAACTCTCTATACTTGGATTTGCAAGTGTTTTCAATTTTCTCCCTCTTTTTAACCAAGAAAAATTTGGAAGGCATTTTTTTCCCGCTCTTATCTGAAAAGTGATCAGACTTATACTTCCCACCCAATTCTTTAAAATACATCTATGTAGGTATGTGTTTTTGAATGAAAGCAGTGATGGAATGGCCCTGGAGGAATGTAATTGCATCGATCTCCCGGACCATAGTGAAACATCTGCTGCTGCCGGCGTGGCCACATTTCATCTAAGTAAGGCTGCCAACAAAGGTAAGATCCTACGGACAGCTCTAGGCCCTGCAGCCAACATTTATTATGAAACTAATGACCTTCATTAATTAGCTTAATCACACACAAAAAGTCTAATAATTATTGATCCATGTCCCTATTAATGACATGGTTACTTGTGTTAACTCTCCTTCAGAAATTCAAAGATCTTTGAGATGGGATGGCATCTCTCCTTTGCATTCAGTAGCCCCCACACGTTTCTATCGATGCCCAAGAGATATTTATTGTCCAGAAGACGTTTGGCCAGTGCAGGGCTGAAGAAAGAGCGTGGGCTTTGCATTCCGAGAGATAAAGGTCTGAATCGTGGCAGGGCTGCAGATTAGCCACTTGACATTGGACAAGTCACCTATTCTCTCCAAAGGACATCTGTGAAATGGGGATAAAATCCTTCCTTTCGAAGGGTAGGAGGGGGATCAGATGAGATGACACATAAGATATACCTGGCACAAAATGAGGGCTCGTTGGACTCTACTGTCCTGGTTCCCTCTTGGGGGTATCTGGGGGTCCTGCTGGGAAATGTGCACTTCCCGCACAGCCCTATATACACCAGATTCCAAGAGCGACACAGACATGCAAACTAGTAAAATCACTTGCTCTGCTTAGAGGGTCATGTTCTGAACTGTCAATTCTGCCTCCTTGGAAGATGCCTGAGTGTAAGATTCTCCCCAGCTCTCAGACCAAACAAAGTGATAATATACCTGGTAGTCATGCTCTAGTGTAGAGAGCAGGATCCTTTCAGCTCATGTAAAAAGATCATAAAAATTAAGCTATTCCACGTCTACCTGTACCTTTCACGTCTGCCAAGGGCAGCCCTCCCTCAAGTCATTGGCCATGATGGAGAGAACACCGCACATTCTGACCCAATAGGGCTGTGGTTAGAGATGTTGGGTGAGGGTGTTGAACATGGAAGGAACCTGGGATTCTTACTTGGAAGAGGAAGGCTTAAGGGACAAGCTGCTACATGGCAAAGATCGACATTGTCTGTGGGCTTTAGGAAGCTGGATTCTATCCAGGGATTAGAAATGTAAGAAAAAAGAACTCTGTTACCCATTAAAGCCACAAAATATGGAAAGGCTGCTTTATGAGGAATAATCTTCCCGTCACAGGAAATACCCAAGCGGAATCTGAAAGAGGAGTCATCAGTGAGTGACAGAAGGGATTCACAGTCTGGATAGTAAACAAACAGGAGTGTGTGGTTCCTCCAAACTCTACAATCCAAGATGCGGTCTTAACTGTAATGCTATGTACCTGACAAAGCACCTCGGGAAAATCCATCTGTTAGCATAAGCACAGGGAAGAACTAAGCAACTGATCAAACAGCCTCATAAAAGTCCATTCCTAAATAAACGCACCGTTCGTTTTCATTTCAAGGGATCAGTTATGGAAAAGTTAAATTCAACCCTGTTGGCACCATGCAGCGTCTCCACAAAATAATTCACCCCATAGTCACACACGCGAGGAGTCCTACTGCTTGAATGTAAAGACCCATGAAGAACTGTTCATTAGCCACCAACACCATTCAACTGAATGGGAGAGAGGCTTGCTCAGGCCCGACTGGCTGCACAGGGCTGTTCCCTGATGTAGCCGACAGCACTCAGGACCTCTGAGCTCTCTGCTGGTTTCACAGTCACGAGGCAGCAGAGCCATGGGCAGAAGGAGAAAAGCTAGCGATCATAGGCTGCTATTGGATCACATGCTCCAGAATGTGTTATGCAGAATGTTCTCTGGTGGCTGCTTTTTCAAATGTGACTTTTGCTGAACCGCATGCCTGACATGCATCCACACTGCTCCTCAGGACACACATCTGATCCACGCCGGGCTCTGAAGCCTGGCCTCGCTCTCTTGATGTGTGCACATAAGAACACGAGCTGGGATGTGTGTGGAGATGAGCAGGCATCTGAGCTCCACACCTGCCCTTGGTCCTTTTCCTGGGCTATCTGTGCCCGCCCATGCATGCAAGGGAGCTACAAACCCTGGAGAAAAGCAAGCAGAATCCATCCCACATGTGGGGCCCCAAACGATTGGAAGATGGATCACTCACAAATGGCTTGAGCACTCTCTGCCCCATTGCTGTGCCCAGCCGGCAAAACCAAAAGGAAATAGTTAAATCATTCAGATGATCCTCGGAAATTAATCCTCGGAGCTACTGGTGAGATGGGTAAGATTCGATCATATGGCCTGCAGACCAATGCTGCAGCTGGAGTGGCTATTTAAATGATGTGGTCATGGACAGTGAGTCTAATAAATGGATTTCAAACACAGATTCAATTTCCAGCGCAACTCTGGAAGTGGTAAGATAGGAGAGCAACAGTCACTGCTAAAAGTGCTTACCACTCATTTCCCTGGTTAGAAGTTGCTGGAACCCAGGGCACAGAGCTGGGCGTGGGGAAGAGAGACAGAGGTGGACACTCAGAATGCACTGCAGCAGGCATTCTAACTCAGATGCTAACTTTTCTCCTTTAAATGAAGACTGATGGTGTAGCGTTAATATTTGTGGAATTAACTCCATGACAACTGTGGATTCTATGTTTTTATAGAATGCCTCTTTAATCATCATGGCCCGTGGTCGGCAAACTGCGGCTCGCGAGCCACATGCGGCTCTTTGGCCCCTTGAGTGTGGCTCTTCCTAAGCCTTAGGAGTACCCTAATTAAGTTAATAACAATGTACCTACCGATATAGTTTAAGTTTAAAAAATTTGGCTCTCAAAAGAAATTTCAATCATTGTACTGTTGATATTTGGCTCTGTTGACTAATGAGTTTGCCGACCACTGGTCTAGGCTATAGTTAAATAATTTTTCTTTTTGGTTTTGGTAAAAGCAGCATACTGTAATCTTTCCAGTTAATAGAGGATGCTGAGAACAATGTTCAATTGGTGTTTCCATACAGGAAAGAAAAAAAAAGGCAGTATTTTGAGTCCCAACTTTTGTTGGAAAGAGATTTTAAGAGTAAACAAGGTGCTTCAAAGTTCAGTGTCAGAGCAGCCCATTGCCCCCACACGCATGAAACGGGACGTATCTTAAAAGATGCTTTGCCAACAGGTAAGAGACTTATGTGCAGTTCTGGGGAGGAGGGAACAGATTGTGTGAGAGACAGAACTGGAAAGAAAGAGAAGAAAAAGAATAATAAAAATTATAAATTTGTTTAGCTCCGTGGTCGGCAAACTACGGCTCTCGAGCCACATGCGGCTCTTTGGCCCCTTGAGTGTGGCTCTTCCACAAAATACCGGCTCTTCCACAAAATACCAACTTCTGTACATGGACCATGAAGTTTCAATCACACTGTACGTGCGAGCCTGCACGTGGTATTTTGAGGAAGAGCCACAGTCAAGGGGCCAAAGAGCCGCATGTGGCTTGTGAGCTGCGGTTTGCGGAGCCGCAGTTTGCCGACCACTGGTTTAGCTCATCGATCAATGCCACAGCAAACCAACTTCAAATCATGCTGGGTTCATGCCCTCCCAGCAGGCGGTCCCACAGGAGGCCGCATCGCCAAGGGACACAGAGTTTCTGGGGTTCCACACTCACCGGTGAGTTCTTCCAGGGCAGGCTGTCCACTCTTGGAGTAGTGGCTGGGCTCCATGCTCACCCCCGCGGAGCTGGACTCGGCGGTAACATTCCCTTCGGTGTCTGTCTGGGACCTTCACACACAAACCAAAGCAGAGACGCTTGTCATGAGCGCAGTAACTCCCACCTCTGGACCACTGCGTTCTTTCCACAGCCCTGTCCCCCCCCCCCCAGCCCCTCCTGCAGCAAGAAGCTTTAGGATGGGTCAGGCCAGCAGACTGACGCTAAATAATTCATTTGCGCATGTGGAGCAATGTCCTAGAAACAGAGAGAGCCACCAAACTAGAAAAGATGAAATATTCATCGCCCAAATGGAGGGTCTGGGGAACCCTCCTGCACTGGGGAACGCTCCTCTGTGTCCCCATCAGGGCGCTAGGTCTGGCAGGAAAAACGCTGGAGAGTACTGGGTGGTTTGGACCATTTAGTCAATGCCAGACAGCGACTTTTACGTCACCAGCAACACCAGCAAGTCAAGCATAAGATGACTCCACTGTCAGCCCCCTTCCTCACCCCACCCCACCCCACTCCTGGCATGAGCTCTCTGGAAAGGTGACTGTGACACAGCAGTCAGGACTTCGTGCCAAGCAGGTGTGTTTGCCCTCCAGGTGTCTGACTCACAGCTCAGATCTGCTGACATGAAAGGTCTCATTGATCATTCTTTCAACATTTGACTGAAATGTGTACTTCCCCAAACCTTCTCCAGGCCCTTATTTGTCGAGACAATTGAGGCAACGGCTTCACGCAATGTGTGCTTGCCCTGACTACCCCTGTTCATTTAGGGCAGGGGTCCTCAAACTACGGCCCGCGGGCCACATGCAAATACAAATATTGTATTTGTTCCCGTTTTGTTTTTTTACTTCAAAATAAGATCTGTGCAGTGTGCATAGGAATTTGTTCATAGTTTTTTTTTTTTAAACTATAGTCTGGCCCTCCAATGGTCTGAGGGACAGTGAACTGGCCCCATGTTTAAAAAGTTTGAGGACCCCTGATTTAGGGCATGCAAATGCATAGCGGCACTCAGATGCATAACCCCAGGTGTAACATTATTAATTCATTAGCATCCTGAGCTAATTCACAACCAGACTTCACTGTCTATGAAGAAAGCGTTTGCCAAGAATGAGAACTGTCTTAAATGTGGGGGATGTGCTGATAACCCTCAAGTCATCTATCTAGTCCTCCTCCCTTTGGCCTGGAGCCATCGGTTCCCAGTTCTGGTCATCTCTACCTTTAAAGAGTTTACATATTCCCAGTGTTCCTCTCCATCCGCTGGCCAGAGTCCCAGCTCTCTTCATCTCTGCCTCGGCCCCATGAGGGCTTTGTAAGCAGGTACGCTGCCTCCAGCCTGGGGGCTGTACGTGGCAGCCAGGTGTAGAAACCAACCCACAGATTATGCTCTCATTGGTATGCACACTATTTGAAAGCTTTTGAATTAGTTTCAATATTTAAAAATTGGGAGATTTCACAAGAAATAGCTGGAATTCTGCTTTCCCCAGTAAAAATAAGAAACTTTGGATTGAATGAGCTCCACCTGCCGGTGACACATGGTGGCTGCTCCATCCAGAGGCCTGGAGTTCCCTCCGCCACAGCCTGGCTCATCCTGAGACCCCCGTCTTTTTATACTGCCTTTGGGGCCCAAGAAGGAGACTGGCTCTATCCTAGACTGTCCCGAGGCCTGATCCTCTCCCCACACCATCTCCACTGTTCTCTGTGATCCTGATGTGACCACATCACCCTCTGATCAAAGGCCACCAATGGGTTCCCATTTCCCACAGAATAAGGTTTACAATCCTTATTGCGGTAGAAGGTGCCCTACGTCATGGAAGTCTTCCTTCACTCCCAGCCCCATCTCCTGCCACTCCTGCCCTGTACACACAGGCCTCCCCTCTGCCCCACCCACACGTGGCTCATCTCCATCCCCAGATCGTGCCATGCCTTTGGCGGTGTTGTCTCTGTAGTTGTTGTGACCTCTGCCTAAAGGCCCCGCTCCTCTTTCTTCTTTAGTTTGCTCCTAATCTGCCTTTAAGACGCAGTCCCGAGTCATCTTGAGCTGGAAGCCCTCCCTGGCTTAGCCATCAGCCAGATGATGATGCCACCCCGTGGGCGTGCCTACAGCACTCCTTATTCTCCCAAGGCCTGCTCGTTACACTCTGATGTAATTAATAAATCTTTCCTCAACTCGATGGAGAGCTCTGCAGGCGAAGACTGGCTCTTTGACATGTGCCCATAAGAACACCATTTGTTAAGTTCACACACTGAGCAGGTACTCAAGGCAGGATAAATGCATTGAATGAATGAATGAGAAACGTTTAAGTCTAGGACGGTGCTGGGCAGCGAGAAGAACATCACACTTGGGGCCTGACCCTGTAGCTGGCTTCAGGTCTGGAGTCTGTAACTTGACAGCCATGATGGGAGTAAGTCACTTCACCTCTGAATCCCTGGGCCTGCATCTGTATAGTGGGAACAACGGCGACCTCTCCTGGCTACTACAAAAACCACATGTGGGACAACATAAAAGTGATAGAGGCGTTCACTGTTGCTTCTACATTGATAAATTGAATTCATTCTGAGTGATTCCTATAATGATTTATCTTCCTTTCATCCCCTGGTAAAATCACTAACATGTAGAGGATATGGGGAGAGCCCTGTAGGTTACATACAGCGAGCCATCAACTGGAGACAGGGATTTAAAGCATAAAGGAAGTCTGCACCATTTTAAAAACCTCTTTGATCATGTCTCTCACTCTAGAGATGGAGACAATCAGTCGCGTGATCTGCAGAGCGGAGACAGTGCAGTGGCCAGCAACGTTCTCTCTCACTGAGCCGAGGGGTTAAACACTAGCTCCCCTGGCTACTAGCTCTGTGACTGAGAGCAAGTTATCTAATTCCTCTAAGCCTCCGCTTGTTCAGCTATAGAATGAGGATTTCAAAAAAGGTAGGCAGCTCATAGAAACGTGGGGATGAAGAAATGAGCCGAGGCATGAAGAGCTCTTAGCTGGGTCTCTGCGCACACGTGGTGCTCACTCAGCGGTGGTTCCTGAGGCCAGTCCCAGGACCACACAGGGTGCTGCAGGAGGGACAGAGGCCAGGGGTCCTGGCTCCATCTCAGCGCTTTCCTTCTCAGCCTCTGCCTGGCTCATGTAAAGCGAAAAGGCACCTCGAGGGGCAGAGGGACATCAGACAGGGGAAGCTTAACATGAGGCTTGACAGATACACAAGGAATTTTCTCCCTCCTCCTACTTGCCAGACGCTTGCTCTTTACCATTAAGAGTGTTTCTCTCATAAAAAAGCTTGCAATGTTTGCACTGGCCAGTGTTCTCAGTGTTTAGAGTGCCAGCCTGTGCACCGCTGGGTCAAGGGTTCGATTCCCGGTCAAGGGCACGTGCCTTGGTTGCAGGTTCGATCCCTGGCCCCAGTCGGGCGCATGCAGGGAACAATCAATTGATGTGACTCTCTCATGTCGATATTTCTTTCCTTCTTTCTCTCTCTCCTGCCCTCCTCCCCGCCCCCCTATCTCTCCTTCCCTTCCACTCTCTCTAAAACCCAATGGGAAAAATATCCTCAGGTGAGGATTAACAAAAAAGCTTTAAATTTTTAAATAAAGGTTAGATATTTTATAAACTTGTAAATGATTCCAGACCCAAAAACAGGGGGGAATAGGACTGATGGTGATCAAAGACTGCCATATATTTTAATTTTGAAAACTGTTCAGAGAATAACTGTATTAAAAGCTGTGCGTGCAGACGAGTGCTGAGTCGTTATCTAAGCCTTGGCCCTCTTCTCTGGACTGTTAGCTGAGCTGATGACGTGACTTAATAAAAAGATGACTAGCTCCCAGTTACAAGGTTCGGGCGTGACCCTCAGGCCTGACATTGCCTCACTGGCTGGACCCAGCTGGCTTTACTCTGAAACCACTCCAGGCAGTCTTGCCAGCAGCTATTGGCAGGAGTGCTAACAATCTCCTAGGACACCACTCAGGCAGGGAATGGGCACGAGTCTAAGCCTATGAACGGCTATGTACACACGTGTGCATATGTGCACTGGCATTTTATATACAAATATGTACCTGTGCTCACACTTATATGTGACTGTTGATGTACTTCCACATACCTATGGGCGTATGAGTGTGTGTGTGTACAGCTGTGTATGTGTACGTACTTAGGGTGGAAACTATAAAACGAGAGCCTAGGATATGACATGTTCCTATGGATGTGCTGCTACCAGAGTCAGAGAGCGAGGGACAGATAACAGACAGAAGGACGGTCAGATGCAAACACCCAGGCTTGTCTCCTCAGTACATCCCGGTTCTTTCCTTCTTCTAGAATTGGCCCCGCTCGCCGCTCCCCGTCTCCCTCTTCCTGCTCTCTCCTCCGACACCCCAGCACACAGCAGGGACTGGAAACGTGCTTACTCTGTGTGCTATGGTGAGAAACGGCGTCCAAGACCACACCTCTGTGAGGAGAAGCCTCAGCTACTCAGCAGGGTGGCTTCTGGGTTTTTCATTTTTAAAGTACATTCAGGATGGGCTGATGTTGGAGCCTGCCGAGTGACACCAAACCACCCCTCACACATCTGCTCATGCTGCTGCTGCTTCTGAAATGCACCCACCCACCTCTCCCCCCGCCGCCCTCCCGTCCCCACTCCCCATCCCCACAGGCCTGGTGCATTCCTACTCATCCTGGGTCAGCTCAAATTTGACCTCCTCTCTTTAGCTTTCTCTGACCCTCCCTAAGCCCTGCTGTATTCATCGTTCCCTCAAGCGCACTGCCTATACCTCTGTGAGAGCTTATCCCTGGTACCTCAGCTGTTGACCTATATGTTCCCAGAGGGCAGTCCTGGTTCCTGCCCTCGGTCACCTAGAAGCCACCAGAAAGGCCCCCTTGTCCATGGCCCGGGAAGGGCGTGGCGGCTGCTCCTACCTGTACAGGAACGGCGCGACCGTGGCAGTGTTGGGGTGGCTGTACTGCTGCTGGGGCTGAGGTAGCTGAACACTGACGGTGTTGCTTCCTGTGGTCTGGGTGGTCCCGACGGACCCGCTGACAGTCTGGCTGCTGATGCTGTGGTTCAGGGTGGTCCCGCCGGGGCCTTTGCCTTCCGAGGACGCCAGGCTGGAGGAGGAACTGGAGTGTCTGCTGTCCAGCTGGGGCTTCTGCTGGGGCAGCCCCGAGCTCGGCTTCCCACCCCGGCTCCGCTCCCCATCCTTGGAAGGGGCAGGGGCACTTGGGGACTTCCCGGGCATGCTCTTCATCCCTGGTTTTGGTATTCCACTGAGGGAAGGGGCCGCGGCCTCCTTCTTGGCACTGCTGAGCTTGCCCCCTTTGGGGATGAAGCTGGCGATCTTGGAGGACTTTTTTGGCATCTCTGTCGCAGCTGCCCCGCTGGGGTCTTCTCTGGGCCCCTCTTTGAGGTCTGGCCTCTCTGTCACAGAGGTTCTCTTGGCAAGGTCCTTGCTTTTCTCCTTTTCCTTCTCCCGCTGCTGTTTCTCCTTTTCCTTCTCGTTGCCTTTCGGGGAACTCTTCTTGGTGGTCAGCGCCCGGCTGAACGTTCTCTGGGCAATGCCCTTGAGTGCGATCTTGGGGCTGCTGGAAGCGGGGCCCGCCGTGGAGAGCGTGCGGCCAGTGGCCTCCATCTCTTCGCTCTCTTCGACGCTGGACAGAATCTCCAGCCGCTCACAGCTCGTGTCCCGAGACCCCGGGCCCTCCCCTGCCTTGGAGCCCCCTTTGCTGTTGAAGAGTTTTAGCTTTTCCAGCATGGACTTCTGGGTGTTGGGTGCTGGCTTCAAGGCTTCGGGGCTGGGCCTGGGGGCCTCGGGCACGGGCTGCTTGACCGAGAGCATGGACGACGTGGCGCTGTGCTTTACGCTGATGGACTTGCTGCGCCAGGGCTTGGTGGCCGCGCCGGGCTGGGGGATGGCCGAGGAGACACCGCAGTTAGCAAGGGTGGAGCTGCTGCCACTCTCGAAAGAAGCAGGTGCACTTTCGCTCATCCCGGGGTGGGAGGAGGCGGGGCTGGCCAAGGGCTCTGCGGAGATGGGAGAGAGAAGGGAGACTGAGTTACACTGGTGGGCCTGCCTCACTGAGGGTGAGGAGGGTCGGCCATGGTGCCGCAGCCGCCCACTCCCAGCCCAAGTGCCTCAGAGCCCCACTCCCTGCTCTGTGCGTTACCTGAGGCTAATTTTAAATCCTTCCTCGACTTCCTCCTGCTCTCCATCACTCACAGTTCACATTTCCGCACGTGCTGTGCAAAGGCACCCCGATCTTAACATCAAATGTGCGTGCACAAAGAACAATTAACACTTATATTTATGGAAAAAGAAACAAACTCACACCTGCACCCCCACTGTGGTGTTGTAGGAAGGATGTAGGAAATGTCTACTGCTTTTGAGTTATTCAGCCCACGGCACCATTTCCCAGTTATGGGAAACAATTGAGCATTATCCAACCGAACTTTAAGAAAACAATGTAGCAGTTACATTAAAACAGAACAGGCAAAAAAAAAAAGAAAGGAAGAAAAAGAAAAGCCTGGCCAGTGTGGCTAGTTGGTTAGGCACCCTCCTGGTTAGGCTGCCGGTTTGATTCTGGGTCAGGGCACATGACCCATAGGGAGCATGCAGGAGGCAGCCGATTGATGTTTCACTCTCACATCAATGTTTCTCTCTCCCTCTCCCTTCCTCTCTCTGAAAATCAATAAAAATATTTGGGGGGGGGGGGAGGAGTAGAAGAAAACCAAGCATCATCTTCACAGAAGGATGATTACCCACAGAAGTTGCTAAGTCCTATCAAACAGATCGGTTTTCCCTATGTTTGGCACTTTCAAAGAGTTACAAACACGATTCAGACTAGACTTAAAATAGGAAAGACTTTTCAGCTTAGCGTATAAACTGTGCACAGGGCTTCATTGTCGCGGGTTATCTGAAAGTCAAGGCTTCCCCCTTGGCGCTCAGGGGGGATGTCCCCGGCCAGACTCTGCTCAGAAAAACCTCAGCATATTTCCAAACTGGAACTGGAATTTATTCTGGGAAGGGCGGGCTCCCAACTGGAGTTCTGCTCACCACCAGGAGGGCCCATATAATGGACATGAGCACCGGACATGAGCACCGTAGCGCCCTCCTCAGGAACAGCCAGAACCAAGCAGCCCTGGCTGTGAGCAAGGGCGCGGTCAGAGCCAAGGCAGCAGGAAGGCCCTTGGCGGCTGAGCCCGGTGCCCACCCGCGCCCACGTGCGCCTGCCCGCCCGCCTGCCCGGTGCACAGAGCAGATGGATGCGGCACTTCAGACCCCAGAGCGCACATCCTTGTTTGCAGTCAGAGTGACAGGACTTACCGAGCGGCAGCCACTTTCTCCCGAAACAACTCCCTGTGAAAAGCTCTCCTACCAGAGAAGCTGTCCTTCCAATTGTCACAAGTGTTTTTGGTTAAACTGCTCATGTTTCTAATTAGCTTTTGTCATCCGTAACTGCTCCGGTGCCCAGAAGCCGGCGGGATTAATGGCTGCTTCTTCTGCTCTTTCTTTCCAGCTTTTCTCTCTCTCTGTCTCTCTCTCTCTCTCTCTCTCTCTCTCTCTCTCTCTCTCTCTCTCTAATACCTATCTTCCGCTGCCTTCTAGCAACAGAGTAAACTGTGTACAGAGCGGCTTTTTATGATTTAAAAGTCAACGGCCGCCCAAGCGGAGTGAAGGCAGCCCCTGTGTGGGACACGTGCGGTGCGGGGTGGGGGGGGGGGGGGTGCGTTGGGGGCGGGGGGGGCGGGTAAGCTCCGGGCAGGGGAACGGCTTCCCTCGCTCTCAGCTGCTCAGGGAAGCCACAGCCCAGGGTGATCCAAAGCAGACCTCCCAATGTTTTAAAACACATACATCTTCCTGACTTACTGGGGATTTGGGTTGGGATGGGGAGTGGGGGTGGGGTGCTGCACAATCCTCCCTAAGAAAACTCACGGGGCGGTGCTGGATCTTTTCCTGGGGAGGCCGGAGACTGGCTCGGAGACAGGCTCATGGCACCCACCCACACTGCCTGCCTTCCGAGCTCTCACCGCCTGGCGCTGCTTCCAGAGGGCCTCGGGGTGTCGGGCACAGTGTTTGGCACACACACGGTGAAGAGGGGATAACTGCCCAACTTTAGGGACGAGGAGACTGAGGCTCAGGGAGGGCTAAGGACAGACCCTAACTCATGCAGCGGGAAGCAAACGTCCCTGGAATGGGAGCCCAGGGCTCCTGACACAGTGCTCCTGTGGGACTGTATCACGGCGACCTCCTTTGAGGAAGAATACATTTCAACAACAGCACGTGAAGGACGAGAGTGCTTTCCAGGCACTGCCTTTTCTATTGCTTAGGTGTGTTTATGACATCGGAGGTGAGGCCTGAGCCAGCCCAGACACTGGAAAGGAGGCAGCCTGTACCCCAGAGGCCGGCTCTCTGGAGGAAATCCTAATGCCCTTCCAATGCCCAATTGTATTTCTCTTAGGACAGCTGTTCTCCCTTTACCAGGGGAGGCTGAGACCTGGGGCAGAGCATTCATTCATTCATTCATTCATTCAATATATTCATTCATATCAATAGTCACTCATTCAATGAGCACCTTAGTATGTGCAGACATGGCTCTAGGCACTTGGGATACATCGATGACAAACAAAGATCCCTGCCCTCCTGGAGCATACATCCTAGCGGGAGGAACAAATGACAGTCAACGCCATTCCTGAATCCATGGTAACATCTGTTAGGAAATAAGTGCTCGGGAGAAGGGGGCTTTGGGAGCAGGTTGCTACAGTCTTACAGGAATGACGACGTCACATCTAGAGCCACACCGCTCTTCCCCAAAGACGTTTTAGGCATATTCCCCGCTGACCATGCACTGACCATACACACATGAATCACTGGGCCGTCTCTGCTCCCATGCATTCCTTGGAACTCATAAGGCTTGTTGGAAATGGTTTCGATGAGAAATGCCCCTACCTAACATCTCTGCATATTTTTTTAAATGTTTTTATTGATTTTTAGAGAAGAGGAAAGGAGTGGGGGGGCGGGGAGAAACATCGATGAGAGAGAAACATTCACAGGCTGCCTCCTGCATGCCATCTACTGGGGAATGAGCCCAAAACCTGGGCACGTGCCCTGACTGGGAATCGAACCAATGACCTCTCAGTGCATGAAGCGATGCTCAACCAAATGAGCCACACCGGCCAGGAAACATACCTGTCTGGAAATTAGCCAACAACTAACTAACTAAGGACTGACCCAGAGTTAAACGGGTTTGTCTAAATGAAATATGCAGACTAACTGAAGATGCTTGTCTCCCTCAGGAAAGATGTGTGATGGAGGGAAAGGGCTCACACAACGTAGGCAGGACAGGCACTCACAGGGTCACTTCTCAGGCCCCGGTGAGACAGCTCCCAGAAACTCCTACTTGTCTTTCAAACCCCAGCTCAGTGCCTTCTCCTCCGCCACACTGTCTGAGACCCTCCAGCTTAAGGAACTGTCTGGCTTGCATCACATGGAATTGCTCCCTAGTCTGTGTTTTCCTAGGAGACTGTCCATACCTCCCCATAAAAGGATTTTGGAGGGCTACCTACTTACACCAGGCACTGGAAATACAGAGTTACATAAAATACAGCTGCTGCCCTCTACGAATTCACTGTCCAAAGGGGCAACAGACCTCAAAACAGAACACAGCAATCACATAAAGGGCTGTGAGGGCTGTACAAGACCCAAGGACCGGGATCCACCAATTCTTCCTGGAGGGTTTGGGAACCCCTCACAGAGGAGGTGACTCGAGTTTGTCACGCAATGGGCTGGTTTCTTATACCACTGGTCTGTGAGTTCCTCCAGGACAGACACCCCCGCCCCCTTCCCGATTCATCTTTGTGTCCCAACACCTGCCAGAGCCCCGGAAATGGTTATACAGCTAGCCCTAGAAAAACAGCTGAATTTCATGTATAATTTTGACTCCCCCAAAACGTAACTACTAACAACCTACTACTGAGTGGAAGCCTTACCAACAACGTAAAGTCCATGAACACATATTTTGTATGTTTTATGTATTATATACTGTGTTTTTGTAATAAAATAAGCTAGAGAAAAGAAAATGTCATTAAGAAAATCACAAGGAAGAGAAAATACGTTTATAGTATTTATTGGGGGAAATCTATGTATCAGTGGGCCTGCACAGTTCAAATCCGGATTGTTCAAGGGTCAACTATACATGGTTTCTCAATTATTGGTTGGTAGTTTTGACATTTGCAAGTTATAGTTAACGCAATGGGAGACACAAGATTTGTGATTAGTCATTAGGGTTTTATTAAAATGTCTCAGCCTAAGCTCAGAAAAACACACACAACAACAACAAAAAAAACACCCCCTCCAGGATCAGGACTTGGAGATTCAGAACTGCCCCCCTTGGCCTTTAGCCTGGGCTCCCCTGGTTGTGAGATCCTGGGGGCATCTGAAGGACACTCATTACTGCTATTACTGCCTGGAGATGCCTGTGCACTTGCGTTCCAGAAGTTCCCTAAGCAGGACGACAAGGCAGCTGAGGTTCAGATCAATACTGTCGCTTGTGTCATGGCCAAAATCCCCTTAATCGTGAAGGGGGCTCGGGGTCCTGTGTGGTCTGCCCAGATTCACTTGACACAACTCTGTCACTCACTTTAGATGCTGGTGAAGTGGCTGGTGGGGCCTGCTCCTCTATCTTTGGAAAGCAGCCATTTTTAATACCAGGTGCTGAGATTCTGAGCACGAGTTTTCTTACCAAGCCTCAGAGTTTGTCATCAACAAAGGGTGTGACACTAGATATGCCGTTTTGCCCCTCTGCACCCCAGTCGCCCCACTTGTAAGAAAGAGGATGAGCTGTTTCCCTAGAGTCCTTTCAGCTCTATTTCTATCCCATTTCAGCAGGTCTCCACATGACCCTGTGCGGCTGGGCCACAGCCAGGCCTGTCCCTCTGGCCCATGAACGCAGACCACTCACCAAGTTCTACCATCACTCTGAGCTGTGACACACAGGGCTTCTCCACCTCCAAACAGTCCCCTCCAAAGTCCTCTCAGGATGTTTACTGATAAATGGAGAAACCTGGTCCAGGTATAGTCAACCTTGGAGGAGTTGCTAGTGAATTCAGAAATGCTAGTATTGTATGAAAGCAAGCATGGAAAAGAGAGGGTGGGGTGAGTCCTTTAAAATTAAGAGCACTTCTCTCCCTAATAATGGAAAGCTCATTTCTTTTCTCATGTCTGGGAACCTTTGTTAGAGCAAAGGCATTGAAGAGGGAGAAAGGAGAAAAGCCTGAAAGAACATCAGTATTTCCCCAGCACTGCCATGTGGGCCTCTGAGGGAGGTGACCTTGTTTTACAGGGCACATGGGTGAGCATTTTTAGATTTTAAAAGTTATATATTTATCTTATTGCATATTAGGAAAGATAAATAGCCATCTATAAAGTTGCAGTTTCATGAATATTAAATGTAGATTAAATTTGAGTTGATTTAAGGAAAATAGGAAACAAACAAATACAAGTGGTTCACAGATTTGGCAACAATTACACGGAAGGTTTGTGAAAGACTAAAGTTGGGGAAGCACTTTTCCATTAAACAAGAAATATTTACGTGATATTAAGTCTTTTTAAATGTAATCAACCAAATAGAAATCAAATCAGAAGGCCCAAATAAAGGAGAGGTTCAAAACTAATCTAAGATGGCTACTTTTAGAACTTTATACATACTTAAGCATGACATTTTGCTGAGAATGGCCAGATAGGGCAACATGACCGGGCTTTGTTTAGCCAAAGATAATTTTTAAAATAATCCCTTTCACAAGTTTTTGATTACTAAACATAGTAAGAATGACAGTTTACATCACACCCAACAAGTCTCAAAATACCACAAGTCAAACTGATAAATACCAAGACACCCTCTTAGGATGTACAATGAACTCTGATAGGTGCTGATCACAGCCCCAGACAGACTTTATGTCCCACTAAAGGACCTGCAGACTGTACATCTCGGCCTGAAAAGACAAGCTTACAAGGTCCACCCACCACCAACTGACAAACCACAGCAAGAAGAAAAAGTCTCATTTGAAATATTGCAGACAGGATGCCTTTGAAGAAAGGCTTTTATTTTGCTAAATTTTTAAGGGTTTAGGGAGAGCATGAATCCTCCTTTAGGAAGGGGAACAGCTTGGTTTTTCTGGCAACCAGCCTTCACCTTCCCAGACAGTAACCGAAATACTTTGTAAATGAAAATACTGTCCACCACTGATAAACAAGCATATCTTCCTCTCTCCCTCCATGAGGGCCAACACTGGCCCCGGGTCCCTCTGTCCCCAGCATCTTAGTTCAGATCTGAGTTAGGGAGACGTTGGTGGTCTGGTCCCAATGCCAGCAGGTACTCAGGGAGGGTACTCAAAGCCTGCAGATCCCACCTCCCATCACCCTACTGTAATTGTAAACCTGCCTCGGGGAGGTTTCCCTGCCTAAGTCTTCCCTGTAATCTTCAGGAAAAGGCCTGATAATTGGGCCTGGGAAAATGTTTGCAATTTCCTATAATTTGTTAAGGTGTCAATCTTGAGCATTCGAATGTGTTAGGGTAATTGAAACCAGTTGTGTGTGTGTGTGTGTGTGTGTGTGTGTGTGTAAGTACATAGGCTCCAGGCACATAGACTGGAGACTGTTTTCAGAGCTGCTTAAGTCCATTTCTTTCCAACCCTGTGAGCCACCAGACCACAGAGCCTCCCTCAATCCACTCAGTGGTGCTGCAGGATGCCCTGAGGCTGGAGAAGCTTTCTCAGAACTGTTGTGACCAATGTCTACTATTAAGGGCACGGGCTTCAACACAGTCTTCTCTCCAATTCCTTCTTGGAGAGAACCCTTGGAGATAGGGAGAGGGAGAAGGAAGGCATGAGAATCACAAGGACAGTGAGAGGGCATGGAGTGAGAAGAAGCTGGGCTCTGGGTCCATACGCTCTGAATCTTCTTGTGTCTACAATTCTACAAGCTCCCGGAACAACCAAGTTAGAATAAAGATAGTGATTTATACAAACAAATCTTTTTTTTTAAACTTGTTGTTAATTCAACCCCTGTCAAAATCCCAATGACTGTGGGTTGTTTTGTGTGTGTGCTTTTGCAGAAATAGAAAAATCCACCCTAAAATTCATACAGAATTTCAAGTGACTCCAAATAACCAAAACAATCTTGAAAAAGAACAAATTGGAGATCGCATAAGTTCAGATTTCAAACGTACTACAAAACTACAATAATCAAGTTTGTGTGATACTGGCATAAAGACAGACATATAGACCAAAGGAGTAGACTAGAGAGCCCAGAAATAAACTTTTGCATATATGGTCAAATGATTTTCAAGACTATTCAATGGGGTAAGGAGAGTATATTCAGGAAGTGGTGCTGGGAAAACTGGATATTCACAGGCAAAAAAAATGAAGTTGGATTAATACCTTATACCATATAAAAAATAACTCAAAATGGATCACAAACTTAAACATAAGAGTTAAAAGTATAATGCTTTTAGAAGAAAACAGAGGACAAAAGCTTCATGACACTGGACTTGGCAGTGGTTTCTTGGACATGACTCCAAAAGCAGAGGCAACAAAAGAAAAATAGATAAGTTAAACTTCCAAAAATTAAAAACATTTGTGCATCAAAGGGCACTATGAACAGAGTGAAAAGGCAACCTATGAAATGGGAGAAAATACTTGCAAATCACATATATAATAAGGAATTGATATCCAGAATACAAAAAGAGCCCCTGTAACTCAACAACACAACAAACTGATTAAAAATGGGCAAAGGACTTGAATAGACTTTTCTCCAAAGACGATATCCAAACAGCCAATATGCATATGGCAAGATATTCACATCGTCAATCATCAGGGAACGCAAACCAAAACCACAATGAGATACCACTTCATACCCCTTAGGATGGCTATTAAAAAAACAAAAACAGAAAATAAGTGTTACTGTGGGAATGTAAGGTGGCACAGCCATTGTGGGAAACACAATGGCAGTTCCTGAAAAAAATTAAACATAGAATATGATTCAGCAATTTCAATCCTGGATAAATACCCTAAACAAAGTAAAAGCAGGGACTTGAACAGATATTTGTACACCTACGTTCACAGCAGCATTACACACAATAGCCAAAAGGTAAAAGCAATCCGAGTGTCCATCAATGGATAAACACTAAATATTGTTTGGATAAATGAATGGATAAACTAAATGTGGTATGTACATACAAAGAAATGTTAATTCAGTCTTCAAAAGGAGGGAAGTTCTGACACATGCTATATCATGGATGAACTTCAAAGACATGCAAACTGAAATGGACCTATCATGAAAGGACAAATACTACATAATTCCACTTATAAGAGGTACCTAAAGTAGTCAAATTCATAGAGACAGAAAGTAGAATGGTGGTTGCCAGGGGCTGAGGGAGGAAGGAATGGGGAGTTATTGTTCAATGGGTACAGAGTTTTAGTTGGAGAAGAACAAAAAGTTTGGGAGATAGATGGTGTAATGTTGTACTACAGTGTGAATGTACTTAATGTTTCCAATGATTCTGAGAGAGAGAAACATTGATGTGAGAGAGGAACATCGATTAGTTGCCTCTCATATGTACCCCAATCGGAATCAAACCCGCACACAACCTTTTGGTGTACAGGACGATGCTCCAACCAACTGAGCCACCTAGCCGGGGCCAGGACATTGTATTTTTAAATGGCTAACATGGACATTATATGAGATATATTTTATTACAATAAAAAAATAAGAGTTGTATTTGGCTGCAGGTAACAGAATTCTGACCACCATGGCCTACGCAGGTGAAGGGTTCACTACTTTATGTCCAGTGTTTAGCATGGGTGTTGCATATACAAAGGGCTCAATAAATGCTGATTAATTCTTTTTAAAGTTTCTCTGTTAGTTTGATGGTTAATGAATCATGTCAAATTGTAAAGTTTTGAATATTACCTTATCAGTGCTATTTCATTCTAGCTTGAAAAACAATTGCTTTAACAGACTAGTGGTCCTCTAACAAACCCTGGCAGGCACATAAATTACACCACTTGGCCGTCATTAACTCTTTGGTTGAGCTCTTTCCTCGGATTGGGATGCCTCACTGCCCCCCTCATCGCCTCACACCCATATCCAACCTTTGCCCCCAGTCCCCCTTCCCTGCCATTTCCTCTGGGAAACCAGAAGCCACCCCTTTTCATCTAAAGAGCCACAAGGCCCTGTGGGGCTTCTCTGGGGTCCCTGACCCTTGCTGCCCCGAACAGTGGTTAGCAGTTGCACTCAGCTTACTTACAAGAATGGCTAATGCACTAATAGGTGCCCAGAAATGGCTGTTGAAAAAAAATCAAACTAAAATCTATTACTCACACTGGACTCCTCCATATGGTTCAAAATTAAAATCAGGTGTGCCTGGCTTTCCCCTCTTGGCTAACTGTGCCAGCTGTTCTCTTTAAAGCTAAATGAACTCAGAAGACTAGAAACCTTGGTGATGTTTGTGATGCTTTCAATGATCTTTTTTTTCTCTATGTATGGTGGAAATCTTGCTACACCGGCCACTGCAAATATCATGTACGAGTACTCCAGTGTCTGTGCAGGTGTGACCCATATCAATGTGCAGGTTGTAGAAGTGTGTTATCATAACAATGAAGCTGCCTCTTTCTGCATGACCACAAAGTTCCCTGCTCTCCTGGCAACTTTCTCACCCAGGAGGCAGTGGGAAAGAGGCCCTCGACAGCTGGGGCAATGGTGGTGGTATTTCTTTTTAATACATGACAAGGTAATTCTTTTCCTTCAGTGGCTTATTTTGGAGAAAACCAAGTGAAACGAGGGGTAATGAGGTCACTCGCTTCCCTGTTGGTAACCAAAGAGCCGTAAAAGAACATAAGGAAGTATCATTTTCCTACACAATTTCCACTACCTTTCCTCCAGTTTCACGGGGCACATTTTCAAACCCCACTAACTGGCATAAAGAACCGGTAAAGCCGAGCAAAGGCTAGACCTGCTGGAAGCATTTGTATACAGCCGGGCTTATGTTTCACCTTGTAATAGCAGCTTAGAAAGAGAATACATTCTTAAAATCTCTCCCTCCCTCCCACACACCCTGTACCTCAAAAGGTGCCCCACACATATTTTTGAAATCTTCCCACTCAGCTGGATAAGGAGACATTGTTCAACTGCTGACATTTCAAGGAAGATAACTTAAAAAAAGTGTTCCTGTTCTTTATCTTTCATTTCTTGAAGCCAGATCACCCATGAAACACCTCCTTCCTCTCTTTTGAACTTATTTGTTCAAAATCCCAAGCAATATGTTTCAGGAGAAAGCTTTTGTTCTAATTGGTCGAGCCATTTCTCTATCTTGTACCATATATGGCTGTGAAAAAGTACAAAACTGGCTGCAGAAAACCTTCTCCCTTTTTTCAAGGGTGTATGAAATTTCAGAGATTATAAACACTTTTCAGGGGGCCGGGCTCATACTTGCAGGAGGTCACTGTCCACGCTAACAGCTCTTTGGCAGGGCGCAGTGGTTGTACACTATTGGCAATCCATCCCTCTAAGACACAGTGAGCTAAGGAGTTCTGCAGGCCCCTCCTCTCAGATCCCAGCCCAGCCTTCCTGCTTTCTCCTGGGGCAAAGGCTCCGAGATAGGAGCCTCCAAACCAATGTTAAACCAAAATGCTTTCCACTGAACAATGCAAGTAATAGAGAGAAGGGATTCTAGGGTCATACATGTTTGGAAAACAGGGGGCTAAATAGAGGTGTACCTTGTTTTATTGTGCTTCACAGATTTTGCTTTTTTATTTTTTTCCAAGTTGAAGGTAATACCCTCTCCTCCCCATCAAAAGAATTATGATTGCCTTATTGCAGTACACTCTCTACTGCAGTGGTCTGGAAGGGAACCCACAGTATCTCCACGATAGGTCTGTAGTAGTCAAACAGTGTCCTTGCCTGCAGGACTTCTCAGAGTCTTTAATGTGCTTGCTTACACTGGAAATATCCAAGATGATAATGGGATGGTGTGATTCCTTAAGTGTATTTTTGCTGCCATAGAACTGATGTTATGGAAGAGCTTAAGGAAATAGCCTAATATGGATGCAATTTGGTAAACACGGTCCTAGTGGAGAAAATGGGCACAAAACTCAAATAAGAGAAGACAGCTGTTCAACAGGCTACAGCCACTAACCAGGAGAGCTATGCAAGGGAGAAGGAAGAGGATCATCCCCTGTTACTTCCCGAGAAGTTACAATCTAATAGACTGTGGAAGGATTTCATGATGTGCACTCTGGGCATTAAACATCCTTAATGTGTACCTGTTCCCTTTTATTTCAAAAGGATTAGTGGGAGGCTCTTCCCTGAAGCCCATGACTGCATGAAAATAGGAAGCAGGCGTCTGGCTACACCGTGATATGCCCAAAGAAGAGATTTCTATCAACAGTTAGGCTCACTGCGACTCAGCCCTGAGACATGGCAGCCACAAACACTGATGTGTTCTTGGCCTGTATTAATAAAAGAATCACATTCGGAATAAGGGAGGTGAGCTCTTACCCAGCTGTGCACAGCTCGGATATGGGCTGGAATGGTGAAATCTTCAGAATTTTGGACCTGGGAAGGCTTCTTAGAGATCTGCTATAAACTCACTCATTTCCCAAAACAGGGACAGAGCCTTAGGCAGGTAATGCCTTCTCTGGGGTCTTGCAGTTGGTAAATGGCACAGCTGTTGTTGAACTTGGGACTCTGGGCTGGTTAAATAAAGTAGCTTTGCTGGTCCTACTCCCCAACCCACCAATTCAGAGTGTTTGGGAGGGACCCAAGTGGCTGGAGTGCTAGCTGATCCAGGGACTGTTGTCCCTGATGAAGTGCAAAAACCAGGTATTTATGAATTCCAGTCTTCCTACAACACTGAGAAATGGTAGCTTGCCCAGGACCAGAACTAGAATCTGAGCATGACCCTAATCACTCTCAATAAGGAGCAGTCAAAATGATTGAGACATTCGGCGTGGAGAAGAGAACTTAGGATAAGTCAAGTGTTCCAGGAACTCATATCACCAAGGTGGCTTTCCTGTCTCTTTGATTTTTCTGCCCACTGACCCTGAACAGAAGTAAAAAAAATGGGCCCATGGTTCATGTCGGCTCTGAACAAGAGTGTGTGGACAGTGAGAGGCCAGGGATCCATGACAGCACTGGGGGTGGGGGTTGCGGGTTCCAAAGAGAGATGTAAGGACAGCCAAGGAGGAGCCAGAGCTGGGGAAGGCAGTGTTCATAGCAACTGTGGAAAAGGGGAGCACAGCCAATCTGTTTTTATGTGTTCTCTGCTTCACTTCTACCAGAGCAGCTCTCTTTACATGCAAGATTTTATTTGACATAAGGTTTCCATAGGAAAAAACCTATAACAATATCAATAATTATATGTTAATAAGAATAATAGCCAACATATATGGAGCCTGCACTTTCTGCCAGACACTGTGCTAGAAAGCATTTTCAAAAATATGTTTTGATTGATTTTTAGAGAGAGCAAAAGGGAGAGGGAGGGAGGGAAAGAGGGAGAGAGAGAGAGAAACATTGATGGGTTGCTTCCAGCACACACCCTGACCAGGGATGGAACTTCCAACCTGGGCACGTGCCCTGACTGGGAATCAAACCGATGACCTTTAGGTGCACAGATGGCACTCAACCAACTGAGCCACAGCAGCCAGGGCTAGAAAGCATTTTTATTATATTGACTTTTCATCAGCAAGATAAATCCAGTGAGGGAGGTAATGATGGTTCCATTTCACCAGTGAGGAAACTGAGTCATGGGCTTTAGCAGGTTACCCAAGATCAAACAGATTAGGGCCAGCCAACCTTAATTCAAGCCCACACTCTAGCGGCTCTCCTAGTCTGCTCTGCCTTCAGAGGAGACAATGAACTGGACTCTCAATGCATGTGCTCCTCTCTTGGTACAAGACAGAGCATTTTCATCAAGTCTTCTGTCAATGGTTTTCAGAGACTCGACAGGAAAGTTCTCTGACCTTTAACTCCTTCCCTGAGGAAAAAGGGAATTTTTCCCTCCAGGAGGTTCTTTTAAAAAATGGGGCTGTCGAACACTAAGCAATAATTTAAGTATGGTTTTTGTTCTTCAAAATGTAGAATGCTGGCAAAATGTAATCTTTCTGCTATTATTTTTTCTGCCAATCAAAATCAGAAGCCAACCAAAGACCTAACTTACTAGATTTCTCCGGGGGAATCAATGCAGAAACTGAGAGCTGAATTGGACTATTATTCACTATCTGTGATTGTATTATGCCAAATGTGCAGAAACAGAAAGAAAAAGAACAGTCATTTATCTGGATTCTGCCAAGAGTGCAGACACTCAGTATCAGATAGATCAAATGATTTCGGGCCTTCGTGGATGTCACTGATCCACACAGCGCTCTCCCAGACTTCTGAGCCTTTTCACCTGACAGTTGTCTTCTTAATGAAAAAACAGAATTTTTCTTCTGAAGAAACAAAATACAGAGAGGTAGAAAGTGCCCCTGGAGACTGCTCACAGGCTTGACTCACCCAAATCAGGAAGCAATTTCCTCCAGGTGTCTGCTTTGTTTTATGCAACAGGCCTGGCTGTGACAAGCTGAGGGTAGACTGCGTTTCTGCAAATGGCGCACTCATCCTAGTAACTCTTCTGTGAGGCTAAGACATCTTTTAAAAACAAGACAACTGTGATGAGGCGGGAAGCACGCCAAGGACATTGCCGTATTTTGCATGGTGCTCCTCGCACCACCTGGAGAAGTATGCAACAGCAGCACTTTGTGGATGGGTTCAAGTCCAACTGAATATCTTGGTACCCTGGAGTGGGTTACTTGGGCTAGCTGAGCTCCAGTTTATTCATAAGTGAAAATAAAACTAACACCAGTGACTATCATTTATTGAGTGCTGACCAGGTGGCAGGTACTACTGTACTGTGCTAAGTGCTTTAAATTATTTCATTTAACGAATTCATTTAATTAGTGATTTCATTCATTCAAACATAAGCAAGCTATGAAGTGGATTTACTGCAGCTCAGACATGTTAGCAGCTTGCCCAATGCCATGACTAGCGATTGGTAGAGTGAGGCTTTGAACACGAAGGCCTGTGCTCCTCATCCATGGACTGCACTGCCGGGCGATGGTGACCAGAGCGTTCTTTCTGCCTTCCCCACGAGGAGCAGAGCAGCAGTGATGGGAGAGCACCCTGCAGAAAGCCTGCACACAGATCTTCAATCCCCTACAAACACTGAGCTTTCTCAGAGTGAGGTACAGCTGTGGCAAATGTTGGTGGAATTGTCTCCCATAAGCAGAGGGGGACCAGGGGACCCCCTAAAAGCCCTCTCTAACCCAACTCTATAGAGGAAGAGACAAGTACCCTTCCCGAGGCCCCATGCAGTCTAAACTCCCCAAATTTTGCAAGGAGGTCCCCACAGCACTGCCCAGGCAAACTGCAATCACTGGCAAGCTCCCTGTTCCTCTCCCCACCAGGGCCCCGTGTGCCTCGTCCACCTCACCAGGCTCGCTGGAGGCAGCCCAGTTCACACACAGCTCCGCTGTCTGCCGTGATGACTCAGACACTCCTGGCAACATCTGCTCTGTTTCCGTAAGACTTAAAGGGCTCTTCACATGAGTGCGGGTGAAAGGGATTCAAGGGGCTTCTCACCCATGCGCAGGGCTCTGAGACGTAATGTGGAAACCAGGCTCGCTCGAGAACCAGCTTGGAAGATTTAATGCGCACTTACTCATGCCAAAGCTCATTACACGCTGTACCAGGGGATCTCTGTCATCTTGAATAAAAAATTCTGGAGGTACAGTAACCAGGGGTATGATTCGGGCTCAAAGTGATTTGGAGATGTTTCTCCTCGGAATCTTAAAAGAACCACAGCATGCAGTGTTCCTCCATCCATCCTATCCCATCCCAGCCCTCCAACGTTTTGGACACGTCTGTTCCAGGAACTTTCCCAGGTGCTGGAGATACAGCAATGAATGATGGTCTACGCCTTTAAGGGGTTCTAAGTCTTGGAGGTGAGAGAGACCATCAAGCAGAAGTAACAGCAAAGTGTGAAACTGTTGTGATGGGGGATGTTCATGGAGCTGTGGATCACAAAGTGGTGACTTAACCCTGGGAGTCAAAAAAGCCATTTGAGCCAGGGTTTCCCACCTCTGCATAGAACATTTAGGACGTGATTCTTCACAAAGCATTAAAAGGAAATGAAGTGTCTAGAGACCCAAACCTAGTGATTCCAATCAAACTCCGAAGGACAAAATCCCCAGATTCTCCACTTGATCAGGGTAAAATCTGGTCAGCCAAATGCATCCCTGGTATTAATCACAATCAGTAACTTCAAGGGCATATCCACGGCACCCAGGAATAATGAAAAACGGGACACACATGCAGTCAGAATGTTATTCCTCCTGCTCACCCAGCATACACATACTCTCTTCATTCAGCACCCTACCTGAATTTATCTCCACATTGAAGGATCAATACTTACAGTCCCAGTCCAGGCTGGAGAAAACGGGCCTACAGTCTTGACTCTCTCATTCTTTCCCAACTCTAGCTGACAAGCCAAAAGCAATGTTGATGATTTCTAATAATATCACTGACTACTGATTTAGTCTTTCCCTGCTATCAATCCAGACACCACAAGTTCAGGGCAAATGGATAAACTTCCTCTATCAAGAGACACATATCGCCGTGACAAAGATGGGAATGAGTGACAGAGACCCCAATGCAATTTTATACTCTCAATTTGGGACTTAAAGGAGGAAATGAAGGCAGGAAAAGACAACTAATATGAGCGCCACACTGGCCAGGACTGAGCTTAGTATCTGGTTTCTGTCCTTAATCTTCACAACCACCTCCTGAGGAGGGCAGTATCAAGCCTGTTTCACAGAACAGTGAACTCAGGCTCAGGGAGGTTGAGTCACTGGCCTGACAGCACACAGCTGGTGAGGGCCAAGGTGAGATTCAAGCTGAGTTCTGTGCAACATGGAGTCTAACAGTTCGTTGCCTCAGCTTCATTCTCTTTTGTAAAAATTAATGGAACTGTGGGACAAAAGCTATGGAGTGAGGGATGAGGGATGGGAAGGGGGTGACAGAATATTTCTTGGAAGCCACTGTTTGTTCGGGCAATGAGAGCACCAGAATTTCTGTTAGGATGGGAGAGTTGTCTCTGGTTGAATTCCCAAGCTGAAGTCCTGGAGGAACCTGAATATGGGGGCAACTGTCTTGCAGAAGGAAAAGAACTGCTTGCTTAGATCAAAAGGAGGGAAAAGAAGTGGGCAGGACAAGCAAGCTAGGGGACAAGTGAGATGTACCATTTCCCTTCCTGTGGCACCACAATAAACTCTCAGAAAAGCTACTAAAAAATAGGAACTGCCCTAACCGGTTTGGCTCAGTGGATAGAGCGTCGGCCTGTGGATTGAAGGGTCCCAGGTTCGATTCCAGTCAAGGGCATGTACCTTGGTTGTGGGCACATCCCCAGTAGGGGGTGTGCAGGAGGCAGCTGATCAATGTTTCTCTCTCATCGATGTTTCTAACTCTCTATCCCTCTCCCTTCCTCTCTGTAAAAAATCAATAAAATATATATTAAAAAAAATAGGAACAGAGTGCTATAAATGGCCATTCCTTGGAAACTAACAAGAAAGTAGGTTTTTGTGTTTGGGGTATTGGGGTGGAATGGAGAAGACCTTCACAGAGAGCAGCTGGGGAAACAGTTCGTGGGGTCACCCAGAAATCCTGAGCGAGGTTACAGGCAGACATCAATCAGATCTCCCAAGAGCAGGAAGGTCTTTGCAAGTATCTGGGCTGGTTGGTTAGGACCACTTACCTCTCAGTTACCCAGGCATTGCCTCTGTCTGCATCAAGGGCAGCCCTGCATCTGCTCCTCTCTGCCTTAGTCTGCTCTCCTTTACCTCACAGAACCCCCACTTCCCTCCCCAACTTCTCCCTGTGAGGGTCGCAGCCCAGCTCATCCTCCTCTCATCTCCTCATCCTCTGCCCTTACAGGTATTAGCCCTCTGTGCCCACCACAAGCCTGAAACAGACTCAGTTGACTATAAATGAATATCTTCTCTAGGACAGAGGTCAGCAAACCAGGGCCCAAAGGCCGAATCTGGCCCACCATTAATTTTTGTAAATAAAGTTTTTTTGGAACACAGCCATGCTCATTCATTTACATATTGTTTATAGTTGCTTTCTCACTATAATGGTAGAACTGAGCAGTTACAACAGAGGCCCTATGACCTGCAAAGCCCAAAATATTTATCATCTGGTTATTTAAGAGAATGTTTGCTAAGCCTGGCTCAAGAATATGAATTCCTTCAGGCCAGGGACCCTGTTTCATTCATCCTTTTATCTCCAGCACCTGATAAGAATAAATGTTACTTAAGTGGGTGAATGCATGCATGAGGGTTAGAGGAGCGTCATTAGATCAGGAACCTAATACAGCGATTATTGCAAAAAGGATAATCAGAAATGCTTTCAACAACCAAGAAGAGAGAAGCTAGCTAACTGTGTTTTCTAGTTAAGCCAGTTAACAGCAATAACAAAAGCCTTTTATGTTTTAATGTTCATTGATTTGTTTTGTTTATTTTCCCTCAAAAGCATGTTATCCCATTTGCCTTCCTCAGTAAACTTGGATCTAATTGAAAATTCCATGTGATGCTTCAGGCTGCATTTCTGAACATCAGTGTCCATTACTGAAAATCAAAGATGTAGCTTTTAGATATACGGTGATCCATCTTCCAGTTAAATGCAGAGTTATTGTTTTTTTTTTATATATTCCAAAAATATAAACTTATTTCTCCATCATTTTAATTAGTAATAACAGTTCAATAACTTATTGAGCATATATTGTGTAAAACTCACTGTGCTAAGTACTTTACTTGGATTGCCTAATTTACTCCTCACAATCTCAAAGAAGTAGATACTGCTACATCCCCAATTTATAGATGGGAAAATGGAGGCCTGGAAAGATTAAGTAGCTTGTCCAGTGTCAAAGGTCAGGTACATATCTTCTGGCTCTATTGTCTGAGCTTAAATAATCACTCTATAGCTCATTCACTCATTCATTCACTCTACCAACAAATGTTTATTTGAAGTCTCTACATACCAAGTTCTGTGATGGCAACAGAGAGAGGAGAACAAGGCCCAATCCCCACTCTCAAGGAGCTCACCTGCTTATGGAGGACAGACAAGATAACCATAAGGCATGGGGAGGATGACTGGGGATTAAGGTCAGGGTGCCGTGGGAACTCAGAGAAGAAGTTTCACATCCAGTCCCAGGGGTCAGGAAAAGCTTTCTAGAGGAAACAAAGTCTAACCTGGAACACAGGAGAGGAATTAGAAACTTGGTGGGAAGAATGAGGAATGAGGAGAGCAGAGTACATTTCCAACAGAGAGCAGATAGGTGAGATATGTGAGAGCATACGTGCCCTGCACGAAACTGCTCACTGCTCCACGTGGCGGAAACTTCACATGAGAAGGCAGGCCAGCTCACAGGGGCTTTGTAGGCCAACGTGGCAAGTCTCCACCCTCCAAATGGTCAAACAGAGAGGAAAATGGTAATAGAGTGTTCCAAGGTCCATTCTAGAGCAGGGTAGGGAGCAGCCAGCCCGTGGGCCATATCATTTGGTCTGACCCTGCCAAGGCAACTGCAGGCGGGTCTCAAAATTCAATAAATCTAGCAGCTTTTTTCATAGAAACATAATTTTTAAGTTGACAATTTTGTATGGCCAGCAAATAATGTTATAAATATCCAAAAGGCCCTTGGCAGAAAAAAGGTTCCCCACCCCTGCTCTAGAGCTTCTCTTGACTACAATTTTTCCCCTCTCAAGAAAAATCATTTTCTTCTTTATGAAAATAAGACAATTTCTTATTTGGGATTTCCCCCTACCTGTACCCTGCCAAAAACTAACCCTTGATGGACTCCATGAAACCATCAGACTAGCTGTGCCCCAAATTTAAAGCACTGAGTTGTTGCAGCAAATCTGTGTCCCATCTTTGAGTTAAATTAAATTATTCACTGGAGGGACTCAGCTACCAAGCTTTGCAGAGGGAGGAATGTGAAAAAACAATATGATTTTAACAGCTGGTACCAGAGCTCCTCTTAGAAGCTTTGTTTGGGAAATACCTTGGATCTAGGCCACTCCAACTGTAGAAGATGAGGCGGTCGGGGTGGGGTTTGGAAGGAGACAAGAAGACAGAGATAAATTGCTCTGTATAAGGAAGGGGAGGAGAGATGGACACTGAACAATGCAGTAGGTCCAATATTCCATTCTAATCTGTTTGTATTGCAGCACTGTAACCCCTCCATGGCCCTAAACCTCCAGGAAAAATCTACTATGCGCCCAAAGCCTTATGTCACTCTTTTGAGGATCGAGTGAGTTGGGTCGGTTCCAATGGGCAAGAGAGGGATATTGCACATGGAATGGTAAGATACATGATCTACAAGCTCAAGTATTTCAGCAAAATAGGAACTAGGAACAGATACTGACCAATAGCGTGCTTACTGCTCAAGATCATTCTTCAAATTAGGAGCAGACCTGGGACCAGAGCTGGGGCTGCGTGCCTCCCTCCCTCGTGCCTCCAAGTCCTTCTCTCAGGGAAGGACAGGCACAGACTCGGCTGGCACTGGGTAGGGGCTCCCACAGGCAGCTCTGGCTAAACTTTCACATCTGACCAGCTTACGATTTGGAGAGATTCTGACTCTCCCTGCAAGAAAGGGAAGAGCTCCGCCAGGATGTGCGTGAGTGTGAGAAAGCCAGCCACAGACCCAGCCAACAAGAGAAGACTCACCTGGGGTGGTCAGCAGCAAAGCAATGAGAGGAGGAACAGAATTCTCCAAGAATTGCCAAGGACATGGATGGAAACAGCAGACTGATGGGATGGGATATTCCTGACTGAAAGGAGCCCCCACACCCACGTTGATGGGCAGGGAACAGGAAGAGCAGAGAAAGGAGGCCCTTTTAGGTTCTTAATACATCTCCAAACACAAAAATACAAAGTGTACAAAGGTGATGCTTCCTTTCATTGCAATAAAGATCAAATTAGGCATCCTCAACGTTTTTCAAAGGATTTCTGGCCTGGTTATGTTACAGAAACCAGGGCAGGGTGATTCAAACCTGCTGTCCATACAGAGGGAAGGAGAGAAATGCCAGTGATTCTGCAGCTGCCCAACCAGAGTCCTGGAGAAGCCACTGTCGCAGCAATGCTGATGCCCAGAAAGAAGCCAACTTCCAGAGCAGGACTTAAACCAAATAAACCCGAAGGCTATCGATTTAGGAGGTGAGCCTTAAAATAGCAGCCAGGAATGTGTGGGTTCCCTGGGACAACTCAGATGACATGCCCCATCCCTGCCTTTAGTAAAACTGTGCACTGAAAGTGTCTGTTTAGTTGAGTTTCTGAGTTGCCAATATGTTTTCAGGTCAAGGAAGTCCATCTGGATGCAAACATACTGGGTGAGCAAATGCACAAAGGGATGCACTTGGAGGGGCAGGTAGAGTACCCAGAGAAGTCAGACAAAATTTGGGTCCCCAGGAAAATCATTCCAGAGTTAGGAAGAGGAGTACCCACAGTGTCATGCCCCCAAGGTGAGGATTTCCAGTGAAACTAAGGGGATGGTCTTCATGAAGATGGGTATTTGAAATGGACTCTGAAGGATGCATTTTCTTTTAAAAATATATATATATATATTTTTATTTCAGGGAGAGGGAGAGAGGATAGAAACATCAACGATGACAGAATCATTGATTGGCTGCCTCCTGCATGCCCCCTACTGGGGATCAAGCCAGCAACCATGGCATGCACTCTCCTTACTGGGAATCAAAGGAACCGTGATCTCCTGGTTCAAAGGTCGACACTCAACCACTGAGCCATGCCAGCTGGGCCTTTATTTTAAAGGAGTATCTATTCGGTGACGGGTTATGGGACACAGCCATCAGCAGTGACCAGTCTCATGGGGGATAAGGAGAGTCAGGCATTCTGAAATATTACAGTTAAACACTGTTTTGTTTTGTTTTCTGTTTCATTTAATTAACATCTAGTAACCAGCAGCACAGACGGTAAAGTCCAAATGTGATTGATTAGGTGGAATGTAAATATTTGCTCAAAGCTGCGGGTGTTTGAAAGCAGAGCAGCCTTTCTCAAGAGATACAGAAATGCATGAAAATCACTTTTTTTTTCTTTTTGCAGTTTTTCCCTCTACAAGTTAAGAGGGGGGAAACATCATAGGGTCCAGATCTCAATTTCATTTCTATTCTTTTTTTTAAATTAGAAAACCAATTGACCCTAGCCCACTAATCAAAACACACACACACACACACACACACACACACACACACACGAGTTCACTAATCTTTATTTAATGACATAAAATTAAGAATCACTACCAAATGGACATTTTGCTTAAAAATTAGAATGTAAGCACCAAAACAAGTTCCTCGGTGGAGCTCTACCCTGGCAGAGGCTCAGTGATGAAGTCTCTGCAGCCCACCATCTCACCAAGGAGACCTGGCTGCCACAGTGGCTGCAGGAGTCATCACGTGCTCACGAAGGCAGAGCTGCCTTTTGCTAAGAGCCATTGAAACTCCCTGGGATGTAGCTGGCCCAGGTCTACACCACCAGAGCTCCATCAGGGCCCTCGTGTCCACAAGTACACTTGTCACTGGGTCCTGGTGGGCCTTCCCTTCTACTGTTAGCCCACCACCATGTCAGCAAAGCTCCTTGGGCAGAACTGTGTGTGTCTCTCCTATCCCAGGCTGGGATTTCTCACTCCACAGTGCTGGGAAAATGTATTTCTACCTGACTGGCCTGTGTGGGCCCACTGGGTCATTAAAAGGATTCTAGTACCAATCCCATGTGTGAGTGTATGTGTGGGGGAGGTGTTCTCCACCTATCCAAGCAATTCTCCATCATCAACTGGGTATCCTACAATTCAACTCAATTCTGACACTATCTGCCTGGAGATAGCATCAGATCCCACAGGTGAAGGGCTCCCACAAGACTGCCCCCTCCCTCAACCTCAGACACCAGCTGCAAACCCAGATTGCCACCTGTGCTTCTGACTGACTGGCAATAGATTGCAAGTTCCCATGATCCTCTTTCTTGGATTTAATTAATTTGCTAGAGCAGCTCATGGAACTCAGAGAAACATTTTACTCACTAGGTTACCAATCTACATATATAAAAGCCTAACATGCAAAGTGTCCCCTCGGGAGTTCAACCGACTGGGAGTTTGATTGCTTGCTATGATGTGTGCTGACCACCAGGGAGTGATGCAGAATGAAGGAAGGCCCCGGCTGGCAGATGGCAGCTGCTAGGGACCGTACCCTTGCGTGAATTTCGTTCACTGGGCCTCTGGTTTATTATAACAGGAACAGCCAGATGGAACATTTGTGTATGGCAAGCTCTCTAAACCAAAGGCTCCATTACATAGGCATGACTGATTAAGTCATTGGCCATTGGTGATCGAACACAACGTCTAGCCCCCCACCTCCCTTTGAAGCCAGGGGGTAGGACTTAAAGTTATAACCCTCTAATCACAAGGTTGGCTCCACTGGTAAGCAGTCCCATCCTTAAGGGCCTTCTCAAAGTCATTAACCCAATAAGACTCCTCTATGCCACTCATCACTTAGGAAATGCCAAGGGTTTTAGAACCACTATGCCAGAAAAGGGAATGAAGACCAAATATATACCCATTATAGATCACAATATCACAAACATCCACTGTCCAAGACAGATTTGGAATTGTCCAGGAGTTTGCACAGTGAGATGACTGTGCAGAGCACTAAATAGACTCAGGAAACCTGGGTCCTAATCCCATTCCAGCCACCATCTATTTTTTCAATAAGGATTTATTGAACATGGCAAAATGTTACCTGCCCTCAGAGAACTCAGAGTCTAGCACTGATTTGCTGGGTGGAATTAAGAAAGTCATTTTGGCTGCTTCAGACAGACACATGCCCACACTCATCTTTCATTTCCTTGACCACGCCATGCTCTCTCTCACACCCTAGTCACTGGGCGTGTTCTTTCAGTCTAGATACTCTCCCTCTATGCAGTTAAGTCACTATACATCTATTGTCTGCTGGTTCTGGCCAGAGCTGCCTCTCCAGCGATTAGTACAACCCCTGACCCACAAGAGGGGCTCAGTGAGGGGTGAACTTACTCAAAAGTAGCTTCTATGCTAGTATGCCGGTTAAAACCAAAATACCAACTTTGGAATCAGATATCCTAGTTGAAATTGGAAATCTGGCCCTTGCCAGCTCTATGATGTAGGCGACTGGTTTAATCACACTGAACCTGTTTTTGCATCTGTAAAATGGAGAAGATACCACTGACACCTCCTGGTAATGGTAGGAAGGATTCAGTGAAGCTATGTATGCAAAGTACCTAACACATAAGAATTCCTCAAAACTGGCAGCTCCCGTCACCATTCTCTTCATTATTGTAGCAATGACTCTTCCTGGTCACAGTCTGTGGCCTCACCTACACTAAAAGCAGGTCCTCAATCATTCACAAGGCAGACATTTATAACATCTGCTTGTTGACACACATAGGGCTTTATGACCGTAATAAATAGGGGGAAGAAGAAGGTGATGGTAGCAATTACTTCCTCTGATGCCATGATTTGTGACCCTTTGATGGACCTTTGTTTTCCCGAAACCCATAGAGAAGCTGGAGAGGGGGATACCCGCTCAAGCCTGCTCCTGAAGGAATGCACTTCCCAGAGACTCCACGGGATCCCCTGACCACAAACCACCAAGACCTGCAAGACATTTTACAGCCAAGAACCTCCGCCCTGCCCCCGGGAACCCGCTGGCTGAGGGGATGGAGAGCTGCTCCTGTGCATTAGATCCACTGGCAACTCAGAGTCACAATTGGTTTTTATCTGGATTAAAGGCAAAAAGATACACATCTCAGCTGTCATTTAAAATTCCCAAACCTGCACCAAAGGCTCTCTACACTGCAGTTCCTGCCTCAAAGCTGCTGGCTGCCTGGTGCTCTCCTGGAACTGGGGCAGCTTCTGATTTTGGGTTCCCAGAAAGAGGGGGCTCAGCCTCCACCCCAGGGACCATCCCATCGGAACTGGATGGAAGTAAAGGGAGAGGAGGACCAGAAATTCTCTTCTCTGCTGCCTTTGACGCAAAGGCAACACCTTCATTTTAATCCAGGGGAAACTGAGGCCCAGGGAGGGGGAGGCACGTAACCAGGAGCACTGGGCAGGGGCGGAGCTGAGGTCAGCACACTGGCTTGACTATGGCATGAAAGCGGCGGTTTCTTTCAACCACTTTAAGATATAATCCACATGCCCTAACCCTCACCCACTCACAGTGTATGATTCCATGGTTTTGGTGCAAACTAGCACCACCATCTAATTCTTAAAAATTACAGCAAAAAAACCCACACAAAACCTCCACAACCATTAGTAGTCACCTCCTCCGCACACATACCCAGCCCAACTGCTACCCCTGGCAACCACTCATCATCTACTTTCTGTTGACATAGATTTGCCTATTCTGGACATTGCATATAAATGGACTCAAAATAATTGGTCTTTTGTGACTAGGAAGCCACTCTTAATATCTATCTATCTATCTATCTATACATAAATATATATATATATGGAGAGAGAGAGAGAGAGAGAGGAAGATATTCATTCTTATTGATTTCAGAGAGGGAGGGAGAGAAACATCAATGATGAGAGAGAATCATTGATCGACTGCCTCCTGCACACCCCACAGTGGGGATTGAGCCCACAACCCTGGCATGTGCCCTGACAGAAATCGAACTGTGACCTCTTGGTTCATAGCTCGATGCTCAATCACTGAGCCACATCAACTGGGCTAGGAAGCCACTTTTTAATGGCAGACTCAACAGCAGACCCTCTGGTTGCTCACTAAACTACTACCCAGAGCTGTGCTGTCAGATACTATAGCCACTACCTGTGTGTGGCCATTTACTTGAATTAACATTGCATATATTAAACGTCTGTTTTCAGTTCCTCATGTCACCAGCCACATGTCAAGTGCTTAACAGCAACCCAGAGCTAGTGGCGGTCACATTAGACAGCACAGATATGGGATACTGCCTTCCCTGCAGACAGTACCTAAGTCCAGATGTGCTCCCTGCTCCTCCTGGCGTTGGGAAGTTATCCTCATAGCAGAGAGTGAGAGCCAGGAACAGCTCTTGGGAGGGGGAGGGAGAGGAGAAGGGAGGGAGTTAGAGCTAACCCCTCCTCCTGCCCTGGCCACCCCCACCTCAGTGCTGCTCTCAGTGCCAGGGAGCTCCCCCCAACTCTCCCCTCCAGGCCTGAAAGGTGCTCTGTTTAGTTAAGCTCATCCAAAAGGCAGATATGCCAAAGCCTTTGGACGCACTTCAAGGAATCCAGCCTCTACCTCAGCCCTTTGATGATTTCTGGAGCGTTTCATGCCAGAAGGTGATCTGAGGGGCTCCTTAATGAGACTGAACAGTCCTAACCAGTTTCCGGCCAGCAGTGGCTACTTCATGTGCCAAGACATGACCACTAAGGCTGACGACACCCCAAGGCCAGAGCCGTGGCACCCTGGCATGCTCAGGCAGAAGGGGGCGCAGAAACCGCCACCCCCCGCATCGCTCCAGGCCTTTCCTGGGGTTGTTCGTCGGTTCAGCTGCAGTGCCTTTCCTCTATTGACCAAAGATGCTTCAGTCACCAGCTCCCACAAACCGGGCAGCAGGTTGTTTCAAATTGTGGGCTTGGGTGGATTAAGATGATCAGAGAGCCCAGACTAAAAGATGACTGACGGACAAACAACAAAAAAAGGAATTACATTCAGAAAAAAAACCCTTTACTAATCAAAGGGCCCTTTGTTCCAAAACACTGTGCAAAAGTCATCAATCATGACCTTTTAAAGTTGTTTTAAAGGAATATAATTAAGTTGGCTAATATCCTTTTGTTTAAAACTCTGCTGAAACGTATATCTGCTTTCCTCTACTTTAGTAGCCAATTTATTTAAAAAGAAAGACAACCTAACAAATGCTTCTTCCGATATGTTTGCTTGTCTAAATCAATGCTTTTGTCTTGAATTCCCCCTTCTCAATGAGTGGCAGTGGGGGGATTTCAAGAATCAATAGGTTACATTTCTAAGATACAGGAGCAAAAGATAACCAGGTGGACGGATATTTACTAAACTCTGATAAATGTTCACTTGCTAACAAGCTGTTCTTTTAGTGAGGGTTACTGTGTTGTTCAGTCCCTTGGTTTTCAAAACCATCCTTCAACGAACATTGCCCAGAAGAGATGCAGCAAAGCAAGATGTGGTTAGGTGGTTGCTTTAGACTTTTGATCTGAGGCAACACACCAGGAGTGGAGAAGTGGCTCTTTGGAGTTCCCAGTTAAGCTGTTCATATGTTCCATCTCATGTCATCCTCACGATAGCTTTATGAGGTTGGTGCTATTCTCATGTCTATTTTGGAGCGGAGGAACTAAAAGTTGAGAGACGTCAAATAATCCATCAAATTTACATGGCCATCAAGTGGAATTGCTGGGACTAGACCCCTGGGGTCCTGACCATTTTCATCACATGACAACTTATGCCATTTTGTATGGGAAAAAAAAGTAAAAGAGCCTGGGTGTCTGAGGGTCAAGGATCCCAAAGGCCTGAGAACAGGCTTAAGCAGAGCAGGGCCTATTTTGCAAGATGTTACTTTCACAGGTAGTTCCTACCTTGGCCAAAGGGACCTCATAAAGCAAGCAGAGGTTGTGTCCCTTAATGAATGGATTATATCTGCTAGTCAGAGAGAACTCTGTGAGACTAGAGTAGCCAAGGATGTTTCAGCCACTCTCCTACTGAGAGCTCTCAGAGCCACCCCCACCCCCATATTTGTAGGGAACTATAAATGTGTCTTAGCTTACCTTTTACGAGCTCAGAGTATTCCCATTTTCATGCGACCGCAGTGACTACAGACTATTAGTTTGACAAGTGAAATCAATCCATCAGTACATATTTATTGGGCCCAACTTATATACGGTATTGTGGTAGACTGACTGCAAAACCAGCCCAAGTCTCTGTCCCTCTCTGCCTCACATATGCTTTGTAATGCGACTTTGCAGCACCTCCCTCAATAGGCAGAATTTTTGCCACCCCTATGCATCTGGGCAGGCCATGCGACGTGCCTTGGCCAGTAGAATAAAGCAACAAGAACTGAAGCTCCTTTTCAGAGCTTAGACCTCAGGTCCTTGTACACTTTAACCCTCTACCTTGGAACTCATCCACCACCAAGAGAGGAGCCTCGACTAGAGTACTGGAGGATGAAAGATCGGGTAGAAAAAGCTGGGTTATCTCAGTACAGACCAGCCAGCATCCAGTCAACCACCCAGACAACCTCTGACGCATGAGCAAGGCCAACCAAGATCACCGGAGCCTGGCACACCTCGGCAGAGCTGTCCCGTCAACCTATAGCCTTTCGAGAACTAACAAATGGCTACTATTTTTTAAACTATATTTTAATTGATTTCAGAGAGGAAGGGAGAAAGAGAGATAGAAACATCAATGATGAGAGAGAATCATTGATCAGTGCCTTCTGCACACCCCACACTGAGGATTGAGCCCATAATGCAGGCATGTGTCCTGCCCGGGAATCGAACCATGACCTCCTGGTTCATAGGTTGATGTTCAACTATTGAGCCATGCCGGCTGGGCCAAATGAATACCCAAAACCATAATGTTTAAGGCCTGGGGAGATAGGTGTCAACAAGCCAATTGTATCAAGGCTGGAGGGTCCAGAAAAAGATTAGCTACCACAAGCTTCACTATTACTTACCATTTTCTAGGCAGTAACAGGTTCCATGATGCACTGGGGGAAATAATCGCTATTTCTGAAGAAAGGGTTTGACACAGAAATGGCCCAGAATTAGGCTAACAGAGTAACAGCTTGGAGGCAAGCAGCCCTGATTACAGCCCTGGCCCCAGCATGTATGTCTACATGGAGAAGTCACTGTCCTTCACAGGTACCCACTGGCGTTGTTGACTCAGAATCAGACGCATTTAATATAAGGCCCCTGGTTCCCTAAGCAGGTTTATTAGGAAAGGGCCAGAGCCTGGTTTCTTCCCTGTAAGGTGGGCTCTCTCCCTGGTTTTCCCTAATGAAGGAATGCTGCCCCCTTCAGCATGTATGTGAAATAGGTTTTTGGGAAAAATAATCCTGCATGGAGAACTGCCTATAGTTATTTATAGCTGGCTCTTCTTAGGAGAGGGCAAGGAAATGAATCCAAGTGTTAAATGGCTGCAACCAGCCATGAATAACTCCTCCCTCAGTAGTCATGGCTTCTTCCACATGGCGGGGATCCTAGCCGGTGGCCTTTCTGATGGCCTCAGAGCATAAGCTTGGCAAATTCAAGACAACTTATCTGAAATTAAGGGAGAAGTCTTCCCTAAGTGTGTACATGGAGTCAAAGAAGTCACCACAAACTGTACACAGCCCACTATCTGCATGAACTGCAGCACAATAAAAAATCAAGGGCATTTTTGGAATGAATGAAGACCTTCAAAGGAGCCAATCCGAAGGCGGAGCGTTGGGAACTTTAATAAACTGTGGGGGATACAGGCCAGTATCAGGCCTTCCCAGGACCTACGAAGACCATACAAACTCTATCCTGTGCCTGAGACCATCAAATCCTCTATGTGCAAGGGATCTTAGAGTCTATTTACTCTGACATACCTACTAATATAAAACCTTACCTCTAGTAACTCAGCAAGTGATGAGCTAGCCTCTGCTTGGTTCCTCTGGGCTCAGGGAACTCCCTACTCCCACGACAGCCTGTTCAGCTGTGAGGAAGGTGAAATGGTTACTATCATCATCATCATCATTATTATTGATGGAGCCAATGTTTGTCTCCTTGTAATTTTTTTTTAGTTCTACCCTCTGAGGCCAGAGACCAAAAAACACTGGCCCAGGATACAGACCTTCATTTGAAAAGGAAATTGTTTTTTCTCCATAAAACTGTTCCAAAAACATCCTTTGTTTCTAACCACTGAGTGGGAGAGTGGTGTTCTGAGCACCGAGGACCCCTGCAAACTTCGTCCCTGGGTCTCACTTGATGAGGTTCTACCTCATCCAGAAAATCAAGTTCATCCGTCCTTTACTCTCCCTCAGAGCACCTAACCTTCCTGCTAAGCAGTTACCATAAAGTGTAATGAGACTATCTGCGTTTTGTTTAATATCTGTCTCTTCCACCAGACTGTAAGTCCCACGAGGACAGAGACCATTATATCGTTTTCATTTTTGAATATTTAGTGACTAGTATGATGCCTGAGACATAGAAGGCCCCCGAAGTGTGCTGAATAGATGACAGATTGAGTCCGGAGGACAGGATGCATAATCAAGAGGGGAGACTCATTGACTCCATGCCATATAGTCTGGCTGAAATGAGGTGCCTCTTGAAAATGAAGCCAAGTGTAGTGTAGCTTTCCTTGCAGCAAAACTCTCCCAGTACCTCCAAGGACCCTCCTCCTCCGTGCCAGACCCGATTCTTGAATCCCCAAGCTGGCAGCGCTGAGGGGAGGGGTGGGAGCCTTGTGAAGACCACACTTAGCTCTGGCTTCCTCACCACCCGAAAGTTTTCCACCATGCCACAAGAACCGGATCACGCCCACAGTGTGGGTTTCTTCAGGCCACAGGCATTATGACAAACTTAGGAAACAAATGTGGGGAAGGCCCTGTCTAGAAGAAAAATATTTAGAGTATGAAGTCTTTTATTTTCTGAAACAGAGTGCCCTGAGAAAGCCAGGTTGGACACCAAGGCTCTGGTCAGAGGTGTGATACAAAACCTGGGCAGTAGAGGGCAGCAGAGACTCACAACGTGGACATGCTGTGACCACTCTCTTGGTGATGAATATTCTGTTATCCCTCCTCTGACATCCTCATCAGAAGATGGGTCCCTGGTACATGGGTTGGAATTCCTGGTATTGAAATCCTAATGAATGGCACATACTGACAGAATCATGGAGGCAAGCGGCAGCTGAAAACCTGGCATTTTATCATGTAAAGGTTAATTTAAGCCCGAGGAGCATGTCCTCAGCACAGAAGCAGCCATGTATGTGCTCACAGGAAACTCCTCGCTGAGTTGTTACAGCTACAGACCTGTTCGGTTGTGTGGTTCCGGAGTCTCTCTGGTTCTGACCAGCATCCTGTTCTTATACTTTGCATTGTGAAAAGGTGATTCCTAAAACATGTTTACCTTCTCATGCTGATGAACACTGTCACATACTTCACTTGGAAAAGAAAATTACTTTTTAAAAAGAACATTCAAAGCAATGACTAAACTCAGCCCAGACTGCAGATGACAGCTGGATAAAAATGACTAGGAGAGCATGCAGAGATGTAAATACTTCCCCTACCAATGGGCCTTGAAATTAAACTGAATCCGTGTATCTGTGACGCTTTCCACAGCAGACGGAAGCAAATGAAATGCTCTTTCAGATTTATCACCTGGACATCGGAGGAGCATCAACTAGTCATCTTCCTGACACAAGACAAATCAAAATAGATTTCATCTTCCTAAATGGTGTATTTTCTCTCTTTCCTCTACTCATTCTCCCTAACATAAAAAGCCAGAGAAAGAATATATGGCAGAACCACAGCTCGCACATTGGCTGGGAAACACACCCATAGTTACAGAAAGGCAACCATGGTTGTATCCTTCTCATCCGGAGCTAAGGATGGCATTGCTATACAGGTTATTAATTTCACACATTAAAGGGATTGATGCGTCTCCTCTCACGGCTCTTCTGAATTACACAGGAGATCAAGAAAATGGTTTTCAAAGGTGCCCAGAGAGACTGTCCCAGATATAACTGCTTTTGCCTTCATGCTGGACTTTAGTGTAATGGTAGAGGTTAAGGACAAGGTCTAGGATGGAGTATCGGAAGGAGGGTGCACCCCTTGGGCTCCTCTCTAGGTACTTCCCTAGGGCTCACCCTTCCTCATACAGAGTTAACACCAAGGTCTTCAAGGGCTGAGTAGGGCCAGAGCCAGAAGACGACTGTCCAATCAGGGGAAAGTGAGCTGACCCTCTCCCTGGTAGCACCCTTCTTGCATTGTATTCCTTCTGCTACCGTCTCTAAACCCCACAAGGATACTCTCTTTTCTGAATTTTCTGCATGGAACCAAAATCCTTTTCCTTATTTATTATTACCTCAACAAAAACAAGGCAGCCTTGACATTTTAAAAAACTAAAATCAGAACTTCACTAAAGATTCTTGAGGCAAGAGGACAAAACCAAATGAAGACATGAAGACCTATGCAAGTCAAGTTCAGTTTACAGTAGAAGCTGCTAGTTCTGAGGATGAATTTAAATACATGTACAACAAAATTTACATGCAAATATAAATGGTTTCCTATTTACTCAGCTCCTGCTCTATACCAGGCAGTAGTCTGGGTGTCTTCCATTTCCCAACACAACACACTGCACGGGAGAGCTGAGAACCAAAGGGCAGTTAGAAGGTGGCCAAGCAACCCTTCCCAGGAGAGGGGTTCTCAACCTTTAGTGCTTTGAGAAAGACAGGGGTGTGAGTGTAGCCTGCGGGCTCTCACTCAGAAATTTGAATTAGGACAATGTTTGCAAAGCCTTGGGATTTGGGATTTTAGCAATGACCTCAAGAGAAGATGGTGTCGATGGTCCATCAATCATACTTTGAGAAACAACAGTCTAGAATCCCGAATTGACTGTCTCCCCAGATCATGAGACTGGAGCTTCAGACTTAACAGAGACCTACCACTCTGGACCTGTTCCCTCTGAGGTCACATATGGGCAGCCTGCATATACGTGTGGGAGGGGGAAAATGCGACTGTTTAGGCATTATTTTGGAGAGCAAAGCCATGTGTTTTGGGTCTTTTCATCTATTCAGTCACACAAAGTGAATAATTTATTACAAAAGGAAAATGGTATGACATGCAAACTAGGACAACGAAACCTGCCTTTACTCAGGAGGCATTGAGCACCACCCGCTCAATGAAAGGGCACCATCCACAGAGAGCAAACGAAGTGAGGATACAACATCTCAAAAGATCAGAACTTGGCAACTTTTTCATACCACGCCAAGGAAACCCACAATGTCATCAACTCCAGCTATCAGGAAAAAGTCACCCCCTTCAAGGAAATGTCTATGAGCAACAGAGGTGACAGGTACAGAAAACTTGAATTGGGCTATAAAAAAATTAGAAAGAAAGCATCACATCTAATTTTCTCTCATCACACGGACTACATCAGCCTGTTGCCACTTCACAGGCAAATGCACTGAATCTCTGAGAAGTGAGCTGACTCGTGTTGGAAAAGGATGAACAGAAGCTTTTCCCCTTCTGCGTGAGAATTTGACCTTGGCCTAACCTGGCAACACTGTTCCTCTGGAAGCGTGATAAAGACAGAATGTCAGCTGTTACTAAGCAACATTGCTCATGGTGAAAATGACCCTGGAGAGTGAAACCCATCTGGACTGGGAAGAGCTATAACTGAAGTCTAAGTCCTTCTTGGGGAACACACCATCATTTGTGACTCTACTAATTGGGCTAGTCCTTTGGGAAACCCTGGAAGTTATGCATATGGAGCTGTTATAAGAGGTCCTGGCTCCTGTGGGCATGTGGGTTTTAAGCTAAAGTGACTCCTGCACCTGCCCTATGAGAGTCTGGTACCCTCACACCTGAGCTGTCACCTGAGGTGGGAGGGGGCAGCAATATCACCTGGATGGCAGTGCGGGCTGCTGCAAGGACCACTCCACTGGAACAGAAACACCTGCCCTGCCCTGCCAGCCACCTATGATTCCTACCTATGTCCTTGGAACAGAGCTGTGTGTAGCCTGGAATGCTCTTCCCAGGGTGACTGAGCAGATGCCCTGGTGAGCATTACATTTGCCCAAAACCACACCCCTGGGAAATGGCAGGGCCAGAACTCACTCAGTTAGTTGTCTGTCTGCAAGCTAAATACTTTTTTTTAAACTAAAGGACCATAAACCTTTTCTCCCTGGATAACTACTCTGGCTCAAGAGATGGGTGCAACTTCTCATACATATTAGGCTTTTTTCCCTCCTATGTCATGTGAGGTCCCTAAGTTTGGTAGCTTCTAATTCATCCTGCCTGCCTGGCCTCAACAGCTTGCCTAATGGTTCACTGAGTTCCATTTCCAGACAATCCCCCAGAGACTTCTTCAAGTTCAACGCTACCCCCTAGCTCAAACGTCTAGGCTGGCTTTCTAAGCCCTCAGACTCCAAGGGCCTCTGGTTGGAGGGTATGGTGACTCCACAGCTGATACCGACAGAGATGATCACCTGCTGAGCTCTGATGGGCACCACGCTCTCCCTGGCCTGGTGCACAGCTCTGGAATGGCGGAGGTCTCCTGATGACCAAGGGAGGCCCTACCCCAACAATGAAATGATCTTGCAGAAGTTTCCCCTTGACAGGCCCTGCATAGGACAAGAGTTTATTAATAGAGTGACCTCAGCAGATGTCCTCTCAGATTAGCTCCTGGACCATAGCAGCAAGATGAGTCATTCCTCCCAGCCTTCCCTTCCTTTTCTGTCATCAAAACTCTGGAGAGAGAAATCATCGCAAATGACATCACTTCTCTGAAGCCCTCCCCAAGCCTTCCTGTCTATGTTCATCTCTTTCCTCGCAACTTTGAGCGTGTCCCTATTACAGAGCACCGCCCCCCTCCCTCCCGCCCCCTGAGGCTATGAGACCCTGAAAAGCAGTCTCAGTTCTCTCTGTCACTACAACAAGCAAAATGCTGGACATAAAGAGTGACAAAATGAACAGATGAAACAACAAGAAACAGAGGCACCCCAACCCGTAGTCTTTTCTGTATGACTCGGACCACTGAATTCATTCCATCTCGTCTAAATTTATGTCAGGATCCTGGCTAATGGCAGGGCAAGGTAGCTTAGTCATGGTTACATCTCCCGATCACTAACTCAGATGAATCACTTGGTTCACCAACCACAAAGTGACAAGTTTATAGAGATTCTAGATCAATGGGCCTAATGTGGCTCGGACATGACATCGTGCTGAAGGCTGTAAAACTCTGTCTCCAGCCATGTCTGACTCTCCCCTTCCTGGTGACAGGCCGGAGTGAGCAAAGAGAAAGGGAGGGCACAGAATGAAGACCGGAGGAAGAAACCTACCAGGAAGCACCAACGAGGTGCCCATCTGACAAGGCTATGTGACCAGTGAAACCTGAAGAAGTCATTCACACTTCACAGTGACATGGTGACGGACAACCCCAGGCTCACTTTACAGAAGGAGAAACCAAGGCCGGAGAAGGTGAGTGCCTTGAGTGAGGCCATGGTAGCCAACAGAGAGAGAGTTTGATCTCAAGTTCAAGAGCTTTCGTGCCCTGCCAAGGTCACTAGTTGTAACTCATAGCACAGGTCAGTAAAAATGGCCAGTGATCTTGTCTTATTTCAAATAGCTTCTTAAAATAATTTACTTCATTTCAAAGAGTATTTTCTGCCCAAGGGAATGAAAATAAAAGTGGTGTCAAGTGTGTAGAGAAACAAGTCCCCTCATACACTGTTGATGGGAATTAAAAATAGATATAACCTTTTGGGAGGGAAATTTGGCAATGTTAAAACAACTGTAAAATGTGCATATTCTTTAATGCAGCAATTCCACTGAAACTGTTGTATACATGCAAAAGAAATCTATAAGGATGTTAATTTTAGTACTATTTACAATATCAAAAAAATAGAAGCAACCTAAACCAAGTATTACAAATATTAAGGTAAATTTATATGGTTGAGCACCATGCAACTATTATGAAGAATGACCTGTGAAGAGCTTATCCTTGATTTGTTGATTTTACTTATAAGATTTTAAAAGTCATATGCACATGTGTGTGAGACTATGTATGTATGCAAGTGTAATAATTAAACAAACTGTTACTTATAATGCACTTAGAATAGTACCTGGCAAATAGTTAACATTAGGAAAAATTTATCTACCAAAAGATGATAGTATAGACATGAAGAAATACAGAAGCTACAGTGGCTTTTTCTGAAAGGTGGGATTATGTAGGGTTCTTTTTCTTTTAATAAATTTGTGTTGTTTGAATATTGTTAAATAATTTTTATAACAAAAATGTAATAAAGATACACTTTCTATAAAACGAAGAAAACCATATTCTTCAGAAGAAAACATCTTCCACATGCACAGAATTCAGTCTAGGAATACGATACATTTCAAACCCACCTGACAGACCACCTAGTTCCGCAATGTATTTGCTATCTGGCAGCGTTAAACCATTCAGAGGATGTGAGGAAAGAAGAGGAAGAGAAAACAGATAACATCACAAATACTGAAAAAGACAGGTAATTCCTCTCCCCTGAAAATCTGTGATTCTGGTCTGAAGCCCAGAGCCACTCGGAGCCAGCAGAGGAAGAGAACAGCCACCGGGCGTCCGGCATTCTTCGACCTGCTCTGCAGTGCAACCCGCTGACACCTCCCCAGGCCAGGCAAGGCTGAGCCTGCTCGTGCCTGCAGGAGCGAGGGCTGGAAACCACAGGCGGACCTCACCAGGAGACCCATAATGACAACCAGGGAAATTACCAGGCTGTCGTGCTGTACAGGAACATTTCTGGTTTTTATGTCTCGGCTGTGTGCTTGGTCACCTCATGGAATGAGCTAAGGAATTTTGGGTGAAGTATGGCTTTTCTCCCATCTCCCATTTCAGGTGATTGTTTGCTGTAATCAGAACTAAATTTATAGATGATGACAAGAGGGGACTTACATGTCTGGACAAGAAATCTTGGGGAATCCTTTAGCATTCCCCCACAAAGTATAAAGCATGCCAGGGCTTTAAAAAATTGCCTGTTACAATGTCCTTTTATTCCTCTTAGTTCCTTTTAAAAATGTGACTGTGTGTTGAAATATTTTTGTCATTTATTAACAGAATATTTGAAATTCTCACTTGACTTACTTATGTGATTAGATTAACTGGTAGGCGTGGAATTCCCGGGTCAATGGGTTACATATAAAAATCTGTGAGTTGGTTCACCTAGGAGTGGAATGCCAGAACAATGCATCCAGGGCCTGACTCACATGAGGGACAGGTGAAGAGATTATATCACAAACCTCATCTGAAAGTGGTCCGTACCTTAACTGCAGCACCAGCCACAATGAAATGCAATTTATCTGCTCACAAATGTATGTCTCTCTCCAAATGAAGGATGCTCTCTTATGGCCAGGTAGTTGAGTTATTTCTGTTCCCTCGTCATGCATATATTTTGTGTGTACGCTGGCTACCTCATAAGCTGTGATAAAGATCGGATTCAAGGGAGAACAGGGGACCATGAAGAAAGGAGGAGGAAATACAACAATACACTGACTTTCACCCCAGGATGGTGAAAAAGTTTTAGTATAAAAATATCCAGATCTTCCCCAAGCCTGCTTTATCCCAGATCCCTCAGACCTGGAACCATGGTCAATTGTTTTTATCCTTCAGAATCCTTAAAAGGACTTTGTGAGCGTCGTAGCTCACCAAACATTCTCACATGAATTACCCCACTGCATCCTCATTACAGAGATCCAAGGGCTCAGGCCAGAGCCAGAGGTCAAGTCAGAGTTGAACCTGGATATGAATTCTAGGGCTCAATGACCAGGAAAGACAAGTTACTAAATTAGTCTTTTATCTGTAAAATTGGATGAGGGATATTTACGTCACAGCATGTTTATGATGATCAAGTAAGAAAGTGAACATCCAAGTCCCCGGGAAACAGTATGTGCTCGATAATAAGTATGACTTCGGACACCAAAGTCCACCCCTCGGGCAATGCCTAGTCGCAGCCACAGTCCTTTAAGAAGCCTCCCGGCTCTCTGGCTTGGTGCACACATGGCAACCCCTGCCCAGGACAGAGGTAGGTTGGTGGCTGTCACAGCACTGATAGACAGCAACTGGCCGGGCTGCCTCAGTGGCCCTGGGTATGTGGTAGGGACTGGGACACGGTTCCAGCCACCAACTCTGCATCCTCCCACACCTGTTCCATCCACAGGACTTTCTCTTTATTTCCTCCATTGCTTGGACTATGGTTTCACAATCATCCTTCATATTTTTACATGACAGTTTCTCCTTAAATGATCATGAGACAAGGGTAGGCTGGCCCAACAGAGGGTACAGGTTTCCCTAACATCTTCCCAACTCTCCCTCTAGCTCAACCTGAACTTCTCAAACTAAACTTTACTGGGTCAGGCCTCCAGCCTTTCCTTTCCGCTTCCATGAAAAGCACAGTATTAATCATGATTCTGGAATCAAAGTGCCTGGGCTCACTTCCCACTACACCTCTCACTATCTCTGGGTGACCTCAGCAAGTACTTAACCTCTCTCTGCCTTGGTTTCATCCTTTGTAAAATAAGAATCAACATAGCTGGTTTGGCAGAATTCAGTGAGGCACATAGTAGGTACTCATAAAATGTAGCTATTTCTTTATATATAAAAAACAAAACCTTTCTATATATTTTATATGTGTGTACACACACAGAGACATAATATATGGTGAGCGTTCTGAAGGGTACGCATAGGGCGGTTTATATTGGAATCCCTCAGGGGGCGTATAAAGGAGAACTTTTATTTGATACATACTTGTACCAGTTTAGAAGCATATATTATTTCTGTAATTTAAACACACTTTTAAAAAGAACACACTTTAAAAAAGAACACACTTGGGCATTGTGAAGAAAGGAGGGAGGGGAGGGGAGGAGAGGTTGGGGGGAAGAGAGAAAAGAAGAAAAATGGTTGGCTTGCGGCAGAAGCCAAGGGCTGGATCACAGTCTTGACTGGGTGAGACAAAACTGGTTATAGCTTCACTGCTAGTTGCAGAGTTCCCAATGCCGTGTCTGGGAAACTCCTGCATGTGTCTCTGTCAGCCTTAGAGAAATTCCCTGCGCATTCTCTCGGGTGTTCTGGGAGGAGGGACACCCAGCTCCACTAACCAAGTCATCCTGAGCTGGAGGGGGGTGAGGGGTGGGGAGGTTCTGATTTCATCCACAGTGGGAGGGCTGCCCAGGCTCCAGGGGCACTTCAGGCAGTGGGAGGAAGCTCTCCTGGGTCTCAGGAGAAGAGGGGCACATCCTGGACAAACCGTAGGAAGCATCCATGAGGTAGGAAATGCTTGTAAGAGCCCTGAGCATGTCCTCCCAGCGAGTCTAGATCATGCTGCCTGGGAGAAATGAAGGAGAGCTCTGCCTAGTGAGAAAAATCTTCTAAGCTGCCTCAGTTTCTCTGTTTCTCCAGTGTCTAAAGAGACACACTGAAGCAAGCAAAAGTTTGTTTCCCTGGCTCTGAGCAAGAGCCCCCACAGGGCCACTCACGTTTTATCTCCATTCTACAAGCTCAGTGCTATGTATAGTAAAAATCATACCCTTTTTTGGTAAAAGTTCCATCATCAGAACACTAAGAGCAATGTTGCCTACTCCTTATATGTAGTCAAGATCTTCATTAAGCCAATCCACATTTCTGACTTTTCTCAAAGGGTGAAAACTCCTTGTAACTCCCCTCACATCACTCCTGATGGGTAAAAAGCTTTATTAGCTCACAAAATGCACAGCCCAAGAAGCTTGCCCTTCTGGACAACCACCAACTCTACAGAGCATGCTCTAGGAAACTTTATTTTTAAGTTGCAAATCTACATTGCTTCTATCTGTAGCCAGGTTTCTTAAGGGCTCCACCCAGACCAATACAGCTATTCTCGCTGGCAGTGATGTCTCTTAATGTCTTTGCTAACAAAGTTCCTGCCAGACAAATATGTCCTATGACCTGTCTCCACCACCCTAGCAGCAACCCTGCCCAACTCAACTCCCCCAAAGGAACTGGATCTGCTCTAAGAAAGATGACAAAAAGGACACCAAAGAAGGTGACTCACCTTTCTCATGGCTGCTTGGCGGTGGGGGCGGGGAGGTGACTGGCTTGGACTTGTCATAGTTGTTAAAGCTCTGACTGCGTCGGTTGTTAGCAGCGGCCGACCCTCCACGTGTTTTGGCGTCGCTGCCTGCAGCGGATACCCTTGTGGTAGGACCTGGAAGTCTAAAATGCAAAAGCAACAGAGTCACAGGTTCAGTCTCAGAAGAACAGAAGTGTCCCAGGAGAAGGAACCGCAACCATGCGGGAGGCAGAAGAAACCATTCAAGATGCGGGGGTCTGTGGAAGTTTGCCAATCAAAGGATTTAGCAGAACCACTATAAACAAACAACTAGGCCAATAGGGACCCCAGGAAACTCCAACAGCAAAACGTGAGCAGTTTTCCTTTTTCCTTGAAGCAAAGGGAGACAATTTGAAGGGGAAAAAATAACTATACGAATATACTTGCTGATTAAAAGTACAAAGCTCATCTTCCTTTTTTTCTTGGATGCATATTTTTACTTTATAATGGGGCCAATCCATGTCCTCTCTAATTCTATCAAGCTTGGAACATAAAGGCCCATTAAGACTCCAAACTGTTGGCCTTGCGTGTGTATTGCTTCTGGTAGGTGCTGAAAAGGGTGTTTGCCATAATCCAGACATATATTAAGAAAAATATAATTTATAATAATTAGAAAGGAAACTGCTACTACTCAGAACCCAATACGTCCACAATGAAAATGTACAGCCTGGCTAGAAACACTGTTCAGACACACATTTTCCATCAACACCTGACAACCCGTCTCCATTGGCATTACTCTAGGGCTGAGGAACAGCTTCTCTGTGAAGTAGATGGAGCAAATCATATGTTCTTTCTGTGAAACCAGGAGGAATCTGTTAGTCTAAAGACACACACACACACTTTCCCTTTAAATAAAACACCTCATTTTGGGAGGTTCGGCGAATAAACTCAGCAGGCCTTTTTGCAGTGTGTTTAAAGATATTGTGGCCCATTCCCCAAAGAGTTAAGGGTAAGACCCCACGTCAGAATTTTGGTTGAGGGGCCACTAAACAGGCTGTTTCCAATCATCAAAGCTGAAAGATGAATAAATGGTGAAATATTTAGTTCTATCTTTCTGGTAAAGCCCACTTAGCTGTGTTTAAAATCCACTGGAACCCCAGCCGACTAGCATTAGATCTAGTGATAAGTCTGAATTTTCAACTCATAAAACTTTCAGCTTTCTCTTTCCATGCAAATCTGCAAGCACCAAAGAAGTCTGCGGCCTGGGAGCATTTTAGATATAAGCAGGCAATCACTTTAAACTTTTCCTTGTTGGCCAAGCAAGAAAGATGGTTGGGGGTAAACAGAGAACATGAGCTGGTGTGAGAGGACTATAAATTTGTACAGTTAAGCAGCTGGCCCAGTGCCCTGACTGGGAGCTGGGAGAGAAGGAAGGGGCTGAGCTCTTCCCCCAGACGCATCACTTCCCACTGCACTAGGAGGGCTTGCCCCTCTGTTCATTTCCCCTCTCTTGTTTGGAGAAGATATTCGCCCATAAAGACAGGCCCAGAGTGGGGTGCAAGACCAACAGTGCCAGTGCCTGTGCTTGGGAACCAGATGTGGCCAGCACAACTGATCGAGGGGGGTCCGACAATGAGACCTTGGTAGCTCTTGGTTCTGCTTCCAATGCAAGCAGCATCCTGCAAGTCCTCCACGTCAGTGCAGAGTAGACACAGCCTAAGGTAGAGCTTCTGTAGGTACAGACGTGGGCTCCTTTGGGCTGGACTCTGGAGGAGTCTTTATGCCCAGATAGGCCATCATTTGTTCCAAGATGATGACACAGCAACGGTATTAAGTGGCGCTGGGTACCACGGGTCACAGCATTCTACTCCAGTGTGGAATTTGCAAAGAGCAGGGAAGCAAAAAGCAGCGAGGAGGGAAAAGGTGCTTTCCTTTCAGAATTGTTGGGGAGCCCCCACTGCCCTGACCTGGGGCTGAACTGCAGATTTTTCATGGCAGCACAGGGCCTTTGGAGAGGCAGGAATCAAAGTATTGGATGGGATGGGTACAACCTGGAGTTAGGTAGGCAGTCTGGTCCTCTGTGAGGCAGCATGGAGAATAGATAGAACATGGGCTTGCTCCATCCACATGACATCAGACCAGTCTTTTAACCTCTCTGAGATTTGTGTTTCGTGTCTGTAACTTTGGAATAATAATAAACTACCCAATGGGAATAGTTGTAAACTTAAAATGGGATTTACTGTCCAGCCTGTTGTCAGGACTCAAAGCATGTTGGTTCCCTGAGACCGATCTTTCCAGCCGAGCATCCAGATTCATAAAGGAATTTGGCATTGCCATAAAGGACACATGCTATAGTACAAAAAAGGATCAGACAAATTAAGGAAATAGAGGAGTCTGGGTTAAAGTATCAGAAGAGAGCTAGACAAAAATCATAGTAAAGAGTCCGAGATCAACAGTTCCAACGAGCAGGATAGGCTTGGGCAGGCAGGACTTGCCATCTCCCTAGGGGACATTCCAGAAGAGAATCTGCTTCATCAAGTGTCTGTGACTGACTGAGACCTTATACCTGGGATACCTCTGACCCATCTGTGGGCCCCACTCCCCAGAGCGAAGCATTCCTGGATTTGGATAACAAAGACAGCTTTGGTTTTTCCATGGGACAGGGGTGGGTGGTGGTCATCGCCAGGTGCTCTTCACTGAGTCAGGGCCTACAGGCACCCCTTTGATGGGAGCGGCATACCCTTGGAATGGCTGCAGAGTTGTTCTAAGGGTACTGAGACATGGAGAAGGAGGTTTTGAAGGCCTCGAGGGCAGCTGATATAGCAAATCAAAGATGGTTGGCACATATTTAGCCATAGAAAGCCACAAAGCTCAGGCCAATGTGTCACCGTCTGCCCCCATCACCACTGCACCCTAGTGGAAAACTGGGATGAAGACCTAGTAATTTCTTCCATGTTTCAGAGGAAATCGATGTCAACAATGAGCTTTACAACTTGGGTACGGCTGTGAATGGGTTTGGACAGTTGCTGCTCCAAAATAAGCCTCCTCCACCTCTGAAATGTTTAGCAACGTCCACCTCACACACAAAAGCCACGAATGAAGGTGTGGTGAATGGAAAGTACAGAAAAGGGCTTAGATGGATTACCCACGAGGGAACCTAAACATTCTTTAGGTTTGAGTCCATTTACAAACCAAATTAATTCAGACCGAATTATCAGTACACGACTTCAAATACAGGCTTTTAAAGCCAAAGGTGACCGTGAGAACCTAAGATACCTGAGCAGTCACAGGGAGGGTACTAGACTTTCTACAAATTGAAGAAGGGGGTTGCTATGGTCTGATTGTTTGTGTTCCCCAAAATTCATCTGTTGAAATCTACTGACCAATGTGATGTTATTAGGACCTGGGGCCTTTGGGAGGAGGTGATTAGGTCATTAGGTGGAGCCCTCATGAATGACATCATGCCTTTATCAAAGAGGATCCAGAGAACTAACTTGCCCCTTTCACCATGTGCGGTCACAGGGAGAAGTCAGCAGTCTGCAATCCGGGAGAGGGCTTTTACCGGAATCCACCTTGCTGGTGTCCTGCTCTTGGATGTCCAGATGCCAGTACTGTGAGCAACACATTTCTGTTGTCTAGAAGCTACTCAGTCTGTGGCATTTTGTTATAGTAGCCCAACAGACTAAGACAGGGTTCTAACTCCATCTTGTCCAGACCTTAAGGAGTTAATTGGCCACAGCTGACATCTAAATTACACACATATTGATAAAAGAATATACAAAGTTCAGAAGCAACTTCAAAGGAAAATGATAACCTTGGAGGTTGGTGGATGGCTAGGAAGGGTTCCAAACAAAAGCAACTCGAGAGAAGATAAGGCACCTGGACTGGGAATGTGAGTAGAGGGCAAGAAGGTAGGGAGTCATGGTGAGAGGCAGAGGTGTTATGCAGAGGGACGCCTGTAAAAGGGAGAGGAAAGAAAGGTCAGGCCCTAGCCAGTTTGGCTCAGTGGATAGAGCGTTGGTCTGTGGACTGAAGGGTCCCAGGTTCGATTCTGGTCAAGGGCACATGCCCAGGTTATGGGCTCGATCCCCAGTAGGGGGTGTGCAAGAGGGAGCCAATCAATGATTCTCTCTCATCATTGATGTTTCTATCTCTCTCTTCCTCTCCCTTCCTCTCTGAAATCAATAAAAATATGTTAAAAAAAAAAAAAAAAGAAAGGTCTGCTGTGTGTTGGGGCTTGGGGAACAGAGTGGGAGGAAGTGAGGCTGGAGAAGCAGGCGGGGCCAGAGTATGTCAGTAGGAATCCTGGACTTTGTCCTGCCCCCCAGCAATGAGGCATTAATTATGGAGTCTGAGAGCGGAGTGGAATCACTGTCTTCTAGTTCACAGTGACGGGAGCCTGAGCCTCTGGCTAGCATTTTGAAATTCATTACTGTGAGCATCCTTATGCGCCAGGAGAACTCCTACCAAGCCCCAGCCCGAAAGCAGCTGCTGTCTGCACGTTAGATTCCCTCTGTGCTGAAGAGCTGGGTCTCGCTCCTGTGGATCAGCTGCAGGTACCCCAGCAGATGCTGCCAGGGTGCCCGCCTCGCTGAAGCGAAGCAAAGAGAGAGGAGCATGGCCAGCCAACCCTGTGTCATTTACTCCCTGCAACGGTTATAGTGCCAGAAGGTTCCAGCGGCTCCTCGGGAAGAGCAACTCCAAACCTCATGATCATTCCATGTCCAAACACAGGTACAAAGTGACAGAGGATACAGATGGGTTCTTTCAAACATACACATGTGGCTTTTTTAGAAAAAAATTAAGTGTAAAGGAAGTGGTGGAACAAAGAGGCGGAAGAAAAACCCTGCTGCTATTGGAGCCGTGGTCAATTTCTACAACATGTGCAGAGCCCAGCAGGCAGGGCGGTAAAGCTAGGGTTCCTGGCACGTAACCTGCGAGTGCATCCCGGCTCCTCGCGCTGTACGTGCCGATGAGAAGAAAGCTGTTCTTCCCCCCAAAACCACTTCAAAGGCCGGGAGCAGAAGATGGCCCTCCCAGGAAGGATGGCAGCTTGTGTGCACATGCTCGGGGCCGTGGGGGAGCCGGGGGTCATAATCAGAGATGCTTTTTGCTAGACAAGATGATTAAATGCTAAATCTCTCATCTCCATGGCATCTGCTTTTCAGCAGCCGGGCCAAACTTCTAGCAGCCCAGATTCCTCTCTGTAAGACGGTCGTGTAGAGATCAGCTCCGTGGGACTTGCTGGAAGTGGCCTGGTTGCCTTACCTACCCCAGGTCGACCCCAAACACCAGCATCAACATATCTGCTAGCTATGGTGCACTGACTGCATCCAAGTGTTAAAGGTCAGAAATGATTCTGTAAACCACAGCGCACCATGAGGCAGGACTATCCCACGTCACCAATAAGGAAACACGGGTCATGGAGAGTAAACAGTTTGCCCGGCACACAGTCAGTGGTGAGCATGAGCTTTCTCTCAGTTGAAATGAAAAGGTGCACTCAAGCCAATATGCTTCTCTGCCTCCCGCAGATAGAATGAGCCCAAATACCTGGTGCTCACCAGGGGTGCCGAGAGACAGTAACAGTGTCAAAGGCAGGACTACATGGAAACCCTTCCCTCCTGTACCAGTTCCCTCCATAGGCCCTTCCCTGCATCCAGATTTAAGACTGCAATGAGAGGACACCAAGCACTGAGTCCAGAGAACTAGCTAATGAGCAAGCCCACTTGTTATTTCAGAAGAACAAGGTGCTATCTCCATGGTACACAGGGCATTTATAATAAAAAATGAGATACAGCTGCCTTATTGCTTTGTCTCCTCTGACCAGTTGGAGTCATGCTTCAGGTCTTTGTAACTCAAGAGAAAACCAATTGCACATTAGTAGTTTTAACAACAACAAAAAGCACAACACACATAAATGAGATGCAGGTCGGGTGGGATCAGGGTCAGGACAGAGCAGGGAGCCAAACTCATCATAAAACCACTGCAAAAACCACCTAGACACTCGCCTCTCCCTAAGTCAGAATGGATTTTGATGATCAAGCAATCAGCCCAAACCAATGAAATGCAGAAACATTACACACTCAACCTCACTTACACTCTGTCCCTCCCCACCCCACCCCTTCACATACATACACACACACATACACCAAGGACCCCACACCCACTCTCAGAACTCTCCCAACATTAGCCAAAGCATGTTTGGTTTTCTTGAACTGCAAACATGAAGTGGGGAGAGGGGCCAGCAGGAAACATAGCAGGAACAAAGGAAACAGTGGGTTGGGTTGAAACCATGCTTTGCAGGACACAGAGGAAGTCTAACCTAGAGATCTTTTTCTGACCCAGAGTGAAGCGGATGATTTTGCTTTGAGATGAATCCTTGGATGATGCACTGCATGATGGGAAAAGAAAAAAGTGGAAGAGCTGAGTGAGGGGAGAGAAGATACATTAGACACACAAATAAAGGACGGCAGTCTTAGGATAATGCAATGCTCCAGGTTTTTCCACAGCCCGCCTTTCCCACAATATGCAACTTTCTTTCTAGGTCTAACTTTCCTGATTCCATGAATTTCCAATGTGAAGAAACTGCTACCAAAATTACCAAAAAACTTTAGAGGTTTTCTTTCTTCTTCTTTTCTCTTTTAAACACCAAATACCTTTTTCTGCTACCAGTCATGATAAGGCACTTTTCTCACAATGAGATGCTAAAGCCAGGGGTCTCTGACAGGTAAAAAAACAAACAAAACAAAACAAACTTTACACTTTTCTAAAGTGGTTAGATGCTTCTACTTCACAGGCTTTTCTGGGGGCTCTTCTGGTGAATGTCCTGAATGTCCCATAAAGTTGACCCCCCCAAAAAAAGGGTATAGATGTTTGCAAGTTCTGCCAATCTTGAAAACTTTTGCTCTCATTGGTGTAAAAATGATCATTTAAAGTATTATGAGTGTACTAAGTTTTGGGCTATGAGCCATACATTTGTACACCTGAAGAATCTTGGTTGGGATTAGTAAAAGGAAAAGTAAAACTTATGTACTGCCTTATGAAAGATGGAAATACTTACCTTTCTTGAATCCATGTTCCTAAAAGGATCTGAGGTGAGAAATACAATGTTGGTGCCACTAGAAATACAATGTTGGCTCTATCAATTAAGGAGAGTTCTGCGGCCAAATTTGAAGAATACTTTCTAGACTCCCTTCTGAAGTGAAAGGAGAGACAGAATAGAATAGAAAAAATAAAGGAAGGAAGGAAGGAAGGAAGGAAGGAAGGAAGGAAGGAAGGAAGGGAGGGAGGGAGGGAGGGAGGGAGGGAGGGAGGGAGGGAGGGAGGGATGAATTTTCTGGATTTTCCCTAAACAGCTGAATACTGATACTATGCAAGGTAGACACAGATGGAGAGAGAAGCAAGTCCTGGGTACTAGGCTCCTCTCCTGGCCTCTAGACTATAGAGGAGCTTTGAGAGGTACAATGTGGATCGAGTCCTCAGCTACCACAAAGATTAATGAGAAGAGCTGTGGTAGACAGGCAAAAGTGTCTCCATGCGGCCATCATTGGAAACCTTGCTCTGATTCCTTCCTGCTAACGTTGCGTATGTCCTTGGCCAGCTTCAACAACTCCTCTTCGCAAACATCATAGAAAAGTTGTCTAGTTTTAGTATTTCTTATCCAAAGAGGTACAGTATGTAGGCATGTTCATATGTGGCAAAATTCGAAGACGGGACCAATAGAAACCTAGCACTGGGGGCTAGCATCTGACATTGATGATCAGGGACTCAAGCCATTACCCCTGGGATTTTGGTTACTACAGGCAGAATTTGGGGAGAGCAAGACAATGGAACTGAGCCAATGAAGCAATTTTAGTATTTTTTTACACTTATAGCCAGAGGGCCGAATGGGCTGCCATGTCCCTAGGCCTGGAAAAGAAGATTAGAGGAAGTATCAGTATATAACGATGAAACCAGTTATATGCAGAAGTAATTCGGGACAGGACAAAGGATGAGCGAGGAAGGACAGTAACTCTAAGACCAGCCTCTGTTACCACCACGATGGCAGGAACCCTCTGCAATAAATGGAATGAAAACCTGGCTTCAGTGAGTTTGGCTCGTCATTAGGTAAAGCATTTATTAATAGTAGGATGTTTTTTCTTCCTGGGAGGTGGGTGACCTAACTGGAACATCTGGTTCTTTTAAGAAAACAAACGCCTACCATGGAAATGGCTGCCTCAGGCTGGCCAGGTGACACAAGTCCAGTGTTTCTCCAGCCGTGTGCCTTGGAACCCTAGGCCGTGAGATGCATTATGAAATAAGAGTTCTGGCCAAAACCGGTTTGGCTCAGTGGATAGAGCGTCAGCTTGCAGACTGAAAAGTCGCAGGTTCGATTCCGGTTAAGGGTATGTACCTTGGTTGCAGGCACATCCCCAGTAGGAGATGTGCAGGAGGCAGCTGGTCAATGTTTCTAACTCTCTATCTCTCTCCCTTCCTCTCTGTAAAAAAAATCAATAAAATATATTTTTAAAAAAAAAGAAAGAAGAGTTCTGTGGCCACGTTTGAGGAATGCTTCCTATGCCCTCTTCTGAAGATTCACACAGCACACATGTCCCTCTCTCCAGCTTCTTCATCTCAATCAGTACCACCATTTCCCTTGATGCTCAAGCCAGAAATCTAGGCTTTATCTGTGAATCTTCCCTCACTCGCTCCAGATAGTCACTCTGTCTGTGGTCTCGTTGGCTCAGCCTCCAAAATATGACGAGTTGGTCCATCTCTTTATGTGTCCCACCACCTTGACCTCAGCCACTATCATCCAGAGACCACAGAAACCACTTCCTCCTATTCTTACTCCCCATGATGGGTGGCCTCCCCACTTCTTCCCCCTGCAACCTCACTCGCCAAAGATAAGCAAAGGTGGCTTTTTTAAACACTTCGAATCAAGTCAAGTCTCTCTCCTGCTCAAGACTCTCCGGTGGCTTCCTGCCCCCTTTAGAATGAAGTACAGACTTCTTGCCCAGCTTAGCCAGCACTGTGTGACCCGTCCTCAGGGCCATAGCACTGCTCAACTCCAGGGGCCACCACTCACACGTCCTCCACATGAACAGTGGCAGGCCTCTGCCACCTTTAACTTCCCACCTCCCGGCACCCACTGCACTCCAGCCACACCAGCTTCCTTTCTGCTCCTCCACCTGCCAAGCTTCTCCTATCTCAGGGCCTTTGCGCCAGCTGCTCCCTCTGTCTGATCTATTCTACACCCATGCTCTGCGTGAGTCACTCCTTGCCAGTCATATTTCAACTTCGGTGTCATGTCCTCAGAGAGACCCTCCTATCAACCTAACCAAAGTTACCGACCCAGTCCGTCTGAATCCAATCATCTTGTTGTAACACCACCATCTGATATTTTTCTTCCCCCATTTATGTGCCTGCTTCCTCCCATAGAATGTAGAGAGCAGGCACCCTGGCTATCTCACTCACCCTTGACCTCCCAAGTGCCTGGAACACAGAAGTCATTCAAATACTAACTAAATAAAGGTATGTTGCAGATTCAAGGATCTGAGAACCTCAATAACAGTACAACAACTTAACCCAGATTATTTCCCAATTTCTTCCCCCTAAGACCCTTCCCCCAGTAAGTCACCACCCAGGTAATAAGCACACTGCAGAATCAGTCCTGCTCATGCGGTCATCCAGCTCGGCTGGGAATCTCTGATTTGAGAATGGCCCCCAGGGCAGGGTGCAGAGGCTGGCTGCCTGGCTGGCTAGTCCTCCTTGGGAGTCCAGGCATCTCTGCTCGCTCACAAATCTCCATGACGTGAATTGGACACAATTAGATAATTCATGAGGGGGTCTGATGTCCATCACATCCAGCACTGCTGGTTTGAACAGCACCATCGGGAACCAGCACTCCTCATGGGAGCATAAAACCGTCTGTGAGGTACCTGCTGTGTGTGAACCGCTCTGTGCTCTGCCTAACCTCAATGGGCAGCTGCGGGTGTGAAGGTGCGGAAAGCCCTGTGCTTATGAACGCTGGTACTGGGGCCTGGAAGCAAAGGCCTGTGCTCTTTAGCACAAACTAAATGAGATCAAGTAATCAATTTGACTGGTGACGTTGAGGTTTGATAAAGGTTTACAACTTAAAAACAACAATCATTAGAGGACTTTTCTCTAACTTTACTATGAGTTAAAAACTTTCCAACTCCTAATCTCTTCTTTTTTTTTCTGCCATTAAAACAAATGCTCCACAAGGTGATTTGCAGACCTGTTTAGGAATGCACTTCTCCTACTACAACACCCTATACGGAAACTCCTCTGACCCTCAGCTTGTATGTCACTCTATGGTGAGTTTCACTGGCAAGCATTAGTCCCTAAAATCCGGGCCCTAGTCCTGCAGAGCAAAGGGCCACAGCCGACATGACTACCACCACTCTAGGGTCAACAAAACCCAGCACATTCCATGGGAACTGCTCCCAGCAGGGATGCTGGCCCCCAGGAAAGGGCTGTTGCTGAGTACCACTTACCATCTTTCTTCTTCTTTCCTGACATGTCTCTCCTGGCAAAGCAGAGCTATCTGCTGGAGAACTATGGCCTCCAACAGGGAAAATTACTTATACATATAACACCGAACACCCAGCGTGTAGGCAAACATGCAAGAGAAGTTTGAAGTCTATTTTAGGAGCTGTTTACTGCAGACAAGCGAATGTGTCATAGGCCAGAGTTAAGGCAGGACACACTCTGCCTTAGCTTTGGCTGCTGGCGATTCTGACTTTAAAACAGTACACGTCACCGCCAGGCCCAGGAGGCTGCCTCCGTCTCAAGGTCGTGCTAACTCCTCACTAACTATCAGTAGTTCTCAGCAGGAAGAAGCTCACATAAATACCATGTGCAGCACAGGCTAGAATTTGGTCGGTGGGAAGGAGGAGCCCCGGAAAAACAGAATTATCAGTTGGCAAGGAGCCCCCACCTGGACTGCATTTCGGCTTGTGCTTTTGACTGCTGATGTGGTGCTGGCTGGTGAGGCTGGCACAGGGCTTGGGGAGTGGCTGGCACCTGTTGCTGAGGAGTGCCAGCCTGGCACTGGAAGGGGGCCCCGGCCGCCTGGGACACAGCCGGCGGCAGTGGCGAGGACAGGTGCTGCTTCTGGGGCTGCTGCTGCTGCTGCTTGTACCGGGACAGGCTGAAGAAGAGGCCTAGGATGGCCTTGAGGTTTCCATTCCTGATTTCTGCGGGACAACAGAGAGAGCGGTTAGAGGAGGAGTCCTTTCTTGCTCTGGTCCAGTGGGCTGCCTCAGCCCTCACTTGAGTGGCATTCCTCTAGGTCTAGGATATGACAGATTTCCTGAACACTTGTGTCATTGGTATCACAGTCAATTAAAACCAGGCCTAAACCACAAAGAAATTAGCTTATTTTCCCGCTGGCATTAGAGAGGATACTCATACATGAGGCAAGTTGCAACTGGATGCCTGCAAGTGCCAGGCGGGAACTCTCAGTAAGGGCGGAGCCAAAAAGGTAAGCGTCCCCAGCAAGCCCATGCTTGTTCCAGGGGCTGGGCGATGATCGGGGACACAGGAGCCCCTCCGGCACCGGGGAAAACTCACTGGTCTTTGCAGGTCACTGCCAAGTCCGTGTTCTGCACTTTGAGCCACCTGAGTTGCCAAGTGGCTGCTGCCTCACTCCCAAGTCCTCACACTGCTCTACCTGGTCACCCTGCTCTCCCACACGTGGCTCTGGGTCTCTCTTTCCGCTGAGTAAACAACTTCAATTTGGGATGAATGGGGGGATAGGCTACAGGACTTACTTCTATGAAGAACTCATGCAAAAACTCTCCTCTATTAAAAGAAATTAGAGCGCAGTGTGGAGATAAGACAATTTTTATTCCAGATGGAGTTTTTCAGATGTTAAAATGCATTTGACTCAAGACATGAATAAAGAGCTGCAGAGAAGGAATGACATACTTATGCACAGGCAGAGGCTGTGGGTGTGAGGGTGTTTCTCCCAGGGCAATCTCTTCTTGTGTGCAGGGCCTTTAACACCAGATGCAATAGCCAGGGTCTAAACGGACACTGAGGGAGAAGGAAGAACTTTGGGGGCTCCCTCTGCTTTGCTTTGACCCTAAGCTGAGGGAGTGGGGCTGGAGGAAGGGAAGCCTCACCGCATAGGGAACGCCTTCCCCCCAGGTTAGCGGCAGGCTGGGGAAGCGGCTGCTGATAAAGAAACAGCGTTTCCTCCAAGGACCAGTTGAAGAGCAGTTGAAGAGGCCTCCCATCCCACTGAGCCAAACCGGCTAGGGCCAAAACTTATTTATGACAAGAACTACTACTAATTAGCATGTCTTGGGTTAAGCTTTCTGGGAGCAATCTCATTCAACCCCTACAACCTGGGAAGTGAGTATTACCATTCCTCTCTTACTTAAGGGACGCAGCTCAGGGAGGTTTTATGATCTCCCGAGGTAATAACTGCTGGAGCTGGGATTTGAATCTAGGTTTTTCTGCCTTGAAGCGTGGACTCCTAACACTGCAGAACTTGGCTTGCTTGTATACTCATCATGTGTGGTGAATTGAAAGGCACGCCAGACAATGTTTTAGTAAGCTAGCTGGTGGTCATGTAAGTACTCTTTATTCTTCTTCTGTAAGTATTCTTTTGTTATGGAATGTGTCAAACATTCCATAATACATTTTTTAAACCCTACAAGCAAAACAAAGAAGGGAGGAACTTGCAAATCAGCATATCCAGGGCTCAGAGGTTGTTCGCTGCAAAAGGTTGGCGTGTCCACGTCAGCATCCTCATAACCTACCAGCCCAGCCCATGGTGGACCAGGGGCCAGCTTTGTCACATTCTCTGCCTGCCGTGGTCCTTAAGGCATTTGTTCTGCATAATGGTTTGTTGCATTATTCCCTAAAACATCTTTTTACTTGTCAAAGAGCACAATGGCCCATAAGCACACTGTTTTGGGGAGCCAGAAAGACCTGGGTTTAAATCCCCACAGTCTCGTATTTATAGACTAACCTGACTATTCACAAGATTCAACTCTGAGCCCCAGTTTCATCTTTAAAATGGGCGGATGGGTGCTGCACCTCTCGCACCAGGTTGTTAGGAGAAATAAATGAAGAATAAAAAAGGAAATGAGGGCACAGCACCCAGGACACTGCCTGGCTCACCCCTCCCTCTTTGGCTCAGAAAACAGAGTCACTCTACCTGCCGTCTCCTCAGAACTCAGCACAGGGGCCACTGAAGGAAGCCGGGGCCACTGCCCACCCCGCTGTGCCATGCACAGGGGTCAAGAAGGAAGCCAGCCATGAATAATCTCATGTTAGAGAAAACTCAATGGGGAGCTTCTATCTGCTTTTTTTAAAAACAGTCTTTTCATTGAGGTATAATTCACATCCAAAAAATTAAATAGACAATGATTTTTAGTAACATTCTAGTTTTAAACTATATCCATTACCCTGAAAAGAGTCCTCATGCTCATACACATCTCACTCCTGCACTGTCCCCAGGCAACCGCTCATCTGCTTTCTGTTTCCACAGATTTGCCTTCTCTGGACATTTAAATAAATGGAATCATGAATGATGTAATCCTTTACAACCTCACTTAGCATAATGTATTTAAGGCTCATCCATGTTAGAGCATGTATCATTGGTTTCTTTATATTGCCGACAACTATCCCATCATATGGATGTACCACAGTGCTTATCCATTCTCCAGTTGATGGGCATTTGGACTGTTTAATTTTCTTTTCAGAACACGAAACTCAAAGAGTGGTGAAGGATCTGTTTGGGGTTGAAAGCCACCCAGTTTATGCTATGGGTGGTCATGAACAGACAGTATCCAAAATAGCTAGAATTGTGTTCCTTCCAGAGTTCTAAATGTCATCTGTCTGTTTCCTGGGGCCTGGGACACTGGCTCCACTGGAAGCCTAAAAACAAAATGTCGTTCTGCCAGCCCACAAAAATGTTTCCCTCATGACATTTCCCAAGGCTTTGGAAAGAGTATTGCTTTGCATCTGATCAGCTATCCTCACACTCGCTGAAATAATATAGACCTAGAGAGAGTTGACTTATCCAAGGAGACAGTGGCTAGCTTGTGTCTAAACCAACACAGGAATCCTGCTCTCCTTTCTCCTCTGGTGGCCGCCCCATGTAAACTGAAGAACAAAGTACCCAGCTGTATTCCAGTTTCCATCAGAAACCGGATTGCCTTGACTCTCTGGGTTCCGACTGATCTCTTTGTTCCCATTAGCTGGGACTAATCTGCATAGATGCTATAGGGAATGTGGCACAAAGGGTAGAATAAATAGGAGTTATTTTCTTTCAACATTATTTAAGAGAAACCACAGGCCTGATTTACAAAGGCACAAGCACTGGAATAATCTAACACAAAGAAACCTGCTTTGTAGGGAGGAAGGGACTTGGAGCCAAAGGGAGGGTTGCCTCTGACCGCAGAGTTGCAGGATCCCTATTCAATCGCCTTAAGCCACGGTGGGTGGTGTAAGGCTCGCCCAACTGATTGGGGACCGTGGGTTGTGTGGCATTATTCCTCCAGCTGGGCCGTCTCCGCAACCTACATTCACCATGTAATTTTCCACCTGACTCTTGCAGCCCTGCTGTGTACTGCCCGCCATGCTGTCAATGACTCTCCCCACAGGGGAGTGGCTCAAAGGGGTGGGTGCAGAGCCCACAGGGCCCTTCTGGTGAGGGGCAGCAGCAGTCCCACGTGCACTGCCACTCAGGTGATGTGGGTAGGAAGAAACAGAAAAGATCCACTTGTTGCTTTTATGCGAAAGGTCCAGAAAGACCTCCTGCTTTCTGGCTCAGGATGAAAGAAACTCAGCATCTACATCTGTGGACATCAGAGCAGGAAACCCAGGTCTGAGCTCATCAAGTCAGCAACCGATTTCACTCTAAAAGCATACACTCCCTCTCAGAGGCATCTGGAAGGGTCTTCCTGCCTCTGTTTCTCCAATCTGCAAGATTTGTCCCCATTATATTACCTATGCCCCATCTCATGTCAAGACTTCTCTGCATCTTCCTTTGGTTTGCTGAACGCCTCTGCATTCTGTAAAACCCAGGGGAAACATCACTGCCTCTCTGAAGCCCCCTTGACTGCCCCAGGCAGAGCTGATCACTGCCTTTCTTTGGGCGCCATTGGACTCTGTTCATGCCATTAGCACAGCTCTCTTATTAATTGGAATAAAGGCTAGTTTTGTATGACTGGCTGGACTCTCTGTGCACTCCAGTGCCTAGTGCTGTGTCTGGCATATAGCATGTGCCCAGCAAACATTTGGTGAACGAGATAGGATAAGCCATAGCTCCGGACTTCCGCTTCTCCAGTACAGGAAGATGGGCTCAGGGCCAGTATTCTCAAACTCCCAGGGATAAAGGCCTTACTTCCTCACAGGGACAGGTTTACAGATGGCCCTGACAGGTGGTGTGTGGGTTGGGGAGGGGTTGAAGGGATCTTGAAAAGCACTCAGGGCAGGGTAAGGCCGAAGCTCACAGGACTCTGGCAAGTCTCCAAGTTGGGTCCAACTTTTGGGAGCACCGAGGGGGCAAGGAGGCCTCGTCCAGGGGCTGTGCCTCACACCGGCAGCATCTCCACCTGGCTCACTCGGGCTGTAGCCTCTGCCCGCAGGCATCTGCTGCCTGTGCCCTGGAACAAAGGCTCTCTATGGCTCCCTAAGAGGCAGGTCAGGGCAGGACCTGAGCTGCTGAAATGCTTTGAGGACAGGTGCATACACCCTCCTGGGCCCCAAACCAGCTTTAGTCACTGGGAAGGGGTGGAGATGCACCTACGGGGCTTTCCAACTGCTGATGTTATTTTTCATCGGGAGGAGCCTTAAGGCACTCAATCGTCTTCAAAAGGAAAAGAAAAAGCATTAAAACGACATTATTTCTTCAAACACTATAATGCTTTCTAGTACTCAGGCAGGTGGTTAGAAGTGTGGGCAACAGTGAGCAGTAGGAAAGCAGGAGGCCTTCAAATCAGCAGACTGAGAGGCTTGTCCACGGCTGACCTTGGGGCCTCCCTTTCCCCACTGGAACTTAACCTCTTTGGGCCGCGCTTCCTCATCTGTATGAATGGGATCATGTGAATACTGACCTCATAAGGTTGCTGGGGACACTACATAAGATAAAATGTTGCGGCACTTATCTCAGTGACTGACACAGGGTGAGGTCTCAATCAATGGTTTCTATTCCTACGATGTAACAGTATGTCAAGTGAGATTTCTGTAACCCTAAAATTGTGAATAAAAGGCTCTAAGTACCCTTGCTTATAAGTTCAAGGACTTGACAAAGGTTGGGCCCAGTCATTATCCCTTCATACTGTACAAGTTCAGAATCAGTCTTACCACCAATACCATCGTCATGATCCTTTACTTCCCCCAAATATCAATATAAGTAGATCTAGATGGGAGTATGTCATTGAGGGTATGGGAGGGTGGCAATGGGAGATGGTCACAGAGACAGGATATTTCCTCCTTCACCAAGGAGCAAGAAGGTGGGGTCCCTATACTCCGTGCAAAGGCAAGGAAGCTCTAAAAGAATCACTCCAAGTGGGAGTTCTGGCTTTCTAGTCCCCAGTTGGACACCTGCTTAGTAGAGACTTGGCAGATCTGCCCCTTGGCCACCTGAGTGAGGGGAAGCTGAAAAGAGAGATCATGTGGTGGGGGATTTCTCAATGACAGGAGGCCTGTGCTACCTAGTGCAAGTGGGAGACTGAGCCCACACATTCCTGCTGGTTCTATGGTGGAGAATGGAAGGATCATGAGCCCAAGGTCTAGAGCCTTACCAGGACCAGTGTAGTGTGGAGACAAAGGTGGCCTGAATCAGGAGGGTGGTACCTGAATGCTACCAGCTGGAAATGAGCTGCAAGAGCTGGTCAAATCTCACAAACACCACCGGGCCCTGGGAGCAACATGGGAGGGAGTGTCTGGTCAGCAGGGAGTGCAGAGACTCCCAGCGGGGACTGTAGCAATTACCCAGGAGGGGACAGCACCTTCACCACCAGCCCAATTCTGCTTCTCTGTGCTCTCCCAGTCCTGGAGGCCTGGCCTTGGAACCAGGGAAGGGAAAGAAAGTCACATTATTATGCCCCACCCCCTTCAACCTCCAAAACCACCTGCACTGGTGGGGGAAAAGAGCGTTGAGGTTGAAGTTTAAAACTGAACAGGACTGAGTCATAAGTATTGACATAGAACTGTTCTAATAATGAGCGTGACTGAAGGGTAATAAATTCAGCCAAAATATCATTACATGAGTCTTGACTTGGCAGGAAAGATGGGGAACAACACAGAACAGTTGGGGCAATTACCAAAATACCATAAACCCAATAACTGATACCTCAACACACTGGTTATAACTATGCCTCTCTATGCCCAGACTCACAGGGCTACATTCCAACATCGACGAGGGGCGGAGGGCAGAGTTCTCAAACTTTTCTGCTTTTTTGCACCTGTGCATGGCATAGATTTTATCCATCTGCTGTCCCAACAGACACCATGAACATGAGCTCTGAAATCACACAGACCTGGGTTCTGATTTTGACACTCACTAGCTACAGGGCTTAGGGATGCCACTCATAATCTCTTTAAGCCAAAGTATCCTCATCTGTACACTCAGCCTATTATAAATTCCAACTTTAGTTGTGAGAGCTGGAGCCAATGCACATAAAAGCCTTAAAGGCACAGTTGGTATTATTCATTCAACAAATACGTATTAAGTAGATGCTCTATGTTTTAAGGTATAGAGAGGATGAGGCAGGTGGCAGGCAGGTAGGGGTGTATGTGTGTGTGTGTGTATGAATGAGGCAGAAGGCAGGGCAATGGGTAGATAGATGGCAAAATGGCCAGGGGTTCACATTCCGAAGAGCCCTTTCTGTTGAGCATGACTCAGTAAAGTCCCTGCTGATGCTCTGCTGGACGGGCTCAGTCCTGTGGTCCAAACACTCCCAGAAACTGAGAGGAGCATGTGCCTGCCATCTACTGGCCAGGACAAGGATTCTCCACCAGAAGGGAACAGGTTCCTCAGAATGGGAATTTGCATCTCCCGACCTATCCATGGAAACACCACCAATCAATCACCCCATACCCCAGCCATGTGCACGCCACATGTCATTCCACCTACATCTCAACCCGGGCGGAAGAGGGCTCACATCTCAGGGGCAGGGGAACCCACCAAGAACCCCCCTCTCAAAGCTGGGAATAGGGCTCACACCCTACAGCTGCTTCAGAAGCCTCTGGTGGCAGTGTGACCATGCCTGACCTGGGACAGGCGAGGCACACTTGAGTTCCCACGGGGGTATTCCAACAGCCCCACTCAGAGACAAGAAACACCCACGAGGCATCAGTGGTGGCCACCCCCCGCCCCCAACACTGGAAGAGACTGTAGCTCAGAAACACAGCCAGGAAAAGCAAGCTTTCACTGCAGAGCAGAGCAGAGGCAAGAAACAGGTCCCAAACGGAATCCATCAGCAAACTTACCTGCTCCATTGGACTGCTTCCTTCCTCATGCTCCCCCCTCCTCACCCTGACCACTGGAGCAGATGCCAACCTTGCTAAACAAAAGTGGTGTCATCCAAAGCCCAAACTGCTTTACCTGTTCTGGGAAAAGTGGAGGCAGGTGCAGCCTAATGAGTTTGGGAGGATGCCGGGGCCTATGGCAGCTTTGGAGCTGGCAGCTGCTTGTGTTTACAAATAGAGAGAGCCAACGTTTCCAGAGCAAGATGTTGCCCGAGGAGGCTGAGAATTCAGACCAGCCACCTCCAGACCAATAGCAAACCACCAGCAAACACGAATGTGCTAATTAGCCACCAAATTTGAGTTAATTAAAAACGAATCAGGATGTCAAAATGTAGCGTCTCATTAATACATCAAACGCTTTTATTTATTTTTTTTAACCTGGGAAAAGTACTGCTTCTTCTCATACAACTAAGAGATAAGGATTCGGCCTTTCTCCCTGGGAACTGTGCAGTTTAAATATGTTCTGTGGTTAAGTGTTCTCTCTCCCACAGATAAGGCCCGGCTTGATAATTAACTGACCTGCTCGTCAGGTGACTAAAATCAGCACTGGTTGAGCCCTTCCCCGAGAAGCCGCTGTCTTCACTACTCCCCGCCGTTGCCTTGCAGACATGGCCAGTGTGGTCGAATTTGCATTCTTGGAGGGATTCTTTAGGATTTCAGAAAGTTGGCACCCTCAGGCCTAGACATGCACTGAGATGCCTCCAAACCAGAAGGAAAACAAAACCAGAAGAGCCCACCAGCGTCTCTTGTCTTTAGTGCATTCATGTTGTCAATAAGAAACAGGTGGGTATTTCTAATGGGGAAAAGACCGCCTCGTGACAAGCGCTGACTCACCTTCTGCAGACAGCCCCTGAATGTTTATTCCCTTAGCTGCCAGGAAATTCAAGCAGGCATCTATGTTTTCAATCTAGGAGGAAAAAAACACAGTAGACACTCAATCAGTGCTCAGCCTTCTCCAGAGCCATCTCTTAACTAGAAATGAAGTGCTATGTCAGAGCGAGGCTTCAACAGGCATCGCTGAAGTTCTCAACAAGGAAACACAGGAGGACATGAATGGATGCAGGTCAGGACTCTACTTTGTCTGTACTTGCACAGGAAAAGGTTACCTAATATCCCAACCGCCCAGAGCCAAAAGTCGAGGTCTTGGATTGCTCACGGCTGCCAAAAATAACCAGGGTGGAATTGGAGCTTTTCTGTTGATCACTGTCACCAGTGCAATCCTGAAAACTTGAGCAGCTGCCCGAAAAACGGAGGTGGGGACGAGGTTAGCAGACCCACCCGTCTGCTAGCAGCTGGGAGAAATTTCTAGCCACCAAGGCGGCCAGCAGTCCAATGTGCAGTGAATGGGAGTTTCAGCTGGAATCTGGGTAGTGTTTACTCACAAAATTCTCAGGATGGCAGGCATTGCAGATGACCAGGGAGGGCAGCGACCTTGCTGAACCCCTCTAACCTTTGTGTTTTCTGTGGCATGAAGGGGCACACCCCACAGCTACCTTTGCCAGGGCTGATGCCATGGCCAAGGGCAAGCCAATGTCCAGCTCTCACAAAAGACCCATTAGGTCATTTCCAAAGATCTGATTTGACTTCAGTTGTCAGGGCTAATTATTTTTTGGTCTACAGGAAAGTGTTCGGGCTTGATTAATGTCAATGGTGACCATAAGTAAAGGCAATTGCTTTTGACTTGGCACAGGAATCTTTGAATTTCACACAATTTATATGTCACAATGGAGATCCCCCTCACCTCCACAACTACCCACAGCCTACCTGACCTCCCCAAAACTCTACACATTCTTATGAACTCAAACAAGTTTCTAGCCCATGGAATTAATTTTTCATTAATAAATGTCTGTCTCTCACAGTGTCCATGGAACCATCTGCCTTCCCTCTCCCCAAGCAATATCCTGATGCCTCCTTCATAGCCACTGAGGTGAGGTGTCAGCATGTTAAGGGCTCTAATTGGAGTAGAGTCTGTTCCAGGCTTCCAGCAGTCTTCCTGAAGGTCATGTCCACCCTCCCCCTGATGTCAGCATCCTCCTTCTCTACCCTCCGTCTTCACATCTTCCAATGCTTTAAATTAAGCCTTGAGACACCTGAATAAAACTGCACCCATTTCAGAAGAATCCATCAACCCTGAGTCTGAGGAGTGACACCAAATTAAAAGAGACCCACCAACATATTTAAGAGAAGCACTGCTTTGCTACCACACTGTAATTCCATAGAAATTTTCTTCCAATGGGCATAAGATCATTTACTTGTCCCATTCACAGAGTATTCAGTGCATACACTATCATTTAAAGTAAGTAGTAACTTCTTGCAAGGCTAGCTGTGGTATGCTTCAATTCAGCCACGTACTGGTCTTTCTTTTAATGTTAAAATCTATTAAAGGAATGAATAATTATAAATACATTACCTAGATTATTTTTTCTTCCTGTCAATTTTTTAAAGCCCTGTTACTCTTTTAATGCATTCCATAATTTAGATGGGTAGTCCTCCACTGGGCGGGGGAGAAAGGGAGAGAAGGAGCAAGGATTTGGTTCCTCAGGGCACATGTGACAATGTCTAAGAATTTTGTCCCTCAGGGCACATGTGACAATGTCTGGCAACATTTTGGGTTGTCACAATAGGGGTAGGGGGCATCCTGGTATCTAGTCCTGAACACACTACACTGCACAGGACAGCCCCACAACAAAGGGTTATCCAATGCAAATGTCAATAGAGCCACGATGGATAAACCTGAGTGACATGATCCTTTCAGTCACTCATCCAGCCAACATATTGTTGGGATGTCTGCTCTGGGCCAGGCACTGTGCTTGACTCTCCTGACAGCGGCGGTCAGAGTCCTCCTCCCTGTCCAGCAGCCCACATTTCTATAATGCTTCTCTTTAGGGTCCACAGAGACATTCCACACACCCCTATATCCCTCCATTCCAGGGAGAGTCAGAGCATATCCACAAGGGAAGCATTAGGAGCTTCCCTCATTAGGTGAAGAAAGGAGGCTAAGGGCACCGAGGGTGTTTTCTCCTAAGAGGTGAAGCAGGGATCAATATGTGATGGCCAGATTGCACTCCCTGAAAATGTTAAAACCAAAAATAAGAACTTGGGTCATCATTTAAAAGACGATTCATAAGCCCATCTAATGCCCTGAAAATTTCCCCCCTCCATTATGAATTCTCTGCTCACAGAGGAGCTCAAAAAACATTCCTGAGCCTCAGATCCATTCTTTAATAATGTTTCATTGAGGTTAGAAATCACTCCTGACAAGGCGGCCGAGACCCACACGCTTTTCATCTGCACCCCGGGAAGAGAGCGGAGCCGGGCAGCAGAGCAGGGTCAGCCCTGGATTCCAACCTCCTGGCTGCGCTTGGAATGAGATCAGAAGGGGAGAAAGCTTCTTTGATCCAGGCTCTTGTGATTAAATTTCACCTTAAAGTTTTCTTCCAAATACTGCCCAGGTAAACAACCCATCTTCATATGCCATGAGACTGCAAACTGCCACCAAACCCCGAGAGGGGACCGGCCTGGTGGCAGGAGCCCAGCTCTCATACAGTACGAGGACGTCCGCGGACTCGTCTTTAACGAGGCTCATGTGTGATCCAGACACACAGTGCGAGATGAGGACCCGGTTCAAGTTGGGAGGCAGAGCAAAGGAAAAGGCTCTTAACCAGCAAGTATGTAAATACAGCCAAGGCTGTTCATTAACACATAGTGGCCAATATAAACTACTTTCCAAAATTAGCTGAAGAAATGTGTGCTAAGTTTGACATTCCAGTGATGTTGAGGGGGCAGGCTAAGGAGGCTGTTGTACTTGTTGCCATAGCTCTGGGATGGAGATCCTGGGGTTTACAGCATTAGCTGGGGCGGAGGCTGGAAGCCTGAAGGTGGAACCACGATGTGGCTCAGAGACCCTGGGGGCAGAAAGATGCTGGAGGAATGAGCAGGTTTAGATCAAGATGCACTTCCAAGGGCTTCCCTTTGTTTGGTGCCATATGTGGCCTCCACCCCGTGTGGTCCATGAGAAAAGGGCTGCAATGAAGCCTTTCTCCCTGTCTCAGCCAGAATCTCCATCCCAAAGTTGAATAGTTTCTCAACAGTCTCTGAACTTTAGACTTGGCAGGGCAACTTCCATGAACTATGTATGTTGCAGCCTTTGTCTCTCACATCCAGATGCAGATCTCCACCCAAGATAGCCAGAGAGCAAGGAAAACCAAAACAAATGTCAAATGACTGGAAAGAGAAGGAGGGATAAGAGGCAAATGGAAAACTTAACATTTCAATCATGATTAAGGCTGGACTGGGTCTCACGATAGCATAAAATATGCAAGTCTCAGAAGCGCGGCTGTATAGCTCCTTGGTAACTTAGAGACTGACCAAATACCATCTGTTGTGGCAGTTGTCATGGCAGCATTTTTCTCTGAATACCAGCGTAGCTGAGTGCAAAGCACATGAAAATGATGGATGCAAATGAAGACCATGGGCACCACCACAGCCCAGGGGAAGATAGGGCTGCGGGCACACTGAGTAAATGGGGCGCTCGGTTTTATGAGTTAAGAGTGTCTCCTGTCACCAGGGCTTCCCTTGGAGATCTCCATCCAGGGAGGGTGAAACTGGGAGGGCAGGCAAACAGCTGCTGGCTGAAGTCAGGCATGGTCACAGCCATTTTTAAAAATCATGAAATGCCTAAAGCTTAGGCAATGGGAGATTCAGACCCGAGAAGGATGAGTGAGAAACTTGTAAGTTCTGGGACTGAAAGCACAGTGCAGTTTCTTCATGAGCCTCATAGATGAATAGAAACTTCCTTTCAGATGTATGTGATCCTCACACCTGATTTTGCTACTTGCCAACTATATACATATATATTCATCACTCATCCATTCATTTATCCATTTCTTCGCCCATATATACCAAGCACCTACTGGGAGTCAGACAATGTGCTGGTACTGGGTATATAGTGGTGAATAATAGATGTAATCCCCACTTTGTAGAACTTACGGTCTAATGTAGGGGAACTGGCATTTAATAAATAGTGCACAAGTAACATCTGTCATATATTGGAAGACTTGCCTGGGGGATGGGGGGTAGGGAGAACTTCTTAAGGAAGAGATAGCAAGTGGGTCCACAGAAACAGGGATTTTTGTCTGTTCTGTTCAATGACATAGCCCCAAGCACCTCAAATGGCATGGGACAGGTTGTAGGTGCTCAAGAATATTTGTTGACAGAGGGGAATTTGAGCTAAGACATTGGAGTTCGCTGGGTATCCAGAAAAGGTTGTACCCACCATAGGAAACCTAATGTTTGAAAGCTTCCAGGCAGCAGGCAATGTACCACTTTTGGGAACCAAAAAAAAAAAAATGTCGAAATGGCTGAAGGCCAGTGGGCAAGGGAGAGCAATAGAGAGGACGCTGAGTGCGAGCAGAGGGCCAGCCACATGGGGCTGCACCCAGAAGCTGTCTTGGTGAAGGAGAGAAAGTAGGGGTCCTTCCAGTTCTTAGGGAAGCCTTGCCACTGCCCCCATCACCATGGCAACAGCAGGGATGCCAGGGATGGCTCAAGCAGTGTCCAGAGACATCTGGGCTGGGAACAGAGACAAGGAGGAACGGAAAAGGAATGTCAGCATCTGTGGTCACATGTACTAACCAGGAAGATCTGTTTCATATCTAACCTTTCTGACACTCCTTCCTCTGCGCTTTCCAAAAATAAATATAGAAAATAAATCCAATCATGAAACCAAACCAAAAAGCAAAATGCACTTTGGGGGAACACCTTCCTAAATGCCTGTCTTACCTGTTGTCTATCTCTTTCCTCTGCATTCCTGGGGGCCACCACCTGATGCATAATTTGCTCAGCTTCATTTTTTTTGTGTGTGTGTCCACCTATGTCAGGGTTGGGGCCCAGCGTCATCATAGGATCACAAGGCTCATGGACCACAATGTGGTCCTAGAGCTGCACAACCCCACAGGATAGAGCTGGTGGAGTCTGGACACTATAGTTGTGATCTTGGAAGGGGACCCCAGAATAAAGGCAATGTATGGTGGCATTTCAAATTCTCTAGGTGGGAGAATATTCAATAGTATCTCCTTTTGTAAGCCCCACAGGCTGCCACTTGCTTGGCTGATGCTTAAAGCCAACATTGTCCAGCAGTATGAGGGGGGTTCCATACCTTCTGTCCCAGCTTGGGCCACTGAAGCATCAAAGCTTCCAGCAAATCAGCTCTAGCTCTCTTGGTGACTTTGAAGCAGAAAGCTTAAGAACATGGGACTCAGGCTGGATGGGGCTTGAGTCCCACTGTTGGGTCTGCTTAAATTTGGCAGTATTATCCATCTTACCTTTTATAGTACTTATAACTTCAGCTTTCCAACAATGTTGTCAAGAATCCCTTTAAAAAAACATTGTAGGAGTCTTTCTGCTGTTACAGCAAATGGGTAAGTCCATATGGATACAAAAAATTCTCTCTAGAGGAGAAAAAATATTGATAACAAGAATCTCACATTCTTCCAGTGACTATCTTTCCAACTGCCTAGGATAGTTCATGTTCTTATTGTTTTCTGGCTTCTCAACTTTTCCCTTGAAGCAAAGAGAGAAGCCTAGGAAGGGAGTTATAACTGAAGGGAGTTATAACTAAAGTTGCAAACGTCAGTCCTTATTCTGGAGGCTCCCATAATACACCCTCACAGTTGAGCTCTGCAGAGTATCCCCTTGAAGAGATGGCAGTCATTAAGAGGAGGAAACTCCACTGGGGATCGTCATTGTCAGAGAGGCTGAATGAATGCCTTTGTGTGCGGACATAACACAGGCTTTGGGGTCAGACAAACCTGGATTCAAATCCTGATCCTGCCATTTACTAAATTATGATCTTCAGCAAGTGGGCTAATCTGTAAAATGGGCATTATAACAACCAATGCATAGAGTAGTGGTTGTCACTAACTGTGAGGATATAAGTGTGATGCTAACAAAGATCCAATCACTGGCAGTTTTTGTACTGTGTTGTCATTTTTGATGAGAATGTCTCTGAGGAATAGTTCTAAGGCCATGACATGCCCAAAGCTGTGTCTGGGGCTGAACCCTTGGAAAACAGAGAATTAGACCAGCTCCTCTGGGCTGCCTTCCTTTCCTGCTCCTGGCTTTCCTGTCAAGCGCTGCTGTCCAGGACTCCGGGGCCTCTCCATCACCCGATGTCATACCTGCCCCTCGCCAACCCCTCTCTTGAAAAGATATTGATTCATTCACACCAAGGCAGCTCTAGGAGGAGGGGAAACAGCGGTGAGAAAACAGCGTGGTCCTACTCTCATGGAGCAGCCAGCCTCCCGGGCAGGGCGCACTGTAAACAAGTATCGCTCCACCAAACATAGCTCACAAACGTGATAAGCGCCAACTTATACCTATCGAGTTGTAGGTGTAAGCCTGCCAAGCCCGACACTGACTCACTGTGCTCTTTTTAGAAGGCCGAGGCTCTTTTTGAGTCATTGCCATGTGTACATGCTGGAACCCATAAGCCACCACAAAGAGACAGCAGAATATAAATGCAAAATAAAACGAAACAGCAGATCCTGGATATTCCCCAGAGTGCAGTGAATCCTCAGTTTTGGAAATACCACTAGAGCATATCATTTCACCCACAAAACAAATACACAGGGGAATGGGGTAATTTGTAGACGAAGGCCAAGAGCTAGACGTGCTCACCAGCTTGGTGACTAGTTCCCACACACAAGCTGTGCAATTCAGTTTTGTGGCTCAGCCAGTTTACTGTCCGTAGCTCATGGGTCTTCTGGGTTGCTCATGGATTTCTACTCTGCAGTTCCAGGGATAGCAGGTACGGAAGTGCAAGGCACGTCCCAGAAGCCTGGATTACCAGGAAAGCAAAGCCAAGCAGGTAAGTTTGAATGTTTAATACTCAATTCAGAATCCTGCAAGACTCTGCCCTCCCCATGTGGTGACAGCGGGAATGAAGGCAATAGCTCCAATGAAGGCAACAGCTCCAATGAAGATGACAGCTCCATCATTCTCTGCCTGTGTTTGTCACGCCATAGTGTTAATTTCCACAGAAGATGTAACTCAATATTGCCCTTCCCTTCTCTCTCCAATTCCTGATGTTCTACTAATGAGTATGTGATTATTATATGCCAGGCACCTCTAGGACTTTTCACACACATTTATCTGTATCTGTTTTTGTGTGTTGTTCTTTTTTTGTTTTTGTATCTCAAAAGCTGTTTGTGGGTATGGCTAAAGAGCTGAATCCCAATTCTAGATCACTGTTGACCATTAATATATAATTTGGGAGATTTTTGCAAGTAGTAAACAAAATAATTTACACCAAGAAACTAGATTTGGCAAATAGTTTCATATTCTAAAATATCTGACCAAGGCAAAGAGCTACATTCTAACTAATCCCGAATTATACAAGATTAAAGATAATTAAGAATGTGATTAATATTAAAATCATTCTCAGCTCTGTTTACTGCCATAGCTGGAATGTCAGAGGCATGGCAAAATCCACCGGAAGAGAAGAAGCTAGACAAGGAAGGTTTCTATTACAGGATATCTTGAGCTTCCCAAGCTACAAGATATCTGATGCACCTGTGAGGAAATAGTGACAATTTCTCACTTGTCACATAATGCTAAGCTCTGTTACTATTTCCATCTTTGTCAAATATTCAGTTGAACAAGATAAAATGGCAATTCTTATGAGTAAAGCATGGCTAAATGTGGGCTATTTCATACGGTTCTACCTATATATCGATGTGTTAGGAAGACACCCTCCTCCTAAAGGCTATAATTAAACTACTGGGTGATTATAAAAATGGAGTCATTTATAGACAAAGCATCAGTAAATTCTGAAACTCAGAAGAAAATCTCTGCAAGCTTCTCTCAAAGGAGTCTCGCAAGCCTGATGGTGACATACAGAAGAAAGGATCAAGTTAAAAGAAACACCCCATAGCCAAAACCGGTTTGGATCAGTGGATAGAGCGTCGGCCTGCAGACTGAAAGGTCCCAGGTTCGATCCCGGTCAAGGGCATGTACCTGGGTTGCGAGCACATTCCCAGTGGGAGATGTGCAGGAGGCAGCTGATCGATGTTTCTCTCTCGTCGATGTTTCTAACTCTCTATCTCTCTCCCTTCCACTCTGTAAAAAATCAATAAAATATATTAAAAAAAAAAAAAAGAAAAGAAACACCCCATTGCCCTGGCCGGGTGGCTCCACTGGTTGGAGCATTGTCCTGCACACCAAAAGGCTGTGGGTTTGATCCCCGGGCAGGGTACATGCAGGAGACCAACTCCAGTCAGGAGGGGACAGGCAGGAGGCAACCAGTTGACGTTTCTCTCTCACAATACAATATGTTTCTCTCTCTCTCTCTCTCGCTTTTTCTCTTAAAAAATCATTAAAAGCATATCTTCGAGTGAGGATTACAAAACAAATTTTTTTAAAAAGAAACCCTCATTGGCAGGCTAACTCCTACAAGCTTTTTGCTTTAGCTTCAGTTAGGATTTCTTCTGCACAATCCCCTTATAGAAGCAGATGGGGACCGGGGAAGGTTTAATTCCAAGTTGACTCATCTCAAAACCTCCACGAAAGGTAGCAGGTTATCCTTACAATATTGAAGGAAACCCAGGTTGCATGCCTTTCTCCACAGGCCTTCCTGTTCCTACAGGGGAAAGTGGGAGAACGATGAGATTTGGTTCTGCTTTGGCCACCCCATCCAACCCTACATGACTGCTACCATGCTCACGCCAGTGTGGGAGTCCCTGTCACCCATCAAATCTACTCCATAGGAAAAACCAACTCATGTCAAAGTGCATCATTTGCATTGTGAGTGGAGGAGAAGAGATTCCTGGCTATCTTTGGGCAAGGTACTTTATTCCCCGGAGCCTCAGTTTTCCTTTCAGTAAAATGGGTATACTGATTTCCTTCTTGAAAGCCTATAAAGGCCTCAAAAGACACTAGTATTTGCACTCTTAAAAAACCACACAGCACTGGGCTAGATTATTTTCCATACACTATTATTTCAGTTCATTTTCACCGTTAGAAATGGGGAAATGGAGGCACAGAGTGCCTTCCTGAAATCGCAGTTGTAAAGTGGCAGAATTGGACTTTGAACACTTAATGGAAAACGTTTTAAAGTTATGAACATGGAGATTGAACAACCAAAGAGCAAGAGCTTCACTAATGCTGGAGAAAAATAACCACTGTTTGGTCACTGTCCTTGCCGTTGTCCTTCAGCAGTGTGACAAGGCAAGTAATCAATCCATCCAAACCAAATCCAGTCTTTACATCAAAAGGACAAAGGACACTTCACAGAGGAAGAAGTCGCTCCTCGCACATCCTTTGGACATGTTTTGTGGAAGATATTTATGTTCTTTACAGTGTTTTCAATCTTCAGGTGCAGGAGGAGATATTTAAGGCAATATAAACACAGGCATTATTTCAAACTCAAAATGTTCCCAAAACAGGTATCTTTCAAGCCAACATGACAGTGCTTATGATTTCTGAGGAAATTCATGACACTTACAAAAACAGAATAGCTTGGGGCTGAAAAACCTCAAATGTGTGCAGGGGGCAGGGAGGTAACAAATGACTGAAATGGTCTGGGTATAAGGCAATAGGGAACAGTGGGGAGCATGACAAACACACCCCATACCTACCTAAAGGGGCAGCTGCTACCTATTTTTCACCAACTTTTGCCTGGGGAGTGACAACCCAGGGTTGCCAGGTTATCAGATCTTTTCTTTAAATGCTGGAAGAACAATTTTTATGAGGTATATGGATCTTCATCTAACTATTGGCATCTGTTTAGTTGTTGTTGTTTTTTTAAACTAAGGGACCCGAACTAAGCTTGTTGGCCACCACTCTCTACCTTTTGCTTAAGTGGGAACCTTGGCTCACACATTCACCTACTGATCAGCTTCCAACATGCAGACGCCATAGGCTAACCATACCTTAACAAAGTGCAAACAGGAATTCATTGCTAATTCTGTTTCATGAAAAATAAATTAAAATAAACACACATACAGAAGACACCCCTTTGATGCTAGGCTGAACCATCAGAATTCCATCAAGACATATGCAGGGAGGTGGATCCCAGCATGAGGCCCAGATGGCTTAGATATTAAACCATAATCTACATGGTTCCAAATCACCATCCAATTTTCTCTTTCAGCTCAAGATTTGTAGCTATTCTCCCCCTGCCCATCCTCACATTTGCTAAGCTCTTTAACCTTATTGACACCATGTTGCCACTCACAGCAACACCTCAGTCCCAAGGTAAGTGTGATGGGAATATCTTGGAGCATCTACAAGGTGCCAGGTGGTGTGGGCAGATGGACAGATGCGACCCCACCCTCAAAGAAGTTAATGTCTAGTGGGATGCAGACAATGAAGTACAATGTGCTAAGCTAAAGGATTATCACTGCAGTTTTTCAATGGAGGACCCAGGGTCACAGAGGTTAAGTGAGTTGGAAAGGGTAGAGGGGCCCATGCGGACTCTCAGACAAGAGCACATGCACAATTCAGACCTATCAACTTATATCTTCCTACAGTTCCAGACAAGAGGATGTCCAAAGCATCCTAACCTTTCCAAAAAGCAACTGATGGGCTCATTCAAAATATTTAGTTAAATTTAAACAATCCCTCTAGCAACCTTGTTAAATTAAAAACATTTTAAACAACTTTGCAAACTAACGTAAGTTTAAATGCATGTTTTTGCAGGCATGTCTCAGAAGAGGCTTTTTGTACTTGGCTCTAAGACAACGTTGGCAAAATGTGGTCACCGGACCAACAGCATCAGCCTCACTCAAGAGCCTGTTAAAAAATGCAAATTCTCCGGCTCTTCCCCAGAGTTACCGAATCAGGGGGGACCTAGCAACCTCTTAGTGAGCTCTCCACACTAAAGCTGGAGAAGCATAGCTGGAGGCTTTGCCAAACCAAACACTTCACTTGTTAATGAAAATAATGTCATTTTGGTATCTTTTCCAGACACCTTGGTGACTAAGTTAAAATATAAAATTGTGAGAGAAGAGACTAGTTTGAGAGAATTTCTTGGCTTAGGATGACTCAAGTTTCTCTAAAGCATTTAAAAAGTAAATAGTGTATTTGACATTAAAATTTGATACGTAACATCAACCGCACTCTCTAGGAAGCTCTTGGATAGCTGGACCCTTAACTGCTTAGCTCATTCATCAAAGAAGCATTAGCCTAGCACTTCCCATGTATTTAGCACCAGGTGCTGGGAAGATGGAAATTTTTATTGAACTAAGAGATGAAAAAAACCACTTATATGTATTACAAAAATTTGATATTATTAAACAGTATAGATGATAAACCTCTCACAAAATTTATTCATATGTCATATTAATTACAAGACAAACACATTCTTAGGAAACATAGTACCCACATGTGAGTTTACATTTGCATCAAAGAGGTCAGGAATACCTGCTATTCACTTCTAATTACCAGATGAAATCGCACTTGCCACTCACATGACAGCTCAGTGCCACTCACAATACAGGCAAAGCTGGGCCTCTGTCCTCCCTGCTTCTCTACAATGACTCTTATCTGAAGAGTTCTAACAATGGAGACAACCTGCAGTCAGCTTAAAAACCCAAAGACCCCACAGTAGCAAGATGAACCTCTGCTATAAACCCAGATAGCTTACCATCTAATATAGTAGAAGTTAGTTTGTTTGAATCCTTGAGTGTATGAGTTTCCTACTACTGCTATAACAAAATATACTTCGTGGCATAAAACAACATACATTTATTATCTTATAGTTCTGGAGATCAGAGGTCCAAAATCAGTTCACTGGGCTGACATCAAGGAGTTGGCAGGCTGCATCCATTCTGAAGGCTCCAGAGGAATCTTTCTAGAGGCCACCTGCATCCTTGACTTGTGGCCCCTTTCTCTATCTTTAAAGCCAGCCAAATAGCATTCTTCCAATGCCTGCCTGCCTCCCCCCCCCCCTCTCTCTCTCTCTCTCTCTCTTTCTCTCTCTCTCTCTCTCTCTCTCTCTCTCCTCCCATAATCACAATCACATCTTCTCTCTCACTCTCCTATCTTCCTCTTACAAGTATCTCTGTGATCACATTGAGCCCACCCAGAGAATCCAGGATGGTCATCCCATCTCAAAATCCTTAATTATAACTAAAAAGTCTCTGTTATCATATACAGTAACATACACAGGTTCCTGTAGGTATTAGGAGGTGAACATTCTGGGAGTGGGATTGCGGCACATTGTTTAGCCTACCCGACTGAATGCATACTTTCTGAGCATGAAAAAAAACCTTCTAATGCACAAGTCAATAGTTAGAGTATATGTGACTTGTAAGCAGGGAAGGGAACAACCATGGAGAGGACACTCATCATGAGCAAGGTTTATGCCAGGTGCCTTTTGTGCCATCTCTCATTCATCCCTCCAACAACCCTAGGAGGCAGCTGCCATCATTATCCCCCTCTTATAGCTGAGGAAAAGGACTCCTCGATTCAGTCACTTGCCAGCACACATGCCCAGTATGGGAGGTCCAGATCTGCCTGATTCCAGAGTTCATGCTTATTCTTCATCCCAAATCTGCTTCCCATGATGTAATGAATTATCCCAAGGCTCAGCCCACACCTATATGAGGGGCTAGTATAACAAATGTAATTTTTGTACCTCCACATCACAGTCAGCATTTTTTCCTTCTTCAACTAATTTCCTTATAGGTAGAATAGCCTAACCGTTAAGGGAATGGACTCTAGAGCCAGGCTTCCAGGGTTCAAACCTTGCTTGTCACTTAGTAGCTGTGTGACCTCAGACAAGTTACTCAACCTTTTTCTGCCTCAATTTCCTCATTTGTGAAATGGAATGATAATGGTTTTATGAAGATAAAATCAGTTAATGCAGGTCAAATGTCTAAAACAGAAACAGTGCCCAGCTACAAGTGTATATGATAACTGTTTGCCATTATTATTATCATTATCTATAATAATAAAAGCATAATATGCTAATTAGACTGGACATCCTTTTGGGCAACCTTCCAGATGACCTTCTGGACAAAGCTGGGGCTGAGTGGGAAGCCCGGTCCCAGGTGCCAGAGGGAAGCCAGTGCCAGCAGCCAGGGGAAGGAAGGCCTACTCTTGCACGAATTTTGTGCATCAGGCCTCTAGTTATTATATAAAAACATGGACAGAACTGGGGCCAATGACAATAACCCTAGGCTCTCCAGCAGAAGGGGAAAAGATAAGATGTTGTTTAGCATGACTCACAGCCCCTGGCAGAGTACAGAGCACAGAGCACAGCAGAGACATCAGGGTCTAAGTTCTCCAGAGCCTTTAATGGAATGAACAGAATATATTTCTCATTCCACAGGGTTGTTATGAGAATAAAATGAGTTAAAACACATAAAGCACTTAGAAGAGTGCTTTGCCATTTTTATTATTAATAACTATATTAATTAAACTATAAAATAGTTAAACTATAAATAATTAAACTATAAAAATGCCTAAAAATGCTTACCTCAAGCAACAGAAAAAAGTCAATAAACTGAAAATTAACTGAAATGTCCTATTTGGGTCCTCTGGATAAACCAAGGAAGAAAGGAATTAAAAGAAGGGAAGATACTTTCAGAAAAGTGCTCAATACCCACTGCTTAAAGCCCATACAGAACTACCAAACTAATCCCACTGCTCAAATCACTGCTCAGCTATAGATATGATGTGAGAACAATGGTAATGTTTCAGTCCTCTAGCCACATGGCCAAGTCCAGGCAGCTCTCTCTGTGATCTTTTTAGCCACCCATCTACCCATCCAACATTTGTTAACACTACGGTGTCGGGTGAATTTCCCGCCAAAATATAAGATGGCGCGGGCAATTATTTAGGTTTCCCGCGCAAAATCAGAGTTAGTTTAAGATACCTATTACCCCAATGGGTATGAAACGGTTCGCATACGCAGGTAGGTATCTTTGTGAACGGCAAACAAACAAATATTTGGTAATACGCAGTTACAATCGGCCCGAGTTTACACGTTTCCCGCACTCCACCGCAAATCTATATGAACCGAGTTAAGACGGCTCCCGCGGCGTACGCGCAATTCACGCGAGCCGACTTAACTCATTTCCCGCAATCCAAGTGTTAAATAACTACTATATGCCAGTCATGCAAGTCATGGGTGTTTACTCAGGACATCCAGGTGAAAGACATGGTATCTCCTTCAAGAATGTAAGTAAAAAGACAACCACAAGAGACTGTGTTATGAGAAATGCAGGCACAGGACACCAGGGGACACATAAGACAAGTGGCACCTAAGTATCTCAAGTACTTCAAGTAACAATTGACCTGAATATTACAGGTTACGATATCTAGGTGGGACAATTGTAAGGTCTTCCTGGCAGACTGGACAGCATGCCACAAAGTACAAAGGCATGAATGCACACGGCCTTCTTTGGGCACCCCAAGTTCTAGTATGTCTGCGGTATAGAGTCCGAATGGCCAAGTGGCAAGAGATTATAGTAACTGGATCATGAAGGCCCTTCCCTCTCTTGTGTGGTCAAGTATTTGGAGAAGGAAATGGGGAGTCAGTGATGGGGTTAAATAGAGGTGTGACCAGGGAGGCAGAGAGATGGATGTGGAGGTTGTCACCATCTTTGAAAGGCAGTGACAGTGAATATATCACCTTGAGTAGGAAATAGTGGGTGCTTCCTGCTGATCTCGGCCCTGGACACTTTCCACTTTGCTTTAAATTCGAAGTGGCCTGTGGGCTTTACCTCATGCCTTCCTGGAGCTGTAACATATGTGCACCCTTAGGGTCATGTAAAAATAGGCCTAGGGGCCCAGGGCAGAAGCACCTCAGCTGCCCAAGGATCTCAGGCACTGCCCAGGCATGTGGCTGGCTTTCTGGCAGCTGTTGGGAGGGCTCAAGGTCACTGGGCCCAGAAACCTGATCCTGTTGCAGAAGGCCTTCCCTTGGCCCAGGAGGCTCCGTGGAGATACTTAGGTGCCACTTGTCTTTTGTGTCCCCTGGTGTCCTAGCGCCAGGCTCTTCACGGCCATCTCAATAAGCTGCCTTTCGCTAAGGGCCACCTGCCCTTTTTCTTGAGTTCCCATCAACAGGCCAACTTGGGTCCTTTCCATAAATAATCAATTTCCTCCCTTCTTGCTAACTCCTGGCTAAACCCAGCTGATTCTGCTGTATCCACAAATGAAAAGTAAGGAGAACAGGGATTCGTGAGGCGAAGATTATTCTTATTTCACCCTCTCTCTGTCACTCAGTGAATACCACATACTCTTAAGCTAGACAGACTTGGGTTCCAGCTCCAACTCTGCTTCCTAGGTGAGTAATCTGGGGCAAAAAGTAACTTTTTAAAGCCTCAGTCTCCATGTGCAAAATATAGACAATAATTGCATCTACTTCAGAGGATTGCTTTGGGGAATAACTAGTAATTAGGTAAAGCTCTTAACATGTTCTGTGCATTGTGAGTGCTCAGAAATGTAAGTTTTCTCACTGAAACCTCACAACAGCCCTGTGAGGCAGGTACTATTACTATTCCCATTATAGAAACTGGTACTCTGACAGCCTAAGGAGCACGCTCCAGACCATAGGCAGTCAGTCGTCAGAGCCCATGCTCTAGCCATCATGCCTTGCAGCACCCAGAGATCAGAGGTGAAAGGAAGACCTAGTCCAGTGGTCAGCAAACTCATTAGCCAACAGAGCCAAATATCAACAGTACAACGACTGAAATTTCTTTTGAGAGCCAAACTTTTTAAACTTAAACTATATAGGTAGGTACATTGTTATTAACTTAATTAGGGTACTCCTAAGGCTTAGGAAGAGCTACACTCAAGGGGCCAAAGAGCCGCATGTGGCTCACGAGTCACAGTTTGCCGACCACAGACCTAGTCTGTCTTTTCACAGAGGAGACTCTGGACCAGAGAAACGTGGGCTGGATCCAGGAGCAGCACTGGGACCTGAGGACCGGGGTGCCCATGCTCCTTCCCAGCTTCATCGCACTGTGTCTTCCCAGGTTCTGGCCTTCTGATAGAGGACTTCAGGGGCACCTGTGACAGTGAGGAGGGGTGGGCAGGACAAAGGAGAGGCTAAGATGGCTCTGTCCTGAGCCACTTACTCCTGTTCATAGCAGCAATTCCTCTTTTCTCACGCTCACATATGGGCTCCACATATGCTTTTATTTGTTGGGGGGGGGGGGGGGCAGGAAGGGACTCTGCTCACGGAATAGAAGTTTGCAAACCACAGACATGTCCTTCCCTGTGTTGAAGTGCAAACTCCTATTGTCTTGAGAACTCGGGTGCTGGCATTTTCTACAGGAGCCCCTGAAAGGACGGGGTGGGGAGCAGAGCCATGCCTTCAGCAGCGGGAGCCCTGAACTTAGGAGTCTATGGAGCCCCAGGGGACACATGGGCTGGCCTCTGGAATCCGTGATCTGCTCGGGCTGTGTGCAAAATTCTGGGGTATGTGCCACATGGGGAGGAGTGGGCTGGTGACTCTTCTCAAATTTTCAAGAGGTACCATGTCCCCAAACAAATGAGTGACTACTAAGACCATCGTCACCATGGAAACTGCCATGGGCTGAGTGCTGACCCTATGCAAGGAAAATGGGGATATAAGGACACTTACCTCAAAGGGCTATTGGGAGGATGAACCAAGAGGGTATATGTAAAGCACTTAGAATGGCACCTGACACAGAACCAACACTCTATAGGCTTTAGTTATATTGTAGCATTGTAATTATCACTAACCATTATTATCATTTTCATTGCCTCATTAGTCCTCACAAAACCTTTATGAGCTACATATTATTATCAATCCCACATATAGGGCAGGAAATAGAGGCTTCAAAGGTTAAATAATTAGCTCAAGGCACAGACTAGCAGAGAAGGGACTCCCACTTGGCCTGTCTGGCTCTCAAGCCCAGGCTGGCCCCCAATCTGGATGCACTGAGGGAAGGAGGCAGGAGGACTCCCTGAGAGCCCAGGAGGAAGCAGGTGGGCAGGAGGCCCCAGATGACCCTAGGCCTGAGGTCAGCCATCCAGAGGGGAAAACAGGCCTGGGGCTTTCCACGGAAAGGGCCAGCAGGCCTTGCTAACATTGCACCTCTCCCAATCAACAGCAGAAAGCCAAGCCACTCAGAATAATAGTGATTTAAAAAGAAAACCACCCCCTGCAGTGGCCATCCCAAGGCCCCAAAGTGAGCCCATGTCCCGGAGCTCCATGGGTTCCAGGAGCAAGGCAGGCCGCCCCAGCACTGGCTGGCCGAGTGCCAAGCAATGTTTCTCCTTCCAAACGAACACATAACTCTGCTGAACACACTACTGGAAAGCCAAAAGGATGCCCCTAGGTTGCCATGGCAACGCTAAACAGACAAAACAGTTAACCAGCTCTGACGCACACACAAACTTATTAAAGGCCAAAGGGACTGATTTGGAGCAGGGAAGGGGCAGGAGAGGGGAGTGTTGTTTCTGCAGTTCCATCTCTAAGAATTTGGCGCCCAAAGAATCTAGGTCAGATTGAAACAGGGCAAAGGACTCAAACATAAGCTGAGACCAAGCTTGTTGGGGAAAGGGAAGTCATTGCACGCCTCTGCCCTTCGGTCAGGGTCACAGTCCTATTTCACAAGGGCCAGGAGGTGGGTGCTCGAGAGTTACAGATGCCAATGATCCTAGCTTTGCCTCTGCCCGGGAACAGCCCTCCGCCACCCGGCATTCCAATCTTCTCACCCCAAAGTGGGGAGTGCCATGCCGGCCACAGCAGAGTTGGGAGGATCTAGTGGGTAAACCTGAAAGCACTGTGTGGAGGCACATTAGAGCTGATGTTAAAAATATTAACCACCACTTCCCACCAGGTAGGGGTTTCCTTTTCCAGATCCCCTGGTTCAACTCCTACCCACAGGAGTTGATGATGTTTATTTTCCTTTTGGAGACTTTGCTCCCGGGTCCAATGGGGGTTGCTCTGTGAGCTGTGGCAATTTGTGGAGCAGGGATGAACGCAGGCTTGTGCTGGGTCTGAAAAGACCACCATGCCTGTGGGGTCTGTTGTACTCTGGGCTTGTCCATGCCTCAGCCCTCACCTTGGATGCAACATGACAAAGGGTTGATGTTGCTGGGAGGCAGGGAGAATGTCACCAGACACAGCTCATAGCACTCGGGGAGGATCATTAAAAAGATATTGCAAAACCTTCTTCAGCAGGGTCTGTGACACCCTCAGGGAAACTGATTCTCCAGAAATGGGAATGCTTGTCCACCCATCACCCTGCTGTGGCAAACCCTCTTGCCTTTGAGACTCGCCCCTTAGAAGTTATGCTAAAACCTCCCCAGTGCCTGCGGTGGAATGGGCCCCAGTGCCCCGCACAGGAGCCTGTGGGAACAGCTGCACTGTCCCGTTGTTCTCGTTGTCCTCTGGTCTCCTGCCTACTCATCACTGAGTTCCCTGAGGGCAGGAATCACATGTTGTTCACCAAGGGTATTCCTTTGGCCTAGCCCAGTGCCTGGCATTCGTTGGCACTCTGTGATGTTTGTCAATTGACTGGCTAAAAGTATGCAATGTCATGCCCAGGGTTGTGCACTGAGACGCCTGGAATCTAGTCCACATGCCACAACTATCTGCTTTTACGTCCCCATGGTCTGGATACAGAGTAGGACTCGAAGCAGAGCCTGGAGTGCAGGAGTCAGAGCAGGGAACAGAGCCTGGGCTCTGGTGCGTCAGGAGGAAGAGGGTAAGTGAGAGGGTTGGAGCAAGAGGTGCAGGCTTGTGCCTCCCACTACAAAATCAAAGCTCATATTCCTCCCCACCGGTAAGCTGATGAAGTGAATTTCCCCTTTTGTAACTGGAATAACACCCATTTTTCCTGCTCTGGGATGAAATTGCTTTTCTTTGGCTCCATTATTAAAGGGCCCTGAAGATGCTCTGTTTTCTTAGAGAGTGAGCACATTAACGCCATGCTGGTTATTTTCAAGGGACTGACAGTTACCCTCCCAACAGGTACACTCCCCACCTTCTCAACTCATTGTGCGTCATCTTCCTTTTATCAGCACGATGCTCTCCACATACCGTTTCCTCTGGACTCCTCCAAACAAGCAACATTCAGCAAACAACACGTCTCTATCATTAGCCTCCCTAAACAAGGCCTAAGTTAACCTAGGAATCTAGAAACGGTGGCCCATCCACTATGCTATATTCTCAAATTGTGCTTCCCAAGAATAGAAATGCTCCACTCTATATGCTCTCTCTTTCTCTCTCTCTCTCTCTCTCTCTCTCTCTCTCACACACACACACACACACACACACACGTGTCCTATTAGCCAGAACAACACCAGGCTTGTCTATAAGAACTTCCCGTGTGCCCCAGGCCAGTTCTGCCTTATGAATTTGTCACTGTTTTGTAATATAGGGGAAAGGACAATGGCTCTGTTGTCCTTATCATCATCCTTCTCATTACCTACAGAGTGGAATGACTGTGGTGGGGGTTCTTACATCTTCCTGGACTCGCATCCTGTAGCTGAACTGTGTTCTCTGCTACGTTTGCCACCAGACCACGTCTGCCTCCCTGCCCCTAAGCTGGAACTCATCACCACAGGCAATTATAAAATTTTTATATCCTTGCATTCTAAAAAAAAGTCCATAAAACAAAACAGCACTTCCACAGCTGAAAGAGTTATGGAGAAACCACAAAATTGCACTGGTACTAGGATAGTTTATAAATAAGATATTAACATCTACAACTGAATTTTCACAAAAGAACCTGGGGTGAGAATCTTATTTTATAAGTTTGAAAGTGGACTTTAACAACAGACAACACCCCCAGTAGAAGGTGCGGAAAATACAAATGTTCCCAATAGAATAAAAGGTTCACTACCTTCAAATGTCAGTTCTACATACGAATTAGCCTGAGCTGGGATGCAGGCATTGACATCTACCCCAGGAGGAAATACTGCATCTCTTCCATGTGAAGATATAACTGCATGCGTAAAATGCCTGTACTAAAATTAAGTCTTCTATCCTCCAAATTTTCTCAATTATTAATACACTAGACAGCTGCAGTAGCTCTAGCAAAAATAGCAGCCACGCTTTTCCAAAAGTCAAAGCAGCCACACTTTCTATGTAAGGACTGGTTGCTCTCTGGATCAAACGAAAAGAAACAATCTCCAATGGGACAATAAAACAAAGAAATATGTTTCAGAATGTACACTGAAAAGTGACTTTTCCCCACCACACACACACACACACACACACACACACACTCACCCTCTCTATTATGAAAAGCTGTGTACATGAAAAAAAAGTCGACTGAACAGGCTATCTGTCCAACTCATTGGGATAATAACAATTCAGAAAATTAGATAGTGCACCCAAGTCATTTTAGTGCATTCTGGAATGAGACTATCAAATTGTGCCTACTCAACTGGAGTGAGGTGAGGTTAGAAAAGAAATTATCCTTTTTTTTAGATTTCTAGAAGCAAATTAATGTCTGGGGGGCGGGGGAGGGGGGGGGCGAGTGGAGAGTTGTCCTTAAGTTGCTACCTTCATATTAAACAGGCATTAGCATTATTAACAGACTCTGATAATATACATCCTTTGTGTAAATATCCATGTTTGAGGGAAAAGCTAAGCACTCAGAGCATCAAAATTTAATGTTTTCTCAACTCGACAGTGATGATGAATTTTAATTCAATGGTTACATGCAGAACATGCAACAAGCAAAGAATAGATTTTAAAAGATTCTTTAAAAAGAAGCTTTAATATCAGAGCTCAAGCAAGCACATCACAGCAGAGGGAATATCACTTGTCAAGGTTACGTTGAGAATGATCTGCATATAATTCATTTCCCGTCACAGTTCTGATTTCACATTGTTCTAACCTTTAAAGGGAATCAGACCACATGCCTTCATTTCTGAGTAGGGAGATACCACCGCCTCATCAGGCCTCAGCTTCATACACAAGCAGAAATTGCTGTGGGTCTTTAAGGAACCAGAACAAGTCAGAACAGTCCAAGTTCTAAACAAGCATATGTTTGCACCGGTTCTGCACAATTTGTTCCTAAGAGCAAGCACCATACTTTGTTGCTGCTGTCTCACCATCTACATAAAAATCACAGCCATTTTGCAGTAAATGCCAACAAATGTCAGAAGAGCAGACCGTGGCTACTTGGAAATGGCTGTTAGTTTATTAATATAATCCCCCAGAGTAAAGCTTATGGCGTGAATGTTTTCAAGGTGGTCAATATCATTCAGAGGCAGGGCTAACATGACACCAGCACTCTCTACCCCTGTACCACTTACCATTTGCGATCTGTTCTTCGGACAGCCATTGATGTCTTCAATCTTCTCATTTGCTGAAAAAGGAAACACAAGTCAGAAAAATAAATCACCACCACAGACACTTGGAATCGTGATGTTCAGGACCCTTGAGGCCAACCAAGTCCTAAGGCCTAAACTGGGTTTGTCCAATCAGCACAGGCATGTGAAATACTGAGAGGCATCTAGCAAGCTTTAGGACTTACTCATCAAGCTGCCGTCCTCCAGGGACAGCTGGGCCAAGGTCATCATCTAAAGCAGAGACAACTGCATTGACGACAGTTTTGGAGCAACGGGGCATCGTGGAAATTAAGACTGGGACCGTGCTTTAGGCTCTCAGACAGGCAAGAGCAACTTCCCAACAAAAGAGGGGCTGGTTCAGAGTGGATCAGTCTAGCTACGACTCAGCTCCAGGGCACAAAAGCTATAGATGATATCATGTCACCCCATCTTTAGGCAGATATACGAACATTGCTTTATACTAACAGAATTACTAATAATCCTATTCCCAACTGGTGGCAAACAGGGAAAATGAGAGAGTGCGACTTAAAAATGGCTCATTCAAGGTGCCATGGTAAGTCCAAACTAGATCTGGGATACTCTTGAAGTCATAGTAGCTTTTACCTAGTAAGAGAAGTGAAAGCAAGTGGGTGCACTGAATTAACTGGAAATCAAATACCAATAACAGGGAAGAAAGGGCCAGTCTCCCATGGTGAAGTGTGAAGGACCCCCTGCAGAATGAGCCCAGGATATCTCTGAGGGTAGAGTTTGTGATTGCAGCTGCCCCCAAACAACAGTACATGTGGAGGTCAGGACACTGGCTCTAGGGGCAGATACTCCCGTCTGAATCCCACCTCTACAGATTCTCAGCTGTGTGACCTTGGCCATGTCACTCTACCTCTCTGGGCTAAAGTTTCCACATCTATGAGATGGAGCTCATGCTACCTATGTCACAGGAGGAGCTATGAGAAATAGATTACATAATGCCAGTAAAATGCTTAGCACAGTGCCTAGCACACAGTGTGTTCTATAAATGGTAGCGATCAGAAATGGTAGACATGCTTACCTATGATGTCTCCATCTGAGTTAAGCCCAGAAACTCAGCAGGAATCCACAGTAAAGAACTAAGGATCTGCCTTTTTTTTGTGAAGCCTTTATAAGCTTCTTCTCCAATTCCATGACCTCTCACCCCATTGTCCCACCCGGGAGGATAAGGCACACTCAGTTCTGAAAAAATAATCCATAAACATCCCATCAAATGTTCATGAATACAATGCCTAAAACTTCCATGAAGACAAAAGACATTAAAAATTCTCTGAAAAGGGTAACGGAATCAAAGCGTCCCACACCTCTAGGGTTTTAGAACACCTGAACCTAAACACAGCTCTCCATCGCTTCAGTTGGGCTTATTCTGCTCTCTCTAGTGTTTCTTCCTTGAGAGAGAAGTGAAATAAGAAAGCTAACTAGTGACAAGAAATTGTTTAAAAACCGAATTACCATGAGACTGGATGGTATACATACAATCTAATCTACACTGCCTTTAGAAGTTGCCAAAAGTAAATTTGCAAAACAAACAAACAAACAAAAGTAAGGTGGGCTTATGACCCACCTGGGGAGATCTTCAGGGACCCAATGAGTTTTCCCAAGAGAACACTGGATTAGGCATTTTAGAAAGCCTCTTCCACCACTGCTTCTCCTACTCCCAAAAGAGGTGTCACAGAGCATTTAAAAAGCACACAAGCCCTGGTCAGTGTGGTTCAATTGATTGAAGCATCATCCTGTCCACTAAAAGGTTATGGGTTCAATCCCTGGTGGGAGCATGTGCATTCTCTCTCTCTCTCTTTCTCTCTCTCTCTCTCTCCCCCTCCTTTCCTCCCTCCATCCCTCCCTCCATCTAAAATCAGTTAAAAATAAAAAGCATGTAAAAGATGCACAATGAATGGGATTTAAATGAATGGATATTGGTTCTTAAGTTCACCAGAAAACACAGCCAGAATAAAACATTCCTACGTAAACTCCGCAAGAACAAGGACTTCCATCTCCTTTGTTTCCTACTGTAACCCCAGAGCTCTGGGCAGTGAGACACACAGTGACCACTCAGTAAATATTTGTTGAGTGGAACTAAGGAATGAATACTCTGACCATTTCAAACAATCAAAAGTGCTACTGCCTGTTTTGTCCTCTCACTTGTAAATATAGATGTGCATATTGAAAATTTTAAAAAAAATGATCCTTGACGAATGTCACTCCTGCATCCTTGAGAAACAATGGCAGCCCTGCAGTGTGACAGTAGATTTTGATATACCACACTTGAGAATAAATTGTGGCTTTGGGGCGTCAATGACACTCAAGATATCTTCCAACTGGATACTCATGATGGCCAAAGTCATTGGATTCTGCCCAGATCAGCATTAGGTCATTAGTGTCCATAAAACGAAGGATGGATAACTGAGATCTAAGAAATCATTTTAAAGATTCTTTATGTATCTTCTGGATAAATGAAACCAAAAGCTTGATCTAATTACTTCTTGATTCCTTTTCATGGTCTGTCCCCTAAACCATAGTCAAGTGCTCCTTGAATTCAAATGATCACAAGTCTTACGAGCCTAATTCTGCCATTTACAACATTCAAAATAAAACAGTGGGATCGAGCCTATTCCTGACCACGCTAAAGGGTACATGGGAAGAGATCAATCAAACAACTAAGCCCAAACTCAAAATAAACACTGAATAAAAATGCAAAGCGAGTCTTGGACATCCTGGCTTCCAATTTCATGTAATTTAAAGACTTCTCCTTTAAATTCTCAAGTATGTCTAAGGTTGTCATAAACACTTACAGTGATAATAGCAGTTCTGATTCTGCTAGTAAAAAGGAAGAAGAACTTGGTCTTCAGAGCCAAATTTATTAAATCTTGTAGGGGGTCTTTGGCTACAGCCCCAAAACAGATAACCAGATGCAAAGGCATTGGTCCCCAAAGTCCTCAACTGTGATTACAACTGGCATCCAATGGTAATTTATTCATCCCAGCATGCTCAACACATTCTTAGCCCATTAATGTAGTAACTTATCAGCAAGGTAACACTTTAGTAACTGGAAAGCATTACTGCACTTTTTAAATAAGAAAAGTGGCATCAAACTCATTACTTTTCCAAAGATCTCCTCTGATAAGTTCAGAGCAATTCACCAGCCCATGCATCCATTCATGGTCCTATGTATGTGGGAAAAGAGAGAAACTGGCTGCCCAGAAAGGCAGGTGACTTACCCAAGATCACTCAATGCTAGTAGGTCATCAAGAGAAAGACGGTACACTCCTGCGTGTTCGAATTCCCTAGTTGTGCTCAGAGGCAGCCCAGATGGTGATAGAAAATAAGCTATCAGCTCTCTTCACCTCTAACAGGAAAACTGTTCCTCTAGGTCTTGGCTTCCTCCTTCTCTCCAAACCTCTCGGTCCATCCTGTTTCCCTCCTTCTCTCTCGCCTCTTTCTTGTTGTTCTCCTGCCTCTGCCCCTTTCCTGAATCCAGCCCCTTCTGGTGTCCTTTAGGACAGAGATGTAAGCAGGAAAGGGGAGCTGTCTCTCCCTCTTGATTCGTGCTAGTTATCCTGGCCTCGTAAACCTTTCTACTAACTCATGGAGATGGCACCGCGATGGCAACTGCTGGCTTTGGGCAGCTCATGACTCAGGAGGGTAATCACACTAATAAGAGGTTGAACTCAGAGAGACCCAGCCCTCGGTCACTAAAGAAAGGACACAAAGAGGCAGCAAAGGTCCATTTCTGCCTCACGGGCGGATGGCAATGATGGAAAAATGGAGACCCAAATAACCCCCCTATCTAAGAAGCCCACCTTCAGGTGGAATAGATGAAGACTTAGATAGGAGCAGTGTCCGTGAAAAGCATTTAAGGTTTTCCTTCAAGTCATTCCCCAACCTGAAAATCAGCTCTTTCATCCATTGGCTCTTGTACTGAAGCTAAAGGCCAGAATTCACTGCCTGGTACTGGGTAGCCCTGCCTGACTTTGCCTTGTTGACCCTCTGACTCTATGCTCCAGCTGTTTTACACACGGTTTCCTCCACCAGGAATGCCCTTCCTGACTGCTTCGCCTAGTAACTCCACCCTAACTGACTCCAAGTTTAGCTTATAGGAAATTCCTTATAGGTAAATTCCCTGATTCTCCCCCTCCCCACCCCCCTCACTCAAAATCATGAGTCAGGCCTCATAGCACCACAAGTCCTTAATCATTATGCACAATACTCCTCCAGAATCTAGCGAGAGGCTGTCCCGTAAAGGGACAATCTCCCTTCCTGCAAGTATTGATGGGCCTTTATTGAGATACTTTCTTTTTAACTTTATATTTTGAAATAACTTCAAACTTGCAGAAAAGTGACAGGAATAGTACAGAGAATTCCTTCATCCCTTCTCATTTTCTCTCCCCTGCCCCCACCCCCACCCCCACCCTAATCCCTTTTTCTTTATAGGGCACACTCTTTTTCTGAATTATTTTTCTATAGTCTACATCTATCATGTCCTTTGCCCCTTATACTTAGCATGTATTTTCAAAGGACAAGAATATTATCTAACAGCAGAGTTAGAAAATTCAGAAAATTTAGCATTGAAATAATTCCAATGTTCCAATTCTGTCAATTGACGTAAAAAAAAATGTCCTTTATAGCATTTTATTCCAGGCCAGGACCACAAAGTACATTCAGCTGTCATGTCTCATTAGTCTTGAACGATCTCTCAGCTTCCTTTGTCTTTCACAGCACTGACGTTCTGGAACAATACAGGCCAGCTTTGTTTTTAATAGAATGTTCCACAATTTGGGTTTGCCTAAGATTCCTCAGGATTAGTTTCAGGTTTTCCACCCCTGACTGGATTCAGCATCAGTGCTGTGTTCTCTCAGTTATGACACCAGGAGCACGTTGACATCCATCTGTCCCTTACCAGTAATGTCATCTTGACCCCCTGGCCATGATGTCTGGATTCTCCCCTGTGTGGTTACTATATTTCCCTGGGAACCAATAAGCAATTAGTGAGAGACACTGAGACCATGCAAATAGTCTGCTCCTCATCAAACTTCCTTCTCTCGATTTCTGCATCCATTGGTAATTCTCGCCTTAACTAATCTTTACCGAAAGGTTGTGCTTCCCTCCACATTTATCGGTCAGCATTCTCCTGGACAGTGGGGCCCTCCCTGCTCCATTGATGTATCTATCTGTCTATCAGTATAGACTTACAGAGTTCCATTTTGTTCCATGGTTATAATCCATGACCATCCTCAACTATTTTGAAGCTCTCATTGTATCTGATTAGATTGTTTTTTGTTGCCCTGGAGGAAAGAACTAGTACTTGTACGGAGATACCACCAAGGGGGTAGATTTCAACCTAATAAAAGAGCTTTTGAAGGATTCCAATTCTCCACGTTAGATCTAGTTTCCTGAGCAGGTAGTAAGTTGCCCATCATAGTATTTAACAGAGTTTATTAACTGCATACATGCATCAGGTTGGGGCTTCTAAAGGTCCCTTCCTAAACTTAGAGCTAAGAGTTGCAGCAGAGTCCTGGAAAGGAAGAAGGTATGACATACAGTTTAGAAGAATGTTTAGAAGAATATCGAATGCTGAGAAGGGGAAACCTCCTGGCCACCTGTTGGAAAAATTCGACCCAGACTTTCAGAAGCAGGGGCTGCAGTGCATAAAATTCTCATCCCTAATCCTTGCTAAATGCTGTGAACCCAGAAAAGAAGATGACGCAGACCCAGGGCCAGGACAGCAGCCGGTGGAATGATAGAGGTCCCTCCAGCCTCTCCTGCAGGGCTGCTGGCCTGAAGGGTCGCCTGGTCACGGGCACTCACTTGAGCCTCTGACGCCTACTTCAGTAGCTCCAGGCCCAGAGGAGTAACTGTCTAGCAATGCTGATGTCATCTGAGTAGATTCAGGGAAACAACCTCCTGAGTAACAGGAAGAACCATGCTGGCTTACATTTCTGTAGCACTATGTTTACTGAATTCACGACATACATACTACCATCCACCACTTCTGGGCCCCCGACAGACATCACTAATCTATCATGACACACTGACACTGCTACCAAAGCCTCATCATCCTTCTCCACAAACCATTCTAGGCAGCACCTACCAGATGCTATCCAAGAATACTTTACAGTTTTTAAACATATTTCATATTTGATACCTACCTGGCATTTCATAAAACTGCCACAAAAGCAGACAAAGCAGGCATGGCTGTGCCCATTGTGAAGAAGGGGAAACAGAGATAGCGGAAGTTAAGTGACTTTTCGGAGGTCCCTCAGTGGGGAGGGATGGAGCCGGGATGAGGGCAAGGCCTCTGGGCACGGTCCTCTCCCACTTTCTGTCTTTCTGTCTGTGCTGAAAGCAGAGAGGACTCCTGGTAGAAACACTCTGCATGGCCCAAGACTCAATGAGAGTTGGTCCATTACATGATGTGACCCTGCTGAGATGGGGAACCAAACCCAGCTCAGGTGCAAGTCATCTCTTACAGGCAGGCCTTTCCAAGAAGATGCTACTCCTTGCAAGGTTACAAGCCTTGCACACTTGTCTCCAGTCCCAGCAAGGAGCAGAATGCTGGCCACAGTCAGTGCTCCATGACTGCCTACTGAACTGAAGGGAAGAGAGGAAGAGCCTTGTACTGGGTTCAGTGTCTCTGGATTAACAGGGGGGTATAATACCGCCAAGCACAGAACAGAACTTTCTGAAGCAGACTCACCCAGCTTAGATTCCCCTTGCACACTAGTGATGTGATATTGAGCTACTGGCTCATGGAGCTCAGTTTCTGCATCTGTAAAATAGGGAGAATACTGCCTACTTCATAGAGATGTAGAGGAAATTAAATGAGAGAAACATTCAAAAGAGCTTGGTAGGAGTGATGATAAAGAGGAGGAGGAAGAGGATGAAAAGAAGAAAGCAGTGTGGCAGATCCAAGAATCCTCTCACCTAAGTTTAAACCCTTGTACAACACTCTCCTGTTGAGTGTGGTGGGACCAAGGGTTTATTTTTAACCAACAGGATATGGCAAAGGTGATAGGATGGTACATTCTATAAGGTTCTTTCTCCCAACAAAAACCTTTTTTCTCTTGCTGATACTGAAGAAGTTGACCAAAGTGGCCATGTTGGAAGACCCATATGGCCAGAAGCTGAGAGGGGCTTCTAGGAGCTGAGAGGGGCCTATAGTGAACAACCAGCAAGAAGTCAGGACTCACCTCCTATACCTGCAAGGAGATAAATTCCACCAACTCTCTGAGTGACCTGGACCTCTCCCTGTTCAAGCCTCCAGATGAGAACGCAACCCTGGCCGACACCTGGACTACAACCTTGCACAGGCGCCCCGCTAAGTCACGCCTGCACCCCCAGTACACAGTCACTGCGAGATCATAGATATTCATTGTGTTAAGCTGCTAAGTTTGTGGCAATTCGTTTACAGTAACAGAAACTAATCCAGGGAGGAGAGGAAAAAGGAGAGATGGAAAAGGAGGACCAATGGAATCTAGTCTGAAGAACCCCATCTCAGGACAGCAGGGAAGCTTCTTTCGCCTTGAGTGACAACCACAGTCCAAAAGTTTTAGCTAAGGGCCGACATGCCTGTGTTTTCAGGCACAGCCCCCACAGATGTGAGCAGAGTTACAACTAAACAAGGCTACTTCTCACACTTGAAGGGTACGCAACTTTCCCAACAATACAACACCCAAGGGGCTGTCCTTTCTCTGTGCCTTCTCTCTTGGCATGAGTTGGCCGTTGCCAGCAACAACACTCAGCCTAATGCCATATATCTGACCTCCTGCCTTCTCGGTCTGCTGAGCTCCCGGGCAGGACCCCTGGGCACATCCCTTAAAGCCCAAGGCAAAGCTGCCCTCCTGAACCAACCCTCTCCTCCTAGCACATGGCCATGGCATTAACAACCCCACCACCCTGTTCCCTTCCCCTAGTGCTAAAACCAGAACCAGCCCTCTCCAGAGTCTGATCCTTTGACTTCTCAAGCCCAATTAGATTTGGCAGGATGAAACCAACCTCATGTTGCTTTTTAAAATTTTTTTATTTTTTGGAAATATTTCCAGAGGAACCCACACAAAAGGTACCAACAGAGAAGGGGCGAGAATGAGAGAATGTGAGAGCCAGAAAGACAGTAGGAGGTCTGAAGGAGGGCAGAGAGCCCGTCCCAAACCACCAGCATCTTCTTCTAGCCTTGGCCAAAGTCTTTCTTTTCAGACGATCAAGATGAGATTGCTATGTGGGTGATCTTATCAGGAAAAAGGAGCTGGTACCCACACTCCCCGAGCACCAGCCAAATAAATTCTCAACATATGGGACAGGAATATCGTATTTCTCTTAGAGATTACAGTGTTCCATTCCCCTTGCTCTACTCGACCCTGCCTGGGTCTCCACGGTGACTCATCCATCCCCGGCGTAAAATCTGCTCTTACCCACAACCTGGATGATCTGAGCCAGGAGGACACCGTCCGTCACATCTTGCTGGAGATCCTTGATGAGACGTTTGTGGCCTGATTTGGCTAGATAGTGATTGGCCCAGTCCGTGTAGATCTGCAAAAGAGCAAAGAAGCAACTTTAGGAAGCCAGTCGGACCCCATCTGGTCTGAGGCAGCTGCTTGGGCCTGTGCAGCAGCCCCCGTCCCGCGGGTGAGCTGTCTGGGGCCAGCCAGCACCATTAACATTCAGGGCATTGTGCCGAGGGGGCATTCAGCAGCCATAGCTGGGCTTTCGCCTATTGAGAGATCTGCCGTCAAGGCTCAGGGAAAAGCTAAAGAAAGCTTCAAAACACGCAGAGGCCTGAATGGGCCAGGGGACACGGAACTAAACAGTCTGCGCCAGACGCTTTGAGAGGCTGAGGCTCTAAATGCAAGAGAGGCCTCCTCCACCCCACCGCCGCCACCCCGCCCCGTCCAATCTTTTTCTCTTTATTGAGAAAACGTATGGGGAGGTTACCACCCAATAGGCATCTTTTAATGGGCCATTTCTGGGTATGAAGGGCTATTGAGTTAACCGAGTTCTCAGGAGCCTGGGTCCCTTGTAAAAAAAAAAAGCCAAGTACGAAAACACAGAGCCCCTCAATTACTCTTGTGTGAGTAGAGTTATTGATGGCCTCGCAGTAATCTCAAATTTAATCGGTGTAATTGAAAAGCCAGGCATCGTGTCCACTGTTGGGATTCTGTGAACAAAACCCAGCAAATTCCAACATATCTGAATGCAGCATTGGTGTACACCACACCCCGAAAGGCAGAGGCTGGGTCGCCCATGAGATCAGGAGTGCAGACCCCTTTGCAGCCATACACAGACCTGCTCCTCTCGGTCACATAATCAGCACAAAAGGATGTTTTCTTCCAAACAGGCCAACAAGCATGAAAAAGCTCTCATTGAAAACTTTCCTAACTGACATAAGCCAAATGCAAACACAATTTAAAACCTCCTTACCAATTTTGAGTGCTAAGCTCCATGCATGGATTTCTGAGCTAATGGAGGGATATGTAGACCACATTTATCAGCACTTTTTCTCCCCCAGAGTGGTACAAGCAAATGACTACTCAAAAAAGATAACTATCCTACCTCAACTGGGCATTTATTAGCACCAACAGTTCACAGACTAACCCATATGGTGTCTGCATCCAAATGATAAAGGTTATCATGGTATCTCCAGCAGCCGGCCTGTAGACCTCCTGTGACTAAAGAGCAGCGGGAGCCCTGCCCTTACCGGGACTCTCGCCCTCCATCCTATTCTTCAGAACATCCTGCCCAAAGTACTCTCACACAATGGGGCCCTCCTTGCCTCTCAGGGCCCTGGGATGGGGTCTGTCGGTCAGGGCCTGATCTTGCAAAGCAGAGAGGGGGCACCTCTGACTACTCCACCTGGGACTGTAAGGGTATCATCCCCAAAAGGGAAAGGCAGGACTGCACTTTCTGTCTCCTTAAGACCTAAGAACAGATTAGCCCTGCCCACCCCACCCCGACCCGGAAGCCCAGTCTTCCAGTGCAGAGACCCACAAATGCACTGCACACTGCAGTGTGGTGCTATTTCACACCTGGGACCACCCTTAAATCCTCCTTACTTTCCTTCCCTGTGACTTCCAAGTTGCCAGAGATTAAACATCTAATAAAGCAAAAGATCATTTTCAACTTTGTAAGCACTGAGAAAGCTAAGGAAATGGTGTGCCATCTTGGTCATCACAGTGGCCAATCTGAAAAGTCAAGGATCATTAAATGAAATTGTTAACAGGGCAAGAGGGAGGGAGAAAAACATTGAAAGGCAAAGGGCCAGATCTGTGTCCAAGTCATGTAAGTAGCTGGTACACCAGGGAGAGCTTTTAATGTTGCACAGCAGTCAGAAATGGCTCTGCCAAAGAAATGAATCTCCCTACCTCAAGCGGTTTAAAACAAGAGCTCTTCTTCTCTGAGCTTTAATCCACCGGCACACCACTGCCAACTTAATCTCCCAGAGCACAGCTCTCATTTGACCGCCTGCTCAAAAGATCATCAATGACTCCCCACTTCCCACTGAATTAAAGTTCTCAGCGATCACACTGAGATTCAAGGGCGTCGTATTATCCCCTGCTCTTCCCCAGACCATATCTGACCCTTTTGCAGAGGAGGCAGTGCGTGTGGAAATTAAGCGCATGGGTTTTAGAATTGACCAAGTCAAGTAGGCCCCTGGCTCTGGGCAAATGAATTTCTATTAGCTTTGCTCAGACCTCAGTTTTATCCTCCATACAATGGAGATTATGCCAAATATATTAGAAACAGGGAGTGGCACATTGGGAGCCGGCCAAACCCAGCTGACATGTGTTTATAAACAAAGTTCTACTGGTACGGTCACACCATGTGCTGTCCATGGCTGCTTTCACGCTACAATGCAGAGTTGAGTAGTGGTGACAGACCTTTTGGCCCACAAAGCCTCAAATATTTACTCTCCAGCTTTTTACAGAAAAAAATAAAATTTCCACTTACTCTGTGTTACAGCGACTGAAGGAGATATGTCTACACATACCAAGTGCTCAGTGGTAATGATTAAGCTGACCCTTAGGAAAATGACAAACCTCACACTTCCCAGCCTCCAAACGCATGCCGGTCCTCCCACCCTAGTGCCTCCACCTAGGGCCACCCTGCAAGGCCCAACCCAATGCCAGTCCCCAGCCTCCCTCCCATGAAGCCCCTCGTGATTCCCTGATTGCATCCCGAGCTGCATATGATGCAGAGTGTAGAGAATTTGAACACTGGAACCACCTTCGCACCCTCACCATCATATTTTGGCAGAGAATGTGTCTTGCCCATCGTTGCTGCCTCACAGGGAGGGGGCACACGGCAGCAGGTCGGTAAGTGATTGCCCCGTTGAGCTGAACAGAAAGAAAAAAGGGCGAATCCTTGGGAAACTGATTACATTTGAGACTTAAATAATGTGTTCTCGCAGTGAATCCTCAAACCATGATCTCAAGTCTCTTTATCGATTGAAAAGAGCAAGGAAGAGAGAAAATAAATCACTCTATAGCTCAGGCTCATTAATCAGGATCCATCCCCAAGAATCATTAATTATCTGGAGTTTCCCCTCCCCTCCCTCGTCTCCAGCTCTCAACTTTTTGCATAAGTGAGTCACAAGAAAACACCCAGGTTTATTTTAAAAACCAGTTTCACAGGCCATGCTAAGAAGCCCTGACATGAGTCAGCCCCATCTACGTCACTAGCTGTCTCAGTAGTTCATGCAGTGAATACCATTCTCCCAAGGGGCACCCTTGGAAAATAAACCCACAATATCCCCAGGCATCAAAACAGACTCCCTCGGGGGATTGCACAACTCAGCAAAAATGGAGCTGGGTACGCGTGAAAGATTTGAGGCAGCGGCTAAGCTAAAGCATGCAGGCTTCCTGTCTAAGCCTCAGACACTCAGAATCCACCTCTCCAGAGCCGTCTCTTCCCCAGAGTTCTGGAGCCTTGAGGGCTGCTATTACTTTAACCCTGAGTCCACTGATCCTTGATCTGTGAACGTTCAGAAGAAATGAACAGCAAAAAAAACCACACAAGAAGAAAGAACAAAACCACCGTCCCCACCCCCAGCTCCAAAGAAACGAGTCTAGAGAAAAGCTCCAGAATCATTTCACCCTAGCATCTGAGGCGTCTTTCCCATTGCTTTCCCACTCTGATCCCTCCACCTGCCTGAGCCTAGCTCTCTCTCTCTACACCCCCAGGCTGCTGTCAAAGGCTCAAAGAAATAAAAGGGGGAAGGTGATGGCAGCTGAAGAGTGACTTTGTTTTGATTCACTTATTACCCCTGACAGAATTTCAAGGAGCATGCCAGTCATTTGTTTGCTTATAATGCCACATCCTTCCATATCACGCAGGCTGAAATCAAAGAGGGAAAATTTTGACAGATCGACTGAAGTAAAGAACCTGATTATTAGCTGTAACAAGAAAACATAATAATCGCACTGTGTTAAACCAATGAGGATAATACGTTTATACTGCAATTAGCCTTCAAGTGAAGTGGGGGGGGGGCGGCGGGAGGGGGAAGGGGTGACATTCTAAGTAAGGAACCCAAGAAAAATGCCACAAAACAAATGCACCTGTGGACTTAACTATAAATCCAGACCCATATGCCGGACAGCCTGATGGGGCCGGAAGGCAGTGTAGCATTAGGATAGCGGCTTCGGGAGAAGGGTGAAATGTATCTCTTGGAAAGAAATGCCAGTGTGAAGAGAAAGTGAGCCAGTCATTCAGCATCAGAGGTGCTTTCCGGTCGAGCAGTTGTAAAGAGAACACTACTGTTTGGCCTCCATTCAAGAGGTCTCACTCTAACTATGGCCACGTCATCAACATACTGTTTCCATGACTGAGCAGTATGTGATTAAATGGTTTAGATCTGCTTGTTCTGGTGTACAAAAATAATACTGCAACAATAGAATAGAGTGTATACCCAGAACCTGAATACCACTAAGAGTGATTATCTAATTATTCACAATTTTATGAAAATCAAAATGCACCATTTGTTATCAAGGGTAAAGCTGGTAACACGTTCACATCTGCATCCCCAGCATCTAGCAAGGAGTGTGCTACCTACCCCACAGGTACAGCCACATAACCTTTAAACTGCATGGGGTGGTGGGTGGGGCCTGAAATTAGCTGGTGGCTTTTCCCCTGCTCCCTGGTTTCTCAGAAGAGTCCCATTCTGCCCGATGTCCTTGGTGCCACCACATGCCCACCCAGAGGGCAATGACTCTCCTTCCATCCCACCTTTGCCATCTCCCAATGCATGACTTCAGTCATTTGTGCTTTTTCATAAATCCCAGTAATCATAAGGGCAGTATATTTGGAGTCTTGGGAGCTGGTGTGGACAAGGACTGAGATCTGGCTCTGCCTCTTACCAGCTGCGGGAGTCATGTTCTGGCTGGGGGCTGGGGTTGCTCACTTGTGTGACAGTGATGAACAGGGTTGTTTTATGGATTAAATGAGAGCATATGTGTCTGACACACAGGGTTAAATAAATGGTGCTTATTCATATGCCAATTAATAAACTCTAGGCTATCTAAATTCTGGGGAATAAGTTATTCTAGACTGTGGAGAGTTTACACTTCTGAGAGCCACACATTTTTATTCCATTGGAAATCTTTCCCAAATGGGTTATCATGATCCCTGCTTTTTAAATGAACCCAGTTTCACTTTTTCCTTGATGGCCCACAGACATTGCTATGAGTAATAGTGTTTGATGCCCTTAGGGCAGGGGTGGGCAAACTTTTTGACTCGAGGGCCACAATGGGCTCTTAAACTGGACCAGAGGCCCGGAACAAAAGCATGGATGGAGTGTTTGTGTGAACTAATATAAATTCAAAGTAAACATCATTACATAAAAGGGTACGGTCTTTTTTTTTTTTTTTTAGTTTTATTCATTTCAAATGGGCCGGATCCGGCCCACGGGCCGTAGTTTGCCCACGGCTGCCTTAGGGCCTGCTGAGTTGCTGGGCCTTTTGTAAAAGAGCCAGTTCCTTTCAAACTGGGTGTAAAGTAAGAGAAAGTACTGTTCAAGTCAGAGGCTTGATGGGACTTTGTGGCACCCCTTTGAGCTGCCCCCAGGTTCAGGAGAGAAGGCTTTTCAGCTGGTCTCCAGGCAGGTAAGGCTGCTGGGAAGCTGGGCTCCAGGAGCCCCAAGGTGTGACTGGGTTGTGTGTTCCTACCTGAGCACATGTGGAATGGTACCACCAGCCCTCCCTCTCGGCATACGTTTTGTAGTACGGTTAAGGTTTGCAATACGGCTAATATGAACTTATTTATACCAAGGAGTATACGTCTCTGCCTGGACCCAGAAGACAGTACATAGCAGCAGGAAGGGAGGAACCCACTGCTGTTTCCTCCCTTGTTATCTCCAGTAATCTACTTATCCACAACCACCAGAGATACACCCTGATACCTGCCCACTTGTGTGTATACATAGCAAGTGGCTAGAGAGAAGGGCAGGGCTTATCGCTAACCTGGATTTCCATCTTGCTCCACATCCTGGCACCATCCTTACTCCTGCTTTACCCATGAATATCAAGCCAAGATCCACTGCTTAGAGCCTCATGCCCACTCGGTGCTTTACGCAAGCACTGCCTGAGCAGCTGCCTGCACTGGGTTCTGCTCTCGCTGCAGTCTTACGTAGTGACTTCAAATGTCTATGGTGACTTCAGAGAACACCTGCTAGTCAGACCACTTAGGTTCCAATCATGCCTCAAGCACTCGGTGCCTGGCAGAGTTATCCTAGACAAATGACCTAAACTGCCTGAGCCTCAGCGTCCTCGTCTGTAAAATGGATCAACTGCCTATTCAGGTTATTGTGAGACAGTAATCTAACAGTGCAGGGCACATAGTAAGGGCGCAGTACGTGAGCTATGATGATTCCCAGGAAGAAGATGACATTCAATGCAAGCACTTTGCAAACAATGGATTCCTTTAGTTCTTGCTACTCTATTGGGAAAAAGATATTATTTCCTCCTTTTAACAAATGAGGAAATTGAGGCTCTGAGGGGTGACATGACTCTCCCAATGTCACGTGACAAGTATGCCGGGTTGGGAAGAAGTAACTAGCTCCTAATGATGCCACACGGCTGCTGAGAGGCCGGCACGGGAACACCAGCCATCGAAGGTCAAGTGCCACAGCAGTGTGGGAAAAGCAGCAGGAGAGGGCAAGGCTTATTGCACAATAGCCAACACAGTGTCACCCTGTCCTGCCCCTGGGAACAGAGTGGCCGCTTGTCACTCAGGGCTAACAGATCCAAGAGGGGAGCTGACACTTTCCCATGTCACCAAAGCACAAAGCAAACATAACTTCACAACAGTGTCACAAAACTAAAAATGCCAATAGGACATGAGTTACGGGTGCAGGACTGTATCCAAACAGGGAAACACTCAGGAGTAAAGTCCCCCAGTTCCAGACTGAAGTGGGGCAAGGCCAGCCTGAGACCCTTGCATTGAATGTCGGGCCGGGCCTGGGAACGGCCCAGGCCACACAATGGCTGCATTGTCTGTCAGGGACAGGAACAAGCAGCAGGTGGGCGTGCACAACAACTCCAGAGGTTTTGAAACTGTGCCTTTAGGAAAATAAACCAGGCTGGTGAACGTGCTGGGAGGGACTGGTGAGATCTTAAGGATGAGCATGTAGGCGCTTGCTTACTCCACACGTTGCGTTAACCCACTTTCAGTGCCTATGATCCCCCCTTTTCTGCACTCGGTTCTCTTGGGACAGGCATCGCTCTGCACCACATTCATATCAAACACAACACTTTCCCATTCACTTCCTCACTTGGTCAACATCACCTATGCATGAGGGATAGGTGCTTCTGTAAAAAGCCTACTGTGTACCAGGAGTTTACACCTGCGACCTCATCTATAATCTCTCCCTGCTGGGGTGACAGCTCCAGGAAGACAGGAATTTTTATCTGTTTTATTCACTGAAGTTTTCCAAATATCCAATACAGTGCCTGGCATGTAGTAGGTGCTGACTAAATATCGGTTAAATAAATGAATGATCATCCCCATTTTATATACTGGAAAATAGAGGCTCTGAAAGGTGCACAGGGTCTCAGAGCTAAGAGCAGGGGCTACTCCCTTGGCCCCAGGCAGCCTGCCAGGAGCTCTCACAATGGCAGAGTTGCAGCCAGTTCTCCTGGGGCCTCCCTGGAAAATCAAAAAAGGGCAGGCGAGGATGAAGACGAAATTGCTCCTGCCTGCTTCCGAATAAAATGGGGCCCCTCAGCAGTGCTTCCTCTCACCTCCTCCAACCTGAGAAGTGAGATCGTAACAACTTTCAACCGCAGGTCTAACAGCTCCAAGAAAACCAAGTGTCAGAGCCCACTTGGAATTTTTCAAGTATTTTCTGGCCCTTCCCGTGTTCATTGGTCACTAATCCGACATGCTCTCCTTCCAAGTGCTTCCCCTACGGCTGTGGTGGGGGTCGGGCCCTTCCCTGCACGTCTGGGGGCAGCTGCTGAGCACTTTCATAGTAATCATCCCAAAACCCACAGGAGCTTCTCAGCGCTGCCTGGCAGGGCGGCCACACCTGAGGGGATGGTGACAACCTGGGCAATAATACAGGCCTCTTTCCAGTCTGCTTCTTAACTGACCTTTTACGTATTGGCCTCTATTTGGTCTTGCAAATCTCCACAGCTCCCCTCATCTGCACACTGACTCCAGGTAAAGAGATGCCAGCCACTGTGCCTCTCGGTCACTCCCATCCAGCCCAACTGCATCGGCTTAGCTTTCCAGGCACAGGCTCTTCCCCAGCCAGGACCCTGGAGTCCTGGGTGACCTCGGGCAGGTTGCTTAACCTCTCTGAGTCTCAGCTTCCTCTCCAGGGGATTTTGGACAGAGGGAAATACTAAAGCTAAAGAACCCCACACATATTTGGGCACAGAGTATGCCAAGGTTTGTAACCTTGGGAAAACCATCCTTCTGAGTCTCAGCTTCCACATCTTTAAAATGGGATGATGATCTATTATTCCATTGTCTATTGAGGGCTATTGTGCCTAATGTTTGCAAAGCTGCTTAACACAGTGCCCAGCACATGTTTAATGTTAAATGTTAGTTCCCTTTCCTGCCTTTCCTCCATGTCCCCAACCCATGAATCTCTCAGGCCCACCTCTCATACCATGGGCTCCAGGCTGCATTGAGCTTTAGCCCTGCTGGTGGGTTTTCTGGCCTGGCATGTCCTCCCTCATCTCGTCCACTTAGCAGGACATTGCCTTCTCCTAGAAACCAACCCGGACTGCCAGGCTTCTTTCCCTTCTCTGAAACCCTACTGCACCTATGATTAAGCAACCCTGTGTGTCTGGCTCCCCAGCCGCTGTGCCTTTGCCCACGCTGTCTTCTCTGCAACCAGTACCCTCTACCCCACCACCTGGCAAACGCCAACTCAGTGTCTTAAAACCTAGTCAAGTGTCAATCCCTGCAAAGCCATTCCCAACCCACTTTCTAATTCCCAACACAGAATTATTTGTTCCTTCTTCTTGGCTCCAAAAGCCCTTTGCACATGCCTTTATCACGGCTATTATACCTACCTACTCACATCTCTCTCAAGGGGGAGCTTCTTAAGAGTAGAGAACAAGTTTTATACATCTCTGAAACAGTAAGATGGAGAACATTAGAAGCATTAGAAAGGTGAAGAAAGGTGCACAGGGTCACAGAGCAATGTCTGACTCATGGCAGGGACTCAATAAACAAACACTTGCACCCCTATGCTCATAGCAGCGGAATTTACAACAGCTAATACCTGGAAACAGCCCAAGTGCCCTTCAGTAGATAAGTGGATAAAAAAGCTGTGGTACATTTACACCATGGAATACTATGCAGCAGTAAAAAAAAGAAGGATGTCTTACCCTTTGAGACAGCATGGAGGGACCCGGAGACTATTATGCTAAGTGAAATAAGCCAGTCAGAGAAAGACAAGTATCACATTACCTTGTGGAATCTAATGAACACAATAAACTGATGAAAAAATAGATGCAGAGACATAGACACATGGAACAGACTGTTAAATCTCAACGGGAGCCCTGACCGGTTTGGCTCAGTGGATGGAGTGTCGGCCTGCAGACTGGGGGGCCCCGGGTTCAATTCCGGTCAAGGGCATGTGCCTTGGTTGTGGGCACATCCCGGGTGGGAGGTGTGCAGGAGGCAGCTGATTGATGTTTCTTTCTCATCGATGTTTCTGGCTCTCTATCTCTCTCCCTTCCTCTCTGTAAAAAATCAATAAAATATATTTAAAAAAAAAAATCTCAGAGGGAAGGTGAGGGAGGGTGGGTGGGAGAGAAGAGATTAACCAAAGAACTTGTATGCATAACCCATGGACACAGATAATACTCTGGTGAAGGCCTAGGGGATGGTGGTGGGGTGTGAGTGGGGGCTAGAAGGGGTCAATGGGGGGAAAAAGGGACATATGTAATACATTCAACAATAAAGATTCAAAAATAATGAAAAAGAAAAAAAAACAAGCACTTATTGACTTATTGGAAGGTGAATGGATGGACATAAAATGAAGGAACAGATGGATGGAGGGGGAATAGACTAATCAATGTTCAGATAGATGGACATATGGATGGGTGGGTGGAAGAAAAGATAGATGAATAATTAAATGGGGAGATGGCTGGCCAAATGGATGAATGAATGGATGGGATGGATGAATGAATCTGTTCCCTTCACTGTCTCGATGCCAAAGTCCTTGAAATCACAAAAGTTGATGTACCTTTTAGATTAGTCATAGCACAAGGCACAGAACAGGAACTGATAGGCAATACTCCGCTGTGAGAATTCCCAGCAGCAGCATAGCAGGGCCCACCTGATAGTGAATGCTCAAGTTCTTTTTTAAAAGACAGGCACAGGTAACTAGAGCAGGCCGGTACTGGCTCAGGAGTCAATTGCTAAACTTAGAGGAAATTTCCAAGCGGGTTATTAAACACAGCCATTATTTACAAAGAAATATCAGAAAGAGAAATTAAGAAAATCTAATTTACAACTGCATCAAAAAGAATAAAATACCAAAGGCCAGGTTTTCTTCTCTGGGCAGCTGTTTCCTAGTTGTCCAATTCTGCATTACCAGATTGGTCTAAAATTATTCCAAATATTCTCTGAAAGGATTAATATAATCTGTATGATTAGATATTTCTGATTCTCTACAATATTCTCTTATGAGTTTCTGAATCCCAAAGGACCAGTTCATCCCCAATTACAATTACAGCGTTTTAGTGACAGAACCTCTGGTCATCTGGTACAGCCCTAACTTTACAGCTGAAGAAAGAGAGGTCCATTGAAAAATGTAATATTAAATTACTTTTATGTTATTACCAAGCCAAAATATATTTAATATAACACAGGCACTCTATGGACCCAAAATAAATATATAGGCCACAATAAACCCTAATTAAAAATGAAGCAAATAATAATGTAGCTTTTCTTGTACACTAAAGCTGAACTTAGCAAATTAAATACTCTAAAAAATAAAATATTTGCTTTCAAATTGTTTAAAATTTTCCAAATTCATTAAAATGTAATTGACATATAATGACCTGCATATATTTAAAATATATAATTTGATGAATTCTAACCTAGATATGCCCTTGCAGTCATCACTACAATCAAAATAAACATTTCTACCAGCCCCAAGCACTTCCCCGAGACCTTTATAACCCATCCCTCATACTGCTGCTGTTGCAAGGCTAACACTGATTTGCTGTCATTATACCCCCTGGCCAGAAAGCCAGTTGCTAAAGCACTTGGCAAACACAGGTGAAACAGGAAATATTATGTTATTTCTTCCCCACCCCCACCCATGGGGAGGTGTATGAATATGCAAATTTAAGGGAGCAAGCTGAGCTAAAATGCTTTAAATGAGAAAAAGAGAATCCTGGGAGTGAAAGCTGGTAAGCAGGGAGTCTGTGGGGTGAGGTGGGAGGAAAGAGAAGCCCCGGAGACAAACATCTAGGGGTATTTCATGAAGTGGTCCATGATCTGAACTGGCCCCTTTCAATAAAATCGATATTCTTACGGGTGCTTCCTAGGGCAAATGAAATCTTCAGGCAAGCCAAGAGGTGCCAAGTCCTGCTTCCCAGTGGGTTAAGGGACAGGAGGAAGTAAGCCGGAGCCTCACGTGGTTAGGTTGCTCCCAGTTAAGAGTGAAGAGGTTTACCCACAGGGACAAGTGGGAGGACGCTGAGCTCGCAGTATCCCTGGGGAGCACGTAGCAGCTATTGCTCACAGGGCACTTCTTCAAGGAATGCTGGCTGAAAGGCCCTCTTCCCTGCCTCCTCCCTCCAGCACGAGGCTCCTGGGTTTTGGCATCAGTCTCCCAAACATTTCTGGTCATAGGCTGCCCAGCCTCCCCCTGCCCCCACAGTCACTCCAGTACCCACAGAGGTGTCCCAACTAGCCCTGCTCAGAGTGCTCCCTCGCTCCCAGCCACTGCCTCAGCCTGGCCTGGTAATTAAAACTCACCTGAACCTCCTTACCTTCCATGGGGGCTTGCTAGGTCTCAGGTAGGTAGCTGCTAGGGATGGCCAGGCGAGTCACTGTTCCCAATTAACATTTCCAATGGAGTCATCAATACTTTAAAGTCAGGAGATTGATGTGAGGAAATGGAATCACTCTGGCAAGCTTGGGGGATGTGGGTTTTTTTTGTTGTTGTTTTTTATGGTAAATGGTTTTTCATTTTGGTTTAGATCTTTTAGGACCATTCAGATCACAGCAAGTAAGTAGCTGTAAGCTGGGCATTGCTTCTTAAAATTCATACTACCCAACACAAACTGTGATTATTTGAGGATGCTCTCTTACCCAAGAAACCAGAGTAGTGGATGGTAGTTTAAGGATTCCCCTGGGTCAAGTTGCTTGAGAAGATTACATAGCCGCCTGGTTTACCAGGGAGAAGCGGATTTAGTGAGCAACTCAAGCGTGGGGTGTGTATGGGCAGCCAGGCTTTCCTGCTTCCCTGTGTGAGAAAAGCAAGGTGGTGGGGTCCGTCTTGGTTTCACTTAGAGAAAGAGGGAGGTGGAACGGGTTGGGGGCCCTGGAAAGTAAATGGGGCAGCATGTCTCCTTACTCTCCCCACTTCCAAGCAGGTGTAAGGAATAATTCCATGCATTTCCCTGAACTTCATGTTAGTGACGAGAAAATGTGTAGTGGTTCCGAGTGTGCACCTCTTAATGCACAAATCCAGGCAAGTTACTTACACTCCAACTCAGTTTCTTCCTCTGTAAAGTGGAGGTAGTAGTATGGCTAAGATAGTAGTAGTACTACTAAGACATGTGTAGAGCAAGGAGGATGGGCCAGGTACAGAAAGTCACCAGGGCAGAAAGCCCCGGATGCCTAGTAAGGGGCAAAACTGGGAAAACAAAACCTCTCCACCCCCCCCCCCCCGCGCCCCCCCACCAGGGTAACCTATCCTCCCCTAGCATATCACTGGTCATGTGGTTTGGACCCCTGATCTTTCATATTGCTGGTCAGGCAGTTTAGACCCCCTGAACTTTTCTTCCCTAAAGATAACATCTAGGCTTCAGTTGTATTTCAGCTCCAGGCCTAGAAAAGCAGCTAAACCAGAAAAAATAAGTGATACTTGGCTATCTCAGGATGTCTAGCTACATTGACTAATGACCCCCTGCCCTGGCACTGACCAATCAGTGGAGACCAGGACCCTGAAAGAGCACACCTGGAAAGCTGATGAATATTTTATTAAGACCCTTCCCTGAGACCTCCCCTAAGACTTCCACCTGCAAGAAAGAGATAAACACGCTCAGGACAAAGGACCCAGTGCAAGTTCTCTCTCCAAGGAGCACACCCATGCCATTGCCTTCCCCGTCTCCCTCCCCCACAGGCCTGTATCCCCTAGCCTCTAAGGCACCCCACAAGACTTGCAACCCTTGCAACCTGGGGAGCAATGGGTATCAGCAACTCGTTTTGGGCTAACCCCCTGAACCTGTCTCCTAGGCCCCCTTTTCTCTGGCTTCTCGGTGAGCCAAAAACTTCCCTGTTGCTTCTTCTATGCCCTTCCTTGTTTCCCTGTCCTAAGGATATTTTTGCTGCCATCATGGACCCAACACTCTTTGGTTCAGTGCTATGTAGCCTTTCCCTCTGGAATATCCCCATCCCCCAGCCCCTTTTCCTTAAATAAATTCAATTTTTCTTTAATCACTGTCTTAGATGGCTATTTAGTGTGTGTGTGCACCATGGACTTTAACCTTCCGAGTATCTAGCATAAACTTATACTAAGGATTAAGTGAGAAAAAGCAAGCACCTGTGAGCATACAGCATCGGTATTTCATGAAGGGAATGATGTTTATTAGGGAAGGCCCAGGTGCTCCAAGTCATTGGGCCAGGGGGACCTTAGAAAGCTTGACATCCTCATAAATGGTCAGAGAGCGCCATCCCATCGGGCAGAGGCACAGGGCCTGGTCAAGGCAGCGCTGGGCCACTTGTGGGAAAGTTGTGTGGCAAAGCTTTAAAAATCTCTGGAGGGCAGGCAGTTCCCAGCAGTGGCTGGCACTGCCCTGCCTGTTCCCCAGTTGGGAGCCTCCTTCCTTTCTCAGCAACAACTCGGCCAAGGGACTTGGCCTCGGTGGAGGTGGCCGTTGTGCCCTGGGCCCCTCTCCAGGCCAGATGTCAGAACTCTCAGGCCTCGGCATGTAGGGCTTTTTTGCGTTTTGTATTTTTAGAATAGGCTTTTCCTAGGAAGACTAAACGATACCAAGCTGGCACCCAGGAAAGAAGAAGCGGCTTCCCTACCCCGGGGACAACCTGGCCCAGAGCACAAAAGAACGATTTGCACAAAGATACTATTTATTTTACAAAGTCCTGGAAGCAAGCCCTGATTGATTTATCTCCAGAGAAGAATAAAGTCCTAACTGCAGCTCAGCCTCCCATCTGCAGTGGCTACAATTTATAAAGCTATGTGGTAGACACGATGGAATCTGAGCCTCACCGTGATCTGGGGAAAAGGGGAGGTGGCACATGCTCCCCATTTCATAGATGAGGAGGAGAGAGCTGAGCTGGACAGATCAGCATCAGCATGGCAGCCCCGTATTCTAACTCAGTCTGGCCACCCAGGTGTCGCAGGGCAGTTACAAAAACCAGGCCGGGCCAATGGATGGCCACAATGGGGTGACATTTCTAGGATGAAACTAAAGGGAGTCTTGTCTTGTGAGAAAACGGGAGTTGGAATTCTGTGTCTACTCAGCCAGGGTCAGCAGGAGATGGAAATCCCCGTGCAGTAAGAGAATGCTCATCGAAGCTGGGAGCCACATGCCATGGCTTCATTCTATTGAAATATCTATTTTTAACAACCTTCCTCAGAAAGATATCTCTTCCACAAGGCAGTGAGCCTAGATCCTGAAGCTGAAAAGTAATAATAACCCAAAGACACCCCCGTTCCTCGCGCTTCGCCTGGGGTGGGGTTAGACATCTAAAGCAAAGGACACAGCAGTGCCCAGAACCCCAGCAGCCTTCCCCCTCTAATGAGCCAACACGCCCGGAGGACGGAGGCAAGGAGGAGATGGAAAATACTCAGAGGGCTCCATAGAGTAGCTCACATGGAAAACAGCCTCAAACTGCGTCAAAAGGTACCTGTGGGGGGAGTTTTTTCCTACAGCATTTCATACCAACATCAGTCATGTCCTTGCCGGTACAGAATACCTACTCACCCGAGCAAATGTTTTGGGGGCTTAAACGTTTTACAATCCATCATTCCAAGGTCAGTTATGCACAGTCATCACTAAGCAAATAAGAGCAGCACACTCTTCCCTGGAAAATAAGCCCTTCCTAAAGCTTACAAGGTTCCTGTCACCTAGGGAGGAGGGTTTGGGGGAGGGGCAGGGAGACATATGGGGAGGAGGAGGATACACTACATCATTTTTTTTTTTTTTGCAAGTTAAACAGACCACATTCAAGTGACCATTCTGATTGTCAAACCAGAGCGCCACTCAGCCTCGAGCCTCAGGACCGCCTTCAACCTCAGGGTTGCATTAACAAGCAGGCGGAAGGTTAAGGAGGCATAAAGAAAAGAAACGCATCTTGCCTTTTTGCTTGGTGTTGCAAGCTCCCACATGGACTCCCCACAGGAGGCTGAAAGCCACGGAGGTAGCTGCTCCATGGCTGGGAAGATCCTATCCATGTTGTCTGGCCAGGGGTGGGAGAGGTCGGGATGGGAAATCACTTCAAGTTGCCCCCAGACAAACCCCCTCTGCTGGGAGGCCCTCTGAGTACTGCCTTATGGCTGTCAAACCCTCAGCAGAGGTCAATCTTCCTCCCTGTTGGGGACATGCCACACCAGTTGGCATCCTCCACCTTCCTGATCATGGCCTTTGGTGCTTGCAATTGTATTTTTTTCAGGCCATTTACCACTTCCAGACACATCCTCTCTACCTGCTCTAAAAATACACCCCTGGGCCCGCATGCAGCTTTGAGGACACAGGAAACAAAAAGCAACAAGGAGGTGGCAGTTAATACCGGTTCTGCAGATGAAAGATTGGCTTGGAGCCCTCACGTTCCCACCTAGCAGAGAAGACAGACAGCAGCCATCTCTAAACACAGTCCCAATCCAAGCAGACTTCATCCTCTCTCCCCGCAGGCCCTGCTGGAGTCCCTCGAGGCTGCTTACCACTTTATAATGGTCACAGGAATCCCAGCTTTGGCCCCGGGCGGGAACCCACAAGTTGATGCTTATGGGCATGGCTTGACCTATAGCACGGTCCCGGCAGTCCACGGCCTGCACCCTCTCGGGGTGTCCAGTTCAAAGCACTGTGGAGGCGTGTGAAGCCTCGAAGGTTAATTTTAGCTGAAGTCACGCTCCCGCTGCGGTCAGATTTTCTTACACAGGCCACCTCCTGAATAGCAGCAGCTTATGTTACCCCAGCGCGCTGGGCGGCCTCTGGCCCTGGGCCCTGACTGCAGATGGCTACAATTCTTCCCTCTCCATCTCCCCACCAAACTCCCTTTGCCCTCCAAAATAATCTGACTCCCCGGGCTTATATTAAAGGAAATAAATCACAATTCCTTTGCTGCCCCAGGCAAACAAACTTGGGGATGGCACCCCACCCCCCTCCCTTCCCTCACCCACACATCGGAGAGGCTGAGAGGCTGGGCAAGGAAGCTCCAGGCCAAGGGGCTGCACAGACATCACTTGAACTAGGCAGCAGCTGCTGAGGCCACACAAGCGCAGAAGCCCGATGTGCTTTAATTTTCTGCAGTGAGGTTTTGACCGCCTTTGTCTGTGCTGCTGGTGGTGTGGTGTCTGTCTCTTTCCTGTCACTCACTCTGTCAAAAGGAAAGATCACACTGCCCACCCTTCCATTTCTCTAAAAGGCTGACGAAGGAAAGGAATCTGCGTGTTTCCACCCAAAGATCTCACCACTCCGGCAAAGGAAGCAAGTGTGAGCCCTCATTCAGCTCAGCAGAGGTTTGAAAAAGCTATCTGGGCCTTTGCGTGGCGGCCGGATCCCAGATCTCAGCACTCATTGGGCGAGTGTAGACTCAGGAGGAAGGTCACCAGGAGCAGCCCATTTCAGGCCCCACTTCTCACCAAAATCAGTGATTGGGGCCCAGGAGCTGACAGAACCAGTTTGTGCAGGAGTTGCTGGCCAGATGGAAGTCTGTTGTGCTCTTGAGATGGCCTCGTCTCAATGTGGACAGGGCCATGGAAAGGCTATGGAAAAATTAAACAAATCCAGAGTGGCCTACTGAACCTCCAAACAAACCCTATAGCCCATAACCTTGCAGGCAAAGCCCTGCTGTGCAGCATTTGAATAGGCATGAAGACCACACCCAAAAACTGCTCCATGTAGGATGCAATGCCTTGTCTTTGCCCCACCTGAGGTCTACCTGCTACACTCCCATGCGGCCTAGGCTTCTCCTTCATAAGACTCATCATGCCAGTAATTATTTCATGCACTCAGGTATTTATGGAGCATGTGCTCCATGGCACATACTCTTCTAGGCTCAGAGGAGTCAACAGTGAATAAGAAAAGTGCTCTCCTGGGGTTTTAATCTATTGAGGATGAGGGGGGGCAGAGAGAGACAAAATGGTGATAAACTAATGAGCAAGCTGGTATCAGAGAATGATAAATGCGATGATAAAAATGCAACCGAGAATGAATGGTGAGGAGTGGAGGGTTAATACTATGGGATGGAAGTCAAGAATGGCCGCTCTAGTCTGGGCCTATGTGGCTCAGTGATTGAGCGTCAAACTAGGAACCGGGAGGTCACCAGTTGATTCCCAATCAGGGCACATGCCCAGGCTGTGGGCTTGACCCCCATTGGGGGCGTGCAGAAGGCAGATTGATGATGATCCTCTGTCATTGATGTTTTTATCACTCTCCCTTTCTCTCTCTCTAAAAATCAATAAAAACAAATTTTAAAAAAAAGAATGGCCTCTCTAAGGAGGTGATGGTTAGAGACCTAACTAATAAGAAAGAGACAACCAAGCAAAGTCTCAGGGGAGTGGTTCTCCCAGACCAGCAGTAACAGCATCACCTGGGAAGGTATTAGAAATGCAGATTCTCGGGGCCCGCTCCAGACCTCCTGGATCAGAAACACTGGGGGAGAACCCCAGCAACCTGGCTTGAAGAAGCTCTCCAGGTGAGTCTCAGGCACACTACAGTTTGGGACCCACTGATCTTGGGGAAGAACATTCCAGCGGGAGGAGTCTTTAAATAATAGGAAACCCCCAGCCATCAGCCCTGTGCCTAGCACATAGTAGGAATCCAATAAATATTTTTTTCACTGCTTGCCAAACTTAAAGTCCCAGCTCCCTGGAACCCAGATAAAAATCACAGAAAGATATACCTCACAAGTGTTATGTCATAAAACTCCAGCAAAAGCACCCACAAAGGAAGAGAAGGAGGTCATTTAGAATTCCAGGTGGCCAGTGTGAAGCTTTATTTAGTGCCTGAAACTGCCAGCCGCTAAGATGGACTCTTCCCAATCTAATAAAACTTGGCATCACCAAGTGGGCAATTAGATTTCCTGTAAAAGGCTAAATGCGGTGGCCGTCTGCTTCCTGGTTCTGAAACTCAGTAAGAAAGGCATTAGTGTGTGGCAGCTGGGATAATCATTTAATTGATCTTCTCCAACCATAGAAGCCTCCTTTCCCCGATACAACCCACTGAATTGTAAATCAATGTCACCTTCAATGAAGGCAGGAAAAAGCACCCTCCTCCCCAAACCAAATTGGAGTCAATTTCCTAATGAGGCCTCAGTGAGACTATAAATGGGTGCTGCCACTTCCCCCCTCTGACCTCCTCCCGGGCCACCCACACAGCCCCATCCAGGCCAGTGGGAGCTCCAGGGACATGCAAAGCAGGAAACAAGGGGCTTCCCAGGGTAGGGGCACCACGACAGAAAGGACATGGTTTCCCATGTCAACCAGACCCGACTGAAAGCCCCAAATTGGATGCTATTTCAAAAGCATCTGGAAAGGCATCTGGCATAAAGGAAGGGTTCAATAAATCATATTTGTTTTTCTCCTCCTCATTAATGCTATATGTAATTTCACTCTTTATGCAACAAGTATTTATTGAGTACCTACTATGAATCCTTAGTAGAGAGAGAAAGATGGAGCTTGCTGTCTTAAGAGAGTGACAACATTAGTCAAACAAGTATGTCCAATAAAAATACTATAAAAAGGTGTCAGAAGGAAAAAGTGGTAAATGCTATAAAGATGAATATGTACGTGGCACCTAAGCCTATACAGAGAAAATTCCAATTTAGAGCTTATTAAAATACAGATTTCCAGGCCTCGGGTAGGCATCTAACTCAGCTCAGGGCATGGGCCCTGGCACAGAGGTATGTTTAATAAGCTTTGGGGGTTGGGCGGGGGTGTTCCTTCCTTGTAGGAGTGGAATGTCACAGACAAGCTAGGGGGGGAGGTTAGAATAATCCATATGATAGTTGATTAGAGTAATTGATGACAAATTAAGTTCATAAACTAAGTGATACTACAGTTTATCTGTATAAATTATATACTGATCTACTACGTATAAACTAATGTTTAGCTTATTCTAGATACAATATTTGTAGGTATGTATATATACATGGGTTAGTATACACAATTTTCTTATTCTGTGAACTAAAAATGTCTATAAATAATAACACCCTGGCAACAACATAGTCAGTGCCGGTATCTGGGTTTCTAATATGATTTTCCAATACAAGGAACCAGGGATCCTTGGAGAAATTGCTGATTCTTGGACTGAGATGGGAAATATTCAAGACAGGCCTGGAGCATGTTACAGTGCAGAAGGTAAGGCTGTGTCCCCACACCAAAGCACACTGATGGGGGTATGTCAAAGGGACACAGGAGCTGATGGACAGAGCACCCGGTGGTCAAAGTTGAAACAATTTGAGCAACAAAATTAATAAAGTAGTATTGGATTAAAACCCAATGAAACAAATATCCACTATTCCATACTTCTATAAATAACTGAAAAACTAACTAACCGGGGAGAACAGAAAAACCTCCCATGTAGAAAGAATTTTAGGTAATTCACATAGCTACTCGGCTCTCAAAGAGGCGAAGATGCACGGCCCCTTCTGAAGTGTGGGCTGCACAGAGAACTGTATGGAAAGGAGGAAAGAGTAACTCTACAGCGGGAACCTGACCAGCACCACCTCAGCCAGGTGACCAAGATTAACTTCAACATCATCAAGTCATGTTGATGGCATATACCCTTAATAACATGTGGTGAAAATGGCACTTTACCTCTGGGGTCTTTCTCTCCAAGACCACGTCACAGTCCAATCATGACAAAAAAGCATCAGACAAATCTCAACAGGGCCAGAGACATTATGCAAAATACCTGACCAGTACTCCTCAGAATTATCAAGGTCATCAAAAACAAGGCACATTCAAGAAACTGTCACGGCCAAGTGGAGCCTAAGGAGACATGACACCTTAATGTAACAGGGTGAGATCCTGGAACAGATAAAGGATAGTAGATAAATAAGAAAGGAAATCTGAATAAGGTATAGACTTTAGTTGATGATACTGTTTTCTTTTTTATTGATTGATTGATTGATTGATTTGAGAGAGGGGATGTAGCGGGGCAGGGAGGGAGGGAGAGACGGAAGGAGAGAGAGACACATTGATTTGCTGTTCTACTTATTTATGCATTCATTGGTTGCTTCTTGTATGTGCCTTAATGTGGAATAGAACCCACAACCTTAGTGTATCAGGAGGATGCTCTAACCCAGCGGTAGCCAACTGGTGGTCCATGAGGTCCAAAAGGTTGGCAACCATTGGTTTAAGGAAACCTTTAGAGCAGCGGTCACCAACCGGTGGTCCATGGACCACTGATGGTCTGTGAGGTCCAAAAGGTTGGTGACTGCCGCTCTAACCAACTGAGCTACCCGGCCAGGACATCAGTGATACTGTTTTAATACTAGTTCATTAACTTTATATGAATTAACAATAGGGAAAACCGGGAACTCACTGTACAATCTTCCCACTGTACAAACAATGGGAACTCACTGTACAATCTTCACCATTTTTCTGTAAATTTAAATCCAGTCTAAAGTAAAAAGTTTATTTTAAAAAAATACAAAGCTCCATAGCCATGTTCAAAAAACCAATTCTTAAACTCCGGTGGATAGCACATGGATCTAGCCATTTCAAGGGCAGAATGCTTTGCCTGATGTTAGATTTGGGACAAAATTTCAGAAACATCATTTACTTGGACACACACACACACACCATACATAGGTATACGTATAAAGTTTGTAGCCTAGTTACTATGTACAATAAACTCTTCCTGCAGGGTTGAGTTTCCTAGGATGCTCATTAGTAACCTTTTTTTTTTTTTTTTTTTTTTTTTTTTTTTTTTTTTTAATTTGAAATGACTATTTTAAAATAACATTTTTATTTTTTATTTTTTTATTTTTTTTTTATTTATTTATTTTTTTTATTTTCCTCTTAAAGTATTACAAAGGGTATTACATAAGTATCCTTTTTCCCCCCCCCGCCCTTGACAAACCACTACCCTCCCTTACCCCCCAGTGTCTTATGTCCATTAGTTATGCTTATATGCATGCATACAAGTCCTTCGGTTGATCTCTTACTCCCCTCCCTCCTGCCCCCCAACTCTCTCTGGCCTTCCCACTGCAGTTTGACAATCAGTTTGAGGCAGCTCTGCCTCTGTATCTATTATTGTTCAAAAGTTTGTGATGGTCTTTATTATCCATGAATGAGTGAGATCATGTGGTATTTTTCCTTCATTGACTGGCTTGTTTCACTTAGCATAATGCTCTCCAGTTCCATCCATGATGTTGCAAATGGTAGGAGTTCCTTCTTTTTAACAGCAGCATAGTATTCCATCGTGTAGATGTACCACAGCTTTCTAATCCATTCATCTACTGATGGGCACTTAGGCTGTTTCCAGATCTTAGCTATGGTGAATTGTGCTGCTATGAACATCTGGGTGCATATATCCTTTCTGATAGGTGTTTCTGGTTTCTTGGGATATATTCCTAGTAGTGGGATCACAGGGTCAAATGGGAGTTCCATTTCCAATTTTTTGAGGAACCTCCATACTGCCTTCCATAGTGGCTGCACCAGTCTGCATTCCCACCAGCAGTGCACAAGTGTTCCTTTTTCTCCACATCCTCTCCAGCACTTGTCGTTTGTTGATTTGTTGATGATGGCCATTCTGACAGGTGTGAGATGGTACCTCATTGTTGTTTTGATTTGCATCTCTCGGATGATTAGTGACTTTGAGCATGTTTTCATATGTCTCTTGGCTTTCTGAATGTCCTCTTTTGAAAGGTGTCTATTTAGATCCTTTGCCCATTTTTTGATTGGATTGTTTATCTTCTTTTTGTTAAGTTGTATGAGTTCCCTATAAATTTTGGAGATTAAGCCCTTATCCGATATGACGTTGGCAAATATGTTTTCCCACGAGGTGGGTTTTCTTGTTGTTTTGTTGATGGTTTCTTTTGCTGTGCAGAAGCTTTTTATTTTGATGTAGTCCCATTTGTTCAGTTTCTCTTTAGTTTCAACTGCCCTAGGAGCTGTATCAGTGAAGAAATTGTTTTGGCATATGTCTGAGATTTTGTTGCCTTTGTATTCTTCTAGAATTTTTATGGTTTCCTGTCGTACATTTAAGTCCTTTATCCATTTTGAGTTTATTCTTGTGTATGGTGTAAGTTGGTGGTCTAGTTTCATTTTCTTGCATATGTCTGTCCAATTTTCCCAACACCATTTATTGAAGAGACTATCTTGGCTCCATTGTATGTTCATGCCTCCTTTGTCAAAAATTAATTGAGCATATTGGTTCGGGCTAATTTCTGGACTCTCTATTCTATTCCACTGATCTATATGTCTGTTCTTGTGCCAGTACCAGGCAGTTTTGAGAACAGTGGCTTTGTAATACAGCTTGATATCTGGCATTGAGATCCCACCTACTTTGTTCTTTCTCAGGATCGTTGCAGCTATTCGGGGTCTTTTTTTATTCCAGATGAATTTTTGGAGAGTTCGTTCTAGATCTTTGAAGAAGGCCATTGGTATTTTAATGGGAAGTGCGTTGAATGTATAGATTGCTTTGGGTAGTATGGACATTTTAATGATGTTGATTCTACCAATCCAAGAACATGGTATGTTCTTCCATCTGTTTATGTCTTCCTCTATCTCTTTTTTCAACGTCCTGTAGTTTTCTGAGTAGAGGTCTTTAACCTCTTTAGTTAAGTTTATTCCTAGGTATCTTAATTTTTTTGGTGCGATGGTAAATGGGATTGTTTTTCTGATCTCCCTTTCTGAAAGTTCACTGTTGGTGTATAGAAATGCCTCAGATTTCTTGGGGTTAATTTTGTATCCTGCTACATTGCCAAATTCATGTATTAAGTCTAGTAGCTTTTTGATGGAGTCTCTAGGGTTTTGTATGTATAATATCATGTCATCTGCAAATAAGGACAGTTTTACTTCCTCTTTTCCAATTTGGATGCCTTTTATTCCTTCTTCTTGCCTAATTGCAATGGCTAATACTTCCAGTACTATGTTGAACAGGAGTGGTGAGAGTGGGCATCCCTGTCTTGTTCCTGTTCTTAGGGGAAATGGTGTTAGTTTTTGTCCATTGAGTATGATGTTGGCAGTGGGCCTGTCATATATGGCTTTTATTATGTTGAGGTATGATCCTTCTATTCCCACCTTTCTGAGAGTTTTTATCAAAAATGGGTGTTGGATTTTGTCGAATGCTTTTTCTGCATCAATTGATATGACCATGTGGTTTTTTTCTTTCAATTTGTTTATGTGATGTATCACATTTATTGATTTACGGATGTTGTACCATCCTTGCATCTCTGGGATGAATCCTACTTGGTCATGGTGTATGATCCTTCTGATGTACTGCTGGATCCGATTTGCTAAGATTTTGTTGAGGATTTTGGCATCTATGTTCATGAGGGATATTGGCCTGTAATTCTCTTTCATTGTGATGTCTTTACCTGGTTTTGGTATTAGGGTGATGCTGGCTTCATAGAATGAGCTTGGAAGCGTTCCTTCCTCTTGAATTTTTTGTAGTAGTCTGAGGAGGGTAGGTTTTAGTTCTTCCTTGAATGTTTGGTAGAACTCCCCTGTGAAGCCGTCTGGCCCTGGGCTTTTGTTTGCTGGAAGCTTTCTGATGACTGCTTCAATTTCTTCCATAGTTATTGGCCTATTGAGGTTTTTAGATTCTTCCTGATTGAGTTTTGGAATGTTGTATTTTTCTAGGAATTTGTCCATTTCCTCCAGGTTGTCCAGTTTGTTGGAGTAGAGTTGCTCGTAGTATTGTTTAACAATCATTTGTATTTCTGTGGGGTCTGTTGTTATTTCGCCTCTATCATTTCTGATTTGGTTTATTTGGGACCTCTCTCTTTGCTTCTTGGTGAGCCTGGCTAGGGGTTTGTCAATCTTGTTTATCCTTTCAAAGAACCAGCTCTTGGTTTCATTGATTTTCTGTATTGTTTTTTTGGTCTCTATTTCATTGATTTCTGCTCTAATCTTTATTATCTCCTTCCTTCTGCTCACTCTGGGGTTTTCTTGTTGCTCTCTTTCTAATTCTTTGAGTTGTAGAGTTAGATGATTGACTACCATTTTTTCTTGTTTTTTGAGATAGGCCTGTAGAGCTATAAACTTCCCTCTCAGGACTGCTTTCATTGTGTCCCAGAGGTTTTGGATTGTTGTGTTTTCATTGTCATTAGTGTCCAGGATGTTTTTAATTTCTTCTTTGATGTCATCGGTAACCCAATCAATATTTAATAACATGCTATTCAGCTTCCAAGTGTTTGAGTATTTTGGGTTGTTTTTATTGTAGTTTATTTCTAACATTATGCCATCGTGGTCTGTGAAGAAGCTTTTTATGATTTCAATCTTCTTGAATTTGTGGAGACTTTGCTTGTGACCCAATATGTGGTCTATTTTTGAATATGTCCCATGAGCACCTGAGAGGAATGTATATTCCGCAGCTGTGGGGTGAAGTGTTCTGAAGATGTCAATTAAGTCCATCTGATCTAGTGAGTCATTTAGGATTGCTGTTTCTTTGCTGAGTTTTTGTCTAGCGGATTTATCCAGTGATGTCAGTGGTGTATTAAAGTCCCCTACTATGATTGTATTGTTGTCGATCTCTCCCCTGATATCTTCCAGAAGTTTTCTTATGTATGTGGGTGCTCCTGCATTGGGTGCATATATGTTTACCAGGGTTATATCTTCTTGTTGTATTGATCCCTTTAGTATTATGAAGTGGCCTTCCTTATCTCTGGTTATGGCCTTCACTTTGAGATGTATTTTGTCAGATATAAGTATTGCTACCCCAGCTTTCTTTTCCTTTCCATTTGCGTGAAAGATATTTTTCCATCCCTTCACTTTCAGTCTGTGTGAGTCCCTTCTAATGAGGTGGGTCTCTTGTAGACAGCAGATGTATGGGTCATGTTTTTTTATCCATTCAGCCACTCGATGTCTTTTGGTTGGAGCATTTAGTCCATTTACATTTAAAGTTATTATTGAAAGGTATTTGTTTGTAGCCATTTCTTTTTGTGTGTGTGTGTGTGGCTGTTTTCTTTCTGAGCTTGATATTTCTTCTTTTTACACCAGTCCCTTTAGCATTTCTTGCATGGCTGGCTTGGTGGTGATAAACTCCCTTAGCCCTTTTTTGTCTGTGAAGCTTCTTATTTCCCCTTCAATTTTGAATGATAGCCTTGCTGGATAGAGTATTCTTGGATTCAGTCCTTTGCTTTGCATCACTTTGTAGATTTCCGTCCATTCTTTTCTGGCCTGATGTGTTTCTGTTGAGAAATCATTTGATAATCTAATGGGAGATCCCTTGTATGTTACTTTCCGTCTCTCTCTTGCAGCCTGTAAGATTCTCTCTTTATCCTGAACATTTGCCATGGTAATTATGATGTGTCTTGGTGTGGGTCTTTTCGGGTTCACCTTGTTTGGGACTCTCTGGGCTTGTGTGACTTTTTTCTTCCCCACCTCAGGGAAGTTTTCTGATATTATTTCTTCGAATAGGTTTTCTAATCCATGTTCATCTTTCTGTTGTTCTGGCACCCCTATTATTCGTATGTTGTTTCGTTTCATGTTGTCCCAAAGCTCCCTTAGGCTCTCCTCCTGTCTTTTAATTTTTTTCTCCATTTGCCGTACAGTTTGAGTGTGTTTTGCTTCCTTGTCTTCTAATTCACTAATTCGGTCCTCCGCTTCTCCCAGTCTACTGTTGATACTTTCAATGGAGTTTTTTATTGAAGCTATGTCACTCTTCATTTCTTCTTGGGACTTACTTAAGTTGTTGATTTTTTCATCTGTTTCTTCTAGCTTCTTGCATAAGTAGTTGAGTTTTTCATCTGTTTCTTCTTGCTTCTTGAACATGTGGTGCATGTACTCTAGGAACCTTATTCTGAATTCTTTTTCCGTCATGTTGCATATCTCTGTCTCACTTAGCTGCTTTTCTGGCGAGTCCTCCTTTTCTTTCCTTTGGGGGTTTCTTTGCCTACCCATGTTTGATCTCGCTGACATATGTAGATGTTGAGGTGTTCAGTGGCTGCTCCCTGGGTGGCAGGGGCTCCTTGGGTTGTGGTTGCTGCTCAGACGGTTGCGGTAGCAGCTGCTTTCCAGTTGGCAGCAGCTCCTCTGGTGGGTGTTGTTCACAGCTGTGTTGGCTCTTCTGGCTGGTGGGGGGAGGCTTCACGTACAGTTGCCTGCTCTGTGTTGTTGGTGGGACTCTCATTAGTAACCTTAAGGATAAAAGAACTTAACCAAAAAAGAAGGCATTCAAAACTCTAGGTTTTTCTTTGATCCTTTCAAAAAGACCATGAAAGAACTATTTGTGCCCAAAGAATAAGGCTGGGACTCTCCCAGTTAACAACCCTGAGCCCTAACTCAAAAGATCCCAATTGTCCTTAAAGATTCCACAACTGATTCTTCCTTACCTTTCAAAGAAGGAAATAGAAATGCCTGAGGTTCCCTCAAGTGAACCAGATCAAAACGTGTTGTGAGGCATTGTAATTAATAGTGTACGTCAGGGAACACCAGGTCCTAAGGACTTCAGTAGAGGAAAAACATCTCCAAGATGAATTTAATACTCAATGGCCCATGTTCTGAAAATGTTTAAGAGGAAAAAAATAACCACCACATGATTGGTAGCATAAGCCAGCTTTTTACCAGCAATAGGTGGCAGCATTTCTATTCTCTGGGCCACATTCTAAACAGTTGTACAAGCTATTAATAGACAATTAGAAGACACGGGTTTTTCAAGGTCCTGCCACATCCCTGTTTTCCATTAAAGGATAAACTCTTTCTACAAATCACTTTTGCCAGAGATAACAAAATCACATCTCTCTTATTCACAACAACAAAAGAAAAAAATAATAAAGTGACAAATTAATTTCCCCAAACATAATAAAGCTAATTTAATCACTGCATCCTGGCCATCTGCTTCATAGATGTAAATCTAACTGCATTTTCTGCTGCCTGATAACTTGCTTAATTTAGTTAGCTCGTGTGACCCTGCTTCTGTGAGCAGTTCTCAATGAGACCTCCTCTTGTTGGTTTCTGGACACAGAACTGGCTGAGCCAGAATGTTTCTCCGTGGAGCAGTGATGGGGCAGCCCCTGTCCAGCTGGCTGCCCATCCACAAATAAAATTTTAAAGAAGACGGCTAAGATGGCTAGAATTTCAGCTGACCTGAGCTGGATAGTGGGTACCACTGAGCACTTCTTAGGTGTCAGGCATTAAGCCCTTTAGATACACTTGTCACATTTAATCCTCACAATCTTCGAGTTAGTTTCTATGACTAGTCCTATTTTATTCACGAGGAATCTGAGGTCTGGAGAGGTTAAAACGCTTGCTTAAGGTCTTAAAACCAAGCCAGTCTGACCTGTCAGCTCAAGCCATTGGCCCCCAACATGTGAGCCACTTAGGGCTGCTTCTACAAAGTCTGGGCTTAAACAGAGGCCCCAGAGGAAGAATGGGGCAAACGTGCAAATTGCAGGATTCAAAGGAAAATCAGAGTGCCAGTTTCTAGATTTTTCCTCTCCGTTGGATGGGGGATGTAAAAAGAGATGAAAGTGTGGAGAGAGGGGACTCTTTGATAGGAGCGTATCCTTGGAGAACCATGTGCTATGAGCACATCGTCTATGCACCCACTCAAACCTGAGGGCGGGGCGGGTATGTGCTTCAGTGGGGTTGCTGGGGAGTCCGGTATGAATGTTCAGCAGTGAGGGATGCTGTGGTCTGAGATCTAACCCCTGCTCTGAGAATCTGGAGGGGGAGAGAGGGTGCAGAGTACAGGCTGGGATTGTATCCTTGGAGAACCATTAGGGCAAAAGGATTGAGTGTCACTTTGGAGAGAGTGCACACCAGCATCCATCTTAGGTCCTATGAAGGAGCCCTTGAATGTCCCACAAAAGAAAGACGAGATTTAAACAGAGTAGGACACCAGCCTAGGCAGGCACCATCCAAGGAGGCGTCTTTCCTCTGCACAGTCCCCTGGGTATGGAGGAGGGCCGACTGCTTCCCTCTGCAGGGTCCTGACCCGAGTTCAAGTGTGCGGCTTGGATTAGTCTTGTAAGGGGACATTCTAATATCTCATCTGAGACTATCTTTGCAAATTATTGTGACCACAGGACTGTCTATGAGAGAGTGAGAGGAAAGACCATGGCCAGCCAGAGCTGTCATCCATGGTAGGGAAAACACTCAATGAGCTTTGTCCACAGTCTACGTATTCCACTGGCCCAATATGCTGGTGATGTGAAGTCTCCATTCCAGCTTCATGTTTGAGTTCCCTGGGGAGCTTTTAAAAAATACAGATGCCCAGGCCCACCCTCAAAGGGTATGACTCAGCAGGTTTGCATGACACACACACAGTTGCCTTTCTTTTCAAAGGTCTAGGGCAGTGGTCGGCAAACCGTGGCTCTCAAGCCACATGCGGCTCTTTGGCCCCTTGAGTGTGGCTCTTCCACAAAATACCACGTGCGGGTGTGCATGTACAGTGCGATTAAAACTCCATGGCCCATGCACAAAAGTCAGTTTTCGGAAAGGAGATAGACGAAACAAGTATACAAGACGAGTGTGGATGGCAGAGTTGGAAGGGGTCGACCTCAGCGAATGTACCTGAATCAGATTGAGGACGTTTTTAGCAAAGGCCAGCTTAGGAATACCCTAATTAAGTTAATAACAATGTACCTACCTATATAGTTTAAGTTTAAAAAATTTGGCTCTCAAAAGAAATTTCAATCGTTATACTGTTGGTATTTGGCTCTGTTGACTAATGAGTTTGCCGACCACTGGTCTAGAGGATCCCAATGCCCAGGCAGGGTTCAGAACTCTCAGCTCACACTCTACATATAGACACATGGATAATGATCTCTGAAAGGGGAAAGGAGGAGCATTTCATCAGCACCCAAGGTACTTCTTAATATTTAGAAAATCTGTATTATACAGTGGGAGGGGCATCACAGTCATGGAATATGTCCCACGAGGGCAAATATGTCCCATGAGGGCGGGACTCCAGCATTGCCTTTTCTAATCTATCAAAGTATTGGTGTATGGTTGCAGACAAGAAGGACGAGAATGTTAAAATCAATTCTCCACTCACTCCAAAAGGAATCTCAGCTTAAAGATAAGAGAACTGAGGTTCAGACATATTATATTTGCCTCATGTCCAGCGGTTAAGAAGGAAGGTTGACATTTGACCTGGACCTTCTGCTTTGAAAAACCAGGTTCTTAAGACTCCCGCCCTTCTTCCTAAGACTCCACATGGACGCAGAGATCAAGACGTACTTTCCCCGGCCCCAGGCCCACTCGAGTGCCAAAGTTTAAGTTGAAGAAGTGCAGGTACTTGAGATGAAAGGGATCTGATGACAGCAGAGGTGACGAATGCAAGATCATTTCCTACCCTGAACATCAATGTCAAGGCCACTGAAAAATAGTTGTCACATACCAACCACGTGGTATCCCTTTGATGGAGAAACAGAACTCAGGAAAGGAGTATTTTCCAGTAAGAAGTTCACGGAGAATTCAGCCATGTATAAAATACATTAGCTTAGAAAGCCAGAAGGAATTTTGCGTGACATTTTAGGGCCTTGTTTATTTTCATCTAAGAGTGTGGGAAAGAAATTCTATCAAGAGCAACACTGTGGCTACTAAGGCAAACTCAGCATGAATAAGCTTTTAAAAAGTGCATGTTCGATCAGCCCCAAGTGAATGAACTATCAGGTGACGAAATAAATAAACAAAACCCTCCATAGTGACATTCCAGGTTCAGAAATCAGACACGCATGGCTTCATGGAAATTGTCCAGGCTTTGATTCCAGGAAGAAGTTGGTTTGCTTTCTGGCTCTGTCACTAACCCACTGACCTGGGAACCAGAGTTCCATTAAGCCTTTTGGCACCCAGTGTTCTCTACTGTGAGATGGAGATGTGGACCCCTGGTTTAGAGGCATGCTGGGGAGGGGGCGGTTGAGGGGTGCCAGGGACAATTCCAGCAGCCAGACACAGGAGACCCTTCAGATTTCACAGTTCATCTTTTTGAAGAACCTAGACCAGGGGTGGGCAAACTTTTTGACTCAAGGGCCACAATGGGTTCTTAAACTGGACCGGAGGGCCGGAACAAAAGCATGGATGGAGTGTTTGTGTGAACTAATATAAATTCAAAGTAAACATCATTACATAAAAGGGTACGGTCTTTTTTTTTTTTTTTTTTAGTTTTATTCATTTCAAACGGGCCGGATCCGGATCCGGCCCGAGGGCCGTAGTTTGCCCACGGCTGACCTAGACCAACACCATGAGATATTTCAAATAAATAGAAAGAGACAGCCCGATAAAAGGTGGCTTCATGGCACATGAAATTTTAATGTCAGTGACAGTTCAGGTTTGGCCCTGGTCAATAGGAACCATAAATAGCTGTCACCTAATGGCCATGTCCTCTTGAAAATGGGTTATTCGTCTGAGTCCATCTCCCAGAGGACAGCTGCAAATACCATCAATACTGGCACTAAGCAACAGCCTTATTTATAGCCAAGGGACAGATTCCAAAGATAGAAGAGGTCACGGAGGCTGAGCCCTCCCGTTCTCCAAACTCCCAAATTCCTAGAGGGCTGCGAGGTGAGGCAGGAGAGCAGGTCTTACAGGACAGTCTCCAGGCAGTGGGAAAACTGTAGATAAAAGTGAGAAAAACTAAAATGTAAGGAGAGATTTGAAAAGAAAGAAGCCGTGAAAGGAGGAAATGTGGGTGATGCCACATATGCCCAGTGCAGCTGAGTTAACTACCCAACGTCAATGAGACTGCCCCATCTCTCAGCTAATCCCCCACCTTTAACAAGTGGAGAACTCTCGAAATCGACCAGCATGCCTCTACATTCAAGCAAGGGCAGGGAAGTCCTCATTGGCCACACTTGCTGTGAAAGCATTCTCTAGGACAGTAATGGCAAACCTATGACACACGTGTCAGAGGTGACACTCGAACTCATTTTTTTGGTTGATTTTTCTTTGTTAAATGGCATTTAAATACCAAAAATATAAATCTTTGTTTTACTATGGTTGCAAATATCAAAAAATTTCTCTATGTGACACGGCACCAGAGTTAAGTTAGGGTTTTTCAAAATGCTGACACACCGAGATCAAAAGGTTCGCCATCACTGCTCTAGGACCTGCAGAATCAAGTCCCCAAACCTCAACTTGCCTTTCAAGAACTGCTACTTAAGCAGGCGCCCGATCTCCCACTCCTCCCCTCCACTTCAGCCCAATGCAACTACTGGCAATCCCTCGCAGAGAACCACCACTTGCCACCCTCTGGGCATTTACTCCTGAGGTGGGAATGCCAAGTTTTCACAACTTGGGATCCTGTGTATTTCTCAAAGAGCAGTTGGTGCAAATATCACCCTTTTTCTCAAAAAATTTCCTTGGGCTGTTCACGCAGGTACTCCAGTGTCTTGGCCCTATTTCACATTTTGTGGTCTCCAAGGCAGGATCCAGGATCATTTTCTCCCTATTCCCTTGCAAGTTCAGGGCCAACTCAAGTGCCAATAAGTGTGTATAGGATGAATGGTGAATGGATACATGGAAAGATGGAAGGAAGGAGGGAAGGCAGGACAGAAGGAAGAATAGATGGATGTGATGGATTATAAAGAAACCAGCAAGGAACACATTATCCACTGTGTCATTTGTCTCCAGTACAGCCAAGAAATGGAATGTTCTGCTTATCACAATATTCTGATTAATAGAGTGCTCCTCCCCCAATACCATTCACAGATTTGACCACTGACCACCTCAAGATTGGAATAAAATCCACCTTGCCTTTCACATGAAATAAACAAGACTGTCTTTGGTTGAGGATTCACAACACACTTAGATGTCTTGCAAGACTCAAGGTTAGGAATTGCAGGATCGCCACTGTACTGTGCTGTGTGAGAGGGATGGTTTGCAAAACACCGACTAAGAGTCCTAGATAACTAGACGTATATTTGGTAAAAACCATAATTGAAAATAAGTAATTTTTCTAGATTTCTTCTTCAGTGGAGGCTTACAAAATAAAAAAAGACTACAAAGTCCCATAAAGTTCGTGTGAACAGTATATACTTTCACCAGACGACCCTACAAATCAGCAGAGGCACAAAGAAAACACATAGAACCCCATGAGGTCTGGCTCTTTCCACTCTGACTCAATGAGCAAACCTGAATTTAGAAAGTCAGTAGAAAAAGTCACTAAGTACAATGGCCACAGATACATTATAACCTCTCGCTCGTGTCTTGACCCTTAATCCCAGCCCTCCCCTGCCTCCAAGCCCTCCTTACCCTCGCCAAATGTTCCTCGACAAGGCCCACGCTTGACCACTCCCCAATCCCACCAGCCTCCGATGGGGTGAGGCAGAGGAAACAGGGGTCCAAGGAGCCAGGTGCTATAATTTTTAACCTGACACCTTCCGGGCTCGCAGGTAGCAGAACCGGTTCTGCGTACACAGTTTCCTCATCACAGAGCAGAGAGAGAAGAGTGAGGGCTTCCTGGCCTGTGCATTTTCCTCCACCTCTGGGGAGTCCCAAGTATTCATCTGATAGGTCTCTCTCTCCAGCTCTTCCTGGTGCCAGGCTCTCTGCTCTCTATCAGTGAATTATATGCAGTATCTCAGTTCATCCTCACAACATCTTCTGAGGCAGAAATGACTGCCCCATTGTACAGATGAGGAAACAGACACTCCAGGTGGGCAAGTGACTCTCCCAAACTGCACAGGATTTGAACCCACATCTGTCCCACAAATGCTCTCTTGTCCTCTGCCCTTGTCCCCCTGTGCCAAACTGAGTAGCTATGGCAGCTTCTGAAGCTAGAGTAGGCCAGCAGAGGGTGGGCTGAAATGTTTCTCCTGCCTGGGTCCTAAGGCAAAGCCGACACCGTGCTCCCAGAGGCTCCATCTGAGTTGAACAGATGCACTGGCGATTCCATTGTATAGTTTTGATATATGGCACCAGCACCGTGTGCCCACCTGGGAGTGTTTTGGTGCCAAGAATGAACAGAAGGGAACGTATTGCAGAAATATTAACCTTGGCAGTCCCTTGCCACAGTAAACCGCTGGCTGAGCTTTAATGAAATCTTGTACATGAGCAGAAACATCTGTATCTCTGGTAAAAATGAACCCCAGCCTGAACACACAACCATCTTTGCAAAAAAAACACGACACACCTAGAGAGGGATGGAAAGGAAGCCTTTCTCTGTGATCAACATGACTGTTTATAACAGTCAGGGCGGGGCTCACCTCTGTCTGTGTTCTCTAGTCAGGCTTCTTAGCTTCTTGAGAACGAAGACATCTTCTACATCTGTGTAACTTTCCTAGTGGGCAAGCAAAACTCCTGCAAACTGCCTGTCCCCACTGACTCCTTCTTGTCCCCACGAAACCATTCCCCAGCATGAATAAATACTGACATACTGCTTTGAGCCTTGCCAGAATAATGAGGCCTAATTGCTTTAAGTGTCCTGAATTAATCATTCATTCAAGGCAAAACTAAGAGCATGTCCATTGTCTTATTTCAAAGTGGCATGGCTTGGTGGTGAGCGTCCTCCTATGAACCAGGAAGTCATGGTTCAATTCTTGGTCAGGGCACCTATCCAGGTTGTGGACTCAATCCCTAGTAGGGGGGCGTGCAGGAGGCAGTTAACAATGATTCTCCCTCATTATTGATGTATCTCTCTCTCTCTCTCTCTCTCCCTTTCTCTCTGAAATCAATAAAAAAATATATATTTTTAAAAAGGTGTAGCAATAAGCCAGTCCACAAACCACAGGCCTCAGCGGCCACTGTATAACTAGGGAGCATGGCATCTCCTGATAGGGGGCCTTTCCTGAAAAAACAAGCAGCAGGAGACCTCCTGAACCCCAGAACCAGACAGTCCTCTCCCCATCTCCCTCCTCCCAGTACATAAATCCCCTGTACCAGCCCCAGCTAAGTGTCCGCAGGGATGAGGACCTCTCTGGCCCTAAAGAAGCCATTCGACAATGCTTCCTGCACTAAATTAAATTTTGGTTTTAGTTTGGTGGAGGGATCCCCAGAGATTAATTCTTCCAGCCCTTCAGAGATAGAAGGTGGCATAATGTGTCTCCCATGAGTCTTTATATAGTAAAAGAGTCTCCCATAGACACTCTTCATAGAGCAGGGCTTTGGTTCTCCCACACCCTGGCTGCTATCCAGAGAGTGGGTAGCGATGGATAATGACGACAGTGATGATTATAAAAATATAAGCCATGATCTCAGCTCTTATTAATTAAGCACACAGTATGTGGCACACACTATTCTCCGCGCTTTAGAGGCACTTTTGGGTCCCCAGGTAACCACCCTGGGGGTTCAGGCCTATTACTCTGTTCATTTTACATTTTGAAGAACAGAAGCTCATAGGTGACATAACCTGTCCAGGGTCACAGAGCTAGTAAGTGAGGCTGTCAGGATTCAAACTCAGGCAGACTTTCTCCAGCGGCAGCCCTCGTTGTCACCATGTCAGAAAAGGGGCCTATTCCAGCTCAGCCACATCCTCCTACAACAGTCCTCAATGTGGTCGGCCTGGCTCATGGTATTCAGAGCCACTGATGTCCGTGTGCCTGACATCAAACTTCCCCCGGTGGAGACCTGGAGCCCAAAACCTCCTTCTTCTGCTGGGAAGTCACAGATCCCAAACAGTCAGGGCGGCACCTTTGCCTGTGGAGAAGTAACCATTAAAAAGAGCGCAGGGACAGGAAGGAGGGAGGCAGTGGAGACAACCTGCTTATCGTTAACAATCTGGAGGAATGTGGGGCCTGGGAAGACATGGCAAAGGGTGAGGTGCCAGAGGGCGACAGCATGAGCCTCATCCCACAGCAGCGCGGGGCTGCAAGAAAGCTGCTTTACAGGAGCAGCAGGAGGGGCCGCTGGTCCTAGTCAGGGGCAGGCTGCCTTCTCACAGGCTGACTGTGTGTCCACCACTTTCCACTCCCCACGCCAGGATGGGACTCCGCTTGCCAAACGGGTTGGACTAAGTCACAGACAGTAAAAATGACCTGTCTGGCTGCCATGGCCCTGATCAAAGCTGACTCGTTTCAAAGGCCAACTGTCAGCAGCTTTGGAGATTGCAATCAGACAAGGAAAAATAAACTATAAAGTTACTTCAGGGGTTAAAAAAAAAACAACTCCCTGAAAAAATAAAGTTTTCTTTTGTGCTTCTGAAATTCTGAGCTCCTAATAACTGCACTAGGGGACTTAGACACTAATTAAGGAATATGTTTGGGTCCCGGGGTAAGACCCTAATGTTCATGTGACCTCATGCTTGTCTAAGATGGGGAATTTTCTGAAGCTGTGAGCTTAAATAAATTACCCAAGGCAAGAGATCAGTCTGGGATCCCAGGTGTTTGGAGACTTCAACTTTGCTTCCACACACACTCATGTTTTAATCACAGTGCAATGAAAGCACAGAGGGGTTCCAATAGACACACACACACACACACAAATGCACACACGTGCGAGCACTAACACAAGCACATGCTTGCGCACACACGTATATATACACACGTGTGTATACACACACAAATGCACATACACAGATATCCATAATCCTTCCTTTTCACTTTCTCTCTTGAAAAAGACAAGAAACCTCCACGCTACTGGGCTAGAATCACACTAAGCTTATACCTCAGAATTATATGATTTAAAACAAGATCAGGGCCTGCATCTTTAGAGTACAGTTTGGTCAAAAGAGAAATTTACTGAGCAGGTCTTGGGTGTCTATGTAGAAATTGAAAGAATTAACTTACATGGGATACGTTGGGGAAATTGGGAAAATTTCCTTGCTTCCCAATCCTGCGAACTATGAAACCTACAGATATGCCTAGGAGGGGGCAGCCTTGCCTGGAAACTAACTGGGGTCCTCTCTTCCCCTTTGTGAGGCTGTGAGCCACCCCTGAGCACTGGAATGTCCAGAGGACCCACAACACCTGGGCTGGTCAGAGGTGGGCCAGTCCACTCTCTGCCTAGAACTGCCAGTGAGGACAGCATGCTTGATCGATTCTGCCCCGGGGGTGAGTGGGGAGGACAGAGGTGCCACAGGGGCAATGGGTGGGGTGTTGGAGGGAAGCATAGAGAAACCATCCCTAATGTCACACCTGCATAAACAAACAAATGTGTCAATTTGGTAAAAGATGAGGGGCTCCCTTGGGCTCCGGGATGCTGCCAAGATATGTTCTTCTATCCAAGTCTGAGGCCCTGGGCTGAAGCCCAGGGACAGACAGTTAAAACCATTTCTCCATTAAATTACTCTCCTGAAAAGGAGTGTGTTCCAGCCTCCTCTAGATTGCTGAAAGTCACACCAGGTGGGTCCACACCAGGTAGAGTCGCTCAGGGCTCTGGTGCCCTTGCCAATACATGCGGAATAAGGCAAGGGGGAGACACCTGTTGTCTTCTTGCTACTGCTGCTCCTTCTGGGACTCTGTACTCCTAATAGATTGCAGATGCTCTGTAGGCAAAACAAGCAAATGCTGGACTGTCCTGTCAGAGGCAGGTGACAGACTTCTGGAAGCTCAAGGTGACAGCAGATGCCCTGGCCAGTACCCAAGTTGTCCAGTTTCAGTTTAGGAGATACCAGATTCATTGTACATAGCGGGCAACTGATTCCCAACCGCATACTGCCTGTCTACCCTGAGACTCACTGGGTGGGTCCCTGTATTTGCTGCTGCTTAGCAGTTTAGGTGACAGGGACACAATACTGAGCATTTGCAGAATTGACTCAGTGAAGATCTGCAACCTAGAACATCCTCTCTTCTGCACTTTTCTAAATCCTATATATGTTTTCTCTCCTGGGAGTCCCCCACCAGGGATCCTAGGATCTCTGGGGAACTCACCGGTGTACTGGGGTCTCTGAAGTTCACAGTGGCATAAGAATGCTTCCAATTAACCAACAGGAAAAGGACAGCTGTACATGGCCACAGAGTGGGCCTTCTGTAACTGGTGATGCGTGGATTTGGCCACTCCCTGTTGAAACTTTCAATATCACCCCCTATCTTCAGGGTGAAGTCCCAACTCCTTTGACCTTGGCAAAGCCTTTTAGGGCCCAGCCTGGGCTCACCTCTCCTACCTCACCTCCTTACTCCACGCCCTGAGCAGAGTGAAGGAGGTGGGTGCTGGAGGGGTTAAAAGAATGCCAGCTAGGGTAGTCCCAGTGTTTCAGATGTATGGGGATTTTGCTTTCAAGGACCCAGACATTAATGAGGCAGTCAGACACACTGGAAAAGCTACAGATTCTGAAGTCAGTTAAACCTAGACTTAACACCTCCAACTCCCGATCTTCCACTTGGCAACCTCAGGGAAGTTACTTAATATATCTGAACCTCAGATTTTCTGTGTATGACCAAGTATCAATGTGAAGAGACCTACGAGATAATGTATGTAAAGTACTTGGAACAGAGTGAATTCTGAACCCCAAAGCCCTAACTCAGGCTTCCAAAGTCAAATTCCACTAGAGCAGTGCTTGGTCTACAACAGGAAATAAGCGCCAACCCCCATCCTCAGCCTCCTTTCCAACAACACCCCCTGTACTTTCTAGTCATCCCCACACATGCACGAACCACCCTCTCCCCACATCTTTTGAAAGCCATTTTCCCACAACCAATGAGATTGGCAGTGAAGATTTCAATCCAGATTTATGAAAACCCATAACTGGAAGATTAAAATTCCAAATGTCATCTGGATAAGACGGGCCAGATGCTTGAAGAATTGCAAAAGCCTCAAACTCTTTGCACTGGCAGAGAAGTGGGAGTTGTCAAGAAGCTCACGTCAGAGGGTTTACTCTGTTGAGAAGGGAGCGTACTTCCTCTATGAGAGAAAAGATCACTTTCAGTGGGCTGAGTGGGCATGCTGCATCTCTAGGGGGACTTAAACACCAACCACTGGCATTTGACGTGAGCTTGTATTCACTGGGAGGCACCAGGACACAGGGTTGGCTCATGGACCCTTCTCCTGGGTGGGTCTGGAATGTGTCTGTCTATCCGAGGGACCAGGGACTAGAGGGAAGGGAACCGCCAGAAGAGGAAAGCCCCAGAGGCCAAATCATCAGGACCAGATTCACACCAACCGACTCTGGCTGGCAGAATCGCCTCCCACAGATCCCAAAATACTAAAAAGGGAAGGTGACAAACATTTCCAGAACCCCTACCATACATGCATTCCCACCATGAGGAACACTCCACACAAGACTTCATTGCGTCCTGACAATAACCCGTTGAGGGTCATCGGTGTCATCCCTGCTCTGGACAGGAGGAGACTGGTACTCAAGGAGACCAAGTGATTTCCCCAAGTCCTCTGAGCCCCAAAGACTAAGTAGCAGAGGAGGGATTCGAACCAGGTATTTCTGATTCTAAAATTCATACCCTATCCCAGAACTGGCTCCTTTTACCAGAAATGCCACATCTCACTATCTGTTTCCGCAGAGATTGGCCCACTCCCACTGACTATCATGACAAGAACAGCTCAGGGAGGAAGATAAATCAACAACATCATGGTCAAAGCATGACAAAATAGGGCAAAGAAGAGAGAAAATGATTTGTGTTGGAAAGTTGACCCTTGACCACAGTCTAAGATCAAAACTACCCGTAGGTAAAGGAAAAAATGCTTTTTGGAAGGAATCTGCTTCTGACCAAACTGAGAGCCTAGAATCACCTGGGATTCGGGAATGGTTAGGAAGGAGCTCACCCTCTTGGGAAAAGCCAATGAAGAAAAAGGGGGGGGGGGAAGAAAACCTGAAGGAACAAAGTACTATCAACTTCTCTTATCTTTAACTAGTGGCCCGGTGCACAAAATTCATGCACATTAAAAGGGGATTCATTAGAGGAAATATTTTAATATTGCTATTTGCCCTTTCTCTATAATAGAAGTGACAAAGAAAGAAAATTAGTAAAATGTATATAAAAATCTTCCTCCTGTCAGAGTCTGGGGCACACCACGGGACCCAGAGTCAAGTCCCCGCCCACCCATATGCGCCTCAAAATCGTGTGAGACCCAGACTCGCCCCCCCCCCCCCCCCCCCCCCCCGCCCATTGGGTTAGATCCAGATCCAGCCAGTCCCACCCTTGTCAAGCTCCACCAGGAGGGGATTGCAGTCTCAGGTCCCCCGGCCTGGTGCCGGGAGGGGGGTGCAGCCTCAGGTCCCCTGTCAAGCCCCACCAGGAGGGGGGCACAGCCTCAGGTCCCCCGCCAAGCCCTGCTGGGCAGGGGGCACAGCCTGAGGTCCCCTGTCAAGCCCCACGGGAGCGGAGGGGGGGCACAGCCTCAGTTCCCTGCTGATTGCTCGTTAAGGCTCATTATGGGAACTTGGCCTCCACTGTGGGTGCAGCCATCTTATGTTACGGAAACCCCGCCTCCGTTGTGGGCACTGCCATCTTTGTGGCCGAGTGACAGTCAATTTGCATATTCCCTCTTTATTATATAGGATGCTCTCTGGCCCTGGCCTTTTCTCATGTCATTCAAGCCACATTCTCCTACTAGATATACCTGCATGCCTCCATCTAGTCACTCTTCTGCTCTCAAACCTCCAATGACCCCTTTTATCATTTGAGATCAAATCCAGAATTCTTAGCCCAGCATTTATGGCTAATTAAAGCCTGCCAGAGTCTCACCTCCACCCTTCCTTCCCTCCAAGAGGCAATATGGCTTAGTAACTGGCCTAAGTATCAGGTTAACCTGATACTTAGGCCATCACAGTTCAGCTGTCTAATAACTGTATGACCTTGGGTGGGTAACTTGGGCTCTCTGTGGCTAAAATGAGGAGAATTAACATTCAGAGGACGAATGGTACACTGCATTAAACATTTTCAGTATAATGTAATAGAACCTAGTAAGTTATCAAGAAAAGAGATTGGAGATTTGTAAGCCTTCATACTAAAAGATAGGTCGGTAACATTGCATTACTCCACCTCTTTCTCTGACCAAAATCCTCCTACACACTCTGACCAAAATTCTGCAAGGATCAGATCAAGCCAATACTGTTTTCTTCTTATTGTGACCTCACTGGTACTCACTGCTTATTACCATGTAGATGAGATTTGAACACTTACTCTGCACTTACTCTGCCTTATCTCTTCATGGTTATGTTGTCTATTGGCACTCAGTATCCATTTCTGTCCCCTCCTATATTCTCCTCCACCTGTATATTGCAATCAGGAAGCATATCCTCGACTCCCTTGCAGCTAGGGTTCTGGGTATGATTTAGGTTCTGCCAATTAGTTGTATCTGTATGAGGTCTGGAAGGCAGAAATGAGTAGAGGGGCCTGGCAAGCAAATTCCAACATATGAGAGCGACTGTGGAAACTAGACTCCAGGTTTTAACACCTGGTCATCAGCTTCCTGGGAGTCAGAGGTAGGTGAGTGGAGGCAACAGGACAGTATAAGAGTTTCCGCCCAACAGGCCTTCTAGATCTCAGATAAAGCCAAGAGTCCAACTGCACCCTCCTAACTCTGTCCTTCCTACAATTTTGCATGTTACCAATTTCTTGTATTAAATCCCTTCTTGTTTGAGTTATCTAGAATGATTCCCAGGTTCTAGACTGACATAACTGGTCAAGTCCCTAATTTGCTCTTCAACTTCTCAAGCTTAGTAACTATGTACCATATTATTTATATGCAGTTTAACACATAGTCCTGGTCACAGGAGCTCCTCACTATATCAGTCCATCAGGAATCCACATTTATTTCCATCCTTTCAGCTATCTCAACTTAAATAGGCACCTTCCCACAGCACCTCCCAAAGCCATTACAGTCTGTGCAATTGACAGATAAGAGTATATATTACCCAACAGTGCCCATGGCCAAAAAGACCTCAAAGTCTGTACAAAATCTTATGCTGGGAAAAGAAGGAACCACCTACATTTGTCACAGAGCAAACCTGGATGACAAAATCAGATCTGTCCTTGGGACAAATGTTCCCTATACTTTTCAATCAATCTGAAGTCACAAACTCAGAACTAAGAGTTAGACCAAGACTTTCTGATTATTCTGTGACATTCAGTAGCTTCTCCTTTCCAGGGTCTGCCTTCCTTTCTCTCTGGTCAGTAAAAGTTAAACTTCCTTTGTGAATCCGCTTTTCACAGAGTGGAGCAGACCAGCCTGGTGGCATGGAGGAGACTGATGGCATGTTTGACAAGATTTTAGATTGCACACAGCCCAATATCTCATTTTAATACTATGGATTTATTTTTATGATTAATTTCCATTATACTCAACAATGCTGCTTTTGCATTTATAGTAGAAATACAGTTTACTCTTTAAATAAATTTCTCCAAATTAAGTAGCCCATCTGAAGAAAACTAATAAATAAGCAACACAAGTGATGGACAAATATGGCAAAAGTTATGAATACGGTATACGAGTGAGTAAGCTTGGGTAACACGGACAAGTCAAATTTTACAACTGTTTTGTGAGGAATTTCAAATATCTAATCTACTTGGCTTATCAGGATAGTATCAGATGACTAAGAATGTTCATAATTCATTTTAAATAACTTTCTGACCCACTTCTCTTCTCAGACTCTTAGGAATAATTTGGCCTTACAGGACGGCTGTTGGATGGAGTCCGGAATTTCAGCCTTTTGCAGACTGGGGCACAGGGCAGGTGACTCAACCTCGTTGGCTTCGCTCTGTGCCTGGGAAAGGAAGCTAGGGAACCTGTCTGCTACTACACAGGTGCTGAGCAGGGTAGAAAGATGCAGTGACATCTTCTAGATGAAATCATTAATTTCAATAATTGTCTTTAGTTGAATGTATTTATCTAAATGCAGTTTTCAATACATATAATCCTAATGTTGGGGGAGAAGACGTCTGCAAGAAATTATTCAAATAAATGAATGTCAACTGGAAAAAATGTTAGTATCTGAACATATTCTTTAAAAATACTTGCTTATTTTGGGTCCTTGTGAATATTTATGAAGATAAACGATACTGAAACTGGAATGAGCAATCCACCCCCCCCTCCTTCCTGCCAGTGTAGAGTTTTGGGGCAATTCTCAGAGTCATGGGCTCCTCCTCTTCCAACCAGACGTGACAGGGCAGAGGGCAGACTCCCCTCTGAAGCTGGAGCAGGGAGCGGCCGCACAGGGCCAAGTGCCTACACTCCAGGTGCCCACTGGGATGCACAGGCACTTGCTCCCTGCTGAGGAACTGGCTAAGGAAGTCAGGAACCAACAGCTGTGGTGGCATACAATTGGCACCAAATAAAAGTAGCTGACTCTCTCAGCCACAGAGCCAAGCCAACTCCAGGACACAGATTCACAATTACCTGAGGGAGAGGAGGTAGGTGATTTTCTCTCCAGCCATCCTATAAAAATGCTACTGGCACCCAGGGTACCCCTCCCCCTCCCCCCCCCCCGCCGAAAAAAAAACGAGCATAAGAGAAAAGGCTGGGAACAATGCCAAGAAAGTATCTCACTACTAACAGTGCAGGAGGAGGCCAAAGTCCCAGTGGACCTACCACAGTCATTTTCAGCTCAGATGTCACAAAGCACGTCCTAGAATAGGTCTGATAAGGGAAAATGACTCCGGGGAAATGAATGTTTTAGTCACAGTAAGTAACACATTGGCTCACAGTGTTTTGTGAAGGGTGGGGTCATACCTACTGCATAAGGCAGCTTGAGTTGGGTTCTTCAGCTGCTCCAGGGCCTGTCCACAATTCTAGGATTTCAGAGAGGATGCGAAAAACACAGTGTAAGACACTGCAGTGCAACATAACAACTGCTGAGGGCAAGAGAAACACCTGCTGGCTTAGGTGAGTTGCAAGGAAGTCTGCTTACAACTCCAAGTTCTTATTCAGAGGACCCTGCTCAAATATATTGCCTGTTTGTTGGGTCGTTCATTCATTTGACAAATATTTATTGCCCCCTACCTTTGAACCAGACGTTGTGCTAGGTATCAGGATTCAGGAAACATCAGACAGACATGTTCCTGAAATTACGGGACTTACATACAAACCTGGTGAAATGGGTGATAAACAAGTTAATACATTTATAAGGAAGACAATTTCGGTGCCTGTGGTGTGATATCAGGGAAATGCAGAGAGTGACTGAATGATTGGGGGTCAGGGAGCATCCTACTCTGATGATAAAATGAGAAGGAAGCTGCATGTGAAAAGCCACATAAGAATGTTCTGGGCAACACAACAAACAAGACAAAGACCCAGAGGTGGGGAAAAGCTCAAAATTATAAGAACAGAAAAGCAACCCCAGTGCCTGCCACCAAAGGGAAAATGGTGGCGTGAGATGCTGGCAGGAGGCAGGCAGGGCCAGTGATGCAGGACCTCCCACGGCATGACAGGGGTGTCTGGGTTTTCTCCATGCAGGGGGAAGCCGTGGAAGGTTGTAAACAGGGAGCAACATGGTCTATGTTTTCAAAACTTAGTGAGAAGAACGGATGGATGGTGTAAGGTCAGGAATGGTAACAGGGAGGCAGTTACTTGGCAACTGGAACAGTCCAGGTGCAAGAGGTGTGGGCCAGGTGATCACAGTGGAGACTGAAGGTCATGAGGAAAAGCAGCTTTGGCGCTGAATCAAAGCTTCCTCAGTAAGTAGGTTATAACTTGGCTGGAATTTTACTTGAATTGACTGGCTTTTCTAAACTCAATCATCATAAAAGTGAGACTGATGATATGAACAAAATAAACTGATGAACAAAATAGAAACACAGGCATGGATACATGGAACAGACTGACAGCTGTCAGAGGGGAGAAGTGCTGGGGAAATGGATGAAAGAAGGTGAAGGGATGAACCAGAAACATGTATACACAAACACACAAACACAGACAACAGTCTGGTGACAACCGGAAGAAAAGGGGGTGGGGGTAGGTGCAGGTGGGCAAAGGGTGGTTAAGTGGGGACAGAAAGAGACTTAGCTTGGGGCGATAGGCACACGATACGGTGTGCTGATGTTGTTTTGTTTGTTGAGTCGTACACGGGAAACCTGTATAGTTTTGCAAACCAATGTAACCCCAAAACAGTCAATTAAAACAAAAAGAGATGCAATAAACACGAAATGTAAAAATAAAAGTGAGACTGATTATATGCACAGCCATTAGTGCTAAAGCAGAGATGGGCAACGAATTTAACAGCAGTAATGTTGTGTGAGGTGTGCACTGAGACAGGCTCAGCACAGTACCTCCATTCTTATTGAAGACAACTGGCTCCCTCAAAACTGGGCTGTCAGGGGGCTCCCCATCTTCCTCTGCCTCCCCTACCCCGCCCCCCCCCCTCCCCCAGAGCCCATTCTTACTTTGTAGTTTCAAAGTTAAGGGCCCGGAACCTCCCCAGAAGGCATTGTAACTTCAAGGAAGAATGCGCTCTGGCATACGCTTCGGTAAACCCAGAAAGCATGCGGAGATAAGAGTATTAAGGGTACCTATTAATGAAGCGGGAAGTCTCGAATAGAGAAGAGATGTCCCAGAGGGAGACATAAACCAGAGTGGAATCCCGGCAGAGGCTGTTTCGTAATTGCTGGTTTGCAGAGAAGACCTTGGCGCCCAGTACTCTCCTGCTGCAGACCATGGTTGGGCTTGGAACCAAGAGGGGGCCACGCTCTCCACGGCCTAGATCGGAATCCCCCTGGCAGTGAGGATTCTGACTTCCGGAAGAACTCATGGGGGCGCAGGGGGAGGCTAAGGGACCCGTGAGAGGCAGGAATGTCACTGGTATGGAAATTCCTAAAGACCTGGGCCTAGGTATGTATTTATTACGGAGACAGGCAGGAGGGAGGGTCATCCTTCAGTTGCTTAATTTAATCACCTCCCACTACCACTTTGGTATGTAAGTTAGCTATGCATGTGAAGAGCAGGCACCCCCACCACCCATGCCCAAGGCAGACCCTTCCGGATGCAGGGGCTGTGCAGGGATGGCAGAAGAAGGTGGACATTCGGAAAGCATCTGCTAGGGGCCGGCACCATGTTAACACCTCTGCTCACAGAGATCCACACTGTAACCCACTAGAAATCCTCTTAGGTGGGAAGGAATGACGAGGGGGATAAATGAGGCCCAGAGCCTATAACTGGTGTGCAGCAGAGCTGAAATCTGACAGAGCCCATCCCAAGTCCCATGTGCTTTCCACACCTACCGACCGCCTCTCTTCTAGGAGGGCTGCCTGCCCACTCTCTGGATGGGCACAGCCAGTATTCCAACCGCTCTGCTTGCCCAAGCTCTTACCTAGCTTAAGAAAGGCGATCAGTCACGGATGTTCTCGCCTGGGAGCTCTTTCTAAGGGAAGAACGCTGCAGCACCCCAACTCTGCTACAGTGCGCCACAGCAATGGGACTGCGGCTCTCTCCTCTGCCCATTAAGATGCCCCTCTGATCAGCTCTCGGGCCCAGCTTCTTCCTGCCCCACGCCAGGCCTGGAGACCAGCCACGCATGCCAGTGTCTGCTCGCCATGGGCTCTGTACCTGCCCAGGAAGGGAACTTGGCGGGCTTGGCGTGCTCAAAGGCTGGAGCAGATTGGTGTATGCAGTGTGTGGGGCGGGGTGGGAGCATGAGGGGAGGGTTTCCAGGATGCAGTTCTCCTGCCTTGGCCTCCAGTCACCTGGCAGCTGTGAGTTGGTAATGGTTAACCCAGGAGAGTGTCCATCCTCCTCTGGTGTCCTCGGTGTGAGCAATGCCAACCCCCATGGGTCTCACCTGCAACCAGCACCTGGCACAGTTCCTAGCAAGTGAGTGGTTAAGAGTATAGATTTTCAAGCCAGATTGATTTGGATTCAACAGCGTGGCTAATCCTCTCACTGGCTCAGGGTAGGTTATTATCTTCTGAAACTTAGTTTCCTTATCAATAAAATGGGGGTGTTAATAGCACTTACATCATAGGACTATTGTGCAGATTAAATGAGATAATGCATGTGAAGGCACAGAACAGAGCTTGTCACGTCAGTAAATGCTAACTAATAAAAAATACAAGCAATATTCTAAGTGAATGTCATTAAAGCTGGCAGCAGATACAGCCCTGACAGTCCTCCTTTTTACAAACAGAAAGAGAAACAAGCAACTTAGCACCAACTTGGCGGCAGAAGCTGTGCCACCTGCCTCACAAACACAACATTCTCACACCTTTGGAGGCAATAAAAGATCCGGCCATTTACTCAGCACCTACTACACAGTCAGGAGCTTCATATGCACAGTCTCTAATCTATTCAACAATTCTGCTGGGCCAGAATTATTCCCACAGAGGAGGAATCCAAGGTTCAGAGAAGTCAAGTAACTTACCCAGTGTCACACAGCCAGTGCAAAGCAATTATAATGAGAGTGACATCTGTATAGTCCGTACACTGTGCGAGGTACTGTTCTGAGAACTGTACACATATTGATCCACTTAATTTGCAGCACACCCCAGATGGGGAGGTATTGGGACTATCCCTACTTCACAGATGAGACTAACTGAGGCCCAGACTAGTTAAGCAAGGTCACATGGGGCTGGGATGGGAACCAAGGCAGGCTGGCTCCAGAGTCTTGCTTTAACCATTGCCCTAACTATCTTTCCAAAAAAAAAAAAAAAAACAAGCAAAAAAACCCTTGCACTGCTCACTGATCTGTCCTGCCTCTAAGAAATGAATCCTGTGGGTGCTGAAGACACATTTCTAATGAGTGACAACTGTGTTGGAAACAAAAAGGCACGGGGCTCAAAGTAGACTTTGGGCTGTGATCTTAAGCAAATCATCTTCCCTCTCTGGATGTCAGTTGGCCCAAGTACAAAAGGGTTGGCTTGGTCTAGAACTTTGCACTGAAATCTAACAGTGTATGGTTCTCTGAAACTTGCTCCTTCCCGAAGAGACCATGGAGTCCCTGCAAATGTGGGCTGAAGCTGCTGACAGGCCCTTCGCAGAGCAGCCAAAGCACGTCTTATGGAAGGAGACGGCATGTAGCTGGGCACTTGAGAGCTGCCCGGGAGTGAGCCTCTGAGGCCGGGAGATCCTGGGCAACGTACCAGGCCCTTGGTTTTTCCCTTTTGGCAACGAGAGGGAAATAACTTGCCTTAGTGGGTTGCTTTGAGGTCATAAAAATGGTCATAAAGCATTTTCCCAGATTCAAAGTCCGAGTTTGCAAAATGCTCTTGAACTCAGCCATGAGAAGAGTAATCAGAGAAGAAGTCGGGAGTTTGCAGGATTCCCAGAAAGCAGTCTGAGAATGCAAAGAATCTTCATTACTTCTCCATGCTTCTAACAGCAGAGTCTGGTCCAGAAGAGGGAAAAAGCCCCAACACTAATTCAAAGCAACTCAGAACATATTCAAAGCAGTACCATGTTGTTCAGTATAATTATATGCTATTCTGTTCCTCAAAGTCTTCATCTCTCCCACTGGAGAATAAATTCTCAAAGGCTATAAATTTGTCTATCTCTAAATTTGTCTGTCTGTCGACTCACTGATTCATTTCCAAGATGAGACCTGAGTATGCTTCCCTGTATACCAAACTGCCTAATTCTCATCTCTTTTTCTTAAGTGTCTTGATTCATGTCAATGCACATGTATTGGACACTTACTACAGGGCAGGCAGCATGACATCTACATTTTCTGGTTACTTCTAAAAGCTACATATCAAAAATGGCTGAAAATAGCATCAGTGTTTTACACTTGAGCTGGGGATAGTGGATCAAATCCTCCCCCTAAAGGTTTCAGAAGGTCAAAGAATGATCTTTGGATTTCAGCTACTTGGTTAAAACCTATTTAATTTAATCAGTATGCATTCATATTACATGAATTCTTACTACATAAAAATGACCCATTCAACCATTCAGCAATTATTTCATGGGCTGCGAAGCTTCATTAGCCAGTGTGCTAATAGTCCTGAGGGGTTCAAAGAAGAAAACTGGCATATTACTTATTTTATTGGAAGTCTAATTTCAGAGTTCTGCTGTTACCAATTTTAAACTAAAGTAATGGCATCTCTCTTCCTTAAGAAGGATGATAAGCTTATTTCATTTATTTATTTAGTCAATATAGTTACTGAGCATCTATCTTGTACCTGGTAGTGAAGATATGTTTAAAAGTAATCAAATTGTGGTACATTTACACAATAGAATACTATGCAGCTGTAAAAAAGAAGGATCCCTTAACCTTTGAGACAGCATGGAGGGACCTGGAGAATATTATGCTAAGTGAAGTAAGCCAGTCAGAGAAAGACAAGCATCACATGATCTCACTCATATGTGGAATCTAATCAACAAAATAAACTGACCAACAAAAAAGATCCAGAGACACTGAAGCATGCAATAGACTGACGTATTTCAGAGGGAAAGGGGGAGGGGTCAGGAAGAGATTAACCAATGAATTTATATGCATACCCCATGGACAGACAATAGTGCGGGGAAGACCTTGGGAGGGAGTAAGAGTGGGATGGAGGGGTCAAATGCGGGGGGGGGGCGGGGGGGGGGCGGAGAGTAAGAGGACATCTGTACTACTTGCAACAATAAAGTTAAATTTTTTAAAAATAATTTTTTAAAAAGCAGTCAAAGCATGATTCTTGCCTTCATGGAGGCCAGCAATCTGTCTTCAGGAGACAGCCCCTAATGGAGACAGGTGTTATGAAAGAAAAAACAAGGGACTAAGATTTTGAAGGAAAGACCTACATGAGATAGATGGAATAGGGAAGGTCTCGATAAAGGAGCTCCATTTTGGTGAGTCCTAAAGGATGAGAAAGAGCTGGTCATGTAAAAAGTGGGGAGCAGAGCATTCAGGTCAAGGGAAACCATAGGCCAACTCCCCTTGGTGAGCTCAAGACGGATGGTGCAACTGCTGCCTGGTGAGCAACCAAAGGAGATGCAGATGAAACAGGGGAATTGGCAGAGCAAACAGTGAGGGGTCTTTTAAGCCATGGCAAGGAGTTGGGATTTTATTCCTCATTCAAGAAGCCACTGAAATGTACTTGAAACAGGAGAGTGGAGTGACACCATTTCTATTTTGACACCAACTGGTGCCGTATGGAAGTGGACAAGAGTGAAACGATGGAGACCAGTTAGCAGATGACTGCAGCTCTGAGTGCAAGGTGATGGTGCCTTGTCCATGAGTAAATGAGAAGTGGTCAGAGTTCGGATCTATTGGGAGGTTCAGGCAGAAGCTCTTCCAACTGGAATGAAGAGGTGTAGAAGAAGGAGGGATCTAGGATGGTGCCTCAAGCTCTGGGTAGAGCAACTGGTAAATGGCAAAACAGTTTACTGCAGTGAAACTCAACAGCAGTGATTTTGCCCCTTAGGGGACAACTAGAAATTTACGGAGACATTTTTGATTATCACAGCTGCTACTAAACATTCTACGTGGGTAGAAGCCAGGGATGCAGCTAAACATCCTGCAAGGCACGGGACAGTCCCTGCAACAAATCATGATGGGCCCCCACCAAATGTCAACAGTGCCGAGGTTAAGAGAGCCTGACTTCCAGAAGTGGGAAAAGTGTGGAAGGGAGACAGTTTGAGGGGTTACTTAGCACCACATCTGGGACATATTACTTTTGAAGCATTCATGTTAAATTGTCCTTGGAACCACACTACTCAGAATGCAGAAAGAAAAAGCGGGCCGGCATCCAGGCTCCTGGGAAGAGTCAGTCCTCTCTGAGCTAGAACCCAGTGGTCCTACCGAAAATCTTCCTTGGCAGCTAAATTATGAGAGAAATTTCAGCAAATCAAGAATGTGAGTTTTTACCATCCACCTGATTTGCAACCCTTCCTTTCTCCTGCCCCAAATTCTGCCTATTCGGAAGCCCAGCACCAAGCCCTAGATTTGTGAGGTTTCCATAAGGAAGCTGTGTCTGCATTCAGCAGAGTCTGCTGCTGTGGGCGGCAGCCGCTCTAGGTGTGCCACCACCCCGTCACATGCGTATCTCTGTAAGGTTTCTGACATCCCTGGCAGGAAAAGCATCCACCAGTCTTCCAGATATAGAAACCAAAGCTCAGAGAAGTTAAGTAACTTGCCCAAGGTCACAATGACTTGGACCAAATTCTTTATGTTTCCAAAATCAATGTGCTGTGCAGGCTGCCTTCCTCGGATTTCCCACTGCCCTTCACCTACCGTCTGTGCAGGGTTCCTAGGTCCTGCTTCAGACCGCAGCTCCCAGCACACGGTTCTCCTGTGCACACAAGTGACTGCCACAGAGCTCTTGCTCGATAACTTGTAGAAGCGTGTCCCCATGTTCCCTCAGATTAGTCTGGCTGCCCCAGTGGGTTTGTTAAGAGCTGGGTGACAGCGAAGCATGTGAAGGAGGAACAGAAACTGCCCCCCTTACCCTCTTTCCCAAGATCCCACTTGGATTCCCCGAAGAAGGAAGTACCATGAGTATTTCTGGCTTCCCTCTCGGTACCCACGGGAGATGCTGTGCCTAATCTGACCTGGCAGAGATCAGCCCTCTGAGGCCCTTGCTCCCCACCTCCCCCTTTACTGGTGGGTGGCGTGACTGTGTTTAAGGGCAGGAATTGGGCTCCATGCAGTCTCTTTTGCTGCTGAGGTGCAAACACATCTGACTCTTTTTTTAAATTTAACATCTCCACCTGGGAGTCCAGGGGGTCAGTTATGTTAGGTCGGCTCTGTGGCCAGTTCATGAGAGAGAAGGCAAGCAGCCTTCCTTTGCACTCAGGCCTTACTCATGTTCTTCCCACTTTATCAGAAGTCTGAGATTTGGGGAGCTGATAGGTGTTTACCAGCAAGGTGCTTACACAGGTGAACAAAGGCCACCTGTCTTTGTCCCTAGGAAGGGAGGAAGAGTGAGGGCACAGTGCTGATTTATGTTACATTCACAGAGCCCTTGCATAGTTTGGGCCACAGTTTAGATAAGTATTCAATAAAACTTGAAAAAATGATATAAATAACCTTCAACCTGACACTACCAAACCAATCCATCATGTCTTGTTCCCCTCTCTCTCCAGCCTGCTAGTCCTGCTGACCTTCTGATTTTGCTCAGGGGCAGTGCTATAGCCCAGGTTTCCCAGGTCAAAAGCCTCAGGAATCTTTAAACTCCCCTTCTTTGTTGCTGGCCACTGACAAGCGGCTGGTCAGCCCTGTCAACTCCCCTCCACAGCAGCACAGCTCCCCACAGGATGCCTTTCCCATGCCACGACCTTAGTTTCACTTACTCCACCGAGAGAAGCCCGCCAAAGCATAAGCCCTGGGAGGAAAGCTGACATCTCCATCATCCTTGTGTTACCCAGAACCCACCAGAATACCTGAGACACACACCATGTTCGGAACCTGGGGTAACTGTGAAACCACCCTTCCAGCTGACAGTCTTGGGCCAGGGGAATTCAAAGGGACTGCTAGTATGGGCTGCAGTGTGCCTTCCCCCACATGTGACACTATATACCAGAACTAAAAGGTCTTCATCAGACCCCCATTGCTCCCAAAGCACAGCCACACCTCACCTATAGTACAAGGTAAATAAACTCTGCCTTCAAGAAGCTGATTCCCAGAACCCACCCACCAACTCCCAGCCTGGAACACGCAGCACAACCCTGAGTTAGCTGGTTTCATCGTAACTTGAATTCCAACATCAAGGGCCTGGTGATTTGCTCCCAACCTCAGTATAGACCTCCATTCTCCAATAAGGGTAGGAAGAGTTCTGTTTTGTTTGTTTGTTTAAATATTTTATTGATTTTTTACAGAGAGGAAGGGAGAGAGATAGAGAGTTAGAAACATCGATGAGAGAGAAACATCGATCAGCTGCCTGCTGCACATCTCCCACTGGGGATGTGCCCGCAACCCAGGTACATGCCCTTGACCGGAATCAAACCTGGGACCTTTCAGTCCGCAGGCCGACGCTCTATCCACCGAGCCAAACCAGTTTCGGCAAGAGTTCTTAACTTGTGTGTGTGTGTGTGCAGGAGGGTAGAGCGGGAAGAAGGAGAGATGAGGAAATGGCCATCCCCTTGGGAGGTACAGGGTGGCGCTCCACATGTCTTGCATTCCCCTAGCCCAGGGTGCCAGACTGCACTGCCTTAGCTATCCCAAACAGCTACAAAATCTCAAAACACTCCAGCAACATTAAATCTGGAGTGGACCTCTACTGCAGCCGGAACCAAGACTGATTTGGAGCTCACAGAGAACCCAGGACCCCTTGCCTTACTTTTTTTTTCAAGTTCTTTCTTTTTTAAAGCCAAATCTACTTTTTTAAAGCCGAATCCTGCCCCACTAGGGAAATTCACCGTAAAGGTGGGGGGATATTTCACCGCACACAAAAGCCCACAGTCAGTAACCTCCAGTTATTTTATTCACCTACAATAAACTGTGGGAAACCGCCTATTGTCTTCACTAGCAGAGAGGTGTGGACAAGGAATTGCATCAGGCTGGTGACCCTTGAAGCCCTAGCAAGGGTCAGAGCTGTGCACCACCTCTGTTAGTCCAGACAATGGTAGCTGAAGCAACTTCCCCATTTATTATTATGTAAATCCTTGCTGATGGGCTAGTCTGCCTGCTACTGGAAATTGCCTGCCTAAGGGCTATGGGTGTATCCCAAACCAATAAAAGGTTGGTGCGGCCTAGCACCAGTGGAAGTCCTTCCTCTTGAGTTGGACATACCTGCCTGGCCCCCCAATATTCCCAAATTATCTCTTGTCTTTTCTCTTTCATTTGTGTGTGGCTTCTCTTCCAGATCCTGAACCCTGAACCACACGGGATGTGGAGGGAAACATTTACCACATAAACAACCTACATTCTATGTGATATAACTGCATTAGGTTGAAAAATCAGAATGATGACTTGAACACATAGCATGTGCCAGGTACTGGGTTGGTTATGGGGAACACAAAGATGATGGAGACTCGACTGCTACCCTCCCAGAGCTTATGCTGTAGCAGGCACTGCTCCGTCAAAGCAAGCCAAAAGCACGGTGGTGGCATGGGAAAGGGGGCCCTTTATCCACAATGTCCACTGTGGAGACATAATCAATAGTGCTTAGCAGCTGAAACATCTTGGAAATGCACCATATGTAGCCTTGAAACTCCACCTGTCTCCCTAAAGAAGTCTTATTTTATTTCTTTTAATATAGAACACTTTCAGGAACCAGGTGAAAAGAACAATGCACCAAATTCCACATTCCTATCGTTATCTGATTGTCATCTTTTTCATCTCATGGCACACCAACTAATTGCTAAAGTTCTGTGGCACAAAACTTTTTTTCTGACCAAAACAAACAAACAAACCCACGCATTGGTATAATTTTGATTCATTCACACCTGAAGGCTATTGTTGAGTTGGCTATTGTCATTTTTTATTTGACAACTTAAGGGAAAAGAGGTCAGTGTCCCTGACTAAAGAGTCAAGTATTGCATGTTTTAAAAATTCTTGCAGCACACCGGTTGAAAACTGTCCGATTATATATATGCTCTTTTTCTTTTGTGAGCAACTTGCTATCCAAGAAGGACCATGAATAGCACTTTTCTCCTCTCTACCTGGTGCGAGCGAGGTGTGCAGCCAGCCTTTACTGAGTGATAAGCATCTTGGGAAGGAGAGAGGCAGAGAGCGTGTAGCAGGTGCTCAGGAAATATAATGTAAGATAAACCTTGTTGTCCTCAAATTGCTCTGGGTCAGAAATCTGTTTACTCAAGAAGGGGCCCCCTTAACCCAAAATATAGCTCAATCTGGAACAGTACCTAACAAAAGAGGCAGTGAGACAACTCCCGAGGACTGAAAACTACCTTGTCTATAGCAACCTGCTCCTCCCTGTACAGCAGCCAGACATTACTTTTTAGAGAGAACATTTACTACTGCCGTTAGCACTTAAAAAAACACAATGCAATAAACTCACTTCATTTCATTTCAAAACATGAACTCACTGCTATCTCAGGAAATATCACCTTACTCTCTAGATTAAATGTTAGCTGGAGTCTAGGAAGCATTCAACAATGAGAAAGCAATATACTTTAGTTGGCTTCTCTAGGCTCAAGTTTCACCAAAACAAGTTTTGTACAAAGATTAGCCAAGTACTGGGTAATGGGATAGGGCAGGGTTACGTCATCCGAGGCCCATTTCCAAAGAAACATGGCTTTTCCAGGTGGAATGCTAAGTGCTCTCTCCTTGCTCTTTATAATCTTTGTTACACCAACTTGCAGGATGAGTCATGGCAGATGCATTACAGCTGGAGAAAGGCCACAAGGCCTTAGGCAGGTCATTTCATCTCTCTGGGTCTCTGCTTCCTCCACTGTGGATTGTTGGGGCCACTAGTCCAGGGGCCCCTTCCTCAACTAACACTCCAAGATTGTTAGTCCCGATTCTACTGTCCAGCTCTTGCTGTGGCTGCCCCAGCATGAAGTCCCCCTTCCAACCTTTGAGTCCAGCATTCAAACACAGGGTGACTCTTTCATTCTATGCTTATGGATGGAAGCAACTACTTGGCAGATCTAGACAACTCATTTCCCAAGTCCACTGCTCAGCTAAATGTCCAACCCTAACCATTTATGAATGCACCTAAACCCCTCTCTTGACCCCTTCCCAGGGAGAGGCATGAGAAAGAACAACTTTGGCCTTTGACTGATGATGAAGGCAATGCATTTTTATTGACTGCTAATGAGGTGTCAGGTCCTGTGCTGAAAGCTTTACTTGCAGTATCTCATTTAATTCCCACAAAATCTATTAGGTGTGCATGACAGACACTAGAACTGAGGAGCAAAGAGGTTAAATGATTCGCCCAAGATCTCATAGATAGAAGGTGGCAAAACCCAGGATTTGAATCCAGGTCACTCTGCTATGTTTTAGCCAATCTCTATCCTTGAAATATTCAAGTGTAAATATAAAGGCATCTGGCCTTGCCCAGGACAGAACTGGTTTATACTTCCAGAGGTTCTCAACCTGTGGGTCGCGACCATCGGGAAACACATATAGCATACCAGATATTCACATTACGATTCATAACAGTAGCATAATTACAGTTATGAAGTAGCAACGAAAATAATTTTATGGTTGGGGGTCACCACAACATGAGGAACTGTATTAAAGGGTCCCAGCATTAGGAAGGTTGAGAACCACTGGAACCCAATGTGATTATTAACAGCACCTTTTTCACTCTCAGAAGTGTCCTGGGTTGAATAATAAATTATACAGTCACTTACTTACAATGCTTCCCTGAGGGGTGATGATGATAATTATTATTATACAACGATGTCACATTTGCAGCGAAGCCTTCCTTAACCTCCCTATATGAAAGCTTCCTCTCCCAGCCTCCCTAGCCTTCTTACCCTGCTATATTTTCCAACATAGCATTCATCTTCATTAAAAAGGAACATACATCTTGCTTATCATCTGTCCCCTTCACTAAAATGTAAATTGCATGCAGGCAAAAGTTTTTTTGTTTACTAGTGACTCCCCTGTAAATAGTAAATGTTTCATAAATATTTGTTGAATGAATGCACCATCATCTTTGTAACAATAGCTGATATTTATTAAGCATTTACTATGTGCTGGAAGTTGCTCAGCACATAGTCTATTTTATCAAACAAATGATAAAAAATGTTTGGAACAGTTACTATCATCATCATTTTACAAACGAGGAAACAGAGCCTCAGAGAGATTATACGCTCCCCAGGACACACAGCTGGGGGCAGAGCCCAGAGGGTTAGAGGGTGACCTCTAACCACGACTCTGGGTCTGGCAAAAGAAACACTGCATACACACAAGCAGTGCAGGATTAGGGGGCAATGGGATTCAAGCTGCTGCCTGTGGAGAGATCCCAGGAGGTGGTGCCGTCAGGTGGCTTCTTAGAAGGAAGAGGACTTAAACTGCGTGCGCTTTGGGAGATGGAATGAATATAGACAGAGTGAAGATGCATTCAGTCCCAGGGAGCAGTGAACAGGAGGAATCACAGTGCTGACCATGCTGACTGACACAAACAGCTTCTTTGTGGCAGCCTGCACAGGAAGATTTAAAACACTGCTGTCGCCTGGCCAGTATGGCTCTGTGGAGGTCATGGTTTGATTCCCCATCAGGGCACATGCCCGGGTTTTGGGCTCGATCCCCAGTGTGAGGTGTGCAGGAGGCAGCCAATCAATGATTCTTTCATATCATTCATGTTTCTATCTCTCTCCCTCTCTCCCTTCCTCTCTGAAACCAATAAAAATATTGTTAAATAAACTGGAGATATCTATAAATAAATAAATGGATGGATAGATAAACAGATAAATAAATGATACATACATACATACATGCATACATACATACATAAAACACTGCTGTCACCTAGTGAGCAGGATTCCACAAAAGGTTTCTGACTAGGAATGATGCAGTCTGCTTCTTGAAACTTCACACCAGTTACATGCCAGAGAAGTTGGCCAGAGCCAAGACTGTGGACCGAGGCTCACTCCCCAGGCCTCTGCAGACCTACATCCTCCTGAGCCCCAGGCACATATTGTACCTTCCTTCCCACAGATATGTTTGTGTTTCAGGTCCTATCACATTCCCTCTGAGCACACAGCCCTTCTCTGACCAGGACAAAGATAATGTATAATGCAGGTATGTACCCTTGTCCGACACCACAGTGTTAAGACCAAAAGTAGTTAATATCTTTGGTAGCTAGGAAAATCCTTTCCTACCTCCCAGCCCTCCCAAATATCTCCATCACACCTTCTTATTACTCTGTTTAAACAGTATCTTTCAACTCATTCTAACCTCTCACCCTATTACTCATTCTCAGTGGTAGGGCAGGTTCTTTTCACAGCATCTCCACCTCCGCCTGCTACTCCTACAACATCAGCACCAACACATTTGTGACATCTGAGTCAAACAGCCCTCGGGAACAGCCCTGTGTCCCCCCAGCCAGGAGCCCCACGCTCGAAGCTGGCAGTCTAGTCCACACATATCAGAGAGGCGAGAGACCCTGAAGAAAAGCCTAGCAACATGCCTTCTGGGTGGTTGGCAGAAGCCAGAAACAAAACAAAACAAGAAAAAAAATTTTTTTCTGGCTTCATACAGAAACAATTGCATAAGTAATGTGAGCACTGCTAAGTCACCAGAGGGACCAATTACCAAATCTCTACGTCTATTAACACGAAAATGAAGGAATATAAATACCTCAAGAGTCATCCAAAGGAACTCACTTACTAATTTCTGGGGCTTTCCTTCCTCCCCTCCCAATATTCTAGTCTTTATTTTCCCACTAATTAACCAGAGTCAAAACCTTCCTTACATGCTTTGGTTTCAATTCTGAAAAGCATATCAAGGCTATGATGGCTCATTACCCACAAAAGAAATGCATATGTAAACATTCCTGTATATTTCATCCTGGTTTCTCCCAAAAAGAATGGAATTCTTGCCTTGAGATTTTTAGATTGGACAGAAAATAAACATCATGATTTCAGTACCTGGGAAATGGTAAAATCTATGCCAATTATAATGAGTAGAAAACAGGAGAGCCCTGGCCTGTGTGGCTCAGTTGGTTGGAGTGTCATCCCGTACACCAAAAGGCTAATTTGATTCCTGGTCTGGGCATATATCCAGGTTGCGAGTTTGACTGCAAGATCGATTCCCAGTTGGGGTGCTTATGCAAGACAACCGACTAATGTTTCTCTCCCACATTGATCTTTTTCTCTCCTTTCTCTCTCCCCTCTATCTCCCTCCCCCTCTCCCTCTCCCTCTCTATCTCTAAAATCAATAAAAACATATCCTCAGGTGAGGAGTAAAAAAAAAAAAGAGAGAGAAAATTCTAGAAGTCCTTGAGACTGGAAATGACTGATATTTTCCAACAGAAGAGGGGAGTACCTTTAGTGAATGATCAATGAGCTTTATTCAGAAAAAAAGTAGAAACTGTTAAGAATCAGTCTATGTACAGAAAGATGAGTAAGAGGTGAGGAACCATTGTATTTTAAACCCAGGACCTGACTCCTCAGGAGCTGTGCAGTGCCCACAGCTTCCTTGCCTTGGGAGGGCACAATATAACACAGGAAGGCAGACAGGGCCCTTTAACCCACCAACCTCTTTTAATCTGCTTGTTAGCCTGGCTGAAGACAGGCCCAGGGGGTCTTTGACCAATGCTTCTCTGGGGAAAGGTCAAGGGTCAGAGGCACATTCCCTCATCATCATTATTCTCAATTATTCTTCATTCAGAGCCACTCTCCCCTTCACTTTGAGAAAGGGCCTCATTTGTGTTTTCCAGGACACTGAAGGGTGATGACCCAACCCAGCCCTGATCCCTGTGTTCCCTTTCCTCTCCACCTCATTCAGCATCTCCCTGACCAAAGGGGATGACAGGGGGTAGCAACTCACAGAGGCCCCTCACAGAAGGAACACGGGCAGTGAGCACAAACCTGTGCATCGCACACTCACACATACAAGGCGCCCAGGGCTTATAATACAATAGTTCAAAGCACAGTGTTTCCCATCAGATAAAACAGAGGTTCTACGAGTTACTAGCCCTGGAATCTCAGGCATGTCACAACTCTCTGAGCCTTAATGTCCACATCTGAATAATTGGGATAATAATAGTTTCTACTTCATAGGGTTATGGCGGTGAGGATGAAATGGAATAAAGCTCAAAGTACATAGGCTTAATACATGTTAGCTATAATATGATTAATATTATATTACTTTAGGAGTAATACTTTTTAATCTTTTCTTGATGATACATGTAATATAAGATCATTGTAGAAAAATTGGAATATAAGGAAAAGTATAGACAAAAAGGAAAAAAGGCCCTGCCTCTCCGCCAGAGCTCAGCATGGTTAACAGTGGCAGTGTTTCTGTTGTCTTCTCTCCTAGCAGAGATATGCACACACTACTGCTCCGTATTACAATCACAAGAGCTACCATTCACTGAGCTCAAAGCCTGATGCACAGTTTTGAAAAAAGTTTCACTTGTTGATTTTAGAGAGAGAAAGGAAGCAGAGATGAGAGAGAGAGAGAGAGAGAGAGAGAGAGAGAAACATTGATTCACTGCTCCACCTATCCTGACTTGGGATCAAACCCAGAACCTTGGTGTATTAGGAAGATGCTCTAACCAACTTAGCTACCTGGCCAGGGCCTTATGCACACTTCTTTTCTAATTCTCTATGTCACCCTGTAAGGTGTGGTGGTACTCATTTACAGGTGAGGAAACCAACGCTGGAAGAGACTGTGCAGCTGGCCCCGTGTCAAGGAACTAGCAGTTCCTACAGAGCTGTGACTGCGGGTCTCTGACTGGACGGCCTAACTCTGCACCCAAGGATGGGCTGCAAGGGTGGCCTCTCTCGGTGCCTTTTCTCCCCCTAATGTTTGTCTCTGCCAGTTCTCAGAGGATACAAGCTGCTCCAGAAGTGGCCTCATTGCCCTGCCTTGTCCTCTCTAAGCTGAAAGAATCTAAAAGAAGGAAACTGGGCGTGATAAGGATGTCAGAACCACCCACGTCAGGCGCTGGAGCTGTGCCCCAGGCTTACCCCCTCCCAGTGGGCACTTAGGTCTGAGCAGTCACCTCTTCTCACTTTCATCAAAGGCCCCGTGACCCTGTCGGAGGGATTTGGACAGAAATAGGATCTACCAGCTACTGCCTTCCAACCTAGGTGGGCAGGTGCGTTTCTCACATTCCCCTGCAGAGATAAGGCATAAAGTTTTGCTTCTAATTACTTTTGGCCTTATTTTGATCCAATTAGCCTTAAAATAGAACATGAAACAAAGCCTTTCGTTCCACTATTCAATCAGAGCAGGGAATTTTCAAGCTGTGGATTAAATGACTTCATGTTTCGTGAACTGCATCAGTGATAAAAGTTCAGACACCCACCTCTGGGTCAGTTATTCACACACAATTGACTTCCAAGATGTGCCCAGCAAGCTCTTTCCTACTGAGGGCCACTAATGATTCAAAGGTTAGAAAGGTTTGTTTCCCCCAAGCTCATTGGGAGAAGAAACCATTCACCCAACAGCACAATGGAGAGCGGACAGAGACCGAGTCTCATTTACCTTTAAAGAAAATAATATCGACAACTGTCGTTCCCATAAATAGACACCCATATTTCAGAATCCGAAATGGATCCTGTTTCTAAATTCTCATTTCATCTGTTCACAACCTGGGAAAGAGGACTGTAAAGACCTTTTTTACAGAAAAGGGAACCTGACTCAGAGGTTAGCAACTGGCAAGGCTGGAATTCAAACCAAGAGTCACCTTAGAGCAAAGCCTTTATAGCCAGCATAGCCTCCCACCAGGACTGAGTTCCTCACGGAGTAAGTACACACAAATAACTGGTAAATCATCCAATGGGTAAATGAAGAAACAAAAAGCAAACTAATGATGCCCCAGCTAATCTGTGGTTTCTAGGAGTCTGTAGAACAGCTAAGGCCCATCCTTGAGCATAGCTGAGGCTATCTGAATGTCAAGACTCAGCCATCACCTCTTCCTGCCTGAGGCCTGGGGCAGAGGGGTGCAGGAGCCCATAACTGCTGCTCCCCCAGTGCTTACTGGTTGTTTGAGCTCCTCCAGCCCCTCCCTCACCCGGGAGAGGGGTACTTTGGTGGACCACCACTACCTTGGGTGGTCCTCATAATTAAGTTGAAAAGTTAGACTCGGGTCTAAAGACCCAGACAGATCTTATAAAGGCTGACCTTTGACCCACATTGGGGAAGCTCCCTTCATAAACTAAAAGGGCACCAATATTGGAGCAGTGAGGACATCCCAGCCCTTACCATGGCCACTTGCCACCAAGCTCCAGAAACTGTCCCCAGGGATGCTCCACCTTTTCTCTCCCCGGGCAATAATTCTTTCTCTCCTTTTTTCCCTGATGCTATCCAGTCCAGACCAGGTCCCAACTTCCCGGTGCTGCTTCTCAGAGTGGCGACTCAGGTGTAGCTTGAAGAGAAAAAGTGTGAGACTCTGGGCTCTCCCACACAGTCTGGTTGGCGAAAGATTCCAGGAAAGGATTAGGGAGCTGGAGTCCTGACATAGTGCAGCAAAGGTGCATGCCGGCTGCTCACGTTACAGCACATTAAACGGAGTTGTAAAATAGTAGCTTAAAGTTAGACAGGCCAAACATAACACAAGAAGTATGAAAAGCAAGGTGCCATTTTTCCAACAAATAAGCTCATTATATGAAGAGGCAGCTTAGGTTGATTTAGCATCTTAGACTACGATGCAACTGCTATGACTTTTTTTTTTCTGCATCTTTAAAGAGCTCACCCCAATAACTATTAACTCCAGTTTATTAATAAAAGCCAATTTTTAAAAATGTATTTTTATTGATTTCAGAGAGGAAGGGAGAGGGAGCAAGAGGTAGAAACAACAATGATGAGCGAGAGTCATTGATTGGCTGCCTCCTGCATGCTCCACACTGGGGATGGAGCCTGCAACCCGGGCATACGCCCTGACCAGGAATTGAACCATGACCTCCTGGTTCACAGGTCGATGTTCCACCACTGAGCCATGCCAGGCAGGCGCTATAACAGCCATTCTTTATTGTATCCTTATGTGCCAAGAAACCTACAAATATTGTTTCTTATCCTCGCACCAGCAACAGGGTGAGAACTTGACCCATTTTACTGGGATGGAAACTGACAGCCAAAGAGGTAAAGGACTTGGCCACAGCTCAGGCTGACTTCGATGGGCAGTTAGGGTCCCCCCCATCCCCCCACCCCCATTGACACCACCAAGTAAAACACAAATAACAAAAGAAAAACCCAGAAAAGAGCTTTCCATCGCATTTTCCCCGTGGGATGGGGAAACAGCCGAGCTTCCTGGGCAGAGGAAAAGGCTCCTCTCCTCAGCCCTCCCAGGAGCGATGGGCGGTTATTTTTGAAAACAGAGGAGGGAAAAAAGTACCTGCAGCCTAAATGGTTCTCCCAAGCTTGAAAGAAAGCTAAGCCGTTGTGAGAGGCGGGAGAAGAGGACCCCCGCGCTCATTCAAGCTGCGCTCACGTCCTCCCCCACCCCCACCCCCCAAGCCCAACAAGCCAAACCGCAATAGGGATCAACACCCGCGTGCATCCCCAAAGTATCAAAACACAAAGGGGGCGGGTAGGAAGGTAAGACCACGATGATCAGGGACGCCCCGAGAAGGCAGATCTGCTCACAGGAGACTAACCCCAGCGTGTGCAGCCCAAGCCCCAGGGATTCCTAGGTGGAAGGGGCCGGGAGATAATGCAGCCTTTTCCCACCCCCCGGCAGCCGCTCACACACACATATATATACACATCGACTTTCCTGGTTTAAAAAACAAAACGCCAAACCTGAAATCCACCTTCAAAACAATAAGGGAAATACCGAGTACGGAATGCATTTCAGGGGCTTTCCAGCCTTGGAGACAATCCCTAATGGGGATGGGGGTGGGGGTGGGGTGGGATAGAAGTAGAGCGGTGCCCCAGGGTCCGAGCCACCTTACCAGCTTCATGGTGGTGTTATTCTGTTCCCAGCGCCACAGCATCACGCTCATCTTACTTCAGGGCGAGGAGAGAAGGAGAAGAGGGGAAAGGGGACAAGGGGGCGAAGGGGGGCCGAAGCACCTGCCCGCGCGCCCGGCAGGTCCCGCCTTCTCGTCCGGAGTTGTCCTCTCGGCCCAGCCCCTCCAGGCATCCCGGGCGCCCGCGGCCGGCCGGCTCGCCCCCGCCCCGGGCCGCTGTGCGCGCGGGGACCCTCCCGGGGCCGGCGCCCGCGCTGCCGGCTCCGTGCCTCTCTCGCCCGCTCCCAGCCGCCTCCCGCCGCGGCCAAATCAAACAACTCCCTCCGTGTCCAAGCGCCCGCGCCTCGCAGCGCGGAGGCCGCTGGGGCCGCGGCGGAGGGAAGGTCGGGTGGCCGGCTCCCCGCCCCCTCGCCCCGCAGGCCACCCCGCGTGGTCCCCAGCGCTTCAATGGGCAGGCGAATCCCTGCGGAGGGCAGGGGATGGGGGAGAAAAGGTTGGAGGGGAGAGGTTCTTAACTCTTTCGGGGGAGGGTGCGGGTAGGCGGGGCAGCCGGGGGCATAAATGGGGGGGGTGAAATAGAGGCGGGGGCTGGGTCACCGGGGTCCTGAGCCCAGGCACAACTAGCGCCTCTCCGCACGCGTGCTCAGCATCCTCTGCATTTTCTTTCTGCACCAAAGTCACCCAAGTTGCCCACCAGTGGCCACTCCTGGGCCGTCGCCCCCAGAGCAGCTGGGATTTTGACTTCAGGATCTACGCACCATCACCACCATCTCTACACCGCCCCCGCTACCCACACCCTGCTCCCCCAGCAACATTTACTAATATTTCCTGCTAAGGGAAAGACGCAGCTCCGGGGTTTTCAAACACACCCCCACAGAAAACAAAACAAAACATGGTGACCCTCCAAGGAGGGGAACAGGTGGCAACAGCGGAGGAGGGCAGGGGAAGAGGCTGTGTGGCCTTTGTGTCCTCTTCTGCCACCCCCATCTGCCGCAGGCTCTTTCTAGGGACCTGCAGCCCCCACCTACGATTTTCTTTGAGACTTTGGGAGGCTGGGCATCTCCTGCCCAAACCTGGGTCTAGGTCCAGCATCCCCTAATGGAGCAGTGACCCTGCAGGGGTCCCCAGCCACTTTCAGTGCCCTGTAAAGGCTCAGGAACCCTTCAGCTCCCCAGGCAAGATGGCACTGGCCACCCAGACCTGACTGATTTGCGCTGCTGTGATACCTCAGGATGGAAACCCTGGCCCTCCCCTGCTGACAGACACCTGTGGCGCCTCATGGAAATGCCTTATTACACATTAATTTCCGTGGTCCAAACTGTTCAAAATGAGAGGTGATAAAATGGGCCCTAAACCTTTTAAAAGTGATCTTTAAAAATGCCAATTGGATCAAAATGTTATCCCACCTAAACCTTTCAGGGTTTGGCTCTCCTTCACAGTTGAAAATCCCAGGTCTCTGGCCTACAGCTTCCTCTCCCACCCTCTCCCCCTAATCTGGCAGCAACCTTCCAGAGATCCCCAACAACAGTAGCTTTCTTTCTTTTCTTCAATCACATCTCAGTCCTTCCCACCTCAGGAACCTGGCACCTGATAGTCCCTCTCCCTGGACCACTGTTCCCCCTACTACCTGCCTACAGGCATATTTCTAATGTCACCTATTCAGAGAGACTGGTGATTTTTAATGCAGCGACTTTCTCTTTCCCACATTCTCCTAACCCATTACTGCTGTCTTTCCTTCCTTTTCCAGTGTGTGAACTTAGCTAACTTGTATTCTTGTTTATTTTCTGCCGTGTCCCAATAGGCTAGAAACTCCACAGAAACAGGGACCTTGCCTGTTCTGTTTCCCCACGGTGCCCCCAAGTGCCTGGGACAGTGTGTGGTGCCTGGTGGGAGCTCAGTAAATGTTTCCCAAACTAAAGCCCATTGACAATGTCCTCCTCTAAGTTCCTGCAGCTCCCTCTGCAGTGAGGACTGAGCCAGACCCAGCAGCACATCCCACATCCTGCCTGGGGTCCTGACCTGCCCCGCATGACTGCAGGAGGCCCTGTTATGTACATCAGCACACATATTTCTGGAGAACGAAACACAAGCAGTAATATTTGCTGCCTCACGGAGAGGGGCACATCCTAGGGGAACAGAGAAAGAGAACATCTGAAAACTTATGTCATTTGAAAAAGCATATTCCACATTAAAATATCTTATGTATTTGGAAAACAGATTCTAAAACTTTTTTTTTTCCTGAAAATAAAGTTTGGCAAAATCTTATTGGCCAAGAGAGTAAAACACAATCTCTCTATTGCAGCTGTTTGAAGCAGGGGTCTTTGAAGGTGGGTGGGAAGACGTAGAGTCCAGAAACCTGTGAAAATGCTGTGAGGCTGGGTGTTGGTGCATTTTCTGGGGGAAGATCTACAGGCTTATCACATTTTCTGGGATATCCAAAACATTCAAAACTACACATCTCCAGGAAGTCACTGAATGAACAATTACTGGTAGTTCCCCATCAAAATCTTTCCTGGTCAGAGATGGAAACCACTATTCCTGGTGCATGGAGGAAGGGTGGGGTTGGGTAGAGAGGGCATCTGCCTCAACTTTAATTAAAGGGAATAGATCCTGTGGCCTTGCCTATCAGACATCAAACCTTCGGACCATATGTGTGCTAGCTCATTTAACAAACACTCCTGGAGCGTCTGCCATGATGCACTCAGGAGGTGGCTCTGCTGAATCCTGAAAATCAGAAAGAAGCCTCTCTCGTGTGTGTGTGTGTGTGTGTGTGTGTGTGTGTGTGTGCGCCCCTACCATGCACACACACATACAGTCTGTTAAAAGTTGGACACATACACCAACAGGTTCAATGCAATGGACAGGTGCTACAAAAAGAGAAAAGATATGACCAGGACAGGGAAGCATGGAAGAGCTTCACAGAAGTAACACTGAGCTGCAGCTGGAAGGATGAAGGCAGGTTCCACGGGAGGAGGGATGCATCCCAGAAAAGTGGCATAGCAGGTGCAAGGGTGTGCAGGGGTGAGGAAGCATGGCAGGTTCTGTGTGGTCAGAATGTGAAGATCACATGGCAGGAAATGGGGCTATTTGTTAGGCTAGAGCAGGCCAAGTCCCTGAAAAGGGGGGGTCCGCCCTTAATTCTTATAAACCAAGGGAATGCTTTGATTAGAAGGATCTCTCTAGCAACAGCAAGAGGATAGCTTTGAAAGGTGGAGGCTGGAGGGAGAAAGATGAGTTAGAAGGCTGTTGAAATCCTGAAGAAGACAGAGAATGAGGAGAGCTATGTGGAAAGGGGGGCTGCTATCACCAGCAATCCACTGATGCAGTGGGTGTCCCCTAGGGGTAATGGCTAGGAGTTCACCCCGGCAGGCGTTTGGACCCTGCAGATTTTCAGAAGTCGCTCTGAAAGCCTCCTACACCTTGGAAAGCTTTTCATCATTCACCAAGCTGCCTCTCCCAGCGCCTTTCTTCTCCTTCCTCCCTTTTCTGTATTCTTCCACCAAGGCTTTTGATGTGAATCAAGGAAAAGAGATCAGCCTGTGTTAACCACATGAGACGAAGCGGTGGGAACAATGATCCTGAAGGTCTGCCCTGAAGGGTGGTCTGGCTCCTCCCAGCTGTTGGCCTCTTTTCCCCCTCATGGCTTTTGGGCCCATCCCCTGGGCCTGACAATGCAGCACTGACCCCTACAGGCAGTGACCCCCCACCCCACCGCCAGCTTAGCCCAGATCCCTGAGTGTGACCTCCCTTATACTCTCACGGTAGCCACAAGGTAGGGCCCTAGATCCTGGTATTATGCAACCCCTGCTGGCACTGACACCCCAGAGACTGGCTCTGCCCTTTACTGAAGTATCTTATGTTTCAGACCTTTCCACCCCCAGCATGAAGAGTTCTGTCCCACATCGGTCAGCATTTGCTTATTCCCTTGCCTGTCAGACTTCTCTGAATTTTCGACACTTGCCCAGCTCTGGGAGGCACGTGATCAATATCTCCTGAATGAGCGCTGGAGTGCCTATCTTGCTCTGCAAAGCAGAACAAAGTGGGGAGGAGATTCGGGCCAGAAAGCAGGGTTTGAGGCCGGGCATCGCAAAGATCTGCTCATCCAAGGACCCTCCTCCCCTGGCCTGTAAACCCATGCTCTGCAAAGTCCCCTCTCACCCCTAACTTCTGCAAGGCCAGCCCCCGTCTGATAAACTAATTTGAGTCCAGCTGGTATTGCCTTAATGTGTTTCCCAGATAACACACTTCAGTTTAACAGGGGTCCTCCAATCTTTCAGCCAAAGCGGTGACTAATGGGGAGAGCTCAGACACGGTGGGGAACGCCTGACATAATGGGGCTCTCTAGACTGCCCCAATGTGGGATGATGTCTTTCCACCCACACGAGGCTGATCATGGGGGAAAGTCAGCCTTTCCGTGATCCCAGCATGACAAAGGAAAGAGCAGAAGCTGTGTGCCACCCCAGTAGGTACAAATAAGCGAGGTAGCTTAACATAGGGAGTCTGTTACTTTTTTGCCCCCCAGGTGACGGGGCTTGACCAGTAAAACCACAGAAGAGTTTAGCATCACTTGTCAAATGAAAATGCCAGCCATATTAGCCGCTACTTATTAAGCATAGTACAGGGCATCTTTCACTCATGCATCACAGCAATGCTAAGAAAATTTTCCCCATTTTGCAGATAAAGACTCAGAGAGGGACAGTGCTTGGCTATATTCAACCAGCTCAGAAACCACCAAACAGAAGTGTCGCTCAGGCCACCTGCCTAACCCCCTCTCTCTGCAGTGGCCGTCTTACTGTTATACTACATGTAGGAAATGAAACCCCAGAAATGCCATCCCTGGCAGCAGTTTGGCAAGTGACTTTAAGACTTACTTTAAATCTCCTTCCACTCTGGGAGGGCCCAGAGGTCTTGGAGATGGAGGAAGAAGATGTATAAAAATTAAAATAAAAGGCTCGTGGAAGTACACAGCTGACAGGCTTCTCAGAACGTGAGAGTCAAACTTTTAAAAACACGAATCCTTCCTGGAGAAGAAAGGACTCTTGTCGGCACGCCAGTGGCCAGGAAGGCCTGAGCACAGGACGTGCCATCTCCCCTCCACCAGCCTCCGAGGGGAGTGAGCCCCCCGCCAAAAGGTCAGCCTGCGAACACTGGGGTCTCCAGGGGGACCAAGGCCATTGGAGGGTTTGAAAGTAAGATGTATGGCTTTCGACAGGGCAGACACAATGTCACAATGACAAGCCCACAAATGAGTGAATGCGCCTCTGAAAAGGGCTGGGCTGGGCCAGCAAAGGATTTCTGTCCCTCCCCTGCCCCTTGTCTTTATTCCTGAGATAGACAATTATGTAAAGGCATCTCCCAGTGCACATACTAAAGGCCACTGCTTTTAGCATGTTCCCTGAACAGGGTTTAATTTGTTATTTCTTGGTTCCCACACCATTTACCTTCTTCCTTCCAATGACAGGGGTCAGGTGGTGGTAGAGAGTTTCTGGGTAGAGCAGTGTGTCCCGTGGACCCTCCCAATGTCCCTGTGGGCCGCTCTCTCTCCTGGACTGGGCCACCACAGTCACACTCCGCACCTTCGCCTAGGCTGTTCCCTCAGCATGGAGTGCCTTTCCTTCCATTCTCTGCCAGATGAGATCCTGTTGATCTTTGGACCCAGAGTAAAATTAACGGTGCTGATGAACTTCTCTTAGATTCTCCCTTCCCCTATCCACCCCGATCCAAACTTTTTATACCCTCCTCTGTGGTCCCCGGTACTTTGTTTCCATCTTCTCAATGGCCCAATCCACTTCCTCTCCCAGTTGCGGGAAAACACATCTCATTTGCTGTTATGGGTGTTAGTATTGATGATAATATTACTAGCACTGGATTATAAGTTCCTTAGGAACAGGTGCTCTACATTGCTCCTCTTTGCACACCCAGAATAGTCCTTGGCTTATTGCTGGCATCATTAAACAGAATTAACACAGTCTGAATGCTGGGACCATAGGGGGTTTCAAGATCGTGCAGCCCCTCGCTCATTTTCCAGACAAGTCCCGGTCCCCTGTACAGAGCTCCTTCTTCCACTGCACTGTGCAAAATGCACTGAAAATAAACCCAACTTGCTAGACTAAAGATTCACTTGTCTCCTGGGAATTGGGATACTTGACATTTCCTTTTAAATATGACCAGAAGGAGAGCTTTGGGGAGAGTGAGGATTATGTCTTACGTCTCTTCCCCCCACCCCCCCTCCACCAAACACTGCCAAACACTGAAGGGGCTTAGGGTAAAAAATGAGTTTCAGGATGAATGAATGAAGAATGAAAGACTGACTTTAAAACTCCTGGGCAAGAGATTTTAGACTTATAGGAGGCAGTCAAACTGGTCCCAAGCAATCAAGGACACATCTCCAAAGAGCAGGTTTGCTTTTCCCTCAACTGGGAGGGTTGCCAGGTGCCCCTGGTATTTATTTGTTCCCTTCAACATCCCAGGCTTGGGGGCTCCTCCTCCAGACCCTTCTCCTCCCACCACCTCAATGAGGCAGATAAGCGTTGGAATTGTGCAATCATTGGGTGACCTCTGACCCCCTTTGAAGAGCCTCCATGCTTCCAAACCCCCCTCTGCACTCCTCCCCCGAGCCTCTAAGGGCCTGCACCTCCAGCTCTGACCCCATGAGGTGCAGGTGGGGACCTGCAGACTTTTTTTGGAAGTGGCTTAAAAGACTTATTTTAGGCTTATCTAGCCCCATTCAGTTGGGCCAGGGGTTCATGTAAGGTGAAATACAACTGTTTAGGGCAAAACCAAAACGTTTTTAAAAATTCTACCACAGGACTGTGGGCACAGAAATATAGACAGCTATTGTTGGAACACTTAGAAAAGTTAAATCGTTCCTAATTTGTGTCCTCTGTTCTGGTTTTGCGTCTGAATGATTCAGAGAAACAGTTTGGAACGGAGTTGCCCTCAGACTCTCACTGGGTTGTGTTGGTTTGTTGAGCTTCACTTTGTTTTGTTTTCAGTGGTTGTGGTTTGATGGAGGGGAGCATGGTGTAGTTCTGTTTATTTGATTTTCCCTGTGGGACCAGCCCTTTCATTGTGGGCCAGTTCTGGTCACCAGGGATTAAGGTTAGCAATTTAAGAGGCAGTGACTTTCCCAAGGGGCTGTGGGCTACACCGCCTGGGAACCATTCAGAAACTGCGCACCTCCCTAACAAGCTTGCTATGAGGAATGCAGTTGCTTTTCTCATCGCAATGGTACGTGATTGAGCAATTAAAAGAACACAAATACCCTCGAAGTGGGTAAAAAGATTATTCCCCAATGGGATCTTTAGAGACTTTTCCTTTGGAACAAAAGCAGTTGGTAAACTGATTCCACTTTTGTTAGGCATCCTGGCCTTCACAGGAGATTGCTTTACACACACACACACACACACACACACACACACACACACACAGTAGTGTATGCAATGTACTCTGAGGGCCTCCTTCTCCCAGTCCAGGAGGTGTCCGTGCTCAGTGCTATTGGGATGAGGATGGGGCTGGCACTCTGGGTTCAGTGAACAGGGAGTGGGATGAGGGAAAACAGGAGGAAACAGATGTCTGAGATGCACCAGCCGAGACAGTGTGTGTACACAATCACCCTCTATTCCAAAGTCAACAGATGACAAGCCGGGGAATCCCAGAGTGAGGGTGCCATTGTTTAGTAAAGGAAAACTCCCAGCACTGCTAATGACTCCCTTTTGGCTTCTGTGCAGGCCCATGGGATGACACTGGTCGCCCTGACCGCTCCTGCGGATGAAATAACCTCGGCAGTTCTGGGCGTTTCTCAGAGCCTGGAGCCCAAGTCCCGGGGAGGCTCTCCAGCGCCAGCCCCACCCACAGCCTCCTCCCACATGATGTCCCACAGCCTCCTCACACATGATGTCCACGTGTGACTGTCATGCTGCAGTCACACATGGACATCAGGAACTCATGATGACCTGGCGTTATGTTTGTCAAAACACTCTACATCACTTACCCAGGTAGTTATCCTTCAGACTAGTCTATGAGCTAAGCTGGATGGCTGGCATGCTCCCATTTTTCTAAGGAGGACCCTGAGGCTCAGAGAAGTTAAGTGAGCTATTCAAAGCACAGCTGCTCATGAGAGGGCCAAAGCTAGATATTATCCAAATACTCTCTCCTTGGTTTCTCAAGACAAGTGGACTTTATATGTTATTATTAGTAGTAACAAATATAATAGCACCAACAATAATACTTTCATAAATAAATCTACTATGCTCTACAGGCACCATTCTGAGACTTCTGCATGTAATATCTCATTGAATCATCATAGTAACCTTATGATATATGTTTGAGAAGTATATGTTATAAAGGGAGGTGGGGGGGAAACAGGCATAGAAAAATCAAATAACTTGCCCAAGGTCATTGAGCTAGTAAGTGGCATCACTAGGATTTAAACTCTGTTTAGCTACAGAATCTACATTTTTAAAAAATGTTTTTATTGGTTTTTATAGAGAGAGGAAAGGAGAGGGATAGAAACATGGATGAGAGAGAAACTTCATTCGTCGGCTGCTTCCTGCATGCCCACTACTAAGGATCAAGCAACCTGGGCATGTGCCCTGACCAGGAACCAAACCAGTGACCTCTTGGTTCTTCGGTCGATGCTCAACCACTGAGCCTCACTGGTCTGGCCAGAATAAACATTTTTAACCTGTGCTGTTCTCTCTCTCTCTCTCTTATTCTCTCTCACTGTGGGTGTGTATGATAACATCATAATCATAATGTGAGCCTAAGATCAATAAATTACATAAATGCACTCCACTAAAAGGGTTTTGACAAATAATAGGTACCACACCCACTTTGTGGTGTTTTTTTGTCTTTTTTTTTTTTTTTTTTTGCTTATTTTTGTCTTTGCTTGCTTTTAATAATTGCTGCTACTACAAATAAAATTCCATCAAATGCACCAAATTCTTTCTCAGATCATGAAATCATAGATAATGTTTTATTTTTTATTTATTTTTTTATTGATTTCAGAGAAGAGAGGGAGAGAGAAGTAGAAACATCAATGATGAGAGCAAATCATTGATCAGCTGCCTCCTGCAAGACCCACATTGGGGATCAAGCCTGCAGCTTGCGCATGTGTCCTTGACCAGAATCAAACCTAGGACCCTTAAGTCCACAGGCCGATGCTCTATCCACTGAGCCAAACCAGCTAGAGCCATAGATAATGTTTTAAATAGCTCTGTGATCTGGGGCAAATCATAAACCTTTCTGTACCTCAGACTTCTTTTCTGTAAAATGGGTATGATCATATCTCTGAGGATATTTTGAAAATCAAGTGAGATACTATATATGAAAGCAATTGGACAATTGTAAATTCCTAGAACTAGTTTCCCAAAATTAATTTATGGGAAACAAATTTTAGTAAATATTACACATGTGTTTGAACTGTAGGACTCCTGGGAAAATCTTGGAGAATTACTTGGAAACAGAGTACTGCTTCCCAAATTTATTTGACTACAAAACCCTTTGGGTGGAGCATTTCATAAGCTACTACTCTAAGGAGCCCACTTGAGGATATGTCTCCCATAAGGTAGAATCTGGTATGGATTTTCCCAGAGGATTCCCCCTTTTCTTTCTTTCTTTGTTGTTGTTGTTGTTGTTGTTGTTGTTAATCCTCACCTGAGAATATTTTTCCATTGATTTTTAGAGAGAGTGGAAGGGAGGGGGGAGAGACAGAGAGAGAGAGGAACATTGATGTAAGAGAGACACATTGATTGGTTGCCTTCCTCATGCACCCTGACCAGGGCCACGGATGGAGCCTGTAACCGAGGTACATACTCTTCACCGGAATCAAATCCAGGACCCTTCAGTCTGCAGGCCAACACTCTATCCACTGAGCCAAACCAGCTAGGAACAGAGTATCCCCCTTTTCAGCAATGTTTAGAGTAGCCCAAGGTCATCTAAAGTCACCCCTAGATTTTCTCACTTAACTTTAAGACTCTTCTACAGGAGACCTAAGCCTGTACTTCCATCATTATAACTGTCAGTCGAGGCACCACAGGACATAAAAAGACTGAGGGGCTCTGCGGCTCCAACAGTAATGTGACAAGAGACTTAATATTACCTCCCTCTGTGTGTCCTATACACAAGCTGGCTCCCGTGAGGCAGGTTCCTATAGAGTCACACTAAAAGCCAGTCAATCAGAATGTGTGGCTGGCCCCAGAGAGAAGATAAGATTGTAAAAATGGCCCTATTGCTGATGGATCCCCATCCTTCCAGCATGGAGCCGCTGGGTAAGGAGTGACAATGGGATTGCCCCTGTACATGGAGCACAACTGGAGGAGAATGCATACCCTTCTCTGCCTGGGCGCCACTATCCTATGGAGGGGGACAAGAGGTGTCTGAAATACCCATCCTTTACTATGATCATGAAAATTGCTAATATTTGAATATTTGTATACTTAACTTGTCCCAGACACTGTCTAAGCTCTTTATATAAACCATCACATCATCAATTTCAATTCTCACAATACCCTTTTAAAATAGTACCATTACCATTTTACAGAACAGGTAACGGAAGCACAGAGGTGTTAGGTACACTGCCAGTCATCACACAGCTCACAAGTGGGGCAGCTGGGATTCTAACATAGATTTGTCTGAATCTACAGCCTTGGACTTAGGTCTTCTAGAGCAGTGGTTCTCAAAGCATAGTCCTTGGACCAACATCATCACTAATACCTGAAAACTTGTTAGATGTGCAAAATCTCAGACACCACCCCAGACCTACTGAATGAGAAACTCTGGCGGGTCCCACTAGTCTGCGTTTTTACAAGCCCTGCAGCTCATGCTGATGCCAACTAAAGACTGAGAACCACTGCTCTGGGGGCAAAAGCTTTGTACACAGATATTACCTGAGAAAGGTAACACAGTCAGCCCCAGCATAAGTCATCTGGCCCATTGTCTACTAGTGTCACCCAGCAACCAGCAGGCACAGAGGGTAGTTATTCTGGGAAGTAGGAATAACAGTGAGGTCTGGTGGTCCCAGGGCATTAGGACCACAACATAAGAGGGAGGGCGACCTGAGGTCCAGCGTGGGGGTGGGGAGAGGCCAGCATGGCCCAGGCCTGCATTGAATCCGCCACACCATTTCCACCCGCTTCCATCCCATTCCCCACCCTCCCTCTTCACACAACCACAGACTCTCGGGGCTGTGCAGGCCATAGTGAGCCCCAAGTTCTTTTCCTTCCAGAAACAGGTCCACACCTGAGCAAGGCCCCAGTCAAGAGGGTCACCTGATCTGTTTGATGGCCAGCTTACTGTCCCCAAGGCAGTCTTTCCCCTTCTAAAAGCTCCCGGCTATTACACTGAATTCCTGTGAGTTCTCTGTTTTCTTACACCATCCCCTGCCATTCCTCCCCCCACCTCCTGGAGGCCTCAGTGAACCAGTCCTTCAGATACTTGCCAGTGCCCAGGCTTCTCTTGTTTAGGGCAAAAGCCACAGTTCTTTCAATAATTCCTCTTCTACCTGTTTTCATATCTTTTTGCCAACAGGGTCCATCTGAAAAGGCTCCTGAGATATCCTCAGAGAGGAGCACCCCAGAGCCCTTTCAAACTCACCAAACTCCGCTTAAGGGGGTAAGATTACGCAGGCCAAGCCAAGCAAACAGGCCTGGGCTGCAGGCCCAAGTGCTGCCCTGAAGAAGGGGCGGTCAGAAGGGAGCGCCCGCTGCTGTTCCTCTTCTTCCGGATGCAAAGATGGAAAACGACAGCCTGCCCTCCTGAGACTGCCTCCCTGCCTCTGCTTCTTCAAGGAAATGTTTTTCCAAGACCCACTCAACTGCTGCGAGGGCGGTCCGTCCTGGAGAGAAATGTTCCACCTCACGTGCCTGCTCTCCATAGTGTGCAGGAGCTCTTACTCCTGGCCTCTCTCTGCTTCCCCGATTGGTGGGGAGTCATCGTCCCCATGGGAACCGCTGACTCTTGGACTTGGTGAAGAGCAGGCAGAGCCAAGGCCCCGCAGCATCTCTGCAGTCGGCCAGGGACTGAACCTGTCTGCAGGGGAGAGAGAGTGCTGAGTCTGTTTGCCGAGTGTGTGTTGCCTGGGTCAAGTTATTTCACTTCTTTGGGCCCTACAACATCGTCTGCTCATGGGGATTATGAGAGTACCTCTCTCGCTAGGTTGCTCCGAGGCCCACGTGAGACCCACATACAAGCACTGGTCATGGTGTCTGGCACACGGGCAGTACTCACGCATGCTTATCGTTCCTATCGGTATCACTGTTTTATACGAGTTGATTAGGGATCAAGTTACACATGACTAGAGGCTTTTTAACTCTGCAAAGACTTCCTTTACTCTGTCATTTGATCCTAAGAACTCAATGAGAGGAAAAAGTCAAGATTTCCCACTAGCTTTGTACAACTGAAAACACTGAAGCAGGAAAGATCAGGTGACCGGTCCAAAGTCACACAGCTGACCCACTGTCCTATCCCAGATCACCTGAGCGCCTGCCTTGGGCTCCTGGGGTGAGGCTCCAAGGACAGTTTGATTGATACTATCACTGTATTTTTCCCTCATGTTACATAGCTGTCTTATTTTCTAAACTCAAGAGCTAGACTCATGATCTTGGACATAATATTCCCCAATCTGAAGCCTCCCCTGTTGTGTACCCACCAGTTTCTATCCTAACTGGCATTCAATGAAGAGATTCCTTTAGCCTTTCACTCCCTGACCTGGCTCCTGAGTCTGGGATGATCCAGTCCCTGCTGGTGTATGAGTCAGTTTACAACTAGGCTCACTGCCCAATCCAAGGCTCACTGTCTGACCCAGAGCCAGAACTCGTGGGTATATGGTGCTAAGTCCTCCTGGAGTCCTCCACAGGACCGCCCCCCCCCCTTTCAGCTCACCCCCAAGTAGCCTCCTACAATGGCCCCAAGAAAGGGCTCAGCCTGTCTTGCAAGGACCCAGATCCAAGTCCGTTTATCCCGAGGCTTCAGGAGCAAGACAGGGTGGGAGGAGGGCATACCTGACTGCTCTGGATGCACCCTTCTAGCTTGCCATTCCCAAGAGGCCTGAAGACTCAGATTCTGGGGGATTTGTCCCTGGGGATGGGAGTCACAGTGGCTCCAGAAATACCAGATTTTTCCATCATATCCCCTCTAGGCCTGATAAGCATTCTCCCTTCAATGTCTGCACTAACTGGTTTGCAGGCTGGGCTTGGCTTGTGTTCCTGGGAAGGACACTTTATCTCAGTGTTCTTCCTCTGGCTCTGAGAGATGCTTCTCTCTCCCCAAGAGACATCAGACATTGGCTCTGCTGAGCACTTATCATCCAGGGATGCTCTAGTGACATCAGCTTCCTGAGAGCTGGACAGTTCCCTTCACTTCAAAGCCTGGCTTTGGCCCTCCTCCCACCACTCCTCTCTACCCCCATGTTCTCCCCCGGATTCATCCTTCAGACCCGACAGCACATGGAAGTGGATTCTCACAGTCATCACTGTCACCCAGAGCACAGCTTGGCGCCTTCATCCAATCCCTCTTTATGAGACAGAGCCAACAGGGCTGAGCATTTAAAAAGAGGGCCACCTTGTTGCAAATGAGTGATACTGCAGGGGTTGAAAGCTATCTAGCTACAGGGTAGAACAGTTCTTACATTCATTAATTTATGCAACAAATATTTTTTGAATGACCGCTAAGTACCAAATTCTTTTCTGAAGGCTGGGGAGAGAGAGAGAGCTGAACAAACAGACAAAACCTGCCGCCAAGGAGCTTACATTCTAGGGCAACAGAACTGACAAACAAACAAAGATATAATCAAAACCACAAAAAAGAAGTACAGCCAGGTGAGGGCAGAGTGTGCCTTGGAGGGAGGGGACAAGCACTCTAGAGGGACTGATGGGAGAGGCTCCTCCAAAGAGGCAGCAGCAAGCAGAGACTCAAACAAAGAAGGAAGAGAGCCATGAAGCAGACCGGAGGGAACAGAGTTAGGACAGAGGGACAGGAGTGCACAGGCCCTGAGCAGAAGATGGCCAGTGTGCTCAAGGACAGCAAGAAGGCCCCTGAGGCTAGAGCAGAGTGGGCAAGATGGGTGGGGGTGGGGGTGAGAGATGGGCTGGAGAGAAAGGTCAAGGCCAACTCTTGTAGAGCGAGGATGGGCAAACTCCAGCCCTGCCTGTCTTTGTAAGCTCATGAGTAAGAATAGTTATTACATTCTTAAAGGGTTAGAAGGAGGAGGAAACAGGGATAGAGATAGAAACACAGACAAAGGTAAAAGCAAAGAAGGAGAAGAAGGTGACGGACTCCTATGTGGCCCACAAAACCTAAGAAGCTTGCTTATCCCCTAGTAGAGAGATCTGAACGAAGGCCAGTAAGCCATTTGGGTTCTATTCTCAGTATTATAGGAAGCCGAGGAGGGTGAGGTAAGTTCTGAGCAAGGAAGTGGCCTGACCTGGGGCACACTTGTCCTCTATTACTCTGGCTCCACGGGGAAATGGATGTAGGGTCCAGGGTAGCTCCGGGAGGTGAGCTGGCGCTATTACATTCACACAGGAGTGAGGATGGTGGATGGATCGGGGATGGTGGACATGCTGTGGTGAAAAGAGACTGATTGTGAGACACGTCAGCTGAGTTGTCAAGTGGAATGTGGGATGTGAAGCAAAGAGAAGAAGGAGGGACCCTAAGGCTTTCTGCTTAAACAAGTGGGTGAATATGGATGCCACTTATGGAAATGCAGGAGACTACAGGGGAAGCAGATGGCGAGATGGTTTAAGAAATCAAAAGTTCTGGTTTGGCTACGATCAGTTTGCTTAATTAAGTATCAAAGTGAAGACATTTCTATACACATACATGCAAAATGCGCACACATGTAATGTAAAGGATGGTGATGTCACTGATGCTATTTGAAAAAAAAAGAAAGAAAAAAGAACAAGTTAAAGACTCACTCTTACAAGTGAAGTATTTGATATTCATTCCCACAACAATCTATAAGGAAATATTTCTCCATTGGTCTCTCCCATTTTACTGATGAGAAAACCGAGGCTTAAAGAGGTTGAGCAGTTTACCCAAAGTTACCTATGAGGCTGGATAGTGGTAGAGCTTGGACACAAAGCCAGCAGTCCAAGTTCTCAACCCTACATCTACTAAACTGAACAACACACCCGTGTCTACTCAGGAAAGCACCCCTGCTTTCTTAGTGCTTGTGTTTGGGCATTTTTATTTGGAAAACATAGTGAACAAATTAAGTTCTCGAGCTGATTCTACAGACCAGAGACAATAAAATATTCTTGTTTTCCACCTCTAAATTTTGTAAAATTGAATAAACACATTTTAATGATAACATTCTTTCTTATACAGCACTTTTTACATTTGAAAGTACTATTTGCTTATTAATTAAAATTAAAATATGGAAAAACAGAAAGGGGGAAGATTAGTAATATTTCCAACCCTTAAATACAGCCACGATTCATATTCTGTGACTTTGAAAAGGCTACACTTTACCTGCTGTATCAAGAGCAACAACTAGTTTCTGAGGTTCAGAACTATGGGATCTGAAAGTGAAGAGGACCCCAAAGGAACCAATAAACCTTCGGCAGAGGAGCCAGGTAATAATAAAAATGACTGACACTTATTAAAACCACACGCAGCTGTGTGTCACTGCGTGACCTTATTTAATTCTCACACCCATTTTACAGTTTTCATCACTCCCGGCCAGCAGAACCGAGACTCCACCCAGGGGCCATGAGCCCCAGAGCATCTGCAGTCTCACATCACTCTATGCCTAGAGAACAATTAGGACCCACCAGAGGCTGGGGGATACGCAAATAAATATTTCTTGAACAAATAAATAAAAACTAAGTCATCTGATAAATTCAGAACAAAGTAAAGGAGAGGAAGACAGAATGAACTGGGCAACTTAGGAATGACTCATTCATTCAGTCAACAAGTACTTACTGAGCATGTACTAAGTGCCAACCAGGAGTAGACACTGGGGACCAGTGGTGAACATGACAGAATACAGCCCTGGCCTTCTAGTGCTCACCTTTTAGTGGGTGGATCACCATGGGAGGCTAAACCCCAGGAGATGCTCAGAGTGGCTTCCCCTTAGACCCTAGAGGTCTGCCTTATTTCACTCTGATGTACATGATCACCCTGTGCCAACGAACCTGTTCTAAAAAGTGAAGAACTTCAGGAATTAAAAAAAACCCACTTAATTACAAAGCACTTCTATTTTACCAGAGGCCCAGTGCATGAAATTCATGCCTAGATAGGATCCTTAGCAGCTGCTGACCAGGAACCCCCCCCCCCCCCCCCCCCCCCCCCCGCCCCCGCTTCCCTGGCTGCCGGCTGCCGGCCAGGGCCTTCCTTCATTCCGCACTGCCCTCTGGTGGTCAGCGCACATCATAGCGAACATTCAAACTCCTGGTCAGTCAAACTCCCGAGGGGACACTTTGCATATTAGAATTTTATATATATAGATTCTTTAGACTGAACATTATCTAACTTGTGCTTCCTTGTCACCTCTTATTAGCTTATTTCTGTTCAATTTCCAATCAGACCCACTAACTGGAATTTTTAACCTGAGACTATGCCCCTTCAGGGATCCCCATGGGTGGGAAAATGTTACATGAATATGCATTTTGCAGATGGAGAAGGGGCACAGAGCGGGGAAAGGGTCCATTGCTTTTGTCGGATTTTCAAAAGGGTATGTAACCTCAGAAAAGCAAAAATCCATGGCTGTAATCTTTTTCCACTCCAGGGATATTTCCCATAGTCTGTGAATGTTGACTCTTTTTTCCCCTGTAACAGTCTCTCGTACAGCTGAGACTGAGTGGCATTTGGGGTTTGCTTTCAGAAACGATGTGAGTACGGCATTGGTATTTTTCCAGGCACGGCATAAAACGGAGCTTAATTCATTCACTTCCACATTGACACAAGGGGAAATGTTCCAGTTCCTCGGCTGCTGAGAAAGGCAATGTCCCCCTCCAGGCTTCACACAACCCTCTTTCACTTGATTATTATTTGAGTCTCACCCCTGGCCCCGACTCCACACTGTGGGTCTATACCATTTCCCTGAATACACACAGTCTTCGACTCCTTAGAGCCAAAGAAAATAACACTGTTCTGATAGTCCGAGGCAAGAACAGACTTCCTAAGCAGGTTGTTCATCTGCCAGAATTCCTGCTCACTCTGCTTACTCTTGAACTCCAGATATCAATCACCGTCTCTATAGGGTAGAGAAATGGAACAGAAAATACAGACGGTCTCCTGTGTTTCCTTTTTGTTGAAAGCAAGTAGCACATTCAAGTGGAACATTTAAGATTCAAGGTCGTTGTGAGCATTCATTGCTTCCACGCATACATATCAAGTGTCTACTGTGCTCCAGACACTTTCCAAGGGCTGAGGACACAGTAATAAGCAAGACAGCCGTGGTTCCTGCCTCTGGAGCTCATGGACTCGTGCAGCAAGGACACACCATAGTGGCTTCCCCTCAAGGCCCCAGAGGTCTGCCTTATTTCACCAACCTGTTCTAAAAAGTGGAGAACTCCAGGAATGAAAAAACTCATTACAAAGCACTTCTATTTTATTCTTTAATCCTCACCCCAGGATATTTTTCCCATTGATTTTCAGACAGAGTGGAAGGAAGGGAAGAGGGGGGAGAGAAAGAGAAACATCAATATCAGAGAGACACACCGACTGGTTGCCTCCTGCACAAGCCCTACCCCAGGCTGGGGATCGAACCTTCAACAGAGGTATGTGCCTTTGACTGGGAATCAAACACAAGACCCTTCGGTCCACAGGCTGACGCTCCAACCACTGAGCAAAACCAGCCAGGGCTCTATTTTATTCTTTAGACCGAACATAGTCTAACAGGTGCTTCCTTGTCATCTCTTATTAGCTTATTTCTGCTCAATTGTTCTGAGAGGTATGAAAAAAAATATGAAGCAGTATTGGGAAATAAAATCCCTTTGTAGTAAGTACTATAGTGTTGAAGAATGAGAAAGATATCCCTGGTAAAGTAACAGCTGTGTTGAGACCTAAGTAGAAGTTTCCAAGGCCAAGGTACATGGAAAGAGAACAGATTGGGAGCCACTGAGGATGTACAAAGGCCCTGGGGCCAGAACTAGTTCAGAACATTGGAGGAACTGAAAAAAAAAAGAGCCTGGGTAGCCAGAGCATAGAAAGTGAAAACACAAATGGCTAGGAACAAGGCGAGAAAAGAAATAGGGGGCCTGTCTAGATACAGCTTTATATGTCATGTAGGGATTTGGGTCCTTATCCTGAGAGCAACGGGGAATCATGGAAAAGCACTGAGAGGCTGTGTGAGAAATGATCAGATTTGAGGTTTTAAAAGATTATTCTGAACACAGTGTGAGGAATGGACCAGCGATGAGCAGGTCATGTGGGAGAAATCTGGTTCAGAGCTTCTTCAGTAGACCTGCGGAGAGATGCTGGTAGCTTTGACCAGGGTGAAGGTAAGGGACATGAAGAGAAGTAGACTCCCCTAGAGAAAACAGGAAGATAACAGAGCTTGACAAGGAGATAACAAACAGAGTTTGATGTGGAGGTGAGAAGGAGGGTAGCATTAGTCCTCTAATCAGTTATTTCTGCTTGTCTCCAAAGCAGTTCTGGACACGCCTTCCTACCCTACGTCCAGGAGATGACCATCTCCAGCTGGGGTTAGAGAACGTCAGGTATGAAGCTGAAAGGAGTCACTAATTCAGAGGCTCCAGTGACAACAGCCATTGCTGTTCATTGAATGAGCCAAGGCTGTCCCCACCCAGAGTCTGAGTTGGCAATACCACTACCCGGCTCAGGCACCCACCCCTGCTCTTCATGTGGTTGGTGCTGCCTCCTCAGAGCAATCTTCATTAAGCTCCTCATCTAACGCCGCCCCCAGCCATTCTCAAACACATCACCCCCTTTGCTTTCTTCATAGCACCTGCCAGTCTCTGAAATAAATGTATGAATGCATTTGTTTACTGGTGTTTTATCTGCAGTATCTTCCCACAAGAAGGTAAATTCCATGACAACAGACACCTTGCTGTTCTTATTTCACAGGGGTTAAAACAGTGCTTGGTGTATAGTAGATGCTCAATAAAAAGATAAATGAATAAATGACTCCCCAAAGACCGAATGCCCCCTGGACTTCCCTCACCTTGGGAAGTCTGAATAGAGACACCAGCATTGGCTCTGGGCTTTGACACAGATGGAGCAGCTCCCCCGGCTCAGTTTCTCCACAAGCCCTTTCAGACTCAGCCTCCGTCTGAACACAGGGCTCAGGTGAGTAACAGGTTTCCAAGAAATAGTACTCCCAAGGGGGTTTCCTTTTCTTAATTCCCCAAAGTGGAAGAACCACAAGCACTGGCATGTTTCCAAACTCCACACCTTGGGGCACGAAGCAAACACGATAGGATCCTGGGACGGAATTACATATTTTCATACAGGACTGGAAGAGCTCACGAGCAAACATTGCTTGTACTGCTGATTTGTTACTATTCCCCCGCCTGCCCCCACCCCCCCCCCCCCCCCCCCCCCCGCCCCTAGTTTTCCCTATAGATCGCAGGGCCAAAGTCAACTGCACTGTAGTTCATAACTGGTTCTTTTTAACCCGGGATATTGGGCAGGATTTGGTTCTCTCAGCTTAATTCCTTCTTGGAAAGGACTCTCAATTCTCCCTGAATCCTCCAATTTTATTTTGAAAAGATGTTGTTTTCATAACATGAACACGAGGACTGCATTCTGAGAGAGGAAAGAAACAGGATGTGGCCAGGCCCTTGCAGAACTCACCAAATAGACGAGTCAAAGCTTAGTCACCAGTGGACGGTCAGTTCTCAGAGCTTGTGAGTCAATAACTTCTGTGCATGGGTCTTTGATCTCTTCCAGGATCCTGCATGTCCCCAGGCCAGGAGGGAAGAGACTCATAACAGCACCGTCCAATGATGATTTCAGCTGAAGCCATCTGTGGTGCTGGTGGGATAAGATGAGCTTCATAGCACAAATCTACTGTATTGCCCTGGCATGGGACAAAGGATGGGTCCTCGCACAGCTGGCTTAGGCTGGGTACCTCTCTCCAGCCTGTCTCCCCGAGGAGCCATGCCTGGGCTCACACACTGGTAGATGTGCTGGGGCTGCTTGTGAAATGAAATACAGACAAAACTCTGTTCTAAAACTCTAATTCGTATACTGGAACTCTCACTTTATAGGGCAGTGATGGCAAACCTATGACACGCGTGTCAGAGGTGACACGTGAATTCATTTTTTTGGTTGATTTTTCTTTGTTAAATGGCATTTAAATATATAAAATAAACATCAAAAATATAAGTCTTTGTTTTACTATGGTTGCAAATATCAAAAAAATTCTATATGTGACATGGCACCAGAGTTAAGTTAGGGTTTTTCAAAATGCTGACATGCCAAGCTCAAAAGGTTCGCCATCACTGTTATAGGGAATGTTTTCCTCCTAGATATTACCTTTCAGGCAATGGAGACAAGTGAGAAGATCACAGACTTTTTATCCCCCCCCCGCCGCCCCGCGCCGGGGAGGGTGGAAGAGGATGAATAAAAGCAACTCTGAGGGATGTTATGTTACGGAGGCCTGAGCTCAGGGCAACACTGGTAGACCATCTTGCCACCACTGTGCATTCTGTCTCACTCTACATCACTGCTCATCTGTAACCTCTGCATCTGTACCCCCCAAATGGTAGCAGCAGGCACCCTTTATTCAATACTCACTGTGTGGTGAGCACTTTATAGATAGGATTTTATTCAGTCTGCCCCCATGAGATAGGTATCCACTATTATCTACATTTTACAAAGCAGGAAACAGGAATCAGACACGTTTATTGACTTGCCCCAAAACACAGCCAGTTGGTACCCAAGGTGGGAACCAGCCCCTTCCCCGACCCCGGAAGCTCCTCCCTGCTCTGGGGCCAGACTCTGCAATCAGAGTCCATTTACTCTGCTTACCAAGTCAGGAAAAGTGTGGGTTTTTGTTTTTGTTTTCTTTTTCCCCCGGAAGATCTTCACCAACCATTGTCGTAACACTAAGTTAAAATAATACCCAAGCGTAGCCCCCTCTTATCCGTGAGAGTGCTGGACAGGTGTGTCTCTAAGGCGTCTTCCAGGTCCAGGGTTCTATGGTTTCATTCTGACCAATTGTACAAGAGCCCCTACTTCCTCTCAAGAGGGGAAAAGCTTATTAGGCTCATTCACCGGCAATGCTCTGTAGATGGTGGGGTCCTGACAAAACCCCCACGCAGGCAATAAATTAAAGCCAGTCTCCTGGGCGCACAGGAGAGTGGGCAGATGAGGCCGCTCTGCCTCTATGGGGAGGCCTTGGCTCCCACCTTGGCAGCCTCGAGCCTGGTCACGGGGTGATTACCACGCCAATCCCTGGTGTACCAGACGGTGACAACCAGCCCCTGTGGGTTCGGAGGTTACCCACCAGCCCGCCCTGCCCTGCCCTGCCTGAGCCTTTCCTCCACCTTCATCCCCTACTAGACACCAATGTCACAGCCAATGACACAGCAGCACAGTCACCCCAGGAATCAGCCTCAGCCAGAATGGTCCCTGTCCCACACTGTCTCTTACAACAGTCACCCCCTTTTCACCACGGCCACTGTCTTTGCCCCCCTGCCCCCCTGCCCCTGCACAACCCTTCCTCTCACCGCCTGAGCTCCCCTCGCTCCAGCTCCTTCCGCCCTCTCTATTCCTCAGAGACCTCTGCTATTCCCCACCTGAGGAAGCGCCTCCTCAGGCATTCACACAACTGCCTCCTTTTTACCATTCAAATTGCAGCTCCCAGGGCCCCTCCTCCGAGAGGCTTTCCCTGACCACCTGTCACTCTGTCACTTCACCCGGTTTATTTCCTCCATAGCCCTCACCGTGATTTGAAATTATTGTGTTTATGTATTTCAACACCTGTCTCTCTGGCACTAAAATATAAATTATATGAAAGCAGGAAACACCTTTCCCCCATCTTGTTCACTGTTATGTCCCCAGAGCCTTGAACAGAATAGTAGATGCTCAATAAATAGTAGGTACTCAATAAATAGAATAATAGGTGCTCAAATAATCTAAACTTCATTTTTTATAAAGTTGAGGTGGTAATATTACATTAAAAGGCTGCTATGAGGATTACAGACAATATATATATTGAGGCTTTGTCAAAGACTGAAGTTTTAAATTATTATTATTGCATTGAGAGAGGTAGTGTAGACTGGGGAATAAGTCTGCAAGCTCTAAAGTCTGAATATAGCCTTCACAACCAATGTGCTGTTAGAGCTTTAGCAAAATATTTAAATTCTTCTTTTTTAAAATATGTTTTTATTGACTTTAAGAGAAAGAGAGGAAGGGAGAGGAATATAGAGATAGAAACATTGATAAGAAACATTGATTGGCTGCCTTCTGCATGCCCATGAGGTAGGTATCCACAACCTGGGCGTGTGCCCTGACCAGGAATCCAACCAGTGACCTCTTGGTTCATGGATTGACACTCAACCACTGAGCCATACCGGCCAGGCAAATTACTTAAAATTTGTAAGCCACAGTTTCCTCATCTATGAAATAGAGATAACAACAGTGTCAACTCCTAGGGCTATTGTGCAGGTTAAATAAGACAATCCATGAAAAGTATTCAGAACAATGACTAACACATACCACACCTCCAATAAATGTAAACTATTACTGTGTTTACACATTTTTCATTATACCTTCCCATTACACACCACAGCCTACAAAGCACTTTTTCATAAATCCTCTCAGTTCATGCTTAACCCTCTAAGGGCCAGGAATTACCCACTTTATTTTATAGCTAAAAAAAACTAAGGTTCAGGGAGGTCAAGCGGCTTACCTGAGATCACACAGCTAACAAGAAGCAGAGGAGGTAAACCCTCCGATTCAGGAATTCAAGCTCTCTTCTCGTCACCAAACCTATAGCCCCAGAATCTGAAGACATTACGCTGGGCCCAGTATGTCTCCAGTATGGAGACATCCTGCTGGGCTGCTTGACTATCCCTGTTCAAAATAAATAGAAGCCCTAGGCCTCCACGCACTCACTGAAGCCAAGTGTGTCTCTCCAAAAACCGCTCCCTTGGAGGCTAGTCAAGGGTTTGGCAAAACCACAAAGGCCAATGGAGCCTGTGGCTTCCGCCCCCTGAGCAGGCCCAAAGTTCCAGTGCTCTCCCAGCTTCAAAGTAACATCAAAATAGCCCAGTGTTTGCTGGAGCGGATCAGAGGGGGGCGCTGAGGTGGTCACCCAGGACTTTTTCACTGCTTCCAGCTGGTGCAGAATGTTCGCTGGGCATCAGGGTCTTGCCCGTGGAGCAGCCTGGCCCAGAGGCCCCTCCCAGTCTGACCCTCTACCCTCCCTCAGCCCCTGGCCTCTGTCCTCGCCAGGACTTGGCAGCTCTTCCTACACCAGGGACAATTCAGGAAAGGGACTCTGGGCATGAGTCCGAGGCAGGGGCCAAGTGTAAACGACGTGAGGGGAGAGCAAACTACGCTCACCAAAGAGAAACTGGTGCCCTGTCTGTCTTCTCGACTCCCCAGCGGGAGCAGATTTGTTGTGACTAATGCATCAGGCTTTACATACTTGCATGCGGCATACTGATCAGCCCAAGGCGCAATGGAGGCGAGTGCAGTTTCCAAAGTTTCCGAAAGGACAAAAAGGCTGCTACCCTCAGAAAACACTGATGGAAGCCCGTGCTGTTCCGTTCCCTAACGGAGAAATGAGGACAGGGAGCTGTGGCCGGAGAGAAAGCACAACGAACCAGTCAGAATTGAGGAGGCATTTTGGTTGGATCCTACTATCCTTCTCCTAAAAGCCCTACATGTGGTTCCTTGACCAAAATTCAAATTCCTTGGCACTACCTTCATGAGCTGGTCCCGTCCTGGGTTGAATGGTGTCTCCCAAAAATTCATGTCCTCCTGGGGCCTCAGAATGTGACTTTATTTGGAAATGGGGTCATTGCAGATGTGTTTAGTTAAGATGAGTTTGTAATGGATTAGGGTGCATCCTAAATCCAATGACTGGTCTTCTTGTAACGAGGCCACGTGAAGACTCATAGACACACAGCGAAGAACACCGCGTGAAAATGACGACGAAGATTAAAGTAATGGGTCTACAGCCAAGCAATGTCAGGAACTGCCAGCAACCACCAGAAGGGAGGAGAGAGGCAAGAGGCATGAGATTGATTCTCCCTCAGACCCTCCGGAAGGAACCAACCCTGCTGGCATCTGGATTTTGGACGCTTACCCTCCAGAACTATGAGAGAATAAATTCCTATTGTTTTACACCACCCACTTACAGTGTTGTTGTTTTTTTAATGGCAGCCCTAGAAAATGAATATACATCCCTATCTACATGTCTAGATCAAAATTACCTTCCTCACACTCCATGCATGGGAGGCGGCTCTGACACATTTTTAAAACAGTGACAGAGTTCAGGTCTCATCTCTGCCATCCTAGCTGCTGTGTGACTTGGGCAAACCTCTCTTATTTTCAGTTGTCTAATCTATAAAATGAAGATAATAGAAGAGCTGTTGTGGGGGTCTGAATGAGAAAATATACATGTAACAAGAAAGAGAGACTGTATCAGCCACTAGAATTGCTCTTGGAGAGGTATTGCATTTGTTTGGAAATATAGCGAAATAAACCACTTGCAGGAGGGTACATCCCAAGGGCTAAGATCAAGAAAATGCTGGGGGCTGGAGAGCTGGTGATTAAGATTATGGATTTGTATTATGTAAGCTGAATGGTAAGAGTTGGCTGATTAAGGGTGAGGAATATAAAGTCCACAGGACCCAGCCGGCCTGGCTCGGTGTTCCCTTTTTTCTACCTATGAAAAAAGGAGGTCACAGTTCAATTCCCAGTAGGGGCACATGCCTGAGTTGTAGGCTCGATCCCCAGTGTGGGGTGTGTAGGAGGCAGCTGATCAATGATTCTCATCGCTGATGTTTCTAATTCTCTATCCCTCTCCCTTCCTCTCTGAAATCAATAAAAATATTAAAAAAAATAAAGTCCACAGGGATGAATCCAAGAGATAAAAAAGGGCCAGCAAGAGAGTGAGGGAAGAAGGAAGCAACACCTCTTTATACCATAGTGTGGCTAAGGAAGACTTTGGGGGGAAATGTCTAATGGATATTTTCAGTTGTTTGTGATGAAATATACAAGATAGGTAAGTTCATTCTCCCATATCCCCTACAAAATATCCAATGAAGTCTAACTTCGGTACCAACATCTTTATGATTATGGATTCTTTTTCTTTGATCTTGGAGAGGTACTGAGTTTGAAGACTGGGTTGTCTTAGGGGTAAAAGTAAGAAGAGCCCACATAGACATGTGAGCTAGAAAACCAGAGACCTGGGGGACAACTGGTTTACCCTCATTACAAGTGACCACATATTGCAGGTACTTTATAAATTTTATACATAAATGTTTGCCTCAGCCTCAGTCCTCACCTTCCCGACCATGTCTTACTTCTGCTTAAGCTTGTAATGACTTCCCTTCCTCTACCTCTTCTTCAATATCTCAATCCTACCCATCCTTCAAGAATCAGCTGCCTCCCACGTGAAGGCCCTGGCCAGAAAGGGACTATCTTCCTTTTCCCAAGTTTGTGCAGTGTCTGTTCCCATGTGACAAGAACTGTATTCTTTCTGGAGTTAGAGTTAGTAAAAAATAAGGCAAAAAGTCGTGCAGAGGCAGATAAGGGAAGATGAACTCAGAACAAAGACCCAGAAGGGAGTGGAGGAGGGGGAGAAATTGGGAGGTGGGGGCACTGCAAGGCTCAAAGGGCCAACTTCATTCATGATCACTGTGTCTGGCTGGGTGAGAGGGACAGAGGGAAAAGGTGACCTCTCTAGCAGGCCCTTTTGTGGAGCTGAAATTCAAGCGTTTCCCCTGACTCTTGAGTGTCACTGAAGCACAGTGAACACAATTCCTAGGCTGGTAATGTGGTTTCCTGGAAGCTCTCTACAACCACGTGGGCACAAATTACCCAAACCTCCTCCCGCCAAGCTTTCTCCCAGCCCTCCCTCAAAGCAAATAAATACATCCACCAGGGCCTGGAATTGGCATTAACCTCAAAGGTAGGGCAGGTGAGAGGCTCGACCCACTTACAGGGGCTCTGTAAAGGAGACCAACATGGGCCTGGAATGAAAAATAACTCCATTTACCTGTTCAATGAGAACAGGCAACAACCAGGGACAGCTCCCCACCTATCACCTGCCCTCAGCACCTGTCCTGGAGCCCAGGCTACTGAGCTGCTGAGAGCTGGAGATGCAGGGAAAAAAAGTACATTCTTGCTGTTCTCAAGGAGGTCCTTGTGCAGCAGGAGACAAATGAGCAGGCAGGTTCAGTGCAGCCTGCATGGTGCAACAGAGGGCGGGCTCAGGCTGTGACAACCCAGAGAAGGGAACCTAAACCCAGAAGCCTATGCTGAGCCTTGATGGATGAAGAGGAGTCATGGTATTGCTTCAAGTCTGTGACTCACTGTCACCACAAATACACACACTGGTTATAAGATTCATCCTCATTTCATAAATATTAAAGTGCACAGAAATGTATGACTTGGGTTGGGGGGAAGAATCAATAATAAAGAGGTGAAAAAGTATAGAAAGGGCTATCCAGACAGAGGGAACAGAATATACAAAGGTGCAGAGGTCAGATCATGGCTGCCATATAGCTCCCGTTCTAGTAGGTATATGTGGGGACTCAGTCAGTGAAGTGGTTGCTATAACAGAATACCACAGACCGGGTGGCTTAAACAATATTTCTCTCAGTTCTGAAGGCTGAGTGCCAGCATGGCGGGGCTCTTGGTGATGGTCTTCCTTCTGGTTCATAGATGGTTGTCTTCTGATTGTATCCTCACATAGGGGGTGGGGGGGTGGAGGTCCAGTCCCTTCATCTCCTTATAAGGACACTAATGCCACCATGGGGGCTCCACCCTCATGACCTCATCTAAACCTAACTATCTTCCAAAGGCCCACCTCCCATGGAGGGAGGGGCACAAACATTCACTCCATAGCATTAAGTTATAATCATTGAAGTTAATGACATGGAATAATCACTGTTTGCCTAAGAAGTACCAACAAAAAGCCCATCACAAGGTTCTGAGAAGTACAGATTGGTAGTTACAAAACAGTCATGAGGATATAAAGCACAGCATAGGAAATATAGTTAATAATATTGTAACAACTGAATGGTGCCAGGTGGGTACTGGAAATATCAGGGTGAAACACTATCAAGTATATGATTGTCTAACCACTATGCTGTACACCTGAAATAAATACAAAATAATATTGAACGTAAACTGTAATTGAAAAAAAAAATTAATTAAAAAAGAAAAGTAAACTTTTCAAGAAAACTTTCATCACAGTGCTGTCTGTGATAATCTACAGTGGAAACAACATGGCTATCCAACTGTCAGGGATGGGTTAAATAAATTATGGTACCTCCAGACTACTTAATACTCTCCAGCTAGTAAAAGTGACTGCATATAAACATATTTTATCACATGGGAGGTTGTCCATGATGTATTAAGTTTATTTATTTAATGTAGGTCAGAAAATACAAAGAAGTTAATTAGTAGAAAAAAAAATAGACTAAAAGAAAACTAACCAAAATATTCACAATTGTTATCTCAGAGGTGAGATTATAATTTTCAACTATCCTTGTACCCTATCCATATATTTTAAATTTTCTACAATATACATGTAAGATTTTTTAAATGAGAAAGGAAGGTAAGTATGTGTGTGAGAAGGAGGGGGAGGAGGAGGGGGAAGAGGGAGAGAGAGAGAGAAAGATTACATGACCCAGGAAATGCAGGACACAGCATCAGAGTAACCCTGGGTCAGAATGATGGACAGGCACCCAGCGGGATTCCTGCAGCCACCCCCCTTGTGGCTGTTACCTAAATCCCCTCTTTTGCTTCTCTAAAAGTCACACTCAATCAGCTGAAACAGTTAGTTTAAATGACGCAGCCACATTCACCTTCCAAGATTGGACTGCAATTCTTCTTGGAGCCAGTTTCCTTTTAAAAACATTTGATTAATTATTTTAATTCTCAGTAAATCAGCATTGGCAGATGTTGAGTGTTGTCCTGTTTTAGGGGGGGAGTGGGAACATGAAAGCAGAAGCTCCAGGGTAGAGAGAAGATGGCTGTAGACTTTGAAGATCCCATGAGGTCAGAGAGCAAGGAGAAAGCCCTTTGCCTTCACACGTAAAAATCTGAGCTAATTGCCAATCCCATAAGGCAACTATAAGAAATGTGGCGCTCGCATTAGAACAACAACTGAGGTCATTAACTTATCCATCAAATTCCAAAGCTATGATAACACATAAGACACAGGCCCAGCCTTCATGGAGCTTACCTTCTTCTAAAGTAGTGGTTCTCAACCTTCCTAATGCCGTGACCCTTTAATACAGTTCCTCATGTTGTGGTGACCCCCAACCATAAAATTATTTTCGTTGCTACTTCATAACTGTAATTTTGCTACTGTTATGAATCGTAATTTAAATATCTGATATGCAGGATGTATTTTCATTGTTACAAATTGAACATAATTAAAGCATAGTGATTAATCACAAAAACAATATTTAATAGATATGTGTTTTCCGATGGTCTTAGGCGACCCCTGTGAAAGGGTTGTTCGACCCCCAAAGGGGTCAGGACCCACAGGTTGAGAACCGCTGTTCTAAAGAGAAAGACTAAAAAACAAATGCATGCGTGCTATGAAGGCCGGAGTGATAAGTTCTATGAAAATAAACTGAAGGAAGTATGGAGACTGTGGAGCTGCTATTTAGATAGGTTAGTCAAGGAAGAGCAGACAAGAAAGAAGTGAGGGAGCAAGCTCTGTGTTTATCTGTGGGAAAGCATTTCATACTATAGGAACAGCAACAAGAAAGGCCCTGAGTTGGGGATGTGATTGGAAAAAGCAGAAACAACAAGGAAGCCTATGGGGTTGGAGCAGAGTAAGGTCTGGGAAATGCTCTAGGGACATCGCTATCCAGCAAACCAGGTGCGGCCCGCACACCCTGTCACCATCCAATGAATCAGACCCAAGGAAGCTGCTTTCTCCTACCACCATCTCCAGCTAAGAAGGAATGAGTCATTGAAAACTTGGCTTTAGTGATTAGCAGTATAGGGTGATGGTTAGAAGCTCAGGCTTTATTGACTATATTGCCTATGCTATACTCTAATATAATAATGTATATTAATTATGTCGTATTTTTAATTATATGACAACTGTAATTTTAAAACTTTAAAAATGATTTAAAAGAAAGCTCAGGCTTTGAAGGCATATACTTCTCGGTAAAAGTCCCAGCTCTGTTACATACCCACTGTGTTCCCTTGGTCAAACTACCTAGGTTCCATGAAGAAGGAATCACTGAACATGGAATTAGGAGGAGACACATATATCTGGCTCTCCAGAGCCAATACCAGTGAGCTCTAGCAAACCATTGCCTCTGTTTTTTGTTTGTTTTTTCATCTATAAAATGAATTTCACCTCAAAAAGTACTTGGTAAGAATGAGATGAGGCACATATAAAAAGCACACAGCATAATGCATGACGCATAGTTGATACTCCATAATTGAGCACTGCAATTCTTATTCAGTAAGGATGTTGAATTTTGGCACTTGAACGTAGAAATTAATTTTCAGAGGACAGATGGCAAAGGGCCATCAGGAGGGCTGTGGCCTTATGTGACTGTCTCTGCCTCTTGTGTGATTTTGGGCCAGTTGGTTTACCTCTCTGGGCTTCAGTTACTCTACCCGAAGTGAGGAATATTTCTAAAGTCCCTTCCAGATTGGACAGTCTGAAACTTCCTACTTTGGGGACTGTTCTAGAAGTACCATTGGAAAGAATGAGCTGTTGTGAGCTACCAAGGCAGCAGTAATGGTGGGATGGAAGTCACTAGATTCTCACCAATATTAAAAGCTACACAGAGGTGACAAATGTGTACAGAGTCTGGGACAGCAAGCCTGAGTAAGTTCTTCCCTGGCAAAGGTCTAAGAATTGTTTGAAAGGTTGAGGGAAGTGAGGAAACACACCTAAAAAAAAAAACAAAAAACGTCACATAAAACACCAAGATATATGGCAGGAGTGAGAGAGAAAGAGCTGTATGAGTGAATAGGTTCACGATTGATAGGTTTTCAGAAAATGTCTTTAGTAAACATTATAGAAAGGAAGGCTATTTAGAATTCAGAAAGGAGTCACTGGTGAAACTTTGGGTGAGATGAGCACACCAGAGGCAGGCAGGCAGGCAGGGAAATGAAGTCGAGAATAATGAGGGCTCTGACATGATCTTCACTAGGTACAGGCAAGGAAGAGAGAGAGAGACATTAGTCAGAGAGAACAAGTAATGCCAAACTTGGTGGAACTGAACACTGAATCTGCCAAGCTGAGTTCCTTGTGCCTCCAATGTCCTCATTAGAATCCCTTTGAAGTACAGCAGACTATAATTTCAGAGAGCCAAGAACAAAGCTCCATCCAGCCTTTGGCTCATGTGGCCCATCAGTAGGGACCAACTATCTGCCACGGCTCCTCTAAGCCACAGGCAAGAGGCAGGCAGCCATCCCTCCCCACCCACCACCTCCCGCAGACCACAGCCTGCACGGAAAGGTTTTGTGGACTTTGCACTTTCTTCCTAAAAGTCTCTGGACTGGCCTGCGTTTCTCTCTGGGGGACAAATGCCTATCACGTCTGAATGCTGTGATCCCAGAAATTGCTGCCCTGGCTATTCTGGTTTGGAACTCCGATTTCCTCACAAATGAGTAGTTTTCTCAAGCAGCCTGAGAACCCACAGCTCTTCTAAGTCGTGACAAGTAGGTAACTTAGCTGAATTTCCACCTCGGTAATCCCTGTTCTAAACACTTTGGGGTCAGATATTGTTCGCATAAGGAGCTTAACTTGGAGGCCTTGACATCCAGGGAATGAAAGGGGAAGCGAGAGAATGTATTTCATTCCGACTGGAGCTCAAATCTGACAGGTGAGCTTAATCACTGGCGTCCTCCAGCTCCCAATCAACCAGCTTATGACCAAGAGAAGGAAGCTGTAATAAAATGTAATGACACTCTAGTCAAGCTTGGGGACTGAGCCGCAGCGGTGACTGGAGTGGTGAAGCAGATGCTGAAAGAGGTGAGGACAGACCTGTGACAGAGACGCCCCACCGACTCTCACATCTTGGTCTCATCATGAGTTCAGGCCCGTGGAGTCAAAGCTATTAAATGCTGAATTAAATGTGTCTCCGAATGATTGTCAACTATAGCCTTTAAGCTTCTTTAAAATAAACCAAGAAACGAATCAGTCATTGTCAAATGCTCAGTGTGATGTTGCCTCTAAAAATAAGGGTCCATCTGAAATTCTAAGAGCATCTTATGGTGATGCTTGCACAATCTGTTCGTAAAATGTAAAAGACTACTTACTATAAGACCTCTGAACACCCCAGAAGTGATGCTAGCTGAGAGTCACAATCTCTGGGTTTCAATCCTGTCTTTGGCCAGTTACCAGTCTTACGGTTTGGTCAAAGTCTCCCCCATCTCTGCCTGTCAGTACCCTTGAGGATGCTCACTCACCTCTTTGTCTTGCAGCATCATGATCCACCTTGGAAGCCCGGCTGAGAGATGCCTTCATTCTCCCTCCAAGCCTGCTACCTCCTGGTCTGCACCTCGCTATAGAAGTAGTACTCTACTCCCTAGGGAGTATTAAAACACCATCACATTGCTGCCACGAACCCCCGAATGAAGCATTTTACCAACATCATTGCATTTAAAATTCACAATAGTGTTCATTCACTTAGTAGGTATTTATTCAGCACTTACTCTGGGCCAGGCACCATGCTAGGTGCCCGGAATAAGGTGGGCAATGAGGCAGACATAGCCCTCCTCCCAAGGAGCGCATGGTGTATAATTTCAATTCTATCCAATGCACAGGTGAGGAAACAAGACTCAGAAAAGTCAAAATAGTGGAAGCAGCAGAGGTGGGATTCAAACTCCAGATACATTTCTTTTTCTCTCTCCCAGACTCCCAGAAGGAGGTGGATCCACGTCTCTGTGTCTTACCATCCTTCTCACAGATGCTGAGTAACTAAGGCTGGCTTTGCTGAACTCTACAATCCTTGGTCACCTGAAGATGTGGGCCAGGAGGTCTGCCTCCCTGTCTCCTGGCACTGATGGGAAGGGCACATGCAGGCATCCGTAGGGCCTCTGACCAAGTTGAGGGAACCATATTCAATCGGGAGGCATTTTGCTCCTCAGGAAATACAGTCTTGATGGCTCTGCCTTAGGCATCAGTGCCTTCACCACAAAACCTCCAGAGGGCCCAGCATATCCTTCAAATGCTGGGCTAAATAGCCATGTGCTCAGGTCTCCTGGACTGTGCATAATCCCTCTGCCACTGGCAAATGGGGCCCGGGGGGCACGGGCCCTGGCACCTTGACCCAGTCTTCCAGGCCCTTCCAGGTCTCTACATGGGCACAGAGTTCTTGGTTTCCAGATGGGATCACTGTGAGGAGGGAAGGTGACACAGGCTCTTTCCCAGAAGGGAAATGCTAACTGCTGAGGAAAAGTATTAAGTGAGTAATAGTCTACCCCAACTCAGCCTGATTTTTATTTTTAAAAAACCAAAGCTTGAAAACAGTCAATACCACTACCTAGACAGTCAGGGAGCAGCAAAGGGGAGCAGGAATGGGACAATAGTCGATTTGCCTCTCCACAAGAGCACAGTGTAGACACTGGATGGTCTGAGCATGTAGGTTCAGCCCCAGTCCCATGTCCCACTCCCCCACCCCCCGCACACACACACACCTGTGGTATCCAGTGAGCCTGCTGTATTCAGCCCTCTTTGATTGTCCTCCTGTGTAAGAATGACACAGTCAGTGTGATGGAAGGTGATAATTTGGATCTTGTCTGTGCCGTGTGACCTCTACTGACTCAACCTCTCTGAGCCTCAAGTCTTACAGCTATAAATTGGATATAATTATTCCTACTCCAAGGTATTATCAGGAGGTAAAAATAATATGAGTGGTGACAAAATAAAAGGTAGACAATAATCATGATCGTTTTTTTTTCAAGCAGGGTTTTTATTTTATTTATTTACGAGAGGCCCAGTGCATGAAATTCATGCACTCGGGGGGGGGGGGTTGTCCCCTCAGCCTGACCTGCACCCTCTCCCAGTCTGGGAGCCCTCAGGGGATGTTCATCCTTAGTGCTGCCACAAAGGCGGGAGAGGCTCCTGCCACCACTGCTGTGCTCGCCAGCCATGAGCCCAGCTCAGGGCTTCTGGTTGAGCCATGCTCCCCCTGTGGGAGTGCATTGGCCACCAGGGGGAAGCTCCTGCATTGTGCGTCTGCCCCCTGGTGGTCAGTGCACATCATAGCGACCGGTTGTTCTGCCGTTCATTCAATTTGCATATTAACCTTTTATTATATAGGATTTTTAATCCTCACCTGAGGATATTTTTCCATTGATTTTTAGAGAGAGTGGAAAGGAGGGGGAGAGAAACAGAGAGAGAAACACATCAATTGTTGCCTCCTGCACACACCAGGGCCAGGGAGAGGTATGTGTTCTTGACCAGAATTGAACCCAAGACCCTTCAGTCCACAGGCCCATGCTTTACCCACTTAGCCAAACTGGCTAGGACCATGGTTGGCTTTTTAAGAAGGGAGGGACACAATAAGAGCCGAGCTTCATAAACTTAATTTTGTGGACCTTCATCAGGAGTAGAGATGGTGGGGCCCATCCTAGAAGGGGGACATGACTAATTGACACTTTGGATAGGACAACAGGAAGGAATGGAAGTGGGTTCCTAAAAGAGACATGGGTTGGGGTAAGGGGGGGCGGGATGAGGCGAAGAGGTTAGATGTAACAGAAGAATGTAGAAATCAGATAAAATTTAAGTAAAAAAGAAATCCGTTTCTAATTTTGCTATCCACAAGACTTATTAAATCCACCTTCTTTTGATTAATTCTCCTTCCATGTCCTTCCAGCACTCTCCGAGTTAATGACAGTAAACATGCTCCATAAATAAAAAGAATAATAGAGAGGTAATTGATGCTGAGCCATCTAATTCTGAATTTCTAATCATGCTCTGCTGACATTAAAATCAGATTTCAGGCATGTGTGACAATCAATTTTACTCTAGTTTAAAATAACATTCACACACACTGAAGTCAGTGAGGGAGAGACTCACTACGCACGGCTGCCATCGGCTTCCATATGTCACCCCAATATGTGGAGCTCCACTTGTGTGCCTGCCAGGCTGTGGCACTGTCATCGCCTTATCTTCTGTAAAGTCACACAATCAAAGATGTTCAAAGAACAAAGATGGACCATAAGGTCTGGGTTGAGCCAGGCCAGCAGCACTGGCCATGCGGGAGGGCATGAAGGGGGCCACGGCTACAGTTGACCCTACATTTCTGTTTCTTACTAGCTGTATGTCTTGGACAAGTCACTTCTCTTTTCTCTCTCAGCCTCTCCATTTCCTAATCTGTAAAATGGGCATAATATTTTCAGATCACTATGCTGGTGAAAACTGTAGGTTTCCGATGCTGCTGGGGATTGTCAGCCCTGAGTGGGTCCAAATGTTGCCCAGTGCTTCCGGTGATGGCTGGCTAACCCAACATGGCCTGAATTTCACACCCTTCCAGTGTCAAAAGCCAGGGTGAGGGAGGGTGACAACAGGTGGGGAAGCAGGTATGTGGAAAGCTAACCTGGGGACCAAGTCCAAGGCCAACTAACCCATTAAGGCACAGGGCTTAGGGCCCACGATACTTGCAGGATCCTATGGAAAGGTTTTAAATATATATATATATATATATATATATATATATATATATTAAATCAGAAGAAAAACTGAATACAATCCAGCCTGCATAATATTTGGCGTATACCAATGAAGTCATTAAATATATTTTTAAATATCCCTTTCTTTTTTAGTGGAAGAAGTGGCTGCCAGAGGCAAAAATGCTGAGGGCCCATGAAAGTCGTGATGCAGCCCTGACCAAGACTGTGGTCCACTGCTAATGAATGCAAATGGGCTTCCCTTGTTACCTTCCCAAAGCCCAGGTTCGTTCCTCTTGGGCAGATATCTCTTCCTAGACATTAGGCTCGTCTAGAGACAATGACCAGGTAAAGGTGAGACTTCCAGTCACCATGGCAGGCTGGAAGGGCAGACTCCTGAGGTAGGCGGGGTGGTAAGCAATTCTATGTTGCCTCTAGAATCATGCCTTCTGATTGGTGGGAATATAATCTGGTGCAAACTTTCTGGAGAGCCATTTGGCAGTATTTAGCAAAATCTAAAAAGTATGTACTTTGACCAAAAAATTTTGCTTTCAAGAATCTATCTTAGCACAGCCAGTGTGGCTCACTGGTTGAGCATCGACCTATGAACCAGGAGGTCACAGTTCAATTCCCGGTCAGGGCACATGCCCAGGTTGCAGGCTTGATTCCCAGTAGGGGGTGTGCAGGAGGCAGTCAACTCATGATTTTCTCTTATCATTGTTACTTCTATCTCTCCCTCCGTCTCCCTTCCTCTCTCTGAAATCAATCAAAACATATTATTTTTTAAAAATAGAATCCCTCTTAAAGTCCTTTGTGTGCAACTGTGCAAAGATAAAGGTATAATGAACATGTCATTCATAATGGCAAAAAACAGAACAGCCAAATGTCCATGAGGAGGGCAACGGCCAGTAACTGTGCAGAGCCACCAGCTATAGCAATAAAGCAGGTAAAGAGAAGGCATTTGGCCTCCGTGCCGCGAGATGTGAAAGAAGACCTCTGCAAGATGGTGAGTATGGGAGGTCCCACCTGGGAGAGGAAAAGATAGTTCTATTTGAGTATGTTTGTTTTTGTACAAATACTTCTGGAATGATGCACAAGAAACTTTTCAGAGAGGAGATTGCTGTGAGAGTGAGACAGAACTTGGTTGAGAGAAAAATGGATGTTTTCTGCTCATTGTATACCCATATAGCTAAATCTTTTAAAAAATTATCTGCATATTTCCTTTTTAAATGAAAGGTACTAATTGAAACCATAAAAATGAAAACTGTGGCTTCTGAAGAAGCCCGGTGCTCCTCCACCCCCACGGCTCTGTTCTAACTCACTACCTTCAAAGTGACGTGACACCAACGTGAGTGGTGTCAGAAGTAAACATTCTAGAAGCATTTGGTACAGAGGGACGAAGTGAGAGCCAACACCTGGGACAGGGAGAGATGGGCAGGAGAGCATTTTCCTGGGTCTCTGGCAAAGTGTGTCACTGGGATCCTCCCTTCTGCTCAGTGAAGTGTGGGACTCTCCCCAGGATGGGCCTTCATTCCAGGTCTCTTTCTGGAAGGTCTCCACCTTAGCTTGCACAAGGACAAGGAGGCAGAAAGCTTGGGCTTAGCACCAAGCTTCCATTTCAATGAGTGATAACCTCTGTAAGCCTCAATTTTTCCATCTGTAATATGGGAACAAATAGCCCCACCCTCAAAGGGCTGCTTTGAGGAAAAAACGAGACAATCTCTATGAAAACATCCAACACATGTCTAGGTGCTCAAATGCATGTGAAGCCAGTGGAAGGGAAGGGATGCTTTGAGTAGGAGAGCACATCACAACCTGAAGAGACCCCTTAGGGCCTGAGGATGGCCCCAATCTATGAAGGGGATGGGGCGTGTGAGGAGGGGGGAAGCAGACACTCCAGGCCCTTTGGCTGGACCTGTCCAGAGAGCTGCCCCAGAAGGATGGCGAGTAGCCCGTTGTCCATCAGCGGGAAGGGATGAGCCAATGCTTCCTGTGCAGGTCCAGATACCATCGCATTCCTGGGGCTAGAGAAGCAGGTCTGGGCTGAGACCAGCCCATCTATGTGGCCTCATCTTAGAGTACTGTGTCTTTTCCCTCTTTCAGACCCTGAATTTATCCTTGCAGGAAACCCAGACACAAGTGCCCTGTCCATAACTGAGAACTGTAGACACTAGGCATTCTCCATCTGACACTACCTTTGGGTGAAGAGGTCATAGGCAAGACCCAAGAGGGAGAAAGGGCCTGGGATGCACAGCCTGGGTTGTAGACCCCAATGCTTCACGCCCTGAATATATCCTGTCCCAGCGAAGAGGGGGGACCCACGTCCATTCTTGTTCCTGTCTCTGCACTGGGTTTGGATGGTCCAACAAGGCCAGGCCAAACCCCTGACTCACAAGACCAGAAGCACTGACCTCGCTTTGCTGCTGCAACCTCCTAACCACCACCTCTCCCACTGGTAGAATCCTCTGCAGTTTATTAAGCCCTCGTGAGAGCCTCATGATGGCCAAGTTGATGTGGTCAATTTTCATTACATTTTAAATAAGAAACAGGCTCATCGGAGTTCAGTTGTTTGTCCCAAATCCCAGTTAGGGGAGTGCAATTTGAACCTAGACCTCACTGTTTCTCCTCCCTGGATCTAAGTTTTGCCCTCTGTACCATGTGCAGGTTGATTCAGACCTTCAATTCTCAGGATTCTGTGAGCTCAGTCCCTTTAATGATATTGCAAATCTCCATGCATGTGTTGCTCCAAAACGCCACCAGATGGCAATAGCAACCATGGCAGCGGCCAAGGTAGACAGGAAGGTGAGCCTGTCTGGTACTAGGTTCAGACCTCCAGAGCTGCAGCTTCTAATCTATGTAGATATTCATCTGGACAAGGACAGGGATGGCTTCTTGATTCCCTGCCTGTCTGAGGTAGCAGGGCCAAAGGATGCCTGCTCCTACTATCTAGAGAGAGGTGAGGTTGACAGCAGGCCAGGCCCCAGTGGAAGGCAACCAACTCCAATAACCTTCCTGGCAGTAATGCCCCATCTATCCATGCAGGCACCTGGAGAGCAAGGATGCAACCACACCAGGTCTGACCTGGAGCATCTCATGCAGAGGGTGGCAGGGAGTCCATGGGCCTTCATTGCAAACCACACCCGCATCTTTGCCCATCCCAGGCCTATGTGATGATCACATGGGAAATAAATTCTATGCTCAAAGCGGCTGCTGATCAGGCCCTGACTATTAGCCAAACCCATGGTAAGGGTCTTGCACTTACTTCCTTCAGTTCTCACAACAAGCCTATATGGCAGGTACTATTAGCACTCCTGTTTTACAGATGAGGAAACTGAGGCAAAAAGAGGCTAAGTAACTTGCCAATGTCACCAGAGGTAGGAAGTGGCAAACCAGAATCTGACCCTAAATCTAAATGACTTCCAAGCTCATGCTCTTCCAAAAGAGTTAGTCTTGGCTGGAATATAAGGGGCTTGAGAGGGGTAAGTGGGAGGAGGCACACTGTAAGGGGAGCCTGAGGCCATTCAGGAAAGGGCTTTAATTCCAGTCTTTGAAAATGGTGTCATTAGAGGGTCTAAACTTCTCTCTTGATCTCTTTCCACAGTCTCACATCCCTCCTACTGGGGCTGCTGGCTGCTGCTGGAAACAGCACAGGGCAAAGGTTCGGAGCATGAGCTCTGGGGCCAGACTTGTTGGGTTACTTACTAGCTGGGTGACCTTGAATGCGACCCTGAGCTCTTTGCATCAGTTTCCTAATTTGCAACTGTGATGATAAAAATATATATATTTTCTACTTCATAGGCTTTTTGTGATGATCAAAGGTGATGGTATTTGTAGTGTGCTTTTAACATGCCCTGGACATTGTAAATGCTCAATAAATGCTTGCTACTATTACCAACTGGGCTACTGAAGCCAGTATTGTCTATAGTTTGGTTGTCTCTTCATGTTCCTTCCCTCTGCGTCTTGGAAAACATCAATAAATCTCTTTCCCTGACTATGTCTCCATGTTTTCCAACCTCCATGCCTTTGCCCATGATGTTTCCTCTACATGGAATGTCACTTACCCTACTCCTGTTGAACAAACCCCTCCAAACTTCAAGGCCCACCCAGCACTTCACACAGTCCTATTTACAGGCAGTCATCCCTCCCAGCACTTCACACACCTCTGTTCATAGCAGGTGCCTGCAGAGGTGCACGGGCAAATGACGCCTCATCAGGATTGGGATGGCTGCCCTGCAGGTGTGCCAGCTTGGAGTACAATAACTACAGGAGAACTTTCTTTATCTTCTCCAAGAATAGGGTAATGCATTTCAGTCTCCACTGTCCTCTTCAAATTCATGAAGCTGAATTTCAAGCACAAAAGCAAAGCCAGGGCCTCAGAAGTCCCTCAGACCAGCTTGGCCAAGTCTGCAGATGCCAGCTCTTCCTCCCTCATAAGTAGAAAGATGAGGGCATTTCCCCGACTCCAGGCTACTGTCAATATATCTGACTCAGTCACCGACTCAGGCAAAGGAAATGTTTGGCCAAGGATCATAAACTCAGATTCCTAAAGTGGCCATGCAGCTGGCCAGGTGTAAGACCACTGGGAGTGGTGGGGACTGTGGCAAACAGGGAACACTACCTAAAGGCATGAAACATTTTTTAAAAACACTGTGCAAACAAATGTATCCACAGATCTAATTCAGCCTGAAGGCCCCCAGTTTGCAACCCATACCCTTACCTTAAAAATTTGCCACTGACCCTCAAAAGAAGGGAATGCAGGGTGTGAATGCAATATGACCTCTGAAGTAATAATTAAGGGGACAGACCTGAGTTTGTATCCTAACTCTATCATTTCCTAGCTCTCTGACCTTGGACACCTTACTCTCCCTTTACCCATGTTCTCATCATTACAATGGCACTAAAATGAGAATCTGCCTCCTAGGGTTGCTATGCTGAATAAATGAGAAAAGGTACATGAAGAGACTAACAAAGAATCTGATATATGTTAACAACGCAATAAATGATTTTAAGGGGAGGAGTATAAGGGAAGAGGCCATGATTTGGATGTGTCTCTAAAAGCACTAACTTTTGCTATTGGCTGTCTTCTCCCAGCTACTGCCTCTTCTCCCAACAGGAACCACTGTGTGGCCCAGGGGACAACACCTAACTTGCCGAGCTCCACGGTGGCCCTGAGCCCCAGCACATAGCTCTGCACTGCTGGCGGCAGCTTGGGAGAGGCAGCCAAACATCCCATCTGCAGTTACTAAAACACCTTCAAAGAGCTGTCACAAAGCCCAGGCACTGACAGCGATGTGACTTCCTCTACAGAGGAGAGCCTCAGAGCCCTCCTCACAGGGGCCAGGCACTGCCCTTCCTCCTTTCCCCTAACCAACAAGCATCACCTGCAACCTCACCCACCATGCCAGGGGGCAGGAGCCCAGGCTTAGGTGTCTACGTTGTCCAGAAACATGGCCTCCCCCCTTGAAAACTCACCCACAAATTCTTTACTAGAAAAAGCCACCATCCACTCACTGGGCTCCCCATTCTTTCTCCGGAACCACACAGATGGAGTTGTCTTTTCATCTCCTGGATGTGCTTCCCCACATCTGTCACCCACATTTAAGATCTGCATCTAGAATACTGGAACTCCAGCCCCGGCAAGGCAGATGGGCTCTGAGTGGATCCTCAGCAGATATCTGTCTCGGGGCCCTGCTCTGCCTGGGCTCGGGCCACACAGAGTGGAGAGCTGAACCCCTACCCAACATTTCAGCCCTTTCACCCCCATGAATTCTCCTACACAGTCTCACCTTCTCAAAAATAAGAATCCAACAAACAGAAATCCACCTTTTCTTCATGGCCCAGGAAGAATCATAACCAGCATTACTTGCTGTGGGGCTGACGAGAGTGGATTTTTTGGTCCCTCTGTCTGCTGTCAGGCTGTCAGTAGTTTCGAAAATTCATTGAGCTATCAGAGTGCCAACCTATCCCAGCCCCTAATCAGCTGCTTTGGGTCTGCTTAGGTCTGAGAAATCAGATACTAACCAGCAATAGCCACCATTCATTGGATACTGTATGGGCACTGGACTTCCTGTTAAGTGCGTTCTTTCCATGTGCGATTTCATGGAATCCTCTCAAGCACCCTGGGAAGTACAAACTCTTATCCCCATTTTTTCAGATGAGGAAACTGAGCTGGAAGCATACGTGCCTTGCATAGAAGCATAGAGCTAGGAAAAAGCAAGGATGGTTCTTAAATCCAGTCTCTTTGACCCAAAATCTGTGATGCTTATATACCACCTTCCACCATGTTACCCTGCCTTGGAATTATCTATTCAACAGACAAGCCCCTTTCCTCACTCCTCTTTCTGTCCCCTCCTCCTTGTAATGACTCCCTCCTGTGGAGTAAAGTAGCACTTAAGACACAGGAACTTTGTGATAGTTTTCTCAAGGTACCCAAGTCTTTCCAAGTAACTTGCATTTTGTGGTCCCACTCCAGGTGGGTGGGAAAGAGAGGCTGGCAAGGGGATTAAAAGAATGGACACCTGGTCCAAATCCATCCCTGCCACTAATTACTTTTTAGCAAATCAATTCTATAGAGTAATCCTCAGTTATCCCTTCTGTAAAATGGACCAATTATAATTTCCTTACAAACTTATTATGAGCAAGACATGGAAAATACAAAAAACATCTTAGCCCACAGTAGGCATTCAACAAATGATGGCCATTCAATTTGACACTGACCTCCAAATCAATCAGTCTATTTGTTTAGCAAAGATGCTAGATGCCTAGCAGAGATCCTAGATGCCCCAGGAGACGTAAGCCTAAAGAACAGACGCTCCCTGAGAAGAACCAGAATTTTCCACAGGGTTTTTAATGCTGACAGGAGTTCTCACTGAAGTTTAGCAGATCAAGTTCTGTTCCACTAAACATGCCTATGAAGACACTCTTGTCTTTTACCTTCTGCTTCAGCAAAGCTGCAGAGCCTGGGACAGCCAAGGACACCCTCATAACTGTGCCTGGTGCCCAGCCCACCAGCCCTGGACCCCAACCAGAAGTGGCTTAGAAGGCAGGCTGACAGTGAGTAGCTCCAGTTTGCCTAAAAGGAAGCTATTTTTAATCCTAGCAGCAGTGGAAATTGCATACATTAACATAATCTCAAACTCACCAACTACTTCCAGTTTTTTCATTTTTTAAAAAGACATTTCATGATCAAAAGCCATGCCCGGTCTGTGTCTGGAGCTGGGTGATAGGAGAGGGGGCGATACATGGTCACTGCTGCATCCTATGAATGAGCCATATGTTTGGAACTGCCACCACCCCCCATGGACCTCTCTCTGCAACTTGAGCTGCCTTGAGCCAAAGGCTCTTTGGAAAGCTCTTCTGTTTCTGAAGGCTGATGCTGGTGGCCAGACAGGCCCTGGCAGGCCAGGCTGAGGTTGCCCCCAAATTGGGCAGATGGCAGCAGATGGCACCCAGGTGGGCAGCCGCCAGCACTGCAGCTCCTTCCTCACCACCATGTCAGCCTTCCAACCTCCGTTTGTTCTTCCCATCCCTGCAGGTTATTTTTATCATGGGGGGAAAAAAGTGATGTATTTCTCTGCATTTTATCCTGAAACAAGTCACACCAGCTCCCTCAAAAAAGCACCCAACAGATGGCTCTGGTCCCTTGTGCTCAGAGAAACAGCAAAGCTCCGGGCTGTCAGCAGGTTGTTAAAATTTCATGCAATGTGCAGAAGGCATGGCTTCAAATTCCTTTATTCAGAATGGCATAGAGGTTAGGAGTTCGAGTCCCACCTCTGATTTGGCTGTATAATTTCAAGCACAAGCAAGTGACCTAGCCTTGCTATGCCTCTGTTTCCTCCTGGGAGTGATAACAGTGTTTACTTGATGGAATGAATGGATGTGAAGATTAAATTAATCAATACAGTACCTGGCACACAGTAGGTGTTCTATAAGTACTGGTTAAAACTGTTACTTCCTCTGATGTAAATTAAACCTTTGTGGGTCCAGCAAGGAATGTGACAAGGCTCTGTCTAGGATGCCAAGGGAGAGGGCTGTTCCAGGAGTAACATTAACACCCAGTACCACCCATGTATCTGGCTGAGAGAGCCAGGGAGGGTGGACAGGGGCCCAGGTTGAGTTCACTGCCACCCTGAAACCAGTGGCACTGAGCTGCATGGCACTAGGTTTAGTAACAACGCCCACGGAGGAAGTTTGAGGTCTCCTAGCGGGGGTTCAGAGTGGGGGGTGGGGCAACCACTGCAGCTTCTATTTAGTGAGCACTTCCTATGCGCCAAGTCCTGGGCTAAGCCCGTTCGAGGCCTTCTCTGATTGACTCCTCTCACACTGTCAGGATGGTACTATCATTATCCCCATTTTACAAATGATCTAAGGTTGTAGGCAAGTAGGCCAATACCTCCCTCTTGCCTGGCTGACTAGAGAGTGGTGCTTGTCATGACTATGTACCACTGAGGTGGGGGCTGAGGACTGCTTTCCACCCTCCCAGACTGAGAGAGGCTCCCTGGCCTGACCCAGCCCTCCATGGCAGACCAGCTGAGAGAGTGTGCGGTTCATGACCCTTGTGGGATGCGGGTCCAAGGCCTCTGGGTTCCAGGCACTGCTGGGGTGAAGCACATTTTTGGGGGGTAGGATGCGTGAACGTCTCCTGTCCCTGCCCAGCCCACAGGGAATACTCACATTCCCCACTTCCATCAGCCAGTTGTTGAGTCTGTTAACATGCCAGCGGGGGACCTGGAAGGGGAACACCTCACCCAGCGCTGGCCATGAATGCTGAGTGTAAATTGCTCTGTGTCAGAATGAGTGTGAGTTGGAAGGAAGGGCCAGGGGTTCGAGAGAAAGGGACCCTGGGTGTGTTTTGAGGCAGCACACTCTCATGCAAGGGACTGGCCGGCACAAGCTTTCTCAGAACTGAGCCACCCAGGGTCCCCTTCTCTCAAGCCGTCCTCCCTTCACTGAAGCGGATGATCTCACGCACACTGAGGTATCTGTGTCTGACACGGGCTTATTATGGTCTTCCTTTCAAACAGCACATTTACATTTTCACACAGGCATTTAGGAAATTGCTACCTTGCCTTTGCTGGCCGAGTGGTGGCTTCGCCAATAACTACCGCTGGGACACGGGCTCCTATAAAGGAGCACTGGCTCACCTGGGAGGCATTGCAGAGCCTCCGCCCCCTCGTTCCTTCCTGACTTGGGCACCTCGCCCCACACTCACTCTTCCTTCAGTGGCTCTTAGCTCGACATGCTTCTCTCCAGCCTCAATGTCCACCCCCATCCCAGGCTCTTATGGCCTCTCTGTGCCACAGTTTCCTCATCTGTAAAACAGGCCTAATAATAGCACCTTCTTTATAAGACTGCCACAATCGTTAAACAAGTTATTGCATGTAAAATTCTCAGAATAGTACCAGTACATAGTAAGCCCTCAGTAAACATTAGTCATCATCACCATCACCAACAGTAACAGCAGCACCAAGATTTCCAACGATCCCTGGTCATGCCTCAGTCTCTGAACTTTCCAGCGTACTGAGATAAATCCCTTACCCACTATTTTCAGCTTGCCCTCCCTTACTCAGAATCCCATCATGGCTCCCACTTTCTGAGATTGAGACCAAAACACCCCTGACTGGTCAGCCTCCAAGGCCCTCATTCTCCAGCCTCGGGCCTGCCTTGCAACATCAGCTTCAGTATGTAGTCGGTCCAAGCGGGGCTCCTCACTGTCATCTCTCACTGCACAATCACCTGTTCGTTCCTGCCTCTTGGCTTTGCACAGGCTTGGCCTGTCCTTGGAAAACCCTCTTTCATCCCTCCATGTAACCAAAATCCTTTATCCTCTTTAAGGAAAGAGGTGAGGTCAGACACCGGCTCTGGTCCTGTCTCCCCTAGGAGCCTCAGTCCTCTGGTCTGAAGTCGGGCACTCATGGTGCTCAGTGGTAGGCGGAGCATCTTGTGTCTTCAGCTGGAACCTTGAAGGCAGGCACATGCCTTCTGCTGTTTGGGTCCCCCCTGAAGCATGTAGACCTAGGTGCTTGAGTGATAGCAAAGCATGGGCTCCAGAGCCAAACACTCTTGAGCTCAAAACCCCAGCCCTAGCCAGGTTGCTCAGTTGGCTAGAATATCGTCCCGATATGCCTTTTTTTTGTTGCAGGTTTGATCTCCGGTCAGGGCACATACAAGAAGAAACCAATAAGTGCATAACTAAGTGGAACAACAAACTGATCTCTCTCTTTCCCCCTCCCTCCCTCCTACCCTTCCCTCCTCCCTCTCTCTTCTTCTTTGCCCTGGTGCTACTATTTACCGGTCATGTGACCTAGGACAAATCAGTCAGCCTCTCCAGCTCATTTTGCTCATCTGTAAAATGGGTTGAAGACCTAACTCCCAGAGAGTGGTCAGGAACTAACCTGATGCTATGCAAGAAGCCCCACACAGTGCTGCACACACAGCAAGTGCGCAGTAAAGGTTAGCTCGCTGCCCTTTCCCTTCACAAACAATCATGGTTATTGGTTATTATTCTGCTAGAAACCAGAGTACTGCCTAAAAGAGCAATTTAATCCACCTGCTCCCACAGGATTGGTCAACTGAAGTCTGCCTTCTCCTATGAGAGGCCCACCCCAGCCTTTCCACAGAAATGCCCCCTCTTTTCAAAGCTGCTTTTGTGTTCAAGACAATGCAACTAGCATCCATGCCAACAGCATAATTGTGCGGGCATGGGTTAACAAAAAGGTTTAAGAGGATCATAAAATCGCCCACATCTCAGACTCCAAGCCCAGCAAAGGAAGAATGGGTGTTGTGAGGCGTATAAATCCTCAGATTCCGAAAGGATGCTCTTTCTCCCCACCTCCTGGAGGCTGAGGGGCTGGGAGGGCTGGTATTGGCATAAACAGGCATACCGAGATCTCCGGGAGACACCCAGGTATCTGGACAGACCACAACCGGTCAAGGACAGCCCAGCACCAACTAGTCCCCAGACATCCAGAGGGATGTTGGCTCAAAGCAGAGCCCTCTGAAGGCTGGTGACCAAAGGCCTCCTGGGAAGCAGAATGTATGTACGTTCACCACAGCCCCCCCTCTGCAGTTCATTCTCCACCTGATACCCACTACTTCACAAGGTAGTTATGAAACTCAAACAAGGCCCTCTTAATAGCTGCTCACACTCGCTATGTGCCAGGCTTTATGCTGTATATGACTTGGTCTCGTCTCATTCTCTCAACCATGCCTATGAGGTTCCATTTTACAAAGGAGGAAACTAAGGCATAGAGTAGAGATTGAACTTGAGCCCAGGCCTGTTGAAATCCACAGCCCATGTTCTTATTATGCTTTGCAAACAGTAAAACACTATCCAAACATCTGGTGTCACTGTTACTCACTTGAGAATGCCACAAAAAGACCAACAATCATGCCAGAGACGTAACTACAGGCAGTGTGCTGAGAGGGTTAGTATGGAGGGGCCTGGATCCCAAACGTTCCTGCCCCCTATACTTCCCCTCTCCTTCAAACCCATACCCCCTACACACTTACCATCTAGAACCATATATTGGTAGTACATGTTCACATTCATTTTACTTAGAATCTTCCACTGGTGCCTCTAGGCAAGGAATATTGTTCCCATTTTATAGATGAGAAAAACTGAGGCCCAGAGAGGGTAAATGACTGGCCCAGGCTCACATAGCTAGTCAGCTCAGTGATACCACCCATGATTTCAACTTGGATGCCCTGACCTCAAGACCCCTTTTCTTTGTGTTTATCTGTCCCCGTAGCTGTGGGATACCCTCTTGAGATTCAGCAAGCCCCTCTGTGATTCCCCACCCACCCACAGTGCTTGTGGTTTGCTGGATCCTGGTTGCTCCTTTGTTGATTGCGAATCTGGCCTATGGGCTCCTCTGAGGGCAGGTATCACATCTGGCTCATTCACCATTAAATCACCAGGGCTCAGCCCAATGTGATCTGCAGTAAGTGCATAGTCACCAACTGGAGCTGAACCTCAAAGCTTCCTTTCCCGTGTGGGGGTTTGGGGAGAAAGATGCAGGTCCTGAAAGGGGTCAATATCAACAATGGGACTATGGCTGCCTATTAGTAAGTGACTATTAATTCAATGCCCGGAATCCTATGTATGGGAAGTAGAGGAGGTGGAGAGTGGGCCCAGCAGAGGCCTCCCACTCCCCATGCCCCCCACCTTGGCGGCATCAAGAAAAACCTAGCATATCCTGTGACCCCACATGTGTGCTCATCATGGCTCCCGTAGCTGGGGTTTTCAGATTGAGCAACTGAAAACAGAGGGTTCCCAGTTAAATTTGAATTTCAGATAAGCAACCAATAACTTTTAAATTTCAGTGTGCCCCATGACACACCCAATGGGCCCATATCTTGGCTCAGTCCTTATCATTTATTAGTGTCTGTTCAATACTTAAATATAATTTTTAAATTATTTGTTATTTATGTAAAATTCAAATTTAACTGGGCACTCTTCTTTTTATCTGGCACACCCACTGTAGGTGCCCTAAGTTGTTGGGGGTGGGGGAGTTATTTCTCCAAATGGGTTGAAAAGAATGTCCCTGAGGACCAAAGGGACACTGGAAAGGGCCAACCATAGTCCCTGTGAGCAGAAAGTCCTCCAAGGAACCGGAAGGAACCTCAGGCTGGAGGAGCCGCCTGGGGTCTGGGGAACAGGTTCATGCTGCTTCCTGGCATGGGGAGGAATGTGGAGCTGGCCCAGCTGCTCCCATGAAGTAGAGCTGGCATAGCAGAGCACGTCAGAGGCACTGGCTCCCAGCCCTGGAAGTCGGCGTCTGGCCTCCCAGCCAGCACTGCCTGCCCAGCCCTGGGCCTCTCTCCTCAGTGGACCAGACCCAGGACCCCAACAGGCCCATTGTCATCCTGCCCAGGGCCTCAATGGGGCCATTCAGGGGCTTTGGGACAGACCCCTCTGGAGGGCACTTCCTCCTCCCCCTCCAGGGTGCCCTTGGCCACAGCCTTTGCCTGTGTGGGTGGGGGGTCGGCTGTGGTGAAAGCAGCCAGCAGCCAGGCCAAGATTACTGAAGGCTGGATTGTTGACAGAGGGCACGGAAATGCCCCACACGTCACGGGACTCCAGAGCATTCGGCCCACACTGTGCCCCTCCCCATCCCACCTGGGACAGCTGGGCTTCCAAGGGGCCTGCACTTGAGGGCGGAGCAGCAAGGCCTCCCCTGCATTCACTGAGGAACTGAGGGTGATTGTCAGAGCCAGAGTGAGTTCAAATGCAGGCTTTGCCAAGTCCTCGCTGTGTGGATTACACAAGTTGCTTTACCTCTCTGGGCCTCTCTTGCTCCATCTGTAAAATGAGACTAAAGATGTCTACTTCCTCAGGTGGAGGCTGAATGAGATAAATCACGTAAGCATGGAGTATGGAACTTAGAGGTGCTGAATGAATGTTCCCTTACCCTTTATCCCTTCTTATCTATAGCTCTTCCCAGTGCACTGAGGACCCCAGAAAATGTTCTCTCCGGGACCAATGATCCCAAGGCCACTGCTTGGGAATATCTTGGTTCGGGCTTTATCATGGGGACATTGGGCCCCCTGCAGACCTGGGACTCTGGCTGAGGCCCCTCTCAGCTCCCACAGCCCATAATAAGTAACATACAAACACACACCTCCTCATTTTATCTCTGGCCCTCTTTCTGCCACTCCACTCAGGGGTCTTGAGTGTCTTAGATCTACTTCACACTCCCAGATCTCCCGCCTCAGGTTGCTCCTAAACTCTGATTTCTGAATGAGCAGAGGCTGATGCTGAACTCTAGGGCCACTGTCAGGAAGCTAAAGGCAGCCAGCTCAGGCCTTAAATGAGAACAAAGGGGCACATACTCAGGGTTCATTACCCCTCACCGAGAATCCTGGGTAACCCTTTTCTGTGGCTGACATCCTGGTGTGATGCCCACCAGACATGGCAACCTTCACCCTTGGCAGCAGGGAGAGAGCCAGGGCTTCCTGTCCACCAGGCCCCTCTACCATCTGCTCAGCATACCGAATCCAAAATACGCTGCCCTATGTTCTCTCATGCATTCAAACCTCAGCCCATCTTACTTTACCTAGGATCTCATTCTTGCCTGCCTGACTCACCTAGCTCCCTCCTCCTCTTAATCCCCCAATTTGATTTTTCACTGTGGGCCAGATTGTTCACTTGGTCATACTTGCCAAAAATATGCATGCTTGGCCTCATCCAGATCTGCAAAATCAGAGACTCTGAGGCTGGAGCCCAGGGTTCTGCATATTTACCAAGCCACCCAGGTAATGCTAATGCACAATGAATCTTGAACACCACTGCTGTGGAGGAAGAGATGCATGCTTGAAATCTCTCTCTGGCCCCATAGGACCTTTCTCTGCACACTCCCTTTCCTGCTATTAACTGTCTGAAAGAATGAATTAATTGGTTTCCCTATTGCCAAATCACACTAATATAATTGAGCACTGCCATCTCATTTCTTGCCTTGGCTTTTCTTAGGAGGTTTCTACCCAGATATTAGGGCACCGCAGAAAACACACACATGCACACACGCACACGTGTGCACACCTGAGACCTAACATTTATGGAGGATGCGTCACAATGCCAGGCACTCTGCTTCACGCACAGTACAGTGTTTGGTGCCCAGAGCAGCCCCATGAGGACACTCTCCTGCCTCTAGAGCAGGTGAAGATGCATGGGCAAGTTTAGCAACTTGCTTAAGGCCTCACCTCCAGTGGGCAGAGCTAAATCCAAACCCTGGTCTGCGTGGCTGTGACCACTTGCGCTGCCCTGACTTCTGAGGGGGGCTGGTCTCAAGTCCTCCAGGAGATCTCCACCAAGTTTGCATCAGCATCCCCTCCGAGCCCTAAGAAATACAGATGCTGAAGCCTCCCCTCAGGCCTGTATCTGTCAGGGAGACAGCTGGGCATGTGTACTGTTTTGACAACTCCACAGGCTCCTGGCAAAGGACCACTGGACATGTGCCCGGGTCAAGCCACTGGTGAAAGCAGTGTCTGGAAAGAGAACTCGCATTTCTTGATTCCAGGAACAGTGCTCTTTCAACCTCCCCACACTGCCTCACATGTTGCAGTGCTCCCAGTGGTCAAAATGGATTTTCTACAGCCTCTCGAGGTGCATCTGGGCACACACGCGTGCGCGCACACACACACACACACACACACACACACGTGCTCACACAGAGGTCCACACACATACATGTATGCATACACACACAAAGGACTTCTTGGTATCAGGCTAATCATCTTTCAGTCACAGGGCAGCTTTCCTGTCCCCACTTAGGGCCAAGGCTGAACTTGAGTGTGGCTGAGGAGGTCCCTCCTCCAGGTGGCTTGGATGGGGTTAAATGAGGCAAGTCTAGGGGAGCTGGGGGGGGCGTGGCAGAAAGCCCCTTTCCACTCCCTCTGCCACCTTTCTTCCTCCTCCAACAGACTCCTCAGTGAGGCCACCAAGGCCCCTCCCTCCACCTGTGATGGCCCATACCTGACTGAGACAGGGATGTGCACAGGACAGGAGGTTTCCATGGCACCAGTGATCATGGGAGCAGCTTTTAAATAGCCCTGGTTTACACAGAATAAGGTGAAAAGGCTCTGACATCAGCCTGAGACAATAATTTCACCAAAAGCCTGATTCAGGGGCTTAGTCTGCTGCAGTTTTATCAATGGGCTTTCCCCAAATCAACACACGACTGCAGCATGATTGAAAGGAATGCCTCAGCAGGCAGACTGATTAGACTTGCACAGCATCTGCCTCCTGAGGGAGCTTCCCTAGGCAGGATGGAGAGCCCAGCACCGCCACTTAATGAGTCCCTCCTCTTGGTGCTCCAGGATGCATCCTGCCTCCTTCACAATGACGAGCTGGAATCAGGCGATGCAATTTCCAATTGCAATTCAAGGAGAAATGGAAGGAGACTTCCCAAAAGCAAAGGATCATGGGAGTTGGGCTCTGTTCAGACTGTGGGAAGCACGGTCCAGCCTCTGCTATAGGGGCTAGAAAGGATTTCACAGCCATCTGTGAGAAAGGCTAGGGTGAAACTGCCCCTAGCTTCCGAAAGATGCCATCTCCACCGGCCAAGAGCACACCCAGCAGAACAGAGAGCTGAGGTCCTCTAATCCTGAGCTCCCAGGTTAAAGACTAGATTTCTCTTCCTTTTGCAGTTACCAGAGTGCGGCCTCCCATCAGGCTGACCAAACATTAGCTACAAAGCCAAGTGCACAAGTGAATGAGACAGAACAGTGTAAGAAATGGAGTGGCCATGTATTCTAGATGTTTCTTTTATGATACCCTCTTCTAGAGGTGCTCTTCCATTCCTCCCATGCAATAAGGTCCATGCCTCCAGACAGAGGTAGCCACTGAGTACTTTGCAAGAAGGGGGTTTCTCTTAAATACTTCTTTTGAAGGGGTGAGGGCATAAAAGCTCCTTCATTTCTTAAATTTTAATTTGCCTATGAATTGTCTGTGGGGTCTTGTTAAAATGCAAATTTTAACCTTACCTGTAGCCAGGGTGGCTCAAAGGGTCACAGGTTCAATTTCTGGTCAGGGCACATACCAGGTTGTGGGTTCCATCCCCAGTCAGGGAGCGTACTAGAAGCAATGGATCAATATTTCTCTCTCACCTCTTTCTCTCTCTCTCTTTCTCTCTCTCAAATCAATAAAAGCATATCCTCAGGTGAAGATAAAAAAAATACGCAAATTCTGATTCAGAAGGTTGGGACTAGGCCTATGGTTCTGCATTTCTAACAAAGTTCCATGTGATGCCATTAATGCTGGGCCACAGACCATACTCTTATTAACAAGGGTTTAAAGCACAAAAAGTGACCAGGAGAAAGAACAAAGAAGGAACCAGTGCATGTCGGCAAATCCAACTCTCAACTCCACAGCCTACTGTGGGCATCTCAGAGCCAGCCCTAAACTCAGACAAAATAAGAGTCTGCTCATAGGGTAAGTCCCCACCCTGAGGGAAATAAAGAAAAAAAGATACATTACCTTTTCCCAGCCAACCTGACTCATCCACTTTGCACTAAGACACTCACCCACCCTTTGCACTAGAAGCTCCCATGAAAGAAACAAAACTAAGGGTATGACATTTTGACCCATTAGCATCTTAAGGGACACATGGTAGATGCCTTTATAGGGTCTGGAGAAATAGTATAAGTAGGAGCCCTGACTTGAATTCAGACCCGGATGCTAGTCCCAGCTCTGCCTGGAATCTTGCACAAGTCCCTGTCATTTACTCACTTCCTATTTAGTAAACATTGACTATGTGCTGGGCCCCGAGTCTGCCCGTCAAGAGCCTGAGAAGCTTTGGAGGCTGGGAGAAATGACCCGGTTTGTGTGACTGGGCCGGGGTGATGAAATGAACGGCCACCTTTACAGCCCTCTCCTTTTCCCAGTCTAGTGCATCTCTCTTTCCAACTCTGTTTCGAGGAGCAAAGTACCAGTTATTTTTAAGAAACAAAAATAATCTGTCCTATTCAGGGAGAGATATTTTAAAACCACTGAATGGATTTTTCCTTCCCTGCTTTTATTGATACATCTCCTCTCCTTCCAGTTCTAAAATAAGCGCCCTGTCTGCCCATACACTAATCCAAAGGCAACACACTGCAGATGGCGGGGGCCTGGGCGAGCCAGAGGCAGAGGTCGCTTGGAAGGCACCAGACCTGGAGCACACAACAGGCAGCCTGGCCAGCTTGGCCTCGCCCGTGGCTGGCTTCCTCCGAATCCAGGTGACGAGCCGGTCTTCAAAACAGCCGTGGAATGTGGCGAGAGTTGGCTTTTGCAAAAGACACATTTCTGACCAGATTCCAGTTCTTTGGAATGGAAAACCAGCAGCTTCCTGTTACAAAATGTACCAACAGTTCATGCAGAATACACAAGTGTGGGCAATTCATATACTTTGAATCTAAATGTGGCTAAAAATATAATGAAGCTGGCATATTTTTAGCCAGGTAAACATTTTTAGGGACTAGGTCAAATTTATATTGGTCTTTGCTCTGGGATGCAGAGAAGAAATGATTCCAAATGAGTGAGAAGCAGGAACCAAAGGGGAAAGCACACAGTCCACCAGGCAGTTGGGAGTCCCTGATTCCTGGTGACCATCTCCAGCATGGGGGTCCTCTCTCAGTAGAGAGGCAGCACCTCACACAGGACAGAGCCCAGGCTGCTGTGGGAAGCAAGTCTCAGCTGGGTTTTAGTACCTCTCAGGCGGAAGAACCTTAAACAAGATTTCCTCTGTGCCCTCAGTTGTCTCTCTCCTCCCCACCCTCAACTAGATCGGGGTTCAATTAGAAGCAGCACAGAGGGCAGACCACACAGTGGGCAAGGAGGCAGGCTCTGCCCGAGGGTCAGGCCTGGCTCCTCCACTTACAAGTGGGTGACCTTAGACAAGCCGTTATGCTCTTCATGCCTTGCTTTACCTGTAAAATGGAGACCATAACAAACATGCCTACCTCAAAGGTGACTGCTTTTGTGATCACGAGATGGGAAAATCCATATAAAGTGCTAAAAGAGTACTCAGCGCATAGTAAGTGCTCAGTAAGTAATGGTGATTGTATCTATCCCAAGCCAGGCACACTTATACACACTAAGTGCTTTAATCCACATGACCCAATGAAATGCTATACTCTCCCTGGGGAAACTGAGGCTTGGCAGGGCTGACTTATCCAAGCTGCAGCCCAACAACTCTTTATTGAGTGCCTACTGTGTTCCAGGCCCTACACTAGCACCGGGGAAGTTAGCAAATGAATGAGGAGGTAGGAGTTTAATCTGGGTCTCTCTGACTTCCTGAGTGCAGGGTGTCTAAGAGGCTGGGCAGAAAAAGCATGAACATGAAATCAAAGAGTTCCAGTACTGACCATGTGGTCTTGGTCACATTTCTGACCGTCTTGGGGCCTCATATCTAAAATGGATGGAATGCCACCAGTCTCATCACCTTGTTGTGAGGCTTAAATGAGACATATGTGCAAAGTGTCTGGCCCATGGGAGGTATTCCACGGTGATCTGTTGTCACAATTATACCAGCCACAAAGAGGTTCTGGTTTTCTGACTCATTGAGCCAAATGTAAAAGCTGTCCAATAAGAAGGAATCAAGAATACTTAACTACTTGGTAGAAGGAAGAGAAAAAGAACATAGCTCAAGGCTGCTTCCAATTCTTCAAACCATCAGGGCCGTCAGAGCAGAACATCTGATCCCCATGAGTGACCTGGAAAGAACACTGGGCCAGGAGTCTGGAGGCCTGGGTTCCAGTTTTTGCTCTGCCTTCCGAGCTGAGTGACAGTGGGCAAGTCGTGCCCCTCCCTGGGCCATGTTTTCCCCATCCGTACAAAGAACCTGTGGGAATAGATGGCCTCCGAGGTCTACACTGGCTCAGATGCCCCAAGTCTTTGAGGCATAGATCATATAGACGTCCCAAGTAAGCCTGGTTATTCTAAATCTAGTTTTGTCACCTAAATGGCACTTTTCTCGCCAGGGCTTGCCTTTCTCCGTCAGGAGACAATTAACAAGCAAAGTTAGCACACCGGAAGGTCTGACAGCTCTGGGACACTTGCAGCCCACACATTTTGACATAAGCATGCGTCACTCGCAGGTCTGAAAAGAATCAAAGCAAACCAGCGTGAAACGGGGCCTGTCTGCAGAGCTGTAGCCCAGCAGCCTGTGGCAAGACAGGAAAGAGGTCCTGCCAGCTGTTCCGCACATGGATCCCGCCAGGCCCAGCAGCACAGGGGTGACCTGGGGGACAGCAGCCACAGCAGTGAGAGAAGGAGATCGTGCCAGATTGCAGCAGACTGGGGCTCCTCATTTTATCAACACGGAGCCTCTGGACACAGGCTGGGGCAGGCACAGGAGGCCCCGACCAGAAGGAACAGGGAGAGGCCAAGCCCAGGAAACGGGGAGCAGGCTCCCAGGAGAAGAGCGTTGGGAGGCTTGATAGTCTTCAGCAGCATCTCTGTATAGGACTTGGGCCTCTTCCAATAACTGGCAGAAGAAGGCGGCGGTTAGGAGCATAGATTTTAGAATCAGGAACACCCAGGTTCAAATCCTGCCACTGTCCATACCAGCTGTGTGACCTGAACAAGTTCCATGACCTCTTTCAGGCTAGCCCTCACTGATTCTTCATTTCCTCCTTACTGGTAAAACAGGGTCAATATCGGCTCAGAAAGTTCGTGTAAGGATTGCATGAGATTAAGTATGGAAATGGCACAGAAGTGGTTGCTGTGTTCATTATTCCTAGAAGGCTTGCCCCATCTGAGGACTCTCTAACGACCCTTCCCCCGCCCCCCTCTTCTGTAACGAACTAAAATCTTTCAGAACCCTTCTCAGGTGCCCCTTCGAAAGTTTTTGGGGCACCAAAACCCACCAAAGTCCATGGTGTTCTCTCCCCTTCCCAGTCTGCAGTACCGCTATTATCATACCCTGACAGTACCACTAAAATCAATGGAACAATACCATCTAATATACAATCTACGTTCAAATATCTCCACTTGTCTCTAAAATGGCCTTCCTAGCACTTATGGTTTTCCTCATCCAGGAAGCCAGTCAAGGAGTTCTCATTGGGTTTGGTTATTAAGGTCTTTGGCCTCATTTCCTGGAATGGTCTGTTACTTGCCTTTTAAATTTTTTTATCTCTCATGACACTGATAGATTTGAAGATCTGTTGAATTAAGGAGTGACCCATAATCTGAATTTATCTGATTGCTTCCTCTTGCCAACAAATGATTTTGATCCAATTCCCTATTTTTCCCTTCCTCTGTCTAAAACCAGCCCTGCCAATTACACTCAGTGATAACACTTAGTGAAACTTGAGGCCTCAGGGAACTTGGAGTTTCACACATCCCAGATGGGGTTAACTGATATTATTAAGCAGCTAGCATTTTTTTAATACTGAAAGAATATTTTCAATATTCCCAAATTCTGGGGCACAGAGGAGGAGCCAAGTGGCATAAGGATCCAGACAATGGAAATTTTACAGCCATTTACTTTGATTCAGTATTAATAATATCTTTTCAAATATTTTTATCAAAGTGCTATCACACTTGCTATTTAAGAACCTTGACTTTGGGTCAAACAGATATGAATTTAATACCAGGGTCAGCCACTTTGCTAGCTCTGCTAGATGGAAAAGTAGCCAAAACTCTCTCAGCCTTGGTTTCCTTAGGGTGTGAGATGCTTAAACCAGTGTCTCGTTCATAATAACTGCCTCTATTAAGCTTCACAATAACTCTTCAAAAGAGGCAGAGTAGGTATTACCCCGTCTCTTTTATAGATGAGGTAACTGAAGCTCAAAAGACAATGTAACTTCTTGAAGGTTACACAGCAAAGTGTCAAAAGAGATAACTAGAGCCCTAGCCAGTTTCACTCAGTGGATAGAGCGTCGGCCCAGAGACTGAAGGGTCTTAGGTTCGATTGCAGTGAAGGGCACATACTTTAGTTGCAGGGCATGTACTTCAGTTCCCCGGCCCAGGTCTGGGTGTGTGCAGGAGGCAACCAATCGATGTCTCTCCCTCTCCTTTCCACTCTCTAAAAATCAATGGAAAAATAATCTCAAGTGAGGATTAACAAAACGAATGAGAGAGAGAGAGAGAGAGAGAGAGAGAGAGAGAGAGAGAGAAAGAGACTAGAATCAAAGTCACTGACTTCCAGAGCTGTCACTTCTATTTCTTTTCAGGAAGTAGCATCTACCTCATGGGATGTTGTGAGGATTAAATGAAATGATACATTTCTGTTGGTATGCCTTATGCTTATGCTGAGACTGAGGTTATGTTCAGTGTCAGTGACCATTATGATCATTATTTTTATTGTGTCATATTGCCATGAGTAACTGATTTTGTTCAAAGGCCCCCAAAGATCTCTGGTAGGTAGGCTCATAATTATTTTGACCAAACCCTCATTTCTATCTTCTGTCTCACCAAGACGAAGGGGTTGGAACAACCTAAAATTCCCTAAAGGTATTAAGGTTTCACTTGGAAGGGGAGACAGTATATTCGGAGGCTGTGGGGCCATTGTTTGCAAAAACAAGAGAGGGTCTGTTTTCCTTGGGAAAGGAAGCACTAAACCATGAGTCATTCTTTAGGTTCTGAGTGGGAGACATAGGGTTCCTGCAAAAACGTATGTGTCACCACAATTGTCTTATGTGGATTGAAGCACAAAGCCTGACCCAGTTTTGTTCTCAAAATCACATGGCCCATTCTGCCCAAGACATTCTAGAAACACATTGTCCATCTCCTTTAACAATGTGGCCGAGTCACTATTGAAAAAGAAAAGACAGAGTTGCCATTGAAATTGACCCTATGGCTAATGGTAAAATCACCAGGCAGCTAGCCATGCCTTCGGGCACCTTAATAACCAAACTGACCATAAGGTCTAGCTCCCACCACAATCAGGCCAGGCATGAAAAAAAGAGGGCTTCCCTTCTGCCCTCAGAAAAATAAGGAACCATTCAACAGTCCAGTCAGTAGGACTGTTCCACTCTTGGTCTTGGGCAGGGTCATTGGTGTGATCACCTCCACTGTGCCAGCTCAGACTGGCTGTACACAGGAGCCTTCCCATACATTTGGTTTGCAGCAGATCCCTCGGTGTGGTTAGTGCTGTAGAGATGGCATTTCTGGGACCAAAATGTAGAGGTTGCAGTTCACAACTCTGGATATGACTCCATTGGAGGAGATTGCCCTTCATTTACTCTCACTCCCCACTCATCTAACCAAAGCCCTGCTATGCTCTCTGCTTTCACAGTGCAAGCCATCTGTCCTTTTATGTAATCAACCGTGCACTTGGGAGGCAGAGAAGTAGGGTGGAAAGAACATGAACTTGGAATGAGGAATAGTTTCCAAACTTGGCAGTGACCTTGGGTAACAGAAATAGGCAATACCTATTCCATGCTTAGTACATGGCAGGCATGGTACTCAGCAGCCTACTTGTATTATCTCACAGAACCCTCATAGCCAATCGATGAGCATCAATATTTCCGCTTTATAGGTGAAGACACTGACATTTAGGTGTTAAATATCTTGCCCAAAGCTTGGCTTCCTCATCTAAAATCCATAGACTGCTTTACATTTTACCTAGTTTCTGTGTCTCAAATTGAATTATATAAACACCACAGATTACCAAGCACATAGCAGATGCTCCACAAAGGCTCCCTTCCCTGCTGCTGAGGCTGATTCTAAGAAATAAGAAATCTCTGACCTTAAGCCAAAATCTCACTGGGTGGTTTGACTTTTTCAAGACTGGCTTCAGGAGCGTCACCAAGGCCTAATTAAAACACTTATCTCAAGGCTATGTCTCTTATGTCTTATAAGTAAATGAAATGGGACACCAATATTTGGTGCTTCCATCTTGGTCACCAAGAAAAAGAGTGTGAGAAGTGGGAAGCAAATCTAACTCTTCTGAGAGTTGGAAATCGGGCTATAATTCCTCCAGCCTGGTCTTTGATGTGTGTGTGCTTACATGTGCTTATTACTTTAAGCTGTTCCATGTGTATATATTTGTATATGTGTGTGTGTGTATATGTGTGTATACACACATATCCAGAAGTAGATATAAAATGGTACACTAAATATATATAAAATGGTACACTAAATAAGCCACCAGTTACACCCTTAAAGTGTCTTCAGAAAATTAACCCAGGGAATAAGCAATAATATGTGAACTATAAACATTCTTGCATGTTGGCAGATAACCATGCTACACATTCCCCTCCAAGAACTGAGAAAGAGAAGAAAGGGAATAACACAATAGCAAAAAAATGCACTAATCAAATCCATAATCAACTTTGATGATGGAGCACGGATTCTAATCAAAACACAATGGGGTAAAGTTGCAACAGGTTGTAAGCTTGGAGCTGAGTGCTCTTCCCAGGGGCCTTGCCTGTACTTTCTTTTTAAACATCTAAGACACCCACAGAGGATTTCAATCACTTCTAATTACTTTTTTAAAGAAATGAGTTCCAAGTTGAGCACCAGGCTCCTAAAAACAGGAAATATCAAAGAATTATACATATAATATATTTTCCCCCTGCAACTGCTTCTTAAAAATAGGCTAACCTCTCCTCAAATACCTCATGAGCATTCCTTATCTGAAGGTTGGCCGGACAGGGTTTCTGAACCAACACAGAGCCAATCTCTAAAACAATTCTTTGTGAATGGTCATAATTTATACACCACGTTAAAGAGCAAATGCTATAAAATGTTCATTCTTGGGGGAAGGCCCAGGTATCCCAGCACCAGGAAGGGAACTTGGGAGGATGTGCTGCTGCAGAGAACAGTTACCTCCCCGCACTGAGGGTCAAGACCCAGCTGCCAGTTGTGGGAGAGATTCAAGGTGAGGGGCTTGGGCAGTTGACAGTGGGGCTGCACCTTGGAGCTATTTTCTGGTTTGCTGGGCTATGTTAGGTCTTTTCACACTTGATGGAGATGGAGAGCAGGCTTAGGGGAAAATGGGCTGTCACTGGCTGAGGTGAGTTGCTGAATAATAAAAGAAGCCGTGAGAATGGCCTCCTTTCCCCTATAACCACCATGTTGAATGTTCTGAACCCCAAGCTAATAATCATAATCACTATCATTTCCCAAGGGTCTGTTATGAACTGGGTATTTTATGGACATCATCTCCCCAGTTTCTCATAACCGTCTTGTATGCTCAGAATTACTATCCACCAGGAAGCCAGCATGCAAATCCAATTTTTCAGCTCTGAGAAGACTTTATTCTTTTCTCATCACCTCTTAAAAAAAAGATAATTAGGCCTGGTCGGTGTGGTTCAATGGTTGAACATGAACCTATGAACCAGGAGGTTGGGGTTCGATTCCAGGTCAGGGTACATGCCCAATTATGGGCTCGATCTCCCGTGTGGGTTATACAGGAGGCAGACAATTAATGATTCTCTCTCATCATTGATGTTTCTATCTCTCTCTCCCTCTCCCTTCATCTCTGAAATCAATAAAAATATTTTTTTTTAAAAAAAGAAGATACTAGATACAGAGCAATTACCTACTGCGTGAAGGTGCAGCTTCCCTGTGGTGACATCAACTCCTGCTCTGCACCACTGTGTGGCCCTGCTCCTCATCTTTCCTTGTCATGCCCTCCTCACCTCACCCCTTCTCCACCCAGCCATCCCATTCCTGCCTATCACTGAAGCCCAGCCACCTTCTGCCTCCTCCAAGAGGCCCTCTGGACTTCTCCAGCCATCAGGGTCCTTCTCTTCCTTTGAAGCCCAAACTTACCTCTCAGCCCTGTCTGTGATTTGTCCTGTTGCCCTTGGTACATCAGTTATGCCTCCCAATTAGACTATAAAACCCCCAAGGCCCAGCCATGTTTTATTTACCCTGTTCATCTGCTGAACAGCTGAAGGAGGCAGCTATAGAGAGTGGAAAGACCACTGGCCTTGAAGCCAGACAACCTGAGCTGGAATTCCTGCTGTACCACACTGGGGCAGGATGACCCTAAGCAAGTGACTCCACCTCACTGAGTCTCACTTACTCTTGTTTCCCAATGGTTAGAGCAGTGGTCTTATAAATCAGGGCCTGAAAGAAATCAGGAAGTCTCTGTGGTTATCTCTGTGTAGCATCATGATTAAGGGCATGGAGTCACAGTCAGACTGTCAAAGTCCTAATTCAACTTCTGCTACTCACAGGGTCTTTAACCCAGACTTTGCCTCAGTTTCCTCATGAGTAAAATCCTATCTAAAAAAGGTGGAATATGCAAACTGACTGTCATTTCACGACAAAGATGGCTGTGTCCACAGCCAATAAGGAGGGAATATGCAAATTGATGCAACAAAGATGGCGGCAGCTGGGCTGGGACACTTGCGTCATCTCCATGGCGATGACACAGGCATTCCGCCCTGTCCAGGCTGCTCCAGGCCTCTGGGCAGCGCACACATGCAGGCACAGAGCAGTCGGGGCAGGCGGGACACTTGCTATGGGGGGGTGGGGTGGAGGGAGCTACAAGAGGGCAGCAGGGCCAGACCAAAGGTGGAAGGCGGCGGCCAGAGCCAAGGCCCGGGTACTGGGTGCCAGAGGGAAGCTGGAGCGGTAACCAGGAGAAGGAAGGCCTATTCTTGCACGAATATTCATGCATCAGGCCTCTAGTAAGAGTAATAACACTATCTCATTGGATTGTTATAAGAATCAAATGAGGTATTTTATGTAATACCTCTAGAAAAATTCCTGACACATAGGCAATGCTATGTAATGATTTGCCATTATTATATTACTAGAGGCCTGGTGCACAAAATTCATGCAGGGGAGGGAGGGGAGTCCCTCAGCCTGGCCTGAGCCCTCTCGCAATCTGGGACCCCTTGTGGGGTGTCTGACTGCCAGTTTAGGCCTGATCCCACGGATCAGGCAGTTGGACATCCCTCTTGCAATCTGGGAACGCTGGCTCCTAACCACTCGCCTGCCTGCCTGCCTCATCACCCCTAACTGCTCACCTGCCTGACTGATCGCCCCTAACAACCTCTGCCTCAGCCTCCGCCACCACAGCTTTGTCCGTAATGACGTCCGGAAGGTCGTTCAGCTGTCCGGCCTAATTAGCATATTACGCTTTTATTATTACAGATTATTGTTATAGGAAATTATTGTTATAGAAAAGGCCATATCTGCATTAAATGTTACTGTAAGGATGAAATGAAATCAACAAGTGGTTCTGCCTATTGTACTAGGCAGGTGATTGATGCTCTGAAAATCCTTGTGAACCAATTGATACCTTCTCATGGGCTTAAGGAAATAAGCTATGCCCACATGCCCTATCTCTTAAGTAGCTAATTTTACTGTGTTCCTTATTTGCCAGACACTGGGCTTAACACTTCACATATGTTATTTTTCTTAATTCTCACCATTTGTGTGGTTGTTTATGCCCATTTTTTATAGGTGGGAACACTGAGGGAAGCCCAGATAGGTTAATCGACTAGGTCACCAGCTATTATTACATGGTAGAGATAGGAAACCATGGATATCTACCTGTCTTTAAAATCTGTGCTATTGACCACTGCACAAACCAGCCTCTGCCCCAAATCCCCTAAATAAAATGGGACTCAGTGGCCCCAAGATATCATTTAACTTATCATTTTATGAGTATCTTCCAGTGATAACTATTGCACTGGGGACTACCAGATGTCAAGCCAGATGCAGCCCTTTAGCCATAATGGAGAGGCTTTCCCACATGGTGAACAGGCACCGTGTCAGGCAGACTGGGCAGTAGCTGGGTCCAAAGAAGGGAAAATCCCTTCTGCCAAGGTCACTTTGATGCCAGGGTGGTGCAGTGAGAACCAGGGTCTTCCACTTGCCACAGAGAAGAGCCCCCAGGAATCCCAGACACGCAAGGAAAAGGCAGGCTGGTAAAACCAGGATAGCCTACCGGGAAGTGGCCAATGTCCTCAGCAGTCCATCTAAACCTTCCTCATGGTCAGTGAACAAGATCCCACTGAGGGAAGGCAAGGGGGAATGGGGCATTCTGGGAACCGTGCACCAAAGGTGGGAGAGGGAAGCAAAGCCTTGAGGGATGAGCCCATGCCAGCTGCAGAACCTTTTTTCAGGAAAGAGGGTGATGAATCACCTTTCCAGATCCTTCCCAGTGCAAGTCCTCCAACAATGTTCAAGAAAGGGTCAAATGGGTGAAGCAGCACAGCTGCCTGGGTGTGAACAATCAACCCCAGCATCTACTTTCCCTCTCATTCCTCAGGTCCCATCATCAGGCTGGATGTGTCACATCCCAGAGTTACTGCTCTGGCCTCCCATGTACAGCCTACTACACATCACAAGCCCCACCTCCAAGGATGAAGGGGGGGGGGGGGTGAGGGGGGACTCTGACAGAATGTGCCCATGAGTTCATTCCCATTTCAGAGCTCGCTGGACAAATCTCGTGGCCAAGAACAGAAAAACAGAGCAGAACACAAAACCTGAGCAGAGACAGGCCGGAGGAGCTCTGGGGGAAATCTTGCCTTCCTCCCACACGCCATCACTCAAACCTGTCAGCTTCCAAAAACGTTTAGCAAGTGCAGCAGCAAGGGTCATGCTTATCAGCCTGGTGTGGGAGCTTAATCTGCTTTGAGGGCCTTCTCCAGCCCAGAGCTCCAAAAGTCTGCTTACAATTAGCTTCCAGCTCCAGTTCCTCCATCAGAAAGGCTAGGAATGTGTTGAGTTCTAGCCTCTGATCAGAGAAAGCTCAGGAGAAGGTGGAGACAGTGTCAGCAGAGACTTGAGTGCCAATAAGGTCAGCTGGTCTGTTGCCACTTCCCTGACACCAGCCCCACACTGCCTCCCCCTCTGGCTTCCTGTCTCTCCTGACCAGGACAGTCATATCCGTCAAGTAGGCCTGTCCCCAAAAGTCCCTGATGACTGACTGCCAAGAAAATACAGCGTGCCCCTGCTCCCTCCTACCAGAAGAGGGAAGAAAAAACAGCAGGGAGGGCTGGAGGCCAAGAGAACCGGATTGGCCCCTGCTGATTTCCTTAAAAGAGATTGAATGGCCAGGGCCTGTCACCCAGCCGAATTGGGTGATGTGAGCTCAGTCTGGAAAGGTAGAAGTCATCACTTCTTCTCAAGCCACCTCTCACCCCCACCCCCAGTTACCGGGGCTACCAGCACCAGGATCAAGTACCCAGGAAGGAGGGGCTTAGCTTTGGGCCGCCATTCTGAGCAGCCACCCCCACCTCCACCGCCAGCCAAGATGCTAGGAGTCTCCAGCTGGCTGCCTCAGCCGGGCACCGGCCACTCCTACTGCAGTCCCAGCACCAAGCCCGGACTCCTGTCAGTCCAAGGGATGCAGCAGGGGGTCATCTTCAAGACCAGGGAACAGGTTCACTGCCACACTCAGACTCTGCAACTAGGGGGCCATGGAGCCCAACCAGGCCTCTGGTCATTCCTTGTCAGTGATAGAAATCTCTACAAAACTGACAGACAGAGAGACGATGCCGCTTTGGGGGGCCAAGCCCTCAACATGCAGGACCTGACATTTCCAGGGCTGCATACGTTTTTTTGAAGAACACCTGGCCGCGCCGCGCCGCCCCCCCCCCACCCCCCCAGCAAAGGAAACCTCACGCAGGCCCACCTGGTCTGGTATAGATCCTTAAGGCAAACCCGGGCCACACCCACCAGCCAGCCCACTCTTCTCGCGCATCCCCCAACATGCCGCATCCCCCAACCTGCCGGCCTTAATAGAATGGTTCCCTTCTCCGCCCAGAGTAGCCCTTTCCCCCATCCAGCCATGCCAACCCCCCAAAAAAGTATCCCCCCCCCCCCCCCCCCCGAACATTGCCCCGGCACACAGCCTCTCACCTGGGTATCAAACCCGTTCTCCACCGAGCCGCTCTTCCGCAGCGGCAGCCCCTCCCCCGCCGGCTCCTGCAGCCCGTGCGCTTTCAGCGGGATCTGGCTGGGAAAGACGGTCTTGCTCACCTCCACCTTGCTTCCCAACTTGAGGTAGCAGGGCTGGGGGCCGGCCCGGGCCGGGGGCACGTGCAGAATGGGCGCGGCGCTGTGCACGGGTTTGGGCAGTCCCGACTTCATTTTGGAGGCGACCAGAATGGCCGGCATCTTCTCCCGGGGCTTCGGTTTTCCCAGCACGTCCCTGGCAGCGGCAGCGGAGGCAACCGCTAAAGGCAGCGCGGGCAGCAGAGCAGGCGCCGGGCTCGGCCCGCGAGGCGCCCACCACCAGTGGAGAAGGAAAAAAAAAAAAAAAAAAAAAAAAAAGCCGAGGTCGGGGAGCTCGGAGCAACCCGGCGAGCGCACCTTCGGGGTGCGGGAATGCTGCAGAGGATGGGTCGAGGCGCTCAACTGGTCCGGCTGGATGGATGCTGGATGGATGCTGCAGTCGGGGCGTTAGGGTCTTAACGCCCCTTCGGGGTGGCCTATTCAAGAGCTCTGGGAGGTCAGGGACTGTTGCCTCTTGCGATTCTTCTCCTGGGAACCCGAGGCTTGGAATCCCATATTAATTTGTCACTGCATCTCCGAAGTGAGGAGGCCCCTTTGGAAGAGAAGCAGCGGGCACGCACGCCTCCGTTCCGGGAGGCTGCGGGTGTGAGCGGCGAGGGAAGGCGCGAACCGCGGAGGACGGAGAGGGAGGGCGCACGGAGCTCAAGGAGTCTCAAGACCACCGAGAGGAAGCTGCCTCCCTGATGGCGAGCACCGCAGCGTCCCCCGCGACGCAGAGGCGCGGCGAGAGCCCCCGAAAGGTCTCTCTAGGCGTGACAGTCACCACTGCTCCGAAGCCCCCCGGACAGACAGCACCTGAACGCCTGCGGGTCTGCACATGCTCCGTGAGCTATAGTGCAGCAAGACTATGCCGTGGGGCGCGGGCACCGGGACGCGCGGCTGGGCAGGGCTGCGTTTGCTAGCGGCTGCCGCAGTTCCCGGGAACGCTGCGCTGGCTGCGGGGCTCCGCGCGGGGGAAGACAGGCTGCTTCCCCGCGGCTGCGGCGCGGGCTGACAGCCGGGGCCGCCCCGACGCGCCCATTGGTCCGAGGCGCGCCAATCAGCGGCCGCGGCTCTCACTGCAAAGGGGGCGTGGCCTCAACTCCGGGGCCGCGGCCGAAACTCTGGGGCGCGCTTGGCCACAAGTACAAAGCGGGCCGCGGCCGCTCTGCGGCACTGCGCTGGCGGCGCGCCTCCCGCGGGCCCACACCCCGCGCCCTGAAACCTACTTTTGAAAAATGCCCTTTCGAACGCAAACGTCCGCCTCCGTCCCCTCCGGCGGGCACGGCTCGGGGGAAGTTTTGTTTCCTTTTTCAAATTATTCTCGCCACCTTAACGGTTTAAGTCTTCCGGAGTCGCGCCCGAGGCCCCGCGGCCCCCCAGCTGGCTGCTCCCCGTCTCCCGCGTTAACGAGGAGCCAACCATTTCTCTTCTTTTCTGCCAGGCGGCCAGGGGGGCCTCCCTATAGCTTCCTCTTCAGTTTTCAAAGGCTGCACATTTCACTTAACTATTTGAAGTATTTATGGGCAAATACAATACCCAGGGAAGCTTCCCGCCCCGAAACAGCTCCTCCTTGCAAGCTGCCAGGACTCTGTAATTAGTGTCCGGAGGAAGCCAGCGAGGCTCCATGGCCCTGGCTGGCTCAGGCTGATCCCTGCTGCATTTCATGCAGGAGCCCCTCCCTGTCCGTGCCTTGGACACACTGGCCCCACAGGTTCCTCGACTTTCATTCCACCAGGATTTCTTCCCTCCTCTCAGTTGCCGTTGGGGTTCCTCGCTGACTCAAAGGATGTGAGCCTTGAAAGGGATGATCCAGGCAGCCAGAACCCTCGCGGTTCATGGCTGAGGAGCGCTGCCTGGATTTAAATTGGACACATTCTTCAATCTTACATGCATCCTTAGAAAGCTGCGGTTTTCACTTGGAGTGAGGGGGGAGGTTTGACTGCATTTATATAATGCGCTGCTGTTTGGATTAAATGAGATAGTACATGACAGTCCTTGAGCACAAGTACCTGGCGATGTCAAGGGCTAATAGAAGTTGAGTATTCTTATTCTTATTGATTGCTACTCGCCCCTCCCCCAGTCACCTCTGCATATAAGCTGCTTGTCTTTCTTCTCTGTCTCCGAGATACATTTTCTCTGTATGCCCACCCAATAGGCTGATTTACAACACTGATGGCATTGATTTATCATTTTCCAGACCAGAGGAAACAAGTTTAAACAAAAGAAAAATAAAACTCTTAAAACAGCACCAAGAAATGAGAAGGTGCTTTCTTATCCTGGTCTGTTCCCTCTCCCACCTTATGTTCCACCTATTCTATATTATAAATAGCAACATCTGGTCTTGCTAGGGCCGTGATCAGCAAACTGCGGCTCTTTGGCCCCTTGAGTGTGGCTCTTCCTAAGCCTTAGGAGTACCCTAATTAAGTTAATAACAATGTACCTACCTATATAGTTTAAGTTTAAAAAATTTGGCTCTCGAAAGAAATTTCAATCGTTGTACTGTTGATATGTGGCTCTGTTGACTAATGAGTAGGCTGAAATGCACACAGTCTCATATATAATGTCAGGTATCCTCCCTCCCTCTGAAATTAAATCACACATGGTCTGTGCCATTAACTGAGCATTCTGCCTTTTGCCATCTGATGCCACCTTGTTATGGATCGTTTCATGTGTTTATTTTCTTCTTAAAGAGAGACTGGAAGTTAGGAACTGCATTTAAACTATTATTAGGTTTTCTTGGCATCAAGTATCATGCTGTAAACAGAATAGTCAATGAAATGATCAAATGAATGAATGCTAGCAGCAATTCTCCAGGAGGAGAGACTTTTAGATTCCTACCCATAATTCTGGTTTTGACGGTGTACCAAGGGTTATGGAGATACCACAGTTTTCGACTTTAAAGATCCTGGAGATATTCCAAAGTATTTCCATGGCCCTAATGCTGTGGTTCTCAAAGTATGGTCCCCAGACCAGCAGCAGCCCCCTGGACACTGGTTGGAAAACCCCCATCCCACTATGCTGTACACCTGAAACTACTATAAAATTATATAGAATGTCCAGTGTAATTGACAAAATAAAAATAATGGTTTAAAAAAACACACCCAAAACCCACCCCAGACCTACTGAACCAAAAAGCTCAGGAAGTAGACCCAGCAATCTGTTTAACAAGTGTTTAACCTAGTGATTTTGATGCATTCTAATGCCTGAGAACTTCCTCCAGCCTCAATGAATACATCGTGCATTCAGTGCTCTTCCAGGGCTTCTTAAGCCTTAATATACATAAGAATTACAGGAAATCTTGCTAAAATGCAGATTCTGATTCAGTAGGTCTGGAAGGGGGCTGAGGTTCTGCGTTGGGGTAAGTTTCCCTGTGATGCCCATGCTGGTGGGCTGGAGCTTTTGAGTAACAACAAGGCTAAACCAGAGGTAGCAAAGGGTTTCATCTCAAGAGTCATCTACAGCTAAGTGACTTTCTGCCACACTGTGCTGAAAAGAATTCTGAGGGTGCATCTACGTAGTTTAGTTGTAAACAGCAGTATGATCAATTAACAATGTCTGTTGTGGGTACAGAAATAGAAATAATGGCATACATGCTATGTGTTTGCCATCTTTTATCTCCCGTTTAACTCCTATTTGCTGTCAAGGTCATTTGTTAATGTGTACCCGAAATTGTGTACTAATAGGAAAAACATTGCATTCTTTTTTTTTTCTTTCTTTTTTTGGTATTAAAAGTACCTGTTATGAATTAATACTGTAGAATTTGATAAACATATGAGCATTCACTTTAACCCTGTGGGATTTATATAACTAAAGTCTGATCATTTCTCATCTTTCTTGCCAGAAAACGTGAATTTTTTTCAAGTGTATTTCCAAATTTCTTTCCCCGCCTCCTCATCCCTTCAATAATTTTATTTGCTCTTTCCTGGAACATTTTTTATTTCCCTTTATAGCTTTCCTATAAGTCATCGTTTCTTTACTTAAAGCAAAATGTTTTATCAAAATAAGCAGATAAGAGCGTGGGGGGGGGGCGTGTGGGGAGGGGAGAAGCTACATTTCCCCTGTAGCATAAAAGATAATTGCAAGATTTCTCCTTAAATAAGATCATCTCAAATTATTAATAAACTATAAAGTTACTCCTTTCACATAGATTCTATGTTCACATGAAAAGTCATTTTAAATCAATATCTTTGGTGAGCATTGTTAGCTAAAGAAGTCATTGGTTCAGAGAATGGCAAACTACTTTGAAAACAACACACAATCCAGACTTTTTAAATGTTACTTTTTAAAATTATATGCACTACAGACAGCCCACCATTTTAAATCTCAACTTTGACAACCCTTCTCTCCTTTTGTTCTGTCTGACTCTAAGCTTTCAAAATGGCCCACATGTCAGTGCTGGGGAAATTTGAAACCTACTTTCAAAGCTCTCTGGACTACTGAATCATCCTAAGAGTTCGGACAGTTCCCTGGTTGTACGAAGAGCCAACCTCAGATCAGGATGGGCCAGCTGCATCCCTTTCTGATCCTGACATCAGTCTCTGGTGATTAGTTGAGTGTGAATGGGGCTTCAGAGCTGACCTGCAAGTGACCAGTCCCATCAACCCATCCTTCATTAGGGTTAAAGGCCCCTGGCTGCACCTGACCTCCCAAGAAGACAGTCCTGTGAAGATCCTGAAGCATCCAAGTCCCAGCCTATCACAAAAATGCAGGGATGGGGGCGGGGTAGTCAACAGCCTCTTGGAGACTCCTGACTATAACAGATGAAGGGACATGTTGCAAGTCTCTGGAATAATAGAAAAAGTGAAACATTCAGTTTATTTGGGAGTAAGAAAGATCACATTAGATTATTTTCAAAAGCTCACTTTTCCTTAATTTTCTGTGATATGGTTGACAACTATAACACATAGCTCAGAGATGGCAATTTAGAAAGTCTGCTCACCTTGCCCCCAGCAACTCCTAATCTTCCTTCTTCCAGCTGGGTCTCTGGGTCGGCATGCAGATCAATATGCACAATGGTGATTTCTGGAAGACTGTGGTTCTTCCACCTGAAGATTTTGGAGTGTGAGGAGTCTATGTGAAGGTGTGTGTGTGTGTGTGTGTGTGTGTGTGTATTTATGAGCAATGAGGCAATGGCCCTGACTAAATGCTATATAATAAACTATTGATTAATCAGTTATGGGGTGGCTCAATCATTAATTCAATGAATAAATTGTTGAGTGCCATCTATGTGCCAGGCAGTGGGCAATATGATAGGGAGCAAATACTAAGCTCTTATTCTCTTCTCTCAAGGTTTCAAGAATCATGCAACTGCTGTTTCCAAGCCTGAGGCTTGCCCTTTTTCACAACTGAAAAGTGGAGAACTCACCATGTAGTCAGGGAAGCAAATAGAGAGATGAATGACAAACAGTATAACTAATGCTCTAATAGAAGCAGCGCATAATATACAGTGATAAACAAGGCACAAAGGAGTGTCAGCTATTCATGGGGTTAGCAGCTAATTGATTAAATTAACATTCTGATTAATAAAAAACTGAAAAGGAATGGAGAGAAATCTTTCCTTTCCACCCTTAGTGTTGTAACTCTTTGAGGATAACCTATCCTCAATAAACCATTGGCTAAATACTAATAAGAATAAATGTAATGGAAAAAAATTAAAACTTAGACTGTGACTATTTGGCTTTCTGCAGGTGAGGGAAGATGTGTAAATAAATCACTTCAGTGGGAATATAAATCACATATCACTTCCTCCCACATTCAGGCACTTGGTAAATAGGCCAGTCGAAATTTCAAAGTCAGCCAGCTCTGGGCTGGTTCAGAGAGAGCCTCTGAGACCTTAGGTTATCTTTGAGATAACATTAATGAGCATTTGGATATCAGAAGGCCAGCCCAGGGCACAGAGGTCAAGCTATATCGTTATCCATAATAAGTGAAAAAAAATTCAGTTTCCCTGGAGAGGTTTAATGTGAAGGGCCCTCAAAATGGAGTAGCCAGAGAGATGTGAAGGAACTCCTGAGGAGGGACAGAAGCAGAGCAAGGTAGCAAAGTAAAACCGTTTCCTTTCCCCAAAATTGCAATAAAGCCTGCTATGCCACCACATGCTTTGAGAGATTCTATTCTGCTTTTGATGGAGGGAATTTGTTGTTGTTAATCCTCACCCAATGATATTTTTTTCCATTGATTTTTTTGGAGAGAAAAGGAGGGAGAGACAGAGAAACATCGATGTGAGAAAGACACATCCATTGGTTACCTCCTGCATGCACTGCAACCGGGGCTGGAGATCCAGCCTGCAACTGAGATTTGTGCCCTTGACCAGAATTGAACCCAAGATCCTTCAGTCCATGGGCTGACACTCTAACCACTAAGCCAAATCGGTGAGGGTGAGTATTATTTTTTAAATGACCTGGGTTTTGAATCTGGACTCATTTTGGAGAAGGAAGAGAACAGAGAATAGAGTGAGATCCTGGGTTTGATGGGAGCAGAAATTCAGAGTCAGGGATGGCCATGAGAAGGAAAATTGCCTCCTCTCCACAACCTTAATTCCTTCAATTCATCCCAGCCCAACTCAGAGATTTGCAGAACCCCTGGAGAGAATTAGTTCCCCATTTGATATGGGATAGGAGTGTACACAAATTTAAATAAGAATGTCTCCTGACAAAAGAGATGGGAGCAGGGAAAATGTATATAGAAGATGAATACCAAGATTGTCTATGGGCAAAGAGGTGAAGTACAAGAGGAAAGTAACCTTGGATTCTCTAGTCCATGCAGGTGGCTATAGACCGATCAGTCCTAGTGACATGGTGAAGCTCCCCTGTATTTTGTGCTGAGCACCATCTAGGCCTGTACCTGCAGGGAGTAAAGGTGAAGGGGACTGACTACGTCCAGATTCTTGGCTGAATCTTACCTGCAAGCTTTTTTCTTTCTTTGTTTTTTTGCTTGTTATTTTTAATGCCCTACCCACTTTTTTACTATCAATTGTATCAATCGAGAAGTCTAGCTAATTGAGTTTCAAACTGATCTTTTTAAAAATCAGATTCCTTGTTTTGTATCATCCATTCTTCTTTCCACATTGGACCTGACAATCCCAGTAATTATGATGATGCTGGTAAGAACCATAATTTACGAAGCTATTCTTACTGTGTGCCAGGAGCTACAGTGAACATCATACATACCTCATCTTTAATTCTCACATCAATCCCATGACGTGTATGAATACTGTTATTTTCATTTTATAGAAGAGAAAACTGAGGCCCAGAGAAGTTTTAGTATTTTACCTAAGCCCCACAGCTAAGTAAATAGAAAAGCAGGATTTGAACCCAAGTCTGAACACTGGGCACTAGTGTTCACTATATACTGTTAAAGGTATAACATCATAACAATAACAGGAGAAACGATGATGATGGCTTCCTGTTGAGATGTGCCTTTGTACACGTCATTGCCGTGACCCCCAGAGCACTCCTGTGTGGTGGCACAATTGCTCCGTTTTCACAATTGAGGAAATAGGCAGAAAGGCTCCGTAAGCACCCAGGTTGTGAATGATAGTGGTCTTAATAGTGAGGCAAGGAATGGGCACGGGCCAGTTATGGGGGCCTGTTTGCCTAATGCTCAGGCTCTGAGACAGAGCTACCTGCTTGCTGGTGTCCACTGGGAGGCAAAGGTGGGCCAGTGGTCCTTATACAAGAAGTTTAAGAATCACTAGGGTGCTTGTTACTGGGGGTGCTTGTTGAAAGAACAGTTCCTTAAAACCCCCTCAACCCCCAAGAGACCTAGAATTCTGAACCTGGGAGTCTGCGTTTTAAACCAGCACTTTGTGACTCTGAATCAGCTGGTCCTCACGCTTTGCTTGCAGCCTTGGCTGTCCATTGGAGTCACCGGGGAATTAATAAACTAAGGCTGCCCAGGCCCCACTCTGGACCAATCAAACCAGACTCCCTGGGAATGGGGCCCAGGCATTGGTACATTAGTAGAGCTCTCTGGGTGCAGGCAGATTGAAAAGCACTTCTTTAAGAGATGCTATAAAGGCTTTGCTCTCTCAACCCTTTAGAATGGAGGACTATAATGGCAATAACCTGGGTAATTTTAATCAATTGACAGCCAATCTGAAAAAACTCAGGCCTTCTTTTACTTTCTGAGCAAGATTTTCTCCTTGAGAGATACCCTCAGCCAGTCTAGCTGCCCCTGCAGCCCAAACACAGCCACGTAATTGCCCAAATGGTACCTCTAAGTCAGCACTGCCAATGGCATTAAACAGCCTGACCATGGCTCTGTGTGGGCCTCTAGGCACTAAGCAACATGTTCCCTGCTGCCCCCTCTGCTGCGCTTCCTCTTTTGGTTGCTGCTCTCATCCTGAGAGCCTCATGCCTATGTTCTGTCTCTGCCCCCAGCGTGGAGCCTGCGAGCATCCACTGGGAGAGGCAAGGAGAGGGGCTGCTGGCCTATGTCTGTCCCTGGGAGGGAGGCCAATGGTGCCCAGGGCTCGGGCTCTCAGAGGAGGGCATGGAACAGTTAACTCTTAGAGGCCTGTGCTCATAAAAAGGTGTATTGGCATGAAAAATCTCGACAGTGGATAACTTAAAAAAAGAAATCATTTAGCCCTGGTCAGGTAGCTCGGTTGGTTAGACCGTTCCTGATACACCAAGGTTGCAGGTTTGATCTCTGGGTAGGCCCATACAAGAATCAACCAATGAAATCATATATTTATGTTTTTACATATGTATAAATAAATCCATCAGGAAAGACAAGGAATAGGAAGGAGGGAATCACACCAAACTGTTAACAGCAGTTACTTCTGAGGGGCGAGATAGGAGACGAGTAATTTCTTCTTATTTTATATTATTGTTTTAAAGGGTTGGAAGTATGGGTGGTTTTAAATTACTTTCCCATGGGATTTTCTGTATTTTTCCACCTTTTAATTATTCAGGGAGCACTTATTAAGCCCTATAGTGAACCAAGCTCTGTGACAAGTGTCAGGGACCTGGAAGTTGGCCTGCTTATACCCATCTCTGCCCTCCGCCTTTTCAGGCAGGAGAGGTGAGCCCTCTCCCAAACACATAGACAAACACTGTGTTAGCTACCAAAGATGAAAGTCCAGTTTTACCTGCATATATACAACAAAGTCACCGACCAGCAGGGTTCTCTCCTAAGACAAGCAGGAACTGTCACTCCCGAGATCCCGTCTGTCTGCCCTACCTTCCCCGGAAGCAGCTCCTCCCAGAATCATTCTCTGCACAAGTGCCAAGACCACCCCTGAGCAGCGGGAATAGGAAATCAATTCTCTTCTGACTGATCTCTGAAGCTGTCTCTACAGCCAGTGACGCTGGCCTGAAGACAGAGTCCCCGTCCTACAGAAAGAGAGGAGATAGACTAGAGAGAGACCCAGTATGCCTGAAATGAACCCAGCCGGGTATGTGTGAAAGGCAATTCTAGTTCACACTACCCCTTGGCTGAGCTCAGAGCTGGTCTAAAAACTGTCAACAAAGCAGAGACACCCATGAGGATCTTTTGTGCCCTGAGATCATTCGAAGCCACTAAACATAAACAGCTGTGTTGATTTCCGCCCGTTCTCCAAACCCAGGGCAAATAAAACCTCAGAGCTTGAAAAGAACAAAATATACAGGGATTTTCTTTTCTTTTTTGGCTTAGAAAGATATTGTTTTACAAACAGTGGAGCAAGGCACCATTAATTTTTTTTTAATTGCCTGGCAAGTTTCTTGAAGCTCCACATTGTACAAGAATGTTAGACATTCGCTGATAAATGTATCAGGATTTTCTCCACAGGGCAGTCTGAGCATGTGTCAATGTGAATCTGACAAAGCCAGTCTCCCTAAGGCTGCACCAAAGACTGTCAAGCATCGTCATCCTGACTTCTTCGATTCCACAAAGACCACCTTTTCGAACTTTGGGATGTGGAATGAACTCCCATTTGGAATCGGTTGTTTGTTAGGGTTTTATCTTTCCCAAGGGGGGACCATGAAGGGTTGGGTTCGGAGATGGAGAATCCAGTCTTCAAAGGCGTCTGGCTTGCAAGGCTGACTTCCTGCTGAGTTATCAAAGACAGCTTTCTAAAATACTCCCATGGCCATTTTAGCTCCTTCCTTGCCTTTGATCCTTTATTCTTAATATTCAATCCTCTCCGGTCTCCACAACCCCATTTTTTTTTTCTGTTTTTCCCAAAAAGTAACAAGTTGGCAGAGCCCTTTGTCACTATTCCTTGTGTCTAGGTTCCTTTCTGACACAGTAGAGTGAAGGAGAGAGAAGACTGGGTCTAGAGTCAGGCAGCTCAGGGTGAAACTCCTGAATTCACCTCTGATTGACTGAGGAAGTGTAGTGACTTCACTTCTCTGACCCTCAGTTTGTCCATCAGTAAAATGGAAATGACGATAACTATTTCACAGGGTTGTTGCAAGGATTTCAGATAATGGAAACTCGGGGTCTACACTCACTGGTGTGAGTCTAGAACCTAATAGGTATTACACTCATTCATTTAAATAATATGTTAGTGCTACCGAATGCCAGACAACGTGCTAATCACTGGTGATATAATGTCTGTAAAACATAGTCCTTTTCTCATGGAGCTTACAATGTAATCAGGGGAATGGACAATAATTACATAATCACATCAGTGAACCTATAACTAACTACTAACTGAAGCACCCGTTAGGATAGCAGATAAAGAACCTAGATCCCGTTTAGACTGTTGGGCAGCCAAAGCTCCCAGAGAAGTGATGTTTGTGATGATGTTGGGGTGAAATCTGGATGGCAAAGAGGGTAACCAGGCAGGGATGGAGCCAGTGTGCTGGGGGTGGAGGTTTAGGCAGTGAGCAAGAGCTGAGTCCCTCCACATTCTCCTCCCTCTTACCAATGGGGGGTCAGAGACAATGTCAAGGTTCAGTGAAGTGGAAAGAGTCCCACAGATATGCATAGACACAGATCCCTTTCCCAGGATGCTGGATGATGCCCTGGAGTGTCAAATGCAGGTATCTCCCCACCGCCACCACAGCCTTATCCCAAACCGCCCCGCGATGCCTGAGGCCGTCATCTGCAAGGGAGATACCTCTTCCTGTGAGAGGCTTTGTTTTCAGAAACTAAAACAAATTCATACTGGAATCTGATTTTTCCAAATCCACAATTAAAGTCCACACTTTATGGCCCAGGTACCAGTTACCATGCAGGTGCAGAAAGCCCCTGGGACGGTGATAGGGTTGGGGGTGGGAATGAAGCAGTTATGTGCCAGAATCTTTGTTTCATTTAATGTCTCCAAATAATGGTGGGAAGTAATATTTTCTCCCTTTCACAGGTGAAGAAACTGAGGCACAGATAGGTAAAGTAGTAATTTCCCCAAGGTCACACAACTAGAAATCAGTAGAACCAGGATTTAAATCCTAAATTGTCTGCTCCCAAATTCCACGCTTTTTCCATGACACCCTATTTTACATCAGTCACCTGGCCTGAGCCCCGGATCCTGCTGCTTGTTTTCTGAAGGTTTGGCAAATCACAGCCCCTCGGCAACATGGCACTGATTCCCTGTGGGCCACAGAGAGGGGCCCTGGGCCAGCTGCCTGTGCCCACACCTTCCTACAGCAGCTGGCTGACAGCAGGACGCAGAGACCTGGGCAGGAAGACAGCGCTTCTGTCTGCGTCTAGGGCAGGGGGCTAAGCCACAGTGCATTAGAGTTCAGGTATGGAAATAGTCTCTGGGAAATTTGAATCTTCTATGTGCTCCTCTCTTTCCTCTTTCCTTTCCATGACACACACACACACACACACACACACACACACTCCTCATGCAGCTTGCATCTGGCGGGAAGGCATGCCAGCCGAGGTGTTGAAATCCATGGAGAGTCATGATTTGGCACCTGCGGAGTACTTTTCAGCACTTTGGAATGACAGCTTATTCGTCCACACAACCCTTCCAGAAAGGTTGTATGTGTGCCATCGTGGAGAGAGGGAATCAGAGCAGAGACTGGGAGTGGTCAGGCCAAGCTGGGGTTGAACTTCTCACCCCTGCTCCACGCTGGGAGCCACGGGGCTCTCACAGGTACCTCCTACTCCTGGTTCTGCTGTTCAGTTCCCAGATGACCTTGGGAAAGCCACCAGTTCCCTTGGCCTCTTTCTCATCTGGAGGTTGTTTGGTGGACCCCGGGCTCTCTAGACCCATAGGATCTTAGGACACAGTAATGGCAGATCATCAGACATAATAACAGCTGCCATTTACCGAGAGCCTGAGGCTCACTTCCTAGGTGTCTTATGAATAACATCTCCAATTCTTAAGACAAACCTACCAAGTAGGAATGCTCACCCTATTTTATAGATGAGAAAACAGATCTTCCTACAGGTCAAGGGACTCGCTCAATACCCTGTAGTAAGTGGTAGAGCTGGGATTGGAACCCAGGCTCATGTGTGTAACTGTTCCAGCCCACTGCTTCGGAGAGGTAGCCTCTCCCCTGGCTTAGCTAATGGATAATGTGTTTCCAGCCCCTCCATGGCCGCCCTGTCACAGCTCAGCCTGCGCCCTGTGATGAGCCAGCACTGGGCAGCAGCCTGGGAAGGTTCTGGTGGCTTGATGAACAGTGGGCACAGGCACTGGGTAGGCAATGCAGCTTCCAGGGAAGGGAGGCACCGAGCCAGCTGCTCTGGGGCTGACCCCACAAGTCCCGATAAGATGTCGAAGCAAGAGTTCAGTGGGGAAAAGGAGTAGAAGGCCCTTCTCACATTCCTCCCCACTCAGCACAGAGCTGCTGTCAGAGCTGATTGCCATCACAGAACCTCTGCACCTCAGTGCTCTCTCCCAAAGACGCTGACCTACTTTCTGTTGTGTAGGCATGTATCCAGAGCCCCCAGCTAATACCTTCATACTCTAGTTGGTCTAGGTGAGAGCTATTCCAATCATCTACTGAATAAGATCCAGTTTTCTGGTTCGGGCTCCCAGGGACCTCCCTGCCCTGCCCTTGCCCACCTCTCCAGCTTCCTCTCCCTAGTTTTGTTTGTTTGTTTGTTTGTCACATTCTCTAGTCATTTCCAGACACACCACCCATCCCACACGTCCACACTCGGAGAGGCAGGACAGTTCAAAGGTCAGCACAGCTCTCTGCAGGCAGACCGCCTGTGGTGCTATTCTTTTCCTGCAATGCTGGATAACCAAGTGAGTCAACCAACCTGTGCCTCAGTTTCCCCATCTTCAAAATGAGTACATTAGTGGTATCTATTTTATAGGATTATTGTGAGGGTTAAAGAAGAAAATACATGTAAAGAATACTTTTAAAAAAGCTCCTGGCCCAGCCAGTGTGGCTCAGTGGTTGGACATTGACCTATGAACCAGGAGGTCATGGTTTGATTCCAGGTCGGGGCACATGCCTGGGTTTCGGGCTCAATCTCCAGTGGGGCACATGCAGGAGGCAGCTGACTGATGGTTGTCTCTCATCATTGATGTTTCTATCTCTCTCCCTTTCTTTTTCCTCTCTGAAATAAATAAAAATGTATTTTTTTAAAAATGCTCCTCGATTATTCTACTGTGCAGCCAGGGTTAACAGGTCCCTGGTGTATCTGTGATCCCAAGAGAGTGAGGAGGCACCTTACTGTGCGTGCTTCAAGGCCTCAGGGCTCAGGTGGCACAGAGACTGGCACGAGCCGCCATGCTGGAAATAGATTTTGAATGAATATATGATTCTTTTGATTTGGAAGATTAAAAGGTAAACAACCCTTTCTCCAAAGCCAGACATTTAATCACTCCCAAACCCAATGTAAGCTCCAAACCAGCAAACCATGATGCTGGTCACTGAAAGGTCCTGCAGGTTGAGGACTCCACTGTGAGATGCTGAGTGGACGGGGCCTGTCTGAGTAGATAACGTCCATATTGAAACTGACCCCTGAACAAGCTAGGAAGAACAGAGTAAATGAGTCCACAAGACTCACAAAAGGGAAGGAGACTTTCAACATGAGACAGATTTTCCAGTAAGTCAGTGTTTGGATGTTGACCTGAGGTTTCTTGCTTGTTTGTTTGTTTTTGGTCAGGCTTCCAAGTTTCAGGGCCTGTGCCAGTTTCAGACTTGAAATGGACAAATGCACTTTCTGAGCCCTCACACCTAATTCCAGATGGAAATACTGGGCCCTGCTTCTGACCAGCTCCACTGCTGGAACAGAAGTTATTCTTAGCACAATGGTGTGGGTGGCAAGCCAGGCTTTTCTCTTCTGTGATTGATGTTCAATTAGGCTGCTGAGAACTAGGACAGCATTTCTATGGATGGGGGATAAGGTTGGAGCAGCGCGTGACCCAGCATCTCTGGGTCATGTAGCATTTTGCTTTTTCTCTGGTGGTGTGCTGCCAGAGAGGGACTCATCTGAGGAGCTATTAGCATATGAAGCATAATGGAATTCAATGCAGAGGACCAGGTTCTGGCTTTGTATTAGCCAAAATCCATTGCGGGGAGGTGGGGGCGGGGGGGGGGAAGGGAAGACCAGCTAGTGTTCTTTGACAGAATTTAGGTGGTAACTCAGAAAGGACAAACCCTTTAAAAACATGTGACAATAAAGGACACATTTCTAGCTTGCACCTGTACCGAATCGAGGCAGCTCGGCTGAATTAAAATGTGCACAGCAACCCAAAGTTAAGACAGGTAATGTGACAGAAAGTCATGCCAGCAAAGCCTAGAACAAAGGGCTGGGACCAACCATTTCTCAGATGCCCGTTCTGTGCTAGGCACTTACAGGTAACATCTCATTTCATCTTTGCAGGGTAGAGTATTGTCATTTCCTTTTTATAGACTACAGTACCGAGGTACAAAGAAGGTAAATAACCACTTCTGAGTGGCAGAACTGGGTTGTGAATTTCCATCCCAGCCTCCTACGTCTGTGGTGTGTCCTGAGCTCTGACTCAGTCCCCTCAGGAAGGCCACCTTGGGCTGCCCACGAAGGGCAAGTGACTGCACCTGCCTGGAGGAGTGAGTGAGGAGGCAGCAGCTGGAGGTGATTCCCTCACCAAGTGCTCTGGTGCCAATTGTCCCTTGGCCTGGCTCGGCTGGAGTGAGCTCTTATTTTTTTTTAATCCACACCCAAGGATATCTTCTTATTGATTTTAGAGAGAGGAAGGGAGAAAGAAAGAGAGAGAGAGAGGAAGGGGAGACAGAGAGAGAGAGAGAGAGAGAGAGAGAGAGAGAGAGAGAGGTGAGATTGCCTCCCGTACGGGCCCTGACTAGGGATTGAACCCACCACCTAGGTATATGCCCTGACCAGGAACTGAACCTGCCAGTTGGGGTGTATGGGACAATGTTCCAACCAACTGAGCCACCAAGCCAGGGCTGGAGTGAGCTCTTGATCAAAGCAGCAATAGCCGCCTCAGACAGTGGCATTGATAGTGCTTTGCTGTTGGCCATGGCCAAGGAGAGCAGCAGGGGACTCTTGAATGGGAGGACAGGCTCCAGAGACCATGGAGGAACATGTGAGCAGATCACACCAAGCTGGGGGAAGAAAGGGCCCCCTTTTCAACCTAGAGAAGTACAAGGAAGACCTAACATGACAAAGAGTCCAGCTCTCTGCTACATGGACTTAGACAAGCTATGGCTAATGGTCACTGAGTGTGCCCCCAAATCTGTCTGCATGAGCCAAGTAATCTCTACTATCCCATTCAAAGGAAAGGGGGAGCCAGGCACCCCCAGGTTGACCCCAGAGACCAAGGATATTGGAAGTGACATTGAGAGGATGGCTTAGTGGCCAATTCAGGAGGACCGAGTTCTGGCCCTACCTCTCTGTGACCAGAGCTGAGTTACTCTTATCCTTCTGAATCTCAGCTGCTTCATGTGGAAAATAGCAATAAAACTACCCTCTACCTCCAGCGGACTTTGGAGATGCTCTGCCTGCCCTCAACTCCCTCTTACCATTTCCATGGCCTTCTCCTCCCCCGGCTTCTAATGGCCAGCACCCATGACCTTGCCCAGAGGCGTGCCTTTGGGCTACTGGAGCCCCTTCACCCACGTACAGAGACTTGCAAGTATCTAAGCCTTTACTGTCCATCCCCACAGAGGGAGCCTGTGGCCAATGATGGGCTGTGGGTATGAGAGCCCAGCTCACTTGTCTTCAGATGGGACAAACTCTGAGGTGTAACTGAACCTTCAGAACTCCCCACAGGATGATTTTGCCTCAAATCACATGTCCTCATTGTCCCTGTCCTCCTGCTTCCCCCTCCCAGACTGGTTTGTCCCATTTCCTGTCTTTAATAAATCACGAATCCTTAAATTCTACTCCTCAAGAACTCAACCTAAGACACCACTTTGTTGGGTTATTATGAAGATTAAATGACATGATTCATTGATTCATGAAAAGTGCTTAGTTCAATGCCTGGCACACAGGCAGTAATCAATATATGGTAGCTGTTTATTTCTAGATGGAACCAGATGATATTGTCAATAATGAATATTTTTTTTATTAAAAAATGGTAATTTCATATGGATCAACCTAATTTTATTTTATAGTCCAATCTCCCAACATTCCCCTGCCTTGTTCTAATGAAGACCATAGCCTGTCCTGGTGGGTCCTCAACTCAGTGTCTTTTCCCCTGGTCCCTCCTCCTAGAAAAATGCTGGCTTCAAATGAGCCCCCGGTTGCTGGCGTTTGGGTTTTGCTGGCTGGGGCTGGGCACAGAGTACTTGTTATTTAACCAGAAAGCCCTGTGAACTAGGGCCCCACCTAAAATGGGAGAAAGGGCAGGGGTGAGGGTGGGGGAGATCAATCACTACTTGTCAGGTGGAAAGAACCAGATCATAAATAGGAAAAATGTTTTCAACTTCACCCAAGAGCAGTGTTTTGTAAATATATTTTTGTTTTACTTTCCTGAAAAGATGACTTTGGTGGCCTCTTCAAGCAGGCTGCTGTGAACCAGCTCTTTGAAGGGCCATGTGTTTTTATGGCACATTTCAGCATCAAACACTGAGTAAATGAATACTGTGTTTGTGTCGGCGTGGCACTTCTGGCTGACAGTCATAAAAACTGCATGGAAAATTGCTGTTTATATTTCCTCCAGCTATCACCGCTCCAACCTCATGACACTGGGGAAAGTTTACGGTACAAACAACCCGTCTGCTATCTCACTGAAAACACAGCATCCCCTCCCCTCCCATCAGGAGGGGACGCTGTGGAGGGTGAGAGTCACGCGCAGTCATTACTTCAAACACAGAGGAAACCGAGGGACCAGGCAGAGACAGTGGTGGCAGATAAGTGAGAGACAGTGAATCTGAAAATATGAGGCAGGAGGCACCCAATGACCTGCTGCAGTGGCAAGTCCCAGCCATAGGTAGCCAGGGAGCTACTGAGCTTGGAGAGCAGGTTTTGGTCAGGTCCTCGTGTGGCAAGGAATCTGGACAAGTAGCAAAATCTGTTCTGGGATTAGGTGTGGAGGCAGCCTACTGCCTGGGAACCTTGGCTGCTCTGTGACCTCAGTTTGGAGCCCATCAGGTGTGCAACGCCACATAGAACACTTATCGCCTGGTATAATTAATATCTTATTTGCTTATTTATTGTCTCCCCCCCACTGCTCCCCTCATCTCAACACACATGCACACATTTGAATACAAGCGTCATCAAAACAGGGATTTTTTTTTTCCTGATGCATTCTTAGAGCCTAGAATAACACCTGGCACATGACAGGTACTCAATAGATATTTGTTGATTGATTGAATGAAATACGATTACCTATATGGTCAATATGCAAAAATGCCTACAAGGACCAATAATGATATTGAAGCATTAAGTAAAATTTGATTTTGCTCATTCTATTCTACTTACAAAGGCAGGGGAAAATCCAGTAAAACTTACAAGGATTTGCAACAAGAAGGAGCAAAACAAGGAAGAGTTTTTGCTTTATCAGAAAACACCATTAATCAGAACATCCCTAATGATGATGTTTTGTCTGTAGAGCACAGAGTATTTAGATGTTTCCAGATATTCATATGTTTAGCATTAGGTAGCACCAAGCCATGAGCTTTCTCAGACAAAAGCAAGCTAAAGCACACATTTGGTTGAGGAGCCAAATGACCCAATTTCTCAGACATTGGTTTCTAGGGGGTACCTGTGAACAGAAGTGCCTGGTGAGTCACCTGCAAGTCACAGATGGGGGAAGAAGTGGTAGCGTTCGTTCCAGTTCAGACAAGACTCAAAACTCTTACAGGGAGACCCTGAACTCCTGTGGGATTTCTCCCAGCGAGTCTGCGAGCACGGCCGGAGCTGTCAGATGATCCCATTGATGTCTCTTTGGCAGGAGAAGAGCCGCACCCGAAGTCACAGAGGGCCCACAGATGTCATGCTGGCGCTCTGCCATGGAATCACAGCCTGTGTCTCTCACTGTCATGGTCGGCCCCACACAGAACCCTTCAAACCACCAGGCCAGACAGTGGCAGGATCTGAGCCGTGTGGAAAGTATTCTCAGCCCCACTTTAATTGAGAGCAGAGTGCACACACTTTCAAGTATTTCACTGTCTATTCTGACACCAGAGTGCCAGGCAGATAGATGGAAGTCTTTAGAACTAGATAAACCCAGTGTTAGTGAGAAATGGAGGAAGAAGGTGGGTTTTGGCCTTCTCAGCCTTGTTTCTAGCTAGGCTACTGTATTCACAGGGTGCTGGGTTGAGTGGGAGTAAGGGCTGCTGTCCTTCCTCATAGTTAGGGCTGGAGCAGACCTCTCCCATGACAAGGGTGCAAGAGTAGGCCTGGCAAGATGGGAAAAGTCAGAGGAAGACCCCAAAAGATGGTCTCATTCAACTGGTGGGCAGGGTGGGGGGTGGAGCTGGGATCCATTGAGTGATCACTTAGGACTGCCTCATAGCCTCTAGCCACATGAGGCAACTTCGTCCTTGATGTGGCAAGTCCTAACTGAGATGTACTCTAAGTGTAAAACACACACTGAATTTTCAAGATTTTTGTATGAAAAAAAGAATGTAACTATCTCATTCATTTTTATAGCAATTGTATGTTGAAATGAGAATATTTTGGGTATAATGGGTGAAAGGAAATATATTAAAATGAATGTCATCTGTTTCTTTTTAATGTTGCTACTAGAAAAACAGAAGGCAGCAGGAAAACAGGAAGACCAAATATAAGATGGATTGACTTCATAAAAGAAGCCAGAGGCATGAGTCCCCAGGAGCTGAGCAGGCTGTGGAGGGCAAGACACTGTGGACATCGCTCATTCACAGGGTTGGAGCTGACTCAGTGGCACATAAAACACACACACTAGAAAATCTAACATCACAGATTCGGTTTAGAACATATGATATTCCTACTAGACCAGTGGTTCTCAACCTTCCTAATGCTGCGACCCTTTAATACAGTTCCTCATGTTGTGGTGACCCCCAATTTCATTGTTACAAATTGAACATAATTAAAGCATAGTGATTAATCACAAAAACAATATGTAATTATATATGTGTTTTCCGATGGTCTTAGGCAACCCCTGTGAAAGGGTCGTTCGACCCCCAAAGGGGTCGTGACCCACAGGTTGAGAAACGCTGTACTAGACAGTGCTTGTCAAGAGCCTCGTTCTTCTAAGTGTGATTCCCAGAGCAGTGGTGGCCTCACCAGGAGCTTATGAAAATTCAGGTTCTCAGGCCCTGCCCCAGACCTACTAAAATAGCATCTGCATTTTTAATAAGATTCCCAGGTAATTCATTTGCATATTAAAGTTTGGGAAGCACCAGCCTTGGTCATTCCCTATGACTCTGCTTCACTGTGGGTGGCCAGGCCAGCTTTGAGGTCTAAGGCAGAACAGACCCCAGGGGAGAGAAACCTCTGTGCAGTGTCATGGCACTAGTTTGGAAGTCACAGGATCTCAGTTCTATTCCTGCCTCTGCCTTGAAATTTCTATGTGACCTTGGTTGAGTCACTGCACCTCTCTGGGGCCAGTTCCTCATTCTGCAGATGAAGAAACTTGACTGAAGACTTTCGAAGCTCCTGCAAGAGCTTTCCCTGTACCAACTGGTATGACTGGAAGCTGCTCCTTTTGCAAAGGTTCCTAGACAAATCCTAGGGAGGGTTTTGTTTTCAGGTTGCTCTTGTATCAGAATGCTCATGACCTTCAGAATGGTGACATGCAGTAGGGAACTTGCTACATGTGCTGGTATGTCCTCCTTTGGGTCCTGAAAATTTTACAGGCATACGTGGGAGATATTGTGGGTTTGGTTCTAGCCCACTGTAATAAAGTGAGTATGACAATAAAGAGAGTCATAATCTTTGTGTTTGGTGGAGGATCTTGCCTTCAGTCTGTAAAAATTGCAACCTCTGTGGAACACAGTAAAGTGATGTGCAATGAAAGGAGGTATGCCTGGAGTTTCATTAACTAATACTTGTGTTACAATATGTTGAGCACTTGCTATGTGCTGGGACTGTGTCTAAATGCTTTACACATGTTATCTCTTTTAACACATGCAATGACCCTAAGAGATAAGGCTCACTATAACTTTAAAAAAATATGAAGCAATTAAAGAACAGAGAGGTTAATTAAGTTGCTCAAGATTAGATAGCTGGTGAGTGGTCACGTTTGGATTTTTTTCCCAAGTAAGCCCAACTCTTCATTCTTAACCAAAACAATAAATTCCCTCGGGGCTGTTCCGAAACTCCTTTCACATGTGTTCCGCCCCCAATCTGCCAGCGATGCCTATTCTCCACTTGCCTATGCTCCAATTGCATATTCTCCACTTGCTTTTGCTTTCTGGGGCCCCAGATATTTCCTTGACTGCTGACATCACAACCCCAGAGGACATCACCCTTATTCATTGTCCCCTCAGCCTCCCAGCCCATATTTGTGGACAGAGCAGCCAGGGGGCCATGTTCTCACTTGGTCCAGGGAGCAAACACGCAATACAGGTATGTCGACTGCTGACCCGCGCCCTCCAGACTGTGGCAAAGTCATGACTACTAGCAAGGAGAGGAGTAGCCTGAGACTGTGAGATGGCAAAAAATAGAATTAAAATAGTATCAATAAATAAATAAATAAAAATAGTATCAAAATATATATAAATGGCACAAGACTACAGTCTTGTTGTTGTTTTTTTCTGCAACATTTGTTTGAGTCACACAGGTGGTTAATATCATGCATCTGGCAATCATGACAGTCTATGTCAGCTCAGCACCCACATGCTGGAAGTCTCACAGGTGGGATACTCAGTCCAATTGCTACACTGATGTCAATGCCCAGTGCACACATATCTAGTTTCCATGATCGGTGCTGGCTGATAAATTTATCCCCAAGAAAATACTCTGAAAAGAATTAATACTAAAATAAATCCTTTTCTTTTTAAAGATCCCTCTCTTCTCTCATGATTACATTTTTATGTAAAAATAACAACTCCTAAAGTAATGCAATCAGAGCCAGGAAATCAAAAGGCAGTTCAGTCGGCTGATAGTGAACGCAGTCTGGGAGGGCTTGTCCTGCCCGGCCGATGCCTCCTGCCCAGACAGGCTGCCCTATTCTTGTGTCAGCCCTCAGTCACTAGTGACGTCACAGCCTCTGCCCCATCCGTTTCCAGTGACCCCCTGCCCTACCACCTTGCACCCCACTTTCCAAACCTTTCCTCCCATTCCTGGTTCTAGGCTTTTTGCCTCATCTGTTGCTGATGTCTCTTGTACTTATCTCTTGAAACTGACACATTACTTTCACTTTGGCAGCCAACCTCCCTGAGTGTCATTCGTATTGTTCCCATAGACTATCCCTCTCTGGCTGCTCCAGGGACTGACTGAGGCTGGCTCAGCCTGGCCTCCTCAACTCTTTCCTGGCATTGTCACATGACCTTGGTCCAGAGCAAGTTTGCTTTGACCAAGAGGGCCAAGACTGGGCCACCTAGAGTGGCCACAGCAGGGTTCTCCCTCCTCTTAGATTCCCAAAGCCTCCAAGAGCTCCTCCCGGGCCACACAAGGCTCTCCCTCAGAGTTACTACTAGCAAGGGAATGTGCTCCGAGTCCTCCCTTAATCTTGCTGGGTTTTCAGAGCTAGAGCTAACGTATGATTTTTCATCTAAATTGGGCTCTTCTGGTATTGGAAGGAGATGCTACTAATAATGATGCTTGGATAGCAGGCACACATTGGGACTGTCCCCGGCTAAATGGAGTATTTGGTACCCTTATTCAAAGCTCAAATTCCTTCTCAGCGATAAAGTTTGATAATAGGTAACTACATCCCTATGTTGTGTAATAGACGCCGATTACTTGTCTGCTTAGCATCACTCAGACTTGTCCACAGAAGTACCCATCTGTACAGCAGAGGAGAACAGGTGTGTCTACCCCTGGGGACAAGTGCAGAGTGTGAAGGGACCACCTAGAGCCTCTTGACAGCAGAACTTTTCTTTGAAATCTCAAAAGGGCACATGAATTTTGCCATTCTACTTAATAATATACCCTTGTTTTTTAAAAAATACCTGCATATTTTTTTTCTGAAAATTTAAAGTAAAATAGATGCCCAGGAAGATGCTTGCTACAGGGTCACCCTGGTTTTGTGTCCTCCTGGTTCTCTAATGTCACCTGAGAAATCTGACATTACAACAGCCTCTCACCAATGAGGGGGTAAGGAGGGTGGACAGAAAACCACTCATGCTCACTGTGTCCAAGTTGTTTGTTACAATGAATAATAATGCCACAGATCCAGGGCTAGCTGGGGGCCTGGGATTGCTTCAGCATTTGGCTTTCCCCTATACCCAATCTTCTGTTCCTCTCTGTGTGGCAGATGGAGGCCCATAAACCCCCATGGAAGAGTCTCAGGGAGTAGAAGCTTCATCGTTATGCAACTCAAGGCCCTCACTAGGATTCTTAGCCCCTTATGTAGAGATTCTTGTGCTTGGCAAGAGGCCACCTCTACAAGAGACCCTCCCCCAATGACAGGCATTCCTGTGAGCCCCCAGACCCTCTTTCATCCCACTCCATGGTTTCTGAGGAAGTCAGAAGGCAGTTCCCCAGCAGGCATGCATGGAGTGCTGGAGTCTGCAGCAGTTTCCTCTGGGTGGAGGATGGGAGGCAGGTTGGGCATTAAGGCTCTAGGTTGAGTCTCCGAGACCCAGCTAAGTGTGAGCTCCTCAGTGAGGCCTGACCTAACCATGCAGCTGGGGCCAAGCACTCATTCCACAGTGTCCCTGTGCCTTCATCCGACTCAGCAATGCCCTACACCACTCAAACACACACACACACACACACACACACACACACACACACACGTCCCACAACACCAAGACACACTTCAGCCATTTGCTATATTGAGGGCTTAATACATCTTGCATTGGATTTCTCCCCTCCTCCACCTCCTTCCTGCAGATGTAGAATTTCCCTGGAGATGAAAGGATAATTTGAAAATTAACTTCTTATTTCAGCTTTTCTTCATAGCTCCAGATCAAAATGCACAGGGCCTGGAAAGTAATGACTAGGAGGGGGGCTGCGGGGGACTCAGGGTTGCTGGTAATACTCTGTGTGTTGATCTGGGTGCTGGTTACCCAGTGTCCTCACTTGGATGCGTCATTTGGCTGCATGTGTACAGTGTGTGATCTTCTCTGAATGCAGGTAATGAACATTTAGATTTGAAACGAGCACAGAAGCTGGTTGTAGCTGAGAGGAGAGGAAGGCTGTAACCCACTATCTGGATAAGACATTTCTCAAGCTCTTTTCTGATTCTCACGTGTTCATGCAGCTAAGAGCTACTGTAGGGCTATGGGGCTGCCAAAGATTCAAGACGACAGGCTGAAGGCCTGTGCCATCTCCCTGCCTCAGGGAGAAGGCTGCATTGAGAACATGCTAGTTTTATGTCTCATGCTGCCCTGCTAGGCTCTGGGCAGACTCACTCCTAGAAGAACAAGGCAGAAGTGGTTAAGAGCTGAGTGTCTCAGTCAGACCGACAAACCTGCGTATAAACCCTGACTCTGCCACTTTCCAACGCTTGACCTTGGGAAACATGTACTGGTATAAACTTTCTAATCTTCAGTTTCCCCACCTGTAAAATGGGGCTAATAACAGTGCCTGCCCCACATAAGTGCTGTGGGAATACCCTGTACTGAAAATAAAGGGGTTATCCCAGTGCCTGGCAAAAATGTAAGTGCCCATTAAAGACTAAATGTTTTAATTGAGTGCAACCCCTCACTTTATATGAGGAAACCAAGACCCAGAGAAAGGAGTATCTCTTTGAAGGTCACGGACCCTGGATGTGACCATAACAAGGACCAGCAAGCTGCTTTTTCCCACAATGGAGGCCCTGGGCAGGACCATGCTGCCCTGCTACACTCAGGCAGGCTGAGTGGATTGCAATGGGTGACATACAACTCTCAGAGAGGGGACTGTGGTGAGGCCAACTCCCAGGTGGAGGAGAGCTGGAGGGCACACCATGACCAGGAGTGCTTCCCAGTGAGCCACTGCCTGACACAAAGCAGCACGGAAGCTGAGGGGCAAGAGAGACTCTCATCCAATAAACACCTGGCCAGGCCAGGTGCTAGGGCCAAGATGGAGAGCAAGAAGGGCCCTGCATTCCTGGAGCTCACAATCTGGGAGGCGGCAGGTGGAGAGATTTCCAATCATGCTGATGACAAGAGATGGATTATTCGAAGGTTAAGCAAGGGGCACATATCACAGGGGACCTGAGGGGAATGAAGAGGACAGAGAATGTGCAGGGAGGTGCTAGGGTGGGGCATGGGCACAGGAAATTGTAGAATGAGGGGGCCGTTGTTTCTGGAATGCAGAGAGCCAAGGGGATCATGCAAGACCTCCCGAGCCACGCTGGGAATGCTGGACTTTGTCCTGAGGGATGTGTGAAGCCTCTGCAGAATTCTAAGTTGGGAAGTGACATGATTGAGATTTGCTGTTGCTTTTCACAAAATCCTGAGCCCTTGAGAGTCAGCCCAGTTCCAAAGGCACCGACTGGTACAGTGAGTGGGAGGCTCCTGCAGCCTTGCACAATTCCCAGCGTCAGAGTAGGTGCCCTAGGGATGGATGCATCTGCATTTGACAGATATGGAAACTGAGGACCAAAGAGAGAGAGAGTGACATACCCAAGGTCACGGGGCACTTAGAGGCAGAGCCAGATCTGCTCCCCCAGTCTCCAGGCAGTCTCTGTGGCTGCTCTTGCAGGCATCGCCTTGCTCTGCAAGGCTGCCTCACTAGTTTGTGTGAAAATCTTTCAACTCCAAAGGGACTGATATGCTCTTAATGGACAGGAACAGGACTTATGTCCAGAGGCACTAAATGCATGTTTGCAGAATGAAAGAATGTAAGTGCACAGCCCACATGAGGACCCTGGATCTGCTCCCCTACCCTGTGTTCTTCCTTCGCGGTACCTTAGTGTCTGTAGAACTTGCCCTCATCCCGGCCACACCTGCAGATCTGCTTCAGTGGAGACTAGGAGGGAATGTGGCCACAGGGCCCATCCACAGGGCTGCTGGGAGCCTGTTTCTTCCACCTACTGCGCGGTCTGGAAACTCCCAAGGCCTCTTCCTCAACTGGTTCCCACCAGACGGATGATATCATGGGCCTTTGAAATAAGAGGAAAGCTCCCGCTGGGCTGGAAATTAAGGTGATTTAAAGCCAGATGGCAGAGCTTCTGAGCAGAGAGGGCACAGCAAGTCATCCAAACACCCGACGCTGGAGGTCGGCTGGGCCTCTGGCATGAAGGTGCTGGCTGTTGTGGAGTCAGGGCCCTGGGGGCTCCACGGCTGGGGCCTCCACTGAGGGCAGGACAGGGGTTCAGATTTGGGTCTTGCTCCCGTCCTGGCCCAAGCTCACATTAACCACAAGTAGAGTTTTTGGCTTTTCCTGAGAGAAGGGTCCCAGGTCTGAGCTCTATCTGAAGGAACCTGTGCTCCTGTGGAGAAGGACTGAGGCTGGACAATGAGACTCACCAACACCTGCAATGAGTCAGGCACTGTGCTGGGGGCAGGGGGTTGTAATGACCTAACCAGTGGCAATGTCCCAACCAGTAGCTCTTTAGGCACAGGGACAGGACCAGCCCTGCAACACAGAGGGAGGGATGCTCTGCCCTCAAAGGGAATGGGGGCTCCCCTATTCTATCATCAGGGTGCAGGAAATGAGGTGAGCATCAGGACTAGAGGAAGGAGACATGCTCTCCTGACTATTATGCCCATAGGGCCCGCAGTATGGAAAGGCCATGGACAGTTCAGGATCAGTGAGCTGCCCTTGGCCACTGTTTACCATGGCGGAAGCAGTAGCAGCTCAAAGAGCAGCAGGTTTGGGTGTGTCTGAGTGGTGAGAGCATCCAGGATTGACCAAATCTCTGAGGTCTCAGAGATAGCCACTGGTGGTGACACCTGGGCAAGCCAAGCAGTGACTTCACCTGGGCATTAAAAACCCTGACTGTGGTGTGGGGACAAGAGGGACCCATGGAATAGAAGTGCCCCCGCAACTCTCTCTGCAGCACAGGTGAGCAAAGCCCTGGCAAAAGCCCCTTAGAAATGATGGGCAGACATGGGGACAAGGCTAACGTCCAGTAAGTAGATTAGGCTGTGACAGTTGGCATGAAAAGGAAGTATAAATCTATTTTCAACTGAGTTCAGGGAATACAGACTAGCTATTATCTTAATTTCCACCATAATTACCCTTCAAGGGAAATAGAACTAATTATGATCCCCACTTTACAGATGAAGAAGTGCTATGTCAGTGAATTGCAGTTTTTAAAGCTCACAAATGAGCAGATTAAAAAAAAAAGTGGGGGAGTATACATGGGTTGCTAACTTTTATTGACTTTTCCTAAGTAAGGAAGTTAAACAAATATTTTTTGCTAGATCTATATATTCACTATCACTTCTTGGTAAAAGAAAGAATACATTAATGTTGAAAATGTAGGAAATAAGCTAATCGGCATAAAGGCTGGTCTTTTAAACTCAACCAAGTTATATTGTTGAAGGCCTAGTTGAATATCCTTATTTTTCTCACCTCCCTGGGTACCTGTGAGATGTGGCACTGGTCTGTGGAGCTGGGACCCAGGAGCTGAGTGACTCTCCCAGCTGGAAAGGGGCAGAGCCAGCTCACCCCAGACCTGACTCAAAGCCAGGCCTTTCCAGATGCCCCACACAGCTGTGTCCGCTGTGGCCAGGGCAGAGGACACCCGCAGAGCCATCCACATGCTCCCCAGGGAGCGTTGGTGCCTGCTCTGACTGCCCTGCCCACAGGCCTCTTGGATAGGTTGAGTCCCTTGGCTGAGAAATTGACCAGTGACACCAGCACAAAGGACTTGGCAGGGCACAGCACCGTATGTTTTTCTCTGCACCAAATTATGGCCTCCCAAAAATTCAGCCCTTGTGGGGACACAAGCAATTAAACCAAAGGGCCACCCACTCACCCTTTTCTCTTTTAGAAAAACACATCCAGTCCCAAGCTGCTGCCCTGAGGAACCACAAAATGGTTCTCTCTCCCCGGCTGCCCCCATTCATCAGGCTTAGAAGGGTCCCAGAACGAGGCCACCGATGGCTTCCCAAACTCCAGGGCACTCTTGCTTCCTCTGAGAATCACAACATATTAGAGATACAAGGAGCCTAAAGGGTCATAGAATCCAACTTCCCCATTTTATATATGAGGCAAAGCAGCCACCAAACACCTAGGTCTTCTAACTTCTGGCCAGAGTCAGATAAATTCAGGTTGGTCCTCCCTCATCCTAGCTGCCTGACCTTGCCTGATCTTGGCAAACCTTCATTTCTCCGAACCTCAGCGCTTTTCTCTGAAAAATGTGCAAAATAAATACCAGCCTCCCAGGGATCAACTAGGCCATGTACACAGAGCACTCCACACAGTGCTGGGTACCTCGTCCATAAAGTGCTCAGGACATATTTCCTTCTGGGCCGTTTACTAACTTCTCTTAATGGAAATAGTGGGAATGATAATGGGCTTTCAGAGATAACGCATGGATGTAAAAGGCTTAGCCCAGTGCTTGGTACATAGCAAGCACACGGAATCAACTAGTATTAACATGATCATTATCAGCCCTTTTTCTCTGTCTTCCTTTCTTCCCTCTCAAATCTCCCACTCCTGGATGTAGGTAAGAGAAAAGTGCAAAGTACAGGGTGTCCCAGGGGGAGTGTGTTGTAAGCGGGGTTGAGGTGGGTTGAGGCTCTGGTGGTGGTCAGCAGCCCTGGAGCCGGCCCTGCGGGTAAAGTCTACTCCATGGCATGCCCCTCCCTGAGGTGCTCCATCAGGGTCATGTGGCCAACTCAAGCTTTCTCAACCATCTGGACACCTTTCCAATTCCCTTCCCAGCCTATTCCATCAGGCATGGTGTCCTAAGTCCTATGTGAAACCACCATGCAGCCTCCTGAGGCTGCCAGCCACCTGACACATGCCATCGCCCAGGAATCACACTCGGATGTGCGGATCCAAGGTAGCTTCCTGACCATCTGGCTGCAGGAAACGCTCCCGGGGCTTTCATGAGAAGCTCCAGACACTAGATAGGTGCTGGGCACATGGACTTCCTGGGCCTCACCCCTCACTGGCCAGGGGCTGGCCAGGTCCTCCCACAGCCACAGACCACTGGCCTGAAGGACCCAGGAACTCTCCCCAAGGGAGGAAGCTGTTGCTACACCTCATTAAACTGGTCTCCTGTTCAGGAGGATGTAGGCGGACCAGAGGGCCACTACTGACAAATAACCGGGTCAATAAGCTTCAAAAAGACAAAGCTGACCTGCTCTCAGCTCAGCCTGCCATTGCACAAGGAGTGCCAAAACGACACCAGGCTTTGGGAAGGAGGCCCTGGCTTCCAAGGCTGAGTCAGCCGCTAACTGATTTCGAGCGTTTCCTCATCACTTGAACCCTCAGTTTCTTCATCTGTAAAACAAGGCAATCCTTTTTGGCGGCTGTAAAGCTTTCGAGATCCAGCTGGGCTGAGGGCATGAGATCTCATTGTCCCCCCAGCTTCAACCCTTCCCCGAAGGCCTTCAATAAAATAGATTGTTCCTACAAAAACAAACAACAACAACAAAATGAGGGCAAAGCACCCTATCTGTTATGAATGCCGGGAAATGAAACTGAACGTTGATGATGCTTAGTTCAGTGCCTGGCATGTCATTACTTAATGATGCCCCAGTTAGGGCAAAGCCTAAGAGAAAGGATACCCACTGGGGTGCCTGACATCATCTCCTGAAACTAGATCGTTTGTACTCAAACCCTGGCTCTGCCTCTCTAGCAAGTTAATTAACCTTTCTGTGCTTCAGTTTCGCTATCTGTAAGTGGGGATAATGATAAGACCTATCTCAAGTGGGCTCATGATGATTAAATTAATTTTGAAAAATGCTTAGAACAGTACATGGAACATAATACGTGCTCAGTAAAGGTTGGATAATAATAATAGAACTAAATGATTTACCAGCAGCCTGAAATAAACTCCTCAACTATGAGTTTCAGGAAGCCCGTTATCGTTCAGCCTCGCTGAAATGACAGGTGGGCAGAAGGCGTGAGACCCACACTTTTCTCCGGCACGAGCTCATTCCTAAGTAGAGGAGCCGTGTTTGATAATAACAATGATCATTTCTAGGATGCCTGCCATGTGCCAGATGCTTTATGGATTTTTACCTTCAATCCTCACAGTAACCTCTGAAAGTGGCATTATTATGCCCTTTTTACAGGTAAGGAAACTGAGGTTCAGAGAGGTGAAGTGACTTGCTCAAGGGAGCACAGCGGGCAGGATAGAGGCAGGATTCAAACACAAGTCTATCTGGCCTGATAACCACGCTGCCTTGCTTCCCTAAACAGAAGGGAACCCTGTCCCTTTCATGTGTGGGTGTGTGTCCACCAGTCCCTTAGCACTCATTCAGCTCCACTGGCCCAGCTGAGGTGGTTGATATTCAAAAACTGAAGGGTGTGTGTGGGTGAGGAGGGTGGGCGGGGGTTTGGGGGGTGGGGGCAGGCCGCAGGGATCTAAAAACAATAAGCAGTGATTCAGGCTGAGTCCTTACTCAGGCAGTTACTGGAAACCGGGAAACCGGCGGGAAGCAACAGCCTTAGTCACTGGGGAATGGCCGAGCCCCTGACTCATGGGCAGCAGGTCACGCTGCTCAGGACAGAAGCCAGCACTGCTTTCAGTGCCAAACAGCAGGGAAAGCTCTGGTGAAGGAGAGCAGAAGATGAAAGTAACGATGAACCGAGGCGAGAGCTGCTTCTGTGAGTGGGAAGCCAGGCTTGCCCTGGTCCCAGGAACAGCATCCAAGCTCCAGTGTCTGGCATCCCAGTCTCTATCTGTGGTCGCCCCCAGCCTTTTCAGCCTGATTTCTCTCTGTTCTCATTGAAACACCTTGCACTCCAGCCAAATGGGATGAGTCACCACGCCCTGGTTCTCTTTACTGCCTGGAATGTCCCTGTCCCCAGCTCCAGGTGCTCCAGCCGCCCCCTTCCCCTGGCCCTTGGACCCACATGCGCCCCTCTCCTTGGTGGGACCCGCCCTCTTGCCTTCAGCTCTAAATTCAGTCCTTCATTCCTCAACTATTTATGGAGCACATATGATGTGCTCAGTCCCATGGTAGCTGCTGGAAATTCACAGATGGACCAGACAGGGTCCCCACCCTCAGGAAACTCCTATCTAGTGTTCATGTGGTGTGGGACCCAGGTGTACACAGCTAACTGGATGACAACCTCCACCAAGGAAGGGCTCTCGTGTGGGAAGCACAGGGCAGTTCTGGGGGGCCCTATCCCACTCAGCGAACAAGAGGAGGCTTCGTGGAGCAGGTGATGTTTGAGTTGATTCTCAAAAAGTAGAAATTAGTCAGGAGATGGTGGATTGGGGAAGAATATAAAATAATCACTCTTCTAAACGCTTAAAAACAAAAACTTAGGCAAATATTGTAAGTTTATCATACAAAAAAGGGAAAACATGAAGAAAAAAACAGATAAGCAAAATAATAGCCAAATTTTGGAGTCATTCCTTCCAGCTCTTTCTCTGAATATTTCTACATGTATAGATATATACATTTAAAAAACACACACACACACACAACACCAAACATGTTTATCTGTTTTGTGCCTGCTTTAAAAAGTATACGTTTTTATTGCTTTTAGAGGGAGAGGGAGAGAGGGAGAAACTTCAATTGGCTGCCTCCTGCACGCATCCCTACTGGGGGATCAACCCACAACCTGGGCATGTACCCTGACCAGGAATCGAACCAGTGACCTTTTGGTACATGGGATGATGCCCACCCAAGTGAGCCACACCATCTGTCACCCTGGGCTGGGCCCATGTTCCACTACACACTGTGATGGAGCCAGGCTGCTCTTGCCCAAATGGCTGGCCTGGACATCACTCCACAGCCAGACTGCCACAATTCGCGTTTGGTGACACCAGGCACAACTCCTCAGCAGAATACGAGGAGGCAGGGCAGTCTGGGTGTGGTGTCAGCATGGCCTGGATCAGACTGCTGCATGCCAGGGAGGCCAGTAGAGACGCTGAATTCCCTGCTCCACAAAGCTGACCTTCGAGCCTCTTTGTGGCTGGCAGCCTTTACTAGTAGTCTACCCTTCAGAGGCACTGCCTTCCCTCCTGGCACATTTAATATGCACTAACACACGCACCCATGATCACAGGGTGCTCCTGTGGCCTTTGTGTCCTAGAAATGTCTTAAAGATCTGAGGAGAGTCAGGAAGCTCTCCAGACCCAACCAAATGCTTCTTTTATCTCCATAAAAAAAGGCGGCCAGCTGCTGTGGCCTGACCCTCCACGAGCCAGGCCTTAGAAGCCGAATCGAGTCACCATTGGGAAACCACAGCATCCTTGTGGTCTGACCACTGAGGGACGGGACTGGGACAGCCTCGGCACACTGGGAGCTGAGGTGCCACTGACCATGACACCACCACCAGCCTGGGCAGTTCTACCTGGCAGATGCCTCCACCCCACAGACCACGTGACTTCCACATCTCCCCTGGGGTATGGGGATAACAAAGGCTGTCCTAGCACTATTGTACAGCTGCGAAGGCCAGAAACCAAGCTACAGGAAACTGGTTGCTATGGTTTCCTTGAGTGCAATGCCATAGAAATCGCTTTCTAAAAAAAATTGTTTTTGAAAGATTTATGTTGTTTTTATCAGAGAGTGGTAAGGAGGGAAACATTTATTTTAATATTTACTATAAGGCAGGCATTGATCTAGGTTCTGAATTCTCCTAGAAAACCACTATGTTTGATAATTTATCTCCATTTTGCAAATGAAAATATGGAAGCGCAGAGAAGCTAAGATACCTGCCCACAGACACACAGCTGGAAGGTGGCAGAGCCAGTTTTGAACTCAAGATTGTCATGCTCCAGTGTCTTCTTCCTTTAAAATATATACGCTGGGATTCAGGAGATTCTGCAACCCAGATTATTCTTAGCATGAGACCTGGCTCTAGAGCAGGGAGTGGGACAGGGGAGCCAGGGAAGAGGGAAGGAGCTAAATCAGAAATGAGAGAACTATGGAATGAGGATCCTGGTAGCTTCTGATGCACTAGCACCAAGCTCTCAAGGTGGGTGTAAGTATCATGGGATTTGGCATCCAACGGCCTGAGGATAAGGTCCACTTTCCCCACTCTCAGTCTGAGCCTCAGTTCCCACATCTCTAAAATGGGTGCAGCAATCATACCTGCCTCATAGGGCTGTTCTGAGAATTAAGGGAAATACTGAATGTGAAAAACATGGCACAGTAAGCATTCTGGAAATGTTAGCACTCTGGCTCTTGTTACCATTATTAATTATACTATTTGTGAAAATCAACATGCACATTATGAGTTGCTGTGCAAACATCAATTAATGTAAGGAGGATTTGGGCAACTTTGGGGCTAAATCAGTGGAGGGACCCTGGGAATGGCCACGTAGATGGTGCACTCCACACCCTGAAGGACTGTACCTAGGGGCCCCGATTTACTGGGGGATGAAAAAAATGTCCTATCACCCACCCCCTAGTGAGAACAGTGTGCAGGCCTTAATCCCACCAGTACTTACTGAACAGCCAGTACGAGCCCTGCCCTGTGCCAAGAGGAATATAGGAATATAGCACGGCCCCTGCTCTCCAGGAGCTCACAGACTGAACGAGACAGGAAAGGCACGCACACTGACCATTCGCTTACAGAGTGGTGCCTGATATGGGGGCATGTGCAGTGGGTGTCCAGAGAGAGGGGGCTGGTCCCTCCAGGGAGGGTAGATGTGTGTATGTCTGTGCATTGCGTGCAATGGTGAGCAGGGAAGACTTCTCCAAGCAGGGGACATTTAAATTAAGCCTTAAACGATAAGTAGGAGTTTATCAAGTGAGAAGTGGGAGAGGACAGGCTGGGAGGAAGGAATAACACCTACGAAGATACAGGGGCATTCTGGGACCATGTGGTTAGAGATTCCAGGGTTTCTCATGGTATGTAGATGGGGAAGTCAAGAGGAGCCGGCAGGATGGGAGATGAAATAAAAAGAGGGCCAGGGCCAAGCTGTGTAGGGCCTTTAATACTTTGCTATAAGGATCCAGAGGCTTCCCGATGTCAAGGCAAGAGAAGGAAGCTGCTGCAGAAACCGGTTTGGCTCAGTGGATAGAGCGTTGGCCTATGGACTGAAAGGTCCCGGGTTCGATTTAGGTCAAGGGCATGTACCTGGATTGAGGGCACATCCCCAGTAGGAGATATGCAGGAGGCAGCTAATCGATGTTTCTAACTCTCTATCTCTCTCCCTTCCTCTCTGTAAAAACTCAATAATAAAAAAATATTAAAAAAAAAAAAAAAGAGAGAGAAGGAAGCTGCTGTATGTGGAGGACGTGACCAGGAGGCCCTGGGGGAGAGAGGGGAGGGGCAGAGCCATGAGGCTGGAGGAGGAGCTACCCTTGATCTCAGGCTCTTACTGTCAGGCAGACACCCTTTGCATGGATTTTCTCCTTTAATCCTCACCCACATTCCACAAGGTGGTCCAACTATTCCCCATTTTGCAGATGAGGAAACTGAAGCCTGGCAAGGTTCTATATCAGATTGTAGCCTGGGCGGGCCTGTTCTCTCCCCTCACAGGGACTGCTCCATCTTCCTGTGGGCAGGGAGAACATTTCAGGGAGGCCAGAAGAGAGGTGTGATTCAGAAGTGGGCCTGTGGGTGGCCGGGGTTTAAAGCCTGATGTCTCAGGCAGAGACGTGAAGAAATGCCCAGGAAGCCCGAAGCTCTGGAAAACCTGCTCTCCGGGTGACCTCACTCACAGCAACTCCCAGTTGTCACCACGTGTCCACTGAGATTCCTTTCTGGGCTGCCCCCACCTTTTCCTGGCCCAGGACAAGCCCCTGAGAACAAACTCCCCACTCCAAAGCTTGGAGAAAGGAGAGGGGAATTCATTTGTTTTCCCTGGGGAATTCGACCTTCAGGGTTGGTGGCTTGTAACTTTCCATTGAGAAAAATTGCTGGCTGGGAGCTGATGCCATTCCTGTCTGTCACGGGCACACTCGGGGCCCCAAGGCTGGCACCCAGAGCGGCTGTCTCCCGGGAAGGAAGATGCATGTATGTGCTTTGTCTGAGAGCTCAGCCTTATGTCCCTCCTGTGCAAAAATCACGCCAGGGTGCAAATAGAAATGACGTCTGGGCCGGGTGATCATCAGGCCAGGGTCAGGAGGTTCCTGGTAGCTCAGGGAAGAGGTGGCTTCAAGGGCTCCTGATCAGAGGGAGCAGAGAAGTGAGTGGGGACCAGAAGAGAGGGCCAAGGATGAGCCTGATGCTCAGCCAACAGCTCATTCCACATCCTGGGCTGCAGGCACTTGGCTGTGAGGCCCAGGCCTGACGGGGACCAGAGCTGCTCTCCAAGTGCCCCTGAGTTGCTGCTACTTAATTAGCTCCATGGCCATAAAAGGCTGGCTCAGCTGGGAGGAGGCGCCTGGCTGAAGCAGCAACAAACTGAAGTGTCATGAAAGCACAGCCCCTAGAAGGAGAAAGGGAAGGGCAGGGTGGTAAATTCAAATCATCCTGGGCTGTTGTTTCTAGTGATGCTGGGGTTCTGCCTCTGAGCGTTGGCGTGCCCAGGCTCAGCCCGTCATGGAGGAGAAGGATGCAAACCAAGGGCTTCAGTGCCTGTGCTGTTTAATCAAAACCAAAAGCAATGCACAGAAACTTTCAACCCCCCAACCTCATTTCTGGCTCTTGTGTCACTCCGTGTCCCCATCTCCTCCGGTTAAGACTCTGTGAGAAATTTGTTATACAATCTAGTGCCAAGCAACCTGTTCTCAAAGAAGTTGGGTTATCAGGGTGGTGAGAAGAGAGGTTTGGATTCAAACTCGTCTGGGTTTGAGGGTTGGTTTGGGCACTTGCTAGCTGTGCGACCTTGAGGAAGGTCTGATCTTTGTTGTTAAACGAGGAAGATGAGATCTTCTGAGAGTTGTTAGAAGAATTAAGATTCTGTGTTAAGGCATCCAGCACAGTGCTTACCACAGACTAAATACTCAATAAACATGGGCATATACGAATATATTTATAGAATGCAGGGTAGCCTCTCTGCCTGGTCCTGTAAGTGGAGATGCTATTTATCAGCTTGGGCCGCTGTGTGGAAATGATAATGGTGCTTGCCACCGGCTCAGTGTTAGTCCCTCTCCCTTTCTCTCCCTTGCCTCTGCTTATGCTTATCTAGGCTGCTCGAAGGCTCAGAGCCAGATTCAGTGTTAAACCCAGCTTCTGGGCCGTGGCTGTTACTGATTTTCTCTTTCTATCAACCCTCTTGTATGCATGTAGTTTGTTGCAACCTGTCTCACATTCCTTTTGGAGAAAGGCCAGGAGCAAATAAACAAACATATAAACATTCACGAATCTACATTCTGTGTCCCAGAAACCCTTTCCTCATCCTCTGTCTGATTCTCTCAGATCTAAACCATCTTGTTCAGAAAGGCCCCTAGCTCCTTACCCTCACTGACCCTAAGAAGAGGCACGTGGCCTGCCCAGGGCCGATCCCCAGCCTGAGCCGATCAGTGTAGGACATGCCAGCTCTCAGCTTCTCTTAGGCTCCTTCCCTACTGTCTCCCTCTGCCATTAGGTATGTGCCAATTACCCTCAGCGCATCCCTCCTGTCCTCTGTCCCCTGGGTCCAGCAGGTGGGAACAAATTCTAACTGGCCACCATTTGTCAGGGACATTTGCCAGGGACACCTTGACTCCTGAAGACACCTCCAAGCGGCAGGTCCCATCAGTATGCCCACCTACGGGTAGAAAGTTAACACTTGGAGAGGTGAGATTGTGTGCTCCATTGAGGTCAGTTAGTGGCAGAGCCAGGAAGGGAACCCAGGTCAAAGAAAAACGTGCCAAGGGTGCCACTTTGGCTAGTCCTGTATCCAAGAGGACCTGCCTCACTGCCGGGGGTCAGGGGTAGATTCAGGCTCTGGGCCTTTTTGAGAATAAAAAAATACTGAGAAGAAGTTAAACAACCACACAAACCCCAAATGCTTCTTGACTCAGGACCTGGCATGGGGCTGGGGCCTGTGGTGGGGGCCGCTCAATGCTCTGTACTTTTCTTGAACACTCACTATGTGCCAGCTATGAGCTAAGTGCCCTCCACTTGGAGTTCCCACACATGCAACACTGGTCCACCCCTCCATACTTTTGCCCTGCTGTTTCCTCTGAATTGATCTCATTTCTCCCCTTTCCTCCCTCATTCGTAGATGTTCAGGCTCAGCTCAAAAATTATCCCCAGGCCCTAACCGGTTTGGTTCAGTGGATAGAGCGTTGGCCTGTGGACTGAAGGGTCCCAGGTTCAATTCCGGTCAAGGGCATGTACCTTGGTTGTGGGCACATCCCCAGTAGGAGGTGTGCAGGAGGCAGCTGATCGATGTTTCTCTCTCATCGATGTTTCTAACTCTCTATCTCTCTCCCTTCCTCTCTGTAAAAAATCAATAAAATATATTTAAAAAGAATATCCCCAGGAAGTCTGCATTCCCATTGTGGTCTTGAGGCAGCCATCACTCCATTGCAATGGCCCGTTTGTAAATGTCTCTCCCTCAAGACAGGGCATTCTGTGGACACGGACTGTGCTGTGCACATCGTTCATGTCCCACATAGAGAAGCATGCTAAGTGCACAGCAGGAGCACTCAGAGGTTTGTTTATCTAAGTCAGGAGTTGGCAAACCACAACCCATGGGCCAAATTCAGCCTTTGGCCTGTTTTTCTATGGCCCCTGGGCTAAGAATGATTTTTTGCAGTTTTAAAGCGTTGTGAAGAGACAAAATAAAAATGAAAATATGAGGCAGAGACCATATGTGTCCCTGAAAAGCCTGAAATACTTACTATCAGGCCCTTTACAGAAAAAAGTCTGCCAACCCCTGGTCTAAGCTGTTGAAATGAAGTCCTAAGGGGCAGGTGGGGCAGTGGAACTACTGGGGTGAGTGGGGTTTGGTCTGAGCCCAAGGAACTTATTTGGTTGCAGGAGAAGAGGAGAGGGTAAATGATGCCCGTGTGCACTTGGCCCAGGGGATGCGAGACAGAGGAGGGTTCATGGAGGGAGCTGAGTTCACGGGTGAGTAGGATTTCCAGTCTCCATCCTATATAATAAAAGGCTAATATGCAAATTGTCCCCTCGACTGGGCGTTCTACCAGTGGGCGGGGCTGGCCGGCCAAATGTCCGTGGCCCCTCCCCCTGGCCAGCCCCGCCCCTGATCAGCCCCCCTACCCCAATTGGGGGCAGGCTGGTCAGCCAACCTCCTGTATCCTCTCCCTGGCTGTGCACGAATTTGTGCACTGGGCCTCTAGTAAATAAATAAGAGTTAGTCCCAGATGATGGACAGGACACAAAAGCTAACTGAAAGAAGAAGCCCTGTATAAAGTAAATGGGGCCTGAGAAATCACACCACCAATGATGCAGGGTATGTGCACAAATGCCTGCATGTGCGCTAGAGATGGTCCATTGTTTGTAATTTTTTAAAGCGCATACATGTTGGTGGTGAGACAAGAACAAGAGTCTAAAAAAGGCAAATGGCAAGAACAAAATCAGAGATACATAGCAAACAGCACTAATTGACCTCCAGCACTAATCTACCTCTTTTATGGTAGACTTAGGTATAGCTTCAAAACTCTTCTCAGTCAATCTCCATCCCCCTCTGCCACTTGGAGCTGAAGCAGGAGATGTAACCTATGTGCCACCTTTAGACTAGATGGAGTCCCAGACTCTTTGGCTTGGAGGACAGGGGCCACGAGGCCTGGCCTAGCCAGGTGGGCTGCCCTGGAGTGTGGGTAGGGGCTGGAAGGACACATAGGGTCCTCCACTGGCAGTCCAAGGCGGCTGGATAAACCAGATTGTGGCTGGAAAGTTCTTAGGCCAGATTGTCAGGGAAGACGGGGTGTCATTATTTATCCACACAAAGTGCTTGGCGGTTGTTATTTTATTAATAATTTCCTGTGGGCTCAGAGGTGCCCACAGCCACAGCATCACTTCACTGGCCACTCCCACTGCTCTATAGCCCAGCTGCAGCTTCAAAGGCTGGGCATTCCTTTGGGTGCGGAGGGACCAGGCAATTAGCACCTGCCTCCTCCCTCCTCTGCCCAGTGAGTCAGAGAGATGCTTGGTCAGCAGCCCCTTTCTGCTGGCCTGGCCCCTGAGGACTGCAGACACCCTCAGTGTGAGGTGGCAGGCAAATTGAATGAGACAGAAGAGGCTGTCCCCTTTCCACAGCGCTCCCTGTGGAAGGTGCCTCACTCCACGGGCACTTAATGAGCTCCTGTTGTATGGAGACCCAGTGGAGACCTGGGGACACAGCAATGGAGGGGAGAGGTCTGTGCCTTCCTCCTGGAGCCTTCATGGAGTCCAGCAAGGCCAAGACTGCCCAGCAAGTTCAGGGTTTGGTGAGGAGGTGAGGGATTGGGACTTACGGGGGGAGCTGAGGCCTAAGCAGAGATACAATGGGTCAAGGGGTGTTACTGGAGGCGAGGGCAGAGAACATTCCAGGCAGAGGCCAGACAGAATGTGTGTGCATATTTGAAAAACAGAGGCTCAGAAAGTGCAAGGTGGGCTTGGTGAGGAGGGACTGGAGTCCCTGGTCTATGTGAGCAGAAGCCAGATCACAGGGTACTTTGTGGCCAGCTGAACATTCAGACCTTCTCCTGAATGCATCGGTGGTCACATGCAACAAGTGATGTGATTAAATTAGGATTTTAGAGACACTTGAAATCTGGAGGCAAGTAGGATACCAGGTCTGACCCATTGGGCCTCACCCAGGAAAAGGAGGAAGGAGTTCCATCCACTGTGGGCCAACCTGGGTCCACAGTGGACACCAGCATAAAAAGGGTGTTGGAAGACCTGGAATTTTCTAAGAGAAAAGGAAACAGGATAAGGTAGGGCCCATCAATCAAGCTCAAACCACTCAGTCAAATGCTTCTGGCTCAAAGCACCTGCTCACAAGAACTGAGCTCCATCAGAGCCAGGACATCACCAGTGGAGGAAGAAGAGGAAGGATGTGAGCTGCATGGCACCCAATGCCTGGCACTTAGTAGGTGGCCTATATAGTTAGCACTTGTATAGAGCACACAGTGAACCAGGCATTGCGTTTTACATGTATGTACTCCATTCTGGTATCCCAAGGCTCCATAAGACAGGTGCCACTGTTATCCACATTTCATAGATACTAACTTTGAGGCCCAGAGAGGGAAAGTAACTTGCCCAAGGCTGTACAGCAAGTAAGTGGTGGAGCCAGGGAGCCATTTTAAGTGAATGAGTGAAGGAAGGAAGAAAGGAATGAGGAAGGTCACCTGAGGAATAGAAAAGGGAGATGAAATGGAGCTGATGAGACCCAGGGGAGGGCAGTAATGCAGGGCTCTGACACACCTGGAGCCCATGGGAGATGGGCAGTGGCCCTCACCTTGCACATGTCTAGTGCAATTAAATGACTCTGTACACAGAAAAGCCCAGTTCAGCTTTTGACAACAACAAATAGCTCAATAAATCGTGGCTGGTGCAGCTTCTGGAGCTCTCCACCTCTCTAATTGCTGAGTGTGGTGGTCAATTGTCCATCCCTCGGTTTATCCATTTGCTCATACTCCAGTTTACTGGTACCCCAAGAGAATGGACAATAGATAAATTCCCCAGGGTTCCTAATTGTGTCCCATAGGCATGCGGTGTGGAGGGAAATTGCTTGAATAGAATGAAGCAAGACATTCTTCTCAGTTACACGGGGTCTTCTTCCACAGAAACTTAATTAATGCCCCAGGGGAGAGAGAGCCAGAGAGCTGGCAGTCTCACCTCTCATTCTCTAAGCGGATGATGAGTCAATGGGAAAGAGCCAATGAATCAATTCTGGGCAGCTATTGATTGGACACCAGAGCAAGGTGGCTCTAGTCCCCTCCTCAAGCCAGCTTAGAAATAGGGTGAGTCAGGGGCCTGAATGAGGAGGGACAGAGAGAGAGCCATCCCACCCTGGACTGTGATGGTTCAAGGTTATCACTGAGCTGTAAACACACTTTATGTCACCGGGCTGTAGAACCCAAGACTACTTCTTAAGGCAATTGATGGACATAGCATTTCATATGGGAAGTGCAGATCTTATTTATAGGTGGTAAAAAGTGTTCTCTTTTATACATTCCAGAACATTTCCCTTCCTGCTCTGCCTGCTCAGATTCCCTCCTTTCTTTGTCCTCTCTCCTCCCCAGAGGTGACCTCCTGGACCTGGGAGAGCAGGGAGAGGAGATGTTCAGTGGGTCTGGGGGCCCAGGCTGGGGAATTTAGGACACTTTGGCTAAACCAGGCCCCAAAGAAACAGAGAGGGGTAAGGGCAGTGGATAAGAGTGTGGAGAAAACAAGCAAACAACTGGAGACGCTGGACTGGATCTGAGTCCCTTTCCCATGGTTTGAGAAATGCAAATAAAGGACTTCCTTTTGGCTTCAGATCTGTGTTCTTTTAACCATGACACTGCTCAACGCCTGAAGTCATAGGTCACTGCTTTCCAGACTGTGCTTTCAACCAATCTCATGACAATTGATTGATACTAGTCCGGTGAGTTCTCCTCAGTGATTAGGCATTGACTTGCCTCACTCAATCATTTATTCATCAATTCACTCAACAAGCTCATAATTACCAAGCATGTTCTAGTACCTGTGCTGGGCACAGAGGGTCCAGGATGGTTCCACCCCTAACCCCCCCAGGCCCAGTCCTAGGCCCTACAACCCACCAATTGAACTGCCTCCTTATTTTCACTCTCTGCCCCTGCCTCCTGGTGCCCCCAAAGCACACCCACAGGTATTGGCTGTCCCCACTGTTGTCCTCCAGCCTGAAGATGTTGCCAAACTTCCACCCATGCCCCTAGTCAGACACCACATTGCACTTTCTTTCTCATGTTTGACTTCCCTGCCTGACAATGACTATCTCAAGGTCAAGGACCATGTCTTACTGTATAAGCTCCAGAACCCAGCACTTTCCCAGATACTAATGAAAGGAATCTGGCTTCCCTTGTATGTGCTGCCTCCCTCCCTGCCCTACACCAGACCAACGGAATCGTAATCCTGACAGGTGGAGCCAGTGACAACACCATGTGACATATTGGAATTTGGCAGATACAGTGGGCCTGGGGTTAGCTCTCCCCCACTAGCCGCCCCTCCCCTCACCCACCCTGGGAAACATAGCACAGGTGACATGCTCCTTGGCTTTCAAGCTTCACAACACCTAGGCCTGGATTCCAGTTCTGTTACTCACTAGCTACATGACTTCAGCAAGTTACTTAATTTCTCTTGAGTTCTGGGTTTTTCTTCTGTGAGGTGGAGATCATTTATCCCTCATACAACTAACTGCTCTGAGGCTAAACATGAGAATGGATAGATATATGTCTCACGCATTGCAAGCACATAGTAGGTGCTCAATGAATGCTTATCCATTCCCTCTCTTTCCTTGAGCAAGAGGGGCTCAACACTCTCCTCATGGCAAGCGCTGCCTGGCCTCTTGAAACCCTCGGAATGTAGCTACTGTTTCAACTGAAGCAGGCTGAGGCTCAAGGTTTGGGTGACGTCAGCTCTCAGTGTCTACTGAGATTCCGAGTTCCGTAACCCACCCCTTTGCAAAGCTTGCCAGAAGCTCCACAGATGGCAGCCTCATTTCTCCTGCTCTGGGAGGAAGACTCATTTCTCTGGTCAACCTTGTAACTGTCACATTGGCTTCAGGGAGGAAGTGCTTCACTAACTGGCTCTCAATGAAGCTTGGACTCATGACCTCTCCATTAATATCCTGCAGATCAGTCATGACTGGGCCGAGACATGCAACGTGGCTACTGAAGGCTGGGGGACAGCAACAGGGAAACACAGGCAGTGCCAAGAGACTGGCAAATCTGGTTTGTTTTCAGTTTGGAGTCCCCAGTAGCTGTCTCCATGCCCAGCTGTGGGACCCATATCCATGTGACAAAGCATCAACTTTCTCCTCTACTCGAGAGAGCTTTCTTCCTTTCTTTCTTTCTTTCTTTCTTTCTTAAATCCTCACCCAAGGATATTTTTCCATTAATTTTCCAAGAGAGTGGAAGAGAGAGGGAAAGACAGAGAGAAATATCGATGTGAGAGAAATATATCAATTGGTTGCCTCCTGCACGCACCCCAACCAGGGCCTGGGCCAGGGAGGAGCCTGCAACCTAGGGACGTGCCCTTGATTGGAATCAAACTTGGGACCCTTTGCTCCGCAGGCTAATGCTCTATCCGCTGAGCCAAACCAGCCAGGGCTCAAAAGAATTTTCTACCAAAAGAGTCCAGGCTGAAAGAATGAGGCCTGCAGAAGGAGCCAAGGGCCAGGCCCCCCTTTCAAGTCTCGTCTCCTCCAGTGATTGAGGTTGGGGTTCACCATCCTCCTTGAAGGGTGGTCTGGTCCTGTTCCTGCACAGTCATAGCCTTACCCTGTGGGAGGGAAGGAAGGTTTCATTTCATGCAACAGACCAGATCAGTTGGCACCAGATCTGGAGCTCTGTGCTATGGAAACTGAAGCTGCCTCTGGGCTCTGTCATTAATACCATGGGCATGGGTGTGGGGGTGGCAGCCACATGCCACACACCTGTCATCCCTGCCCTCCAGTAGAAAACACGATATTATAAGTTGAGTCCAAACGCCTCACATCAAAGGTGCGTGGATGTTATTATATCTCGAGGCCTTTTGTTCTGCTGAGAACTTGGATGGAATCTGAGATACCAGAGGAGGTTGGGAGCAAAGGGTTGAGGACACTTGAGTTGTTCTGAATAACAAAGGGAGAAAATGCTGGATTTTCCACACTCATCTGGAAGGAGAGAGATAAGAATAAGAAACGACAGTGGGGAAAAAGAGAACATGTTAATAGGATGGTGTGGGGCTGGGGCACGATTTGGTGAATTCAATCAAACATGGAACTAATCGGGAGTAGGAGGCGGGGGGGGGGGGGGGGGGCACTGGCGCAGTTTGGGTGACAGGCTCTGCAGTCGCGTGCCTGAGTGCAGTTCCTTAGCTCTGCTGCTTCCCAGCTGTGTAACCCTGACATGTTTCTTACCCTCTCAAAGCCTCACTCTTATTTGTAAATTAGACTTATCAATAGTGTCTAATTCATAGGGTTGTGGGGACAATCAAATCAAATAATATATATAAAATGCTTAGCACAATGTCTCCCATATAATGAGCACTCCATAAACATCAGCTTTTGCTATTTTTATTTATCACACAGAATCTAATATTCAATATGAAAATACATGTATTTCTGAAATACATATCCCCTCTTTGTCTTGCCAGCAAGCTTTATTATACTCCACACACATACACATTGTCTTGTGTGAAACAGATTGGGTTTCCGATGCAGAGAATGTGACACAGAGTCAACATGAGCAGAGTGGAAAGTGAATAATATGTGATTTGCTCTTTGATCCCCCCTCACCTGATAGCCAGGAGACGTGGGTTCCGATCTGACTGTTGCCATTAATTCATTGAGTGCCTTAGTCTTCTTATCCATTTATAGGAAACAAATGTCATGGGTCCTACCTCACCATAGATTCTCATTTGAATCAGATGGATGTAATAAAGTAACACAAAATTAACAATGAAATCCATTGTGTACTAAGTGTCAGATTCTGCTCAACATTTTCACACTTGTTCTCTTTTTTAGCATCATAATCACTGTTCATACTGGGCAACATGTCCTCACTTCTCACCTATGGACAATGAGACACAGTACATTTAAGGGACTTATCCCAAATCATACAACTAGTGAGGGAGCAAAGCCAAGATTACAATCCAGGCCTATCTGGCCTTCAAACTCCTATCCTTACCTTCACACCTTAGTTTCAAAAGTCCTCCGACAAGTTAAATACATCTTACAAACAGAAGGTACCCATGCCTCTTATTATTATGCCGATTTTGACTTTGAATCATTTCATCAAACCTAGTACCAATAGCAACACTGCAGCAAAAAGAGTGGAAGCAACCCAAGTGTTCATAAATGGATGGATCAACAAAATCTGCTATAGCCATATATTGGGACATCATCCAGCCTTAAAAAGAAATGCAATTCTGAGACATTCTACAACATGAATAAACCTTAAAGCCATTGTGCTAAGTGAAATAAGCCAGACACAAAAGGACAAATACTGTCTGATTGCACTTATATGAGGTGTCTAGTATATTTGAATCAATAGAGACAGAAAATAGAAGGGTGGTTGCCAAGGGCTGGGGTGGGGTGGGGTGGGGTAGAAAGTTTATTGTTTAATGGACACAGGGTGTCAGTTTGGGAAGACAAAAACTTCTGAAGATGGATGGTGCTGAAGGTTGCATAAAAAAGTGAAGATGATACTTAATGCCTCAGAAGTGTACACTTAAAAATGGTTAAAATGGTAAATTTCATGTTATGCATATAGTACCACAATTTAAAAAAGAGAGTGACAAAGCACAAAAGCTCCATTTCCCCTCAATTGTTAGAATGTTTATTCAGAAAAAGGCTATTATGAATATTACCACTCCTATAATTAGAAGGGCAATTCTCCATCCTGTATGGGAGCACACCACCCTCATGCTCATGTCAGAATCTTAGAGTGGCAGACGTATGTGGTTTAGAAATTAGATTCAGTATTGTAGTTTTAGATTTAGAAATAAAGCAGTTACCTATTACTTTTATAATATGGCTTGTCCAAATCCTCCAGGCTGGTGGGACATGGGGTCAGAAGGGCTGAGACACCCTGAGTCCAGCAGTCTAAACTTGGTGGTGGTTGGGCATCTCTGGCTTCTGTTAGGATCTGCTTGCCTTCCCTTCCAACGCCCGCCGCCCCCGCGCCCCTGCCCCCGCCCCTCCAGTGCCCTGCAGACCTCCAATTACTCTGGACATAGCTAGGATTAGTCTCTCACTGCCCACCTGCCTTCTTCCGGACCCCACCTCTTGTTGCCGCCTGGATGTCAAGTTCACAAGCCTGTGAATCATAACATCCAGACCAGGAAGTGATGAGTGATAGCGGTGACTCATCCCAAGCCACACCAGCAAAGGGACAGACAGCACAGGTGATGGGCTCCCAGATGGAGGCCCCACCCGGGGGGAGGTCCAGCCCTGCCCAGGCAGCCCATGCGACGCAGTGGCCTGGTGAGGTCAGCAGAAAGCAAGCCTGTTTCCTTCTGTCCAGCAGTGGTGTTTGTCTAGCCTGTGCTGTGCTGCCTAACCTCACATTTTCTGGGGCCGTGAACCTGTGTTTACTCTGAACAGCTCCGCTTGCCAAGCTCCTGCTGGGGAAGGGAACACAAACAGAGAAAATGGGACGCCTGCGGTACTTCTCTCCGGAACATTTTCTTTCCAAACAAAAGTTGTTTGCCTTGAAAGGTTCAATTTCTCAATGGCAGGCAGAGAAATAATCAACAGACTAATAATAATAATAATGATAATAATAATTCTTTTTAATGTAGGGCTCACCATACTCAGGTATTACACTAAGCACTTTATGCAGAATAACTCACTGAAGCCTCACAAGAAAGAACCCTGTGGAGTAAGAACTCAATTTACTGATGGGGAAACTGAGGCCCTCAGGGACCGAGTCTCTGGCTCAGGGCTCCCACTGTTAGGAAGTGGTAGTAGGATCACGATTTGAACTCAGGAAGTCTGGCTTGAGCATCTTGTCTTCAATGTCTCAAAAACACTGAGCTCTACACGAGGGAGCCATCCTCGACTCCACCCTCTCTCTTGCCCTGCAGCTCAGAGCAACCCATCAGCCTTGTCTTGAGGATTCTACTTCCTAAATACAACTCAAATGTGTCTCTGTAGAGTCCAGGACACCGTCATCTCTTGCTTGAATTCCTGCAATTTCCGCTTCAGAGATCTCCCTGCTTCTGTTCTGACCGCTCTCCTCCCAAGTGCACTTTGCACACACAAGCTGAAGGCATCTTTCATTATCAGAAACTGGAGCATGTCACCTCCCCTCTGCTAAGTCCCACTTAAAACCCTTCCCCAGTAGCTTCCCATTGCACCATCCCCTTCCCACAGCCCGCAAGGCCTGACACTGTCTGGCCATATCTATGCTTCCCTGCTCACTGTTCAGTCCACCTGAACTGGCCTCCAACATTTGCCAAGCTGCTCCCAGCACTTGGCCTTCACACACAAGTTCATCCACCTGGGTCTTGCAGGATCCTTTTCACCCCAGAGGTCTCTGGTTTGAATGCCAACCCTTTTCAGTCACCGTCCTTGACTCTTTATACGTACTGGTTCTCCTGTTACTTCACAACACCACCACTTGAAATTGTACCCTTACATTTCTTTATTTTTCTTTTTGCTGGCCATCTTCCCCACTGAACTACAAGCGTCACAAGATCAGGGACATGTCTATTGAAGTCACTGATGTGGCCTAATGTTAGGACAACAAAGCACACTTGAGCAGCTAAGTATGCATTTGTAGGATGTTTTTTTGCTGATTTCCATCTCCCCCAGGACTAGGGGAGAAATGAATGTGCCAGGTTTCCTGACTCCACACCCTCCTCTGGCCCCAGCGAAGCACACTTGGTTCTGAACATCAACTCAAGTCTAACCAGTGGAGTATTTGCACAGCAGCTCTCTGGCAAAAAAATAATCCCTGATGTGCAGCACTTGCTGATTTCCATGGTGTGAACACTCCCACTGTAGCTGATTTCAAGCAACTGGTGTGGTGTCAGTGAATGCAGAGTTGGGAAGAAATGCATGCAGTTAGCTCTTGTCAGCCAGCAAGCGCAATGCTGGGCTCATCCAGGTCTAGAGCCCATATGACCCTCAGTAAGGGGATCTAAGGGAAGTCACACTCAAAGGGCTCGGCACGAAGCACCCTCTTTGCCAGCTCCACCTTTGACCAGGTGGCATGGATCTGGTGCTATGGCTGGTGGTTCCAAGTTTGGACTTTGGTGTCTGTAACGTGGCTGTCCCTGCCTTCCAGCTATGTGAACTTGACTAAATCATACAGCCTTCTAAGACTCACCTTCCTCATCTGCAAAATAGAGACAATAATGGAGATAATATGGTTGTTAAGATGATTAAATGAGTTTCTATGTGTAAAGTACTCACTATAGAATAACAGCCTAAACTCTGGAGTAAGATAGCCTGGGTTCAAATACTGGTTCTGCCACTTATTAGCTGTGTGACCTCAGGCAAGTTACTTAACTTCTCTGTGCTTCGGTTGCTTAAGTTGTACAATGGAATAATAATAGCACCTGTCTCATAGAGTTGTGAAAATTAAGTGACTTCCTAAATGCAGAAAGCCTAGCTCAGAAGAAAAGTTATTATTTAGGGGGAGTAAATGTCAGTAGTACATATAAAAGCCCTTAGTGCAGGGTCTGCTACACAGAGAGGGATGGATAAATAGTAGCTTTCATTGTTAATAATACCTGACCTTGCACTGTGGTCCCCAGCCAAGTCCCCACCGGTACCTCAGATCTAACACTGCATCTCTATCACCCGGCCTCTGTCCCTGGTCTAATGATATGTCCAGAAATTGGCTTCCCTCTATCCCACCAGGCTCCTCTTCCTGGTGAGGTCTTACTGCTTGGACCTATTGCTGGTCTCCTTCTCTTGGGACACCCAGATCTTATTCTAGCCCCCCTGACCTGCTTACTGCCTGCACAGGGCTCTGGAGCCCCAGGGCATCAGACGAGCTTTGCTTTGTGGGTGAGGGGCATTGGCACCATCTTTCACTCAAGGCCCTTCCATCTGACCCTCCCTGCTTTCACTAGCCCATGAGTTCCTGGCCTTCTCAGGATACAGGGCTGGAGTGCTTTCAGAGAGTCTAGGAAGTGGGCAGCACAAGGATGGTGAGAAGTGGACAATTACTCAGATATACGCACATTTCCCTAATATGCAGAGCCCACATGATGATGAGCCCCAGGATGTGGATAAGCAAAAGCACATAGACATTGAAAGTTGTCTTGATTCAAATCATCAGCTGTATATACCTACCCTTTCTGAACCACAGACTTTTTTAAAAATGTATTAAATGTGCAAAATAAATCCTACCTGCTCAGTGGTGCTGAGAAGTACAAACAAAACAACTTACTTGTGTACCTGCCATAAATTAGATGCTCAAAAAGGAGTGGCCATCATGGTGGCCTTCCTAATCTACCCTAGACTCTCCTGCTTTCTCCAACTCTACACATTGGAGAAACTTTGGCCTTATTTTCTTTATTCATACTCGCTAGAAATTTCCATGGATTTTTATACTCAGATTCATATCCCCAGCCCAGTCCTCTCCCCTCAACTCTGACCTGTAGAGCTAACGTCCCCTCAACAGCACCACTTCGATGTCTAGAAGGTGTCTCCCCTCCCCCCAACAGGCTTTCCCTCCCTGGTGTTCTCCATCTGAGAAAATGCCATCTCCATTCACCTAGCTGCTCAGGCTGAGCGCCCACAAGAGAGCCCCAATTCTTCTGTCTCTCACACCCCACATCCAAACCCGGTCAGCCCTACCCTTACAATATGTCCTGGACCTGATCACTCCTCAGCCCCTCCACCACCACCACCTCAGTCAAGCGACCGTCACCACTCTCGGTCCTGGATGCAGATTCTGAGTCCGTGGTGTGGAATGAAGGTGGAGGATCTGCATCTCTAGCGTGTCGCAGGTGACGTGGGTGTCGTTGGGTCCCCGGGCCACATTGAGGAGCCTCTAACAAGTGTCCACACTTACCCACTCACTCTTCAGCGGCAGGAGGGATATAAACTATAAATCAGATCAAATCATTCCCCTACTCAAAACCCTCCCAACATCTTCCCTTCAAACATGGAGCGAAGCCAGAGTTTAGCCTGGCCTGAACCTCTCCATGTGATCTGGCTCTGGGGCCCCTCCTCGGCCTCACGCCTGTGTGCCTCTCTTGCTCATGGTACTTCGCCACAGAGGCCTTTCTGTTCCTCAGACACACCCGGCTGCCTCCCGTCTCAGGGATTTGCATGTGCTGGTCTCGCTGCCAGATGACGCTGAGCTGCAGAGTCCAGTGCAGCCGGAAGCTCCATGAAGACAAGTGGGATGGATTCCCTCTGGGACGGGGATGGGCCTCCCCCTCTGAGAAGTGACCCTGGAGCCCCTCCTACAGCCATTCTCCCTGGAAATGGAGGTCGCCATGCACTGTCAGCACGCTGTGTTTTGTCATTTCTCTTTGCTATTTAGAGAGAAACTTAGCTTGAAGCTGTGATGTGAGATCAACTTAGTGCAGCGAAACCAAGTGAGGCTGCCGTGCCCCTGCATGGACATGTCCCAAGATGAATGCCCAGCATCTGGCGCCCCTGCCCCCATCAGGATCCCGGCTCCTTGGCAAACAAGGAAGCAGCTGGCAATCTTCCTTCTCCAACCAGGGCCCAGAGGCATGCCAGGCTGCTGCTTCATCTTTGCAGTCAACCCTAACGGTCCATCCTGTCAGGTCATCCAGGCGAGAGGTGGAAAACAGCGTGGCTCTGCCAAGCGAGAGGCTCTGAAGTCTGTGCTCGGGTTCACGCCCCAGCTCCTCCAGTGAGGACTGCTACCCCAGGCAAGCTGCTTATGCTCTCTAAGCCGTGTGCTCCTCGTCTGTGAATTGGGCATAACAGTGGTTTGCTACCTCACAGGATTATAAATATAAATATGCCTCATGAGCTGAGCACGGTGCCTGGCACATGGTAAGCACCCAGGAAGTGTTAGCTACTTGTTATGGCCATGCCTCCTTATCTCCTGTCTTCCAAAATCCCAGCAACCAGGGCACAGAGTTGCATGGAAAGAACATGAGTTATGATGCCAGGCACGTCTGGGGTGGAATCCCAGCCCTGCCTGTCTGCATGTCTTTGGGCAAGTGGCTTCACCTCAGTTTTCTCATCTGCAAAATAAGGGTATTAATGGCCACACCCCGGGAGCGTGAGGACCACTCATGAGTGCACAAATGTAAAATGCCTGGCACTTAGCAGTGGCCTAGTAAATGTTAGTCTCCCTCCCTCCTGTCCTCCTCTACCTCCCTCTGAAGCTTGCCCCTGCATTCACGGTGCCTCTTTCTCCCTGTACAGTCACACTGAATAAATGAATACATTAAGTTAGTGCGAGCAGATACTTTCAGAATCCTGGCTGGTACATCACCGCCATCCATCATGAAACATTAACAAGAGCACTTAAAGGAACACGGCGCATCAGAGACAGAGTGCAGCTCCTCCATGGCTCCGTGGTTCCTGTGCCAAGTGTCACATGTTATTAAAGCCGAGGGCAAGAGATGCTAAGATGAGAGGGAGCCCTAAGGGGAGCAGGGAAGAAGGGTGGTGACTGAGAACCTGCCTGTGCAGAGCTAGGGTTCAAGGCTGGGCAGCCTCCTGCCTTCCCCGGAGCTTTGCAAATAAAAACCAATGCCTTGGCCCAGCCGGCATGACTGAGGATCAACCTTTGAACCAGAAGATCACAGTTCGATTCCCAGTCAGGGCACATGTCGGGGTTGCAGGCTTGATCCCCAGTGTGGGGAGTGCAGGAGGCAGCCAGTCAATGATTCTCTCTCATTATTGATGTTTCTATCTCTCTACCCCTCTCCCTTTCTCTCTGAAATCAATAAAAAAATGTATTAACATAAAATAAAACCAATGCCTTGTAGTCTCAAAAAAGATGGAAACAACCTAAATATCCATCAACAGGGACCTAATTATAGAAACTACTAGTGGGCTGGTGCACAGATTCGTGCACATTGAAAGGAAATTAATTAGAAAAAAATATTTTAATATCACTATTCACCCTTTCTCTATAATAGAAGTATCAACCAAATTCATGATCAACAATGACAGATGGAAACACATGCGTGAGACTGGTGCCAGCGAGAACTTTGTATGTATCATGCATGTGCGAGTCAACTTAGCCTTTTATATATAAAGAATAAACTTGCTTAATTAGAACTGCTTTCTGATTTAGCTAAACTTTTTCCAGCCCAGTGAAGCACCCCAACTTCTCTTTCAGGCAATTGTCAGCAACACAGCAGTAAATATCAACATGAAACAGATTATTATTGTAAATCATGTAGGGAGAACAAAGGGTAAAATATTTAGCTGCAGCAGTGTTTGACTTTACTCTGCACAGTGAGAAAACCTGAAGTCATTTTCAAGGCCCATTGTTTCTTACTTCTTTTCAGTCGGGTCAAGTTTCTAAGCTTCCTAAATCTCCGTTTTCTGGCTAATGAAAAGAAAATAGGATTCCACTGAGTCTCCTATCTACCTAGTCCAGGACTTCTGTGAGGATCAAATGAGATGAGGCACGGAAAAACACTTCACAGACTATTTGGTTAAAGTGCAAATGTTTCCACCTGGCTATAAAGCAAGTCGTGTTCCTGGGCCGATAAAAACTGCAAGAAGGCTAGTCACTTGGGAGAGGAAGCCAGGAGTTGCTAAGTGAACGTTTCTGGGCTGGGCTGTGGGCTGCATTTTGCACCATGGGGTCTTGGCAGCATCGGCTGCAATTTGGTGGGCTGTTGTTCCGGGGTGGTAGTGGGGCCTGTGTCCCACTTGGGGGAAGCCGCGTGTTGCTTTGTGGGTGCCAGGTCCGAGGTGCCGTTTTTCTGTAAATGGCCAGTACGCATCATGGCAGCTCCTGCATTGAGCATTTGCCCCCTGTTGGTGAGAGCGCCATCATAGCGACCGGTCAGATGGGCAGAGGACACTTAGCATATTAGCCTTTTTAATATATAGATAGGCCCTGTGAAGTATTCCATACTCTGCATGCATTAGAAGGAAAGGAGTGAATTTATATGTGCTGTCTTGGAAAGCTGCCAAGTGGGAAAGCAAGGTGGAGAATGCTATGTATGGGATGCTTCCATTTACACTAAGAAAACTCTGTAGTTGTATATGGACATAGCATGTAAATGCAGAAGCTGTGGGCCACTGTTACCTCCAGGCAGGGGAGGGGCATTTGGGGCAGGCATGGAGGCTGACCCACACTTTTGCTTCATACCAAATCTATTTCTATGCTATTGATTGTTTTCACACATATTACTTGGGACATTAAGAGAGAAAAATAAAGGATGGGAAAATCAATATTTTCCCACAAACCCAAGCCCATCCACCCAAAGACGCTCCAGGTCTGGGGGAAGCCTTGCTTTCTCTCTGCATATCATGGTTGGTTCTGAGAAACATCCAGACACACTCTCCCACTGCCAGTCCTTGACCTGCTTTGTCAGCATCTCTGCAGTCATTTCACTGGGTAATATCCTAGATTCATCCTTGTCAGCTCACTCCTTGCTCCAGGATATACTGGGGTCTGCTGTTACAAGACAATGCATAGAATACAACGCAAACTCCTCACCATGACACTCGAGGTCCTCAAGGATCTGGCTAACTAGAGACTCACCCTTCCAGGTCAGAAAGAAGCATATCCTGTTACACTTTCTGATTCAGCTTGCCAGAAATGGTCTTTAGAAACAGATGCCATCTGTCAAGGCTGCCATCTGCCCTGGCTTGACTATGAAGGCCAAAGGGGATGACCAGCTGCTCCACCCGCCTCCATTTTTCACTTGGATTATCTGCAGGCTCTTCAGTGAAGCAGGATTGGTGGTAATAATTCAAATGATAAAACCAATTCCCAAGCATTGAGCTTTTGCCTCGTGCCCCACAGTGCTAAGTGCTTCCCATATAGTGTGTTACTGATTTCTCACAACCCACTTTCAAAGTGAGCATTGTGTGCTCACTACCTTTACAGATGAGGAAACTGAGGCCCAGCAAGTGTAGGTGAAAGGGGGTTCCTGACCTCCAGGCAGTACTGCCTCCCCCAGGCACTCTCTGTAGCAGGAGCTCACCTCTGTAGTCACAGTGGCCTGTTGGGGTGTGCGGTGAAGAACATGCCTTGAGTGTGTCCTGTGCACTTGCCACATTATGGGTCCCCTTGTGCATCACAGGTCCCAGAGTGCCCGGTTCCTCTCTCTCAGGGGGAGTTGCACCTGGGCTTTCTCTTCTTCTCATGGGGCCTGGCAGGTTGAAAATGCTTGAGTCAAGCTTTACTTAATCTGTGTGCTCTTATAGGACCCTTGAGAAAAGACATTCTCCCTAGAGATGAGCTGTGAAGAATGCCTCCAGAGGAAGGCTCTTTAAGTGTATCAAGAGTGTCTGTACAGCACGCCTAAGGGCTTTGAACAGCAAACCTGGTGGCATGGCTTTTCTTCTCCCAAGAGCCTCCTTGAACTAAGACTCAGACGATGGGATTCAGGGTCTGCCTTGGCCATCAGAACTGCGTGATCCTGAGCAAATACTGCTCCCTCTTTAGGCCAACTTTATTGAGAAATAATTTATGTGGGATAAAATGCACCCTTTTTAATTGCTCAGTTCTATAAATTTTATAAATGTGACCCTTCTGTAACCACCTCCAGAGTCAAGATATAGACGTTTTCATCAATTCAAAAGCTTCACGTGCTGCTTCTGGTCACTAAAGATTTAATTTGTACTTTTCAGCATTTTATACAGATGGAATCATTCTGTATGTAGCCATTTGTTTGTCTCTTATCACTCAACATGATGTTTTTTGAGACTCATTCATACATGTATCAGTAGTTCATTCCTCTTCATTACTGGGTAGTATTCTATTGTCTGACAATACCACAATTTGCGTATGCATTTAGTTGCTGTGGGACATTGGATTGTTTCTAGTTTGGGGGTATCACAAAACTAGCTGCTAGGATCACATAGGAACAAGTCTTTTGTGGAAACTCCATGTTTTCATTTCTCTTGGTTAAATACCTAGGCATGGACGTTCTGGGTCATGTGGGTGCTGCACAAAGGGTGCCTTAAAACAACAGATATTTGCTGTCACACAGCTTTGTAGGTTGAAGTCTGAAATCAAGGTGTTGGCAGGGCCATGCTCCCCTCAGCAGATCCTTCAGGGATTCTGGAGGCTGGGTGTGGAGGGTCTGTGGCACCTGAAGAGATGTGGGCTGTAGAATAAGTCAGACCTGAGTTCAGGTCCTGGCTCTGCCACACTCAGGTCTGGTGGGAAGATTTTGTGCAAGTTATTTAACCTCTTTGGACCCATCATTTATATCTGTAAATTGGGGAAATCAATAATTTCTACCTCACAGAGTTGTTAAGATGAAGAATTTTCTATTTAAACCATTTCTGGCATCACAGCAAAGTGTTGTATGATTCCCTCTAATATGTGTCCATTAGCAGCTGTCTCTGACCTGCACCTTCACCCTAAAATACATCATAACCCGACACTCTGGGAAGCTCTCCAGGCTCCGCACCCTAACTCCTCTGAGTGCATCCTCCCTTCTGACCTCTGACCTCCTGCAGTTTGGGGCACGTGGCACATACCACTGCAGGGCCTCAGCTCAGACGCAGCTGTAAATCCACAACACTGCCTGCCATGCATGGCTGCCCAACGCTTGTCTGCACAAAAGACAAAAAGCAGGAGGAAGCCAGCCTGCCAGGCCTGTCCTGCCCCCTTTCAAACAGCCCTGATGTGCTGATTAGAATATCTGTATTAAAAGAAACAGAGCTCCCACCCTCACCTCTATTTTTCTTTAGCCAGCTTCACTCTGCAGCCCAGCAATGTCGATAATGCAAGACGATTGGAACGCCAACCACGTTTGCATAAAGTCACACTCAGAGATGCTGGGCATGCATTTTCTGACATTTGCCAGGGAGACCATTAGCATTTCTGCTGATGGGGCTGAAGCCCCCAGCCCTGGCCTCTCACCCAACCTCACTTGCAAAGCCAGGGGATAATCCGCAGGGCGGGCACGGCTCCAGAGAAAAGCTCTGTGTCAGGCGCTGTCATCAATCCAGTGCGGCACTGCTGCCCTGGCAGCCAACTCGACTCTAAAGGACATTGAGGACGTGTCAGAGGCATCCCCTGTTCTCTGCCTCAGCCATGGTGTCACTTTGGATTGGACTTGGTTTTGAATTCCTACCTGTCTTTTACCATCTGGGTGACTTGGGAGGAGTCCCATACATAACATATCTGGGCTGCAGTTTTCTTCACCATAAAATACCAGTAACTTTTTCACCCAAAGAGCTGTGGGGATAATGAAGTGAGCTATGTCTTTAAGTCATACAGCAAGTGCCTTGCTCATAATAAAGGCTCAATTAATGTTGGTTTCCTTTCTTCTCATCTGTCCCCAGCCTGTGCATGTCCCTTATCTAACTCTTCCTGTCGTTAGCTGCCAGACTAGGGATGGTGAACATCTGGCACTCTTAGCACCCCAAACTCTCACCAGGGCCATGGCGGGCATTTCTAATCTATCCTAATCTGTCCCTACTGTGGTATGGTAGGCAGAATGATGGCCCCCTAAAGTTGTCCACACCCTATACTTCGAAATCGTACATATGTTATGCGCCATGGTAAAAGGACTTTGCAGATGTGATTAATTTAAGATGAACTTAAGGGTCTTGCAATAGGGACATGATGCTGGGTTATCTGGGGGAGGAGTGCCCGGTGTAACTGCAGAGGTCCTTAAGGTGCAAGCAGAAAGCAGGGGAGCCGATGTCGGAAAGATGCAGGGGGAGGAGGCCTGGCCTGGCCACCGCTGGCTTTGGAGATGGGGGAAGAGGCCACCCACCAAGGAATATGATCAACTTCTAGAATCGGAAAAGGGCAAGGCAATGGGTTTTCCCCAGAGCCTCCAGAAGGATTGCAGCCTCCCTGACATCTCTGTTATAGCCCAGTGAGACCTGCGTTGGACTTTTGACCCCCAGAGTGGGAAGAGAATAAATTTGTGGTGTTTTGAGCCACCAAACTTCTGTAATTTATTAAAGCAGCAATAGGACACTAATACACCCATCATATTTCCCCATCATAATGTATTTGGCCTGAGAATTCTTTTCAATATAGTGCTCCAGGCAGTCACCAGGGAGGAATACCAGATGTGACCTTTAGTCAAGGCCCCACCTGGGCCATACAGTGGTTCATCTCGAGGTGCTCTGGCCAGAACCTGCCCTGGCCCGATGGCCGATCTGTCCTGATTTGGGGTATTTCAGGTCCTGCCTCTGCTGCCTACTTTCGCCTTAGCTTGAAACCCAACAAGCTGAGGTCCACAGCCCAGCCAGCTCTCGACCTCTTCCTGCACGCTCAGATCCCTTGCTGGCCCTAGAAACCAGACCACTCTTCTCCAGGGCTTCATTCTCAGAGTTCCAGCAAGGGACTGGCTTCTGCGGTTGCCCCAGGACCCACAGCTGGAGGATCCCCTGAGCCAAAGAGCCCACATGAATGGCTGGATCAGAAGGAATGGAAGACCACAGCCTGCCTCCCGGCTCCACTTCCCTCAGCTTCAGTACAAAGGCCTTCACCACAAGGGGTGATATTAGATGCATAAATTCATATCCACCGGCTTGTGGCCACTGTGAGAACAAAGGCTTCTTGCAGCAACACCCATCACCGAGGAATGCTTCCTATGGAGGAACAAAGGGAAAATAGAGAAATTTTCCTTCTGCTTGGGAATGTGGAGGAGCTACAGACAAGGACAAGGCTCCCAGGGGATGGGCACCAAAGGGGAGAAAATAATGACTTATAATTCAAAATGCCATGTGGTCAAACATCTTTACCCCAGCATCCATTTCCGGAGTTCACCCCCGCTTCCACACACATCCTTCTGCTGTGTGCAAATCCACCCCGTCTAGGACAATCCAACCCACAGAGAGACAGCCATGTGTACGTGTGTGTGTGTGTGTGTGTGTGTGTGTGCGCGCGCGCGTGCACCACCCAACACACCAATCCATGGGTATATGTGCACACCGGCAACCCCAGGCATCAACATGCTCATCCCATATATGGAGGCATCACGGTGCATACACACATGGTACCAATCTACCAACACTTAGACACGTAAGTATTTAACTCCATGGAGGTGGCTAAATACCAACTTCATGGAAAGCCTGTGACTAAATATAACCAGTTGCCTAAATATAACATGCATAGTTAGAAGCACTGACACAGGCATCTTGTGGCATACATATAAGTGCATGTAGAGTCAATGTCTCAAAACCACGGTGATCCCCCCTTCATACACACATCCAAGGCCCACATCAGATGGGCAGCCAAGCAGAATGCAACCTGGCACACAGTCTCCAAATGTCTTCATGAAAAGAAGCAAAAGCCACTGTAGCCGGTTTGGCTCAGTGGATAGAGCGTCGGCCTGCGGACTGAAAGGTCCCAGGTTCGATTCCGGTCAAGGGCATGTACTTGGTTGCGGGCACATCTCCAGTGGGAGGTGTGCAAGAGGCAGCTGATTGATGTTTTTCTCTCATCGATGTTTCTAATTCTCTATCCCTCTCCCTTCCTCTCTGTGAAAAATCAATAAAATATTAAAAAAAAAAAAAAAGAAGAAGCAAAAGCCAAGTAAATAGAAGCAGAGGCCTTTGGTGGTTTTGTTTCTGCTACAGGACTGCCACCTGACTCGAGGGGCTGAGTGCTGTAAGCTGCCCCCTCTCGCAGCAGGCAGCCCTGCGAGTGAACACAGGGTGCGTGCATGCTGACAGCGTTGTAATCATTTCCCAGAGCCTTAGGTGCCCACATTAGCGTGTGTATGCGCACGCACACACACGCACCCCTGACTGTTTGCAGCTGCCTTTTCTTTTAAAATCTCTCAAATGATACACTTTGCAATCCAGCCCCCCTCCTGTTTGGCTGGGCTAAACTATTTTGGGAATTGGCACAGATGCTGAGAGCAAAGATATTATTCGGAGATGCTCAACAGAGATCAAAGCTGCTTAATCAAAGCTGCGGACTCAGTGCACAGCGCCTTGGCGCAACCGCAGCCCAGGTGGAGAGGAAGAAAGCGAAATAGATGATGTAGGAGACAGGCAGAACCCACCAGTGCAACCCCACATCCAGCGAGAATGGAGCCATCAGACTCAGGGAGGAACTCCTGAGGTCATCTAAGTCCCAAGCTTCCCTCACGCTCCATGGAAGTCTGTTCAAAACAGCCCAGAAAGAGAATCTCTCTGCTGAAAACGCCCCTCAGGGAGGAAGATTTCCTAACATTGTGTTGAGCAATTCTTACACTTAGGAAAGGATTTTGCCTCCTGGTACAGGTCTGATGAAACACTCTAGGACTCACATGGACCACGGCTCCCTCCCTGGAGTGTTACTGGGTGGGGCTGGCTGACACATGAAGGGTAGGTGCAGATGGGAAGTCATTGTGGGCCCAACCCAGTGTGAACGTGGGGTCAGGGGGAGCTCAGAGGAATTCCTTGTGGCTTACATTCCTCACCAAAGGTATTCCCCTAAAGAACACCATTTCCTGACCGCCCCCCATAAACAGAAAGTGGCCATTCATTAATTCATGAATTCAACAATGTTTGTTAGTACCTACTGTTTGCCAAGCTCTGCTCTAGCTGGGAATACAGCATGAGCAAGACAACATCTGTGCCCCTAGGGAGCTTACAATTCTAGATGGAAATGGGAGGGATGGATAGGGGATACAGGTCAGGTTATAGGTAATTAAAAACTATATTTCAAATTGTTCTAAGTGCTGGGAAGAAAATAGACAACGTGCAATAAAAGACAGAGAGAGTAAGGAGAGGCCGTGGGGACTGGGGACGGAAGGCTTGTGTTCATCTAGATAGGGTGACCACAGAAGCCTCTTGAGGAGGTGACATTTGGGGCAAAACCTGAAGGATGAGAATGAATCAGCCATGTGAAGAGTATTCCAGACAGAGGGCACAGCAAGTGCAGACAATGGAAGGTGGTGAGAACTCGCTGTGGGCGAGGCAGGCCAGTGTGGCTGCACATCTCAAGCAAAAGGGGGATGGAAGGAAGTGAGACCGGCCAGTGGGCTCAGGCCAGCTCAGGATAGACCTTGTAGGTCATATACCCTTCTTTCAAGAGTCTTAACTCATGGACCACTATTAAAAAGGGGGGGGGGGCAAGAGAAGCAGAAAGAGCTAAGAGTACTGCAGGTGCTGGGTTGAAAATAATGGTCACTTGGTCTAGGGTAGTGGCAATGGAGGTGAAGAGAAATGAGTGGATTTGAGATTCATTTGTAAGTAGGATGGATTTGCTGATGGATTGAATGTGGAGGGTGAGGGGACTGGAAAATGCCATCAGCCAACACAAAAGCAAATTGCCTAGAGTCAAAAGTCCCAGCTTGAGAGGGACCTTCGAAGTCACTTCTCATCCAGAGATGAAATTTACCTTTGTCCCTACCAGGAGGTCATCAGCCCCTGTGTCCATGGACAGCTTCAATACTGGCCTATCCATGGCCTGATAGATACCAATGATCCCTGGAGAGCCTTCCTATTGTGGTGCTGGATTCTGCCTCTCCAAAACACCCACCTCTTGGTCCTTGTGATGGTCCTTTCTTGGGACCATGAGGAAGTCGTGAGCTTCCTTCCATAGAGGGGACTTTGGATGACTGTGGACAGTGCTAATGGTATCCTGGTCATCTTTTCTCCAGGCCAAACATCCCTGTGTCTCCCCAATTGCTCAGGGCCACTCCTGGCTTGACATCAGCGCCACAACGTCCCTTCACAATGTGATGCTCAGGTGTGGTCTTGGACTTCAACATACGAGGTTCAGAGAATGCCCAAAGGACCAGAAGCCAAGACATCATCTTTGCCGAGCCCTACATTTGCATCCCTTAGCTCATGACCCAGCCACTTTGCCCAGAAAACTGGGCTGGCTTACCCCTGACCCTCTAGCATTACCTTTCTGCTCACAGAACTACCTTTTGGCCTAAAATGTTCTCTTAGGCCCAGGGGTGGGGTAACACAATCCAGAGCTGTGTTTCTCAAAGTAGGCCCTGACATGATAGTCCCATAAGATACTGCATGAGAAAAGAGATCTTCAGGTGCATAAGTCCAGGCAATGCTGTATATTATAACATATACTATTATATGCATTTATTTAGATATACATTACAGATACATATATAATGCATATGTATATGTGTGTATATTCTATACTATACTATACTATACTATACTATACTATACTATGACCTTCTCTTGGAGTTTCACAATGGACATGAGCAAGCTCCTGTAGGAAAGACACCATTCAGCCTAGTTGACTAATACATTACCTAAACTTATGGACCGAAGCAACCTTTCTTCCTGGAACGCCTACAGTAGCTCTGCTTTGGGAAATACCATTCCAGTTGACCGAGTTACGAGAAGGGTAACTGAAGCCCCAAGTCCTGTTTTGCTTGAACCATTTAGAAGTTTTAAAGCCTAAATGGTGTTTTTGAATTCAATTACCTGCTTAATGGGTTCTTTCTTTCCTTATTGGCACTTACAGCCTGGCTTCATTTACCTGCACACACAGATTATGTCCAGTGAGCTGGAGACCATTCATTGTCTCTCCTCCTTCCCCGCAAGCAACTCGGCTGAATTCAAATAAGTCATCCCATGGCTGTCAACCAGGTCTTAGGTGGGACTGAATGTTTGCTTCCTGTTGCCTAGTCATAGGAGGGAATTCCGACAGTTGGGGACTTTTCCCACTGTTTCCCCACTTCTGGCTCCATCTCCCTGATCACACACAAGGCTGGTCAGTGTGGGGTCACCTGGCACCCCAGGGACAGGTGGAGGAGGGTGGCAGTGGGAGAACGCTCTGCCATGGGCCCGTGATACACCCAGGAAGTCGCTGTCCTCTGAGCCTCCATTTCCCCACTGGAGACACTGAGGCCCCTGCCCTGCGATGGGTTTGCTTTTGCCATCTTCACGTCAACAGGCCTGAGGTGGTCAGTTTCCCAGAGAATCGACCTAAAAATACAGCAACGGAAAATGTCCTCCCCACACATATCCTTATTCAAAACTGGAAAACTTCTTGAAATAAGTACTTCCTTTGTTGATAAAATATCTAGGAATATTTTGCCATTCTATGTAGGATGCCAGTCCTAATGTGCACTGTGGGAGGGCTGGTTACAAATAGCAATGGTGGTGACGGAAGGACTTCAGGGGCCTCACGTGGCACTGAGCATGTGGTGCCCTCATGTGGGGCCACTCGCAGAGGCTCTGGCCATTTCATAGAACACTCGGTGACCAAACCCTCCTCAAAGCAGTGAATCTACTTTATCTTCTATTTCGTGCAACAATGCTGAACGGGGGCTGCCTCAGGGGTCCTCAAGCAAGAGCCATACTGTCTGCACAACATTCTAGGCATAGTGAGCCATCCTTCTCCAGGAGTAGTGGGCTCCTCCAGAAACCCACCAGATCAGGCCAGCCTTGCAAGCAGGCCTTTCTAAGGGCAGGAGCCTCAGCCAGCTATGTTAATGCTTTTCTGCACAAGGGCTGATGCCTTCTCTACTTTCAGATGAGCAACTCAAAGCTCAGAGATGCTCTCAACCACCTGTGTACATTTGGACACATTGTTAATTTTATTGGGTGTTAGTGAGTGTCCTTGTGGGTAAAAAATAGGGATGATAATGAAAACTATCCTCAGTTTGTGAGGACAAATGTGCAATTGTATAGGCCTGCATATAAAGCATCTGGAACAGTGCCTAGTACAGAGTAAGGACTCAGTGAATGTTAGATAATATTTTGTAGTATTAATGGTCCAAACCACATGGCTAGTAATTGGCAAAGTGAGGCTTCAAACTCTAGTCTGTCTTAGTCCACCATATATGTCTTACTCTACCACATTATTGCTTCCAGAAATTTCTGCTTTCTCAAGCCAAAAGCTTGCTGTTTTGGTTCACGTGGTGGAACACATGGCTGTGAAGGCCCCTGTATTTTACTTATTACTGTTCAGACACTGAGAGAGAAGCTGGTCTCCTCCTTTCAGAACCACCAGTAACAACTTCCCAGGGAAGAGAATGATTGGCCCAACCTTTGTCAGGTCCTCACCCCTGGATCAATCATGTGGGCCCAAGGTGTGAGATCACATAGAATTCTAGTAGCTTCTGCTGAAACCATATGGATTTGTGGAAGAGATTTCTGAAAAGGGGGGTTTGAGGCAGACAATCCTGTACATGTCCATTACTAGTGGTGTAATAATATGCACCTCACAGGGTTATTCTGAGGATTTAATAAGATAACATATGTAGAATGTTTAGCACATAGTAAGTGTTCAATCAATGATAGCTGAGCTTACATAGTCAGAAATCTGAAATAAAAGCCAATATACTAGTCTATCCTGAGAAGGCACCTGGAAACTCACAAAACTCCCTGTAGCTACAAATGACCCCATTCGACCTTGGCGGGGGGGGGGGGGGGGGGGGTGGGGGGTGGGTGGGTTTAGCACTGGCAGGATGGGTTGGGAGGGAAAGTTGTCAGGGGTTCCCAAACATGGAGGTAAACTGTGGGTGAAGAGAGCTGTGCAGAGGCTGAAAGTGGAAGCAAGTCTGGTAGCCAGGGGACACAGAGACTAGAGGTTGGGCCAGGTAGAAGTTACTGGCCCTTCATGTGACTAGAACACCAAACCCCAACTCATGAATGGAGCGGGGAAAAAAAGGGAGGAGGGGGCAGAGGTGCTTTGACTGGCTGCTTCATAGAAGCCTTCACTTAGAACTAATGGGCTACACTGTGGCCCAGCTAAACACACTTAGCATTGAATCTCCCTTCTTTTAAGAAGAAGCTCATTATCACATTTTATGAGATGTGGCTCTATACTAAGTGGATCTAAACCGATCAGGTCTTGTATATTAACCTAGAAGGTGTGAGGCAGCCTGACGTTCCAGCATCCTTCAGAGTAAGTGAAAGACAACGTAAAGAGTGCAGAACTCAGTACCCAAGAGTCCAAGAAAAGAACTGCCTGCAGGGACTTGAATCTCTTCTCTCTTCCAGTGTGAAGCAAGTTGGCAGCTTTCTGGGCTCAAGACCTGTGGCCAGCAGCCCCTTCCTGGGTGATCTGCCCCTGAGTTACAGGTGGGGCCTTCTGGAAGGTGGTGAGCATAGAGAGCCACACACCCAGAGCCCCTTTCCAAGGGTAGGGGGACCTCCAGCTTCCCACTGTGCTCAGGGGCAAGTCCTTGCTTCTCTAGGGCAAGAAAATGGTACCAAGAAACAGATGTAGAAAATAGAGTAGGACACAGAAAAAAAAAAAGACACAGTTGTTCAGAGAACATCACAAACATCTCTGATTTCTCCAAAAGCTAGCAAATGCACTGACCATACCTGCTGACCAGGTCCCTAACAGATGAGAGTCAGGCTTGTGGAAACAATGCTTAAATTAGCTGCTCAGGTATTGACTGTCCTTTCAGGGGCATGAGTTTCAAATAGCCATTGAACTAGACATGGGCCCAAAGGCTATATGAGGCTTTGCTGCAATGCAGACCCCAAATAATGACCCAGACTGCCTCGTCGGACCACTTTCAATGCCCCCTCCCTTTCAATCTCCAATGCCCACCTGTCCTTAAGGTAAAATGGTCTGGGTTACAAGAATGCTTTTCTGACTGGTTCCACCGCCTCCCGTCTCTCACCCTCCAATCCATCCTCCACACTGCAGCTGGAGTAATTGGTCTGAAAAGCTAATCTGATTGTCACGTCCCTGCTTCAAATTTTCTGGTGATTCTGCACTACTCTCAGGATGAAATCCAGAAAGTGTAACTTATATCAGCTGGATGCTCCGGTCTTGCCTACCAGTACAACCACATGAATCACCCTCCATCGCATCACTTTGGTCCCAACTTTCCCCACCTCTTAGAAATTTTTCGCACAGGTCGACGGAAATACTGCTATGTACTCACCAAAAGCCATTCACTTTCCTCCGTGGGACCTGGCAGAAGTGACAGATTTGGAGGCCCTACAGGATGGCAGTCATAAATGGAAGGTGCCTGGGTCCCCGAGTCACTGCATGGAGGACAACCATCCAGAACCACCCAGGTGGGAACACCAGTGCTGGACCATCGCATGAGCAAGAAACATATTTTATTGTTCAGAATCACTGATACTTTGGGGACATTTGTTAGAGAAGTTGACGAATTCTAACCAACACATGGGAGTGTTCTCTTAGCCAACAGGCCTGTGCAATGTGCTCTCTCTCCCTACATCTTTCCCTTTATTTTATGGTTAGAAAATACCTAATTATCGTTCAGTGCTCTGACATCACCTCTTCTGAGAAGCCCACCTTGGTTCTCCAGACTGAGTTAGGAAGGAGCCTCATCTCTAGAGTGTCCTAGAATCCTGTACTTTTCTTCTATCAACGGACCTTTCTCCATTTGCCCATCTCTTCCAGTTACTAGACTGTGGGCAGGGACTGTCCCATTCATCTCTGCACTCCCAAGGTCAGAATAGGGCTTTCCCTTAGTAGAAGTTGAATAAATGTTTTTTTGAATGAATAAATGGATGAATAAATAGAATAAGTTAACACATAGATTTGCAAGTGGGCTATTTCTTGATAATAACCTATACATTGACCTAATGACACCTCCTACACATTGGGTGCTGGGGACAATGTTGGGGAATCTAGGGCCTGCAGCCCAGGCTATTGAGAAACCTATGTAGCAAATTTGCTGGACAGTGGATGGCATAAAAGCCAGAGCGGTGGGTTCTCTGTGTGTTATGGATGTAGGTGAGAGAACAAGAAAAAGTTTGGAAACCTTAGCAGGGTGAGAAAGGAACATACTCTTATTAAGCATCTACTATGTGCTAGGTGATTTAAATTTATTATTTCAGTGAGTCTATCTTTATAACAACCCTATAAGTTATCCCTATTATCCCCACTTGGCAAATAAAGAAGCAGGCTCAGAGAAGTTAAGTGACTAGCCCAAGGCCACACAGCTGGTAAGCAGCAGAGCTAGAATCCAAACCAGGCCTGGCTGTCTTCTGAGTGGGGGCTCCTCTCAATGTACCTCCGAGGACAAAGGCCAAACATACCTGGATTCTCCATGACACCCTAAACTTGCACAGCTCTGAGGCCCTCCCATCAGTCCTGGCCCCAGCAGAACGCTCAGAATGCTTCCCTGGGCAGTGGTCCGTGAACTTGGACCGAGGGGGAGGGTGAAGGGACAGGCTGCTTCCCCCCTCCTCCCCCTCCCCCCCTCCCCCCCTCCCCCAGCCGGGGTTCTTTCAGGCAGGCCTGATTTGCACAGCTGCCCCAGACACTGCGGAAACAAACACTGGGCTGTTGGGTCAGGTTCCCCTGATTTCTCAGACGAAGGAGCCAGACTGGAGCCAGCACATTTCTCAACGCCCAGGCAACCGCTGACCAGGCCTCCTGGGCTCTGTCTCCACTGGCAGCCACAAGTGGTGCAGTCTCTTGGCAGGCTGAGCAGCCAGGCCCTGCTGGCAGGTAAGGGCTCAGGGTCCTGGATGCCAGGGACCACCCCCTCTGTCTGGGCAGACAGGGCCAGGAGCTTGGCCAGGAGCCCCAGGCCCCGGTCTAGCCTTCACTTGCCTCAACATCCTGGCAGTGGAGCAGAGGCCCCTGGATTGCTGGCAGGGAGGTCAGGAAGGGAAAAGTCCTTCTGGGATGTGGCTAGAAGGGGAGGTTAGTGGGGGAGAGACTGGGAGGAGTTTGAGACCCAAAATGAGCTATCTCAGTGGCCAGCATCTTAAGAGGGGCCTCTGCTAGTCACTGATGAACAGACATAGCACATGTCCCCAAGGAGCTTGGAGTCTAGAGAGGGAGGTAGACATGGGAAACATAATCTTAGCACAGTGTCAAAGCTTCTTCAGGGTGCACCACTTACTAGCTGTGTGGCTTTGGACAAATGACAAACTCTCTGGGCCTCAGTTTCCTCATCTGTGAAGTGGGACTAATTATACCCATGTAAAGGGTTTGGATGAGAAGCATATGGGATAAAAGTGCTTAGAAAAGTACCTTGCTCATTAAAATGGTGCTTTCTAAATGCTGTGTGTATCTGTGTCCTCCCAATTAGAGGGAGTGTGTGCAAGTCAGGAGCTGGGCTTATCTTTCTTTTATAGCACTATGGTTTCTAGCCTGGAGCTCAGCAGTTAGTGTCCTAAGTAAGAAAGAGGTTGAATGCATATCCTGATGGGATAGAAGCAACTGCCCTCTATAATAGCTCCCGTATGTCAGTCTCTCCCTACCAGGCTTGCTCTAGGAATCAGCCTCTTTGAACTGACCACAATGAAAACCACAAAAGAGGCAACAGCAGGCAGGACGAGGTTGGCCATCGTAATAATCTCCTAATAAGGAGCCTGGGTAATCTAAACTTGATAAGAGTTCCTTGAATAATCAAGGACAGACAGCAATTGTGAGAATAACTCCTATCTTGGTTTGCAAAGCTCTACCGCACACATTATTTCATCCGGGGAGCCCAATAAGTATGTGTTGATGGAATCTTACACCCGCCTCGTGATACAAGGTATTAGGGTCCTGATTTAACTGATAAGGAAGCCGAGCTTCAGAGAGGTGCATGACATTGCTGGGAAAAGATGGGTCCTGTTTGAGGCTACATGTAGTGTCCTTTGCACCACACATCTTTCCTATAATAGATGGTAAATGGGGGTATCCAGTCACTGACACCCTCCCCGCATAACCACCCCGAGCCAGAAAGGAAACCCAACCAACCCAGCTGCTCTCAGTGTGCTGGTCTGGGAGATGGGTCTTTGAAGAAACAAGTGAAAGCTATCCCTGCACCCAGTGCCCTGCCCACCAACAGGCATGTTCCCTGGTGGGTGTGGAAAGATGAGAAGGGGGCAATTGGCATGCCTGGAATGCAAACAAACAATGAAGCTGGTGAGAGATTGGCTCAGGTCTCTCTTGCTGATGATGGAGGGTGTGTATAATATGGAAATAAAAATTACACAACTGAGCTGTCTCCTGGGAAGGCAATGGCTAATTAGATGTCTCACAGCACACAGGCTCCTAATCACAGAGCAATCCTCACCCTCAGATTGCAAACCTCAGCCATGAGCTAGGCATGACGCCCAGAGAGGCAGCCGTCTCCTGGGACTCCGGCAGTCACCACCGCCAGCACTCAGAGGGCGCCTTCCAGGTGGCAGGCTCTGGGCTGAGGGTTTGCATTCTCAGTCCTTGAATACAAGTCTCCCCTTAAGCCCTGAGAGGGGAGTGCTGAGTGTCCTCATTTACTAGATGTTGGAGCAGAGGTTAGGGGAGCACCCTAGTCTTGATGGGGAGGTGAAAGGTGGTCGGTGACTCTAGAAACAAACAAACAAAAAAGGCAGCCCTAAATCCATAGAGAAATAATTGTTTTTGCTTTCTCCTCACCTGGGCATTTTATGTAGTGAAACAGATGACCAATCCTTGCTTCTTAGAGCTAAAAAGGCCCTCAGACAAGATCCAGGTCAGCATTTTGCAAACATTTTCTTTTTTAAGCAACAGGACCCTTTGTTGAAATGCAATCTTGTGTGAAACCATGGTAGATAAAATGGAGCCAGGAGGAGCTGTCCTGGTAGGTGTGGGCACCCCATCCATCAGCCTTCTTCCTTTCTTGCTCTCACCACCACATCTTCCTGGAACCCTAAGGTTCCTTGGAACCCAGTTTGAAAACCACTGTCTGTATTCAACTCCACTTGCACATGAAGAAACAGAGAGCTAGAGAAGCCTCAATGAGCTGACAACCTGTTTGAAAAAGCCAATGAGTGGTAGAGGCAGACCACAAATCAGGCTTCCTATTATTTGGATTCACAAATCAGGTTTCCTATTATTATTATTTTTTATCTGTATTATTTGTTTGTTTTTAAAAATATATATATTTTATATTGATTTCAGAGAAGAAGAGAGAGAGAGAGAGAGAAACATCAACCGTAGAGAATCATTGATCAGCTGCCTCCTGCACACCCCCCACTGGGGATCGAGCCCACAACCTGGGCATGTACCCTTGACCTGAATTGAACCTGGGACCCTTCAGTCCGCAGGCCAACACTCTATCCAGTGAGCCAAACTGGCTAGGGCCTATTATTTGTTTATTAAAAAATAATTTGCCCAAGGATTTTTGGCGAGACCAGGCATCCTTCACTGTAGATACATATAGATATAGAGGACATAGATCAGCCGTGGGCAAACTACGGCCTGCGGGCCGGATCTGGCCCGTTTGAAATGAATAAAACTAAAAAAAAAAAAAAAAAGACCGTACCCTTTTATGTAATGATGTTTACTTTGAATTTATATTAGTTCACACAAACACTCCATCCATGCTTTTGTTCCGGCCCTCCGGTCCAGTTTAAGAACCCATTGTGGCCCTCGAGTCAAAAAGTTTGCCCACCCCTGACATAGATACTAATGCTATATAGATACAGAGATAAAGATAAAACATGCAATTTATTGAGCATTCTTTGTGCCATGCTATGTATATATATCAGGGACCCAAATTTGGGGGAACTTGGGCCTCATTCCTCAGGGCTGGGGAGACTGACAGGGGCCCCCAGGGCTGCCTCACAAACCACTGGATGGAGAATTTCAGTGAAAGTGCCTGTAACAGCGCAGGAGGAGAACAGGGAGGAAGAGTTGCCCTGGACTGGTGGGGGGAAGGCTTAGGGGAGGGGAGGACTTGAACCACCAGAGTTGGGAGGGTTGGTGGGACCATAACAGGGGAGGCATTGCAAGCAAAGGCCGAGAGGCAGGCAAGTGCAGGGTCTGACTTGGTGAATACACTGGAGCCTTCAGAAACTGAGGTCAGGTCAGTCTCTCACCCGGCTCCTTTCCTAACTGGATCTGTCCGTCCCACCCTACCCCCCTCCACAGCCCCACAGCCTCCAGGATCTATATGGGGGCCCAGCCTCTTCCTTTTTAGCAACTGTCCTGAAGATGGGAGAGTGGGAGAGAGCAGGAAACAGGAAATTAATTTTCCAAGGCTATGTGTGTGTGTGTGTGTGTGTGTGTGTGTGTGTGAGGGAGAGAGAGAGAGAGAGAGAGAGAGTTATGTAAGAAAAAATACCATTGACATCAAACACTGTCTGAACCCAGTTCTGTCTTTTAACAAAGGGGTGTAATTCACCTAGGGGGAGTTGTTTGACATAACTTTATTATTATTATTATTATTATTATTATTATTATTATTGGAAAATGCTTTATGGGCCTCTTTGGTCCCTGGTCTGGAAGGGGAAGGAGAAACAGAGAGAGCGAAATTGCTCTGCCTAATTGACATTTGGGCTTTGTTCCCTGGGACCTCAAGAGGCTTGATTGGTGAAAGCTGGGGGTACACTTGGAGAAAGGGCTCCGAAATAGAGGAGGAGGAGCAGGAGGAACAGGAGGAGGGGGAGGAAGAGCGGAGAAAGAGGAGGAGGAGGAGGAGGAGGAGGAGGAGGAGGAGGAGGAGGAGGAGGAGGAGGAGGTAGAGCAGGAAGAGCAGGAAGAGCAGGAGGAAGAAGAGGAGGAAGATGCAACCTGAACAGAGCAGGAGGTGCACTCTATGGAGACAGGGAGTGGCCACCCCATTTCTCAGAACACAGGGTTATTTTCTGCCTACTCATATTTCAGCAAAAGCCTGGTGGCCTCAGAACCTGTGTCAGTGGCATTTTGGAATGAAGGTGGGGACAGGAGAGAGGACAATGGTCTCAGGTGCTTAGAGCAAGAGCAGGTAAACACTTTGGGAGTGTTCACCTGGGGAGGGGGTGTTTCTCAGAGTAGCAGGGAGAGGGCATGAGCTGTCTTATTTGGATAGTATAGTAATGGGTGCTGCCAAAAGGCTAAAAGCGGGGGACTTTGTGTATAATTATATGTATAATTACATGTGTGCACATGTTTATGATACCCACAATTATGTGTGCGTTCATCAGTGTCAATGCCTGAGTGACTGTGCAGGGAAATGTGTGTGTATCTGTGAGTGTGAGTAAGGGTATGGGAAAACCGACTATTCTGGGAGTGTGTGTGTGTGTGTGTGTATGGGTCCCAGACTTCAGAACCTGTGGGCACATGTGCACAAATAAACAGACAAATGGTTCCTTTCCTAACAGGAATGTGTGTGTGGATATGTGAGTGTGTATGTGTGCCACTGAGTGCACAGGGCTGTGTGGATACTTGTGAATGTGTGCTACCCTATACTGTGTGTGTGGACAGATGTGCCAGGGGGCGGAGGCAGGCCTGGCCACCTCTGTAAAGTGTCCTCCACCCCAAGGGCCCAGTGCGGCAGGCAAGGCTCTGGGCAATGGAGAAGGGGAGTGGATGTTCCGGGTGTGCTTGTCCCAGAGCTCTGCTCCTTGCCCAGGACATTCCCACTTTCCATCCTTGCGAAGGAACATAACGTCCACTGGCTCCTCTCCTGCCTGGTGAGTCCAACTCCCCTGCTGCCTGGGGCTGCGCGGCACTTCCTGACCAGGACAAGGAGCATCCAGGGAGCCAAACCCTGGGAGCAGAGTGGGAGGGAGCCGCCAGGTCCCACAGCGACAGTGTCAGCATCCAGGAGAGCCGCCCCAGGAGTGGTTCAAATAGCCAGCATTTACCAGCGTGTGCCATGCCCCGGTCCCATGCAGAGCATTTCACATGGATATACTCATTTAAGCCTCGGTTGCTAGGGCTTACCATGATCTCATTTTGGCAGACGAGGACACTGGGACTCGGATTAAGGACCTTGTTCAAGATGGCACAGACATGCCGAAACCGGTTTGGCTCAGTGGATAGAGCGTCGGCCTGTGGACTGAAAGGTCCCAGGTTCGATTTCGGTCAAGGGCATGTACCTGGGTTTCAGGCACATCTCCAGTGGGAGATGTGCAGGAGGCAGCTGATCGATGTTTCTCTCTCATTGATGTTTCTAACTCTCTATCTCTCTCCCTTCCTCTCTGTAAAAAATCAATAAAATATATTAAAAAAATAAAATAAAAAAAGATGGCACAGACAGTGAGTGGCAGCCTCCAGCGCCTCCCATGTAGCCCATCACCCTCAGTGCACAGAAGCCTCCTGGGTCTCTTGGCCCCAAATGATCATACACAGCCCAGCCATCTTCACCTTCTTCAAACACCCCTTTGGCACCTGATGGTCTACATCAGTGATGGTGAACCTATGACAGGCGTGTCAGAGGTGACACGCGAACTCATTTTTTTGGTTGATTTTTCTTTGTTAAATGGCATTTAAATATATAAAATAAATATCAAAAATATAAATCTTTGTTTTACTATGGTTGCAAATATCAAAAAATTTCTATATGTGACACGGCACCAGAGTTAAGTTAGGGTTTCTCAAAATGCTGACACGCTGAGCTCAAAAGGTTCGCCATCACTGATCTACATTGTGCCAGACTACGTGCTGAACCTTTTCATGTTATATGTGGCACGTATTTTGCTTTCCACTTATTACCAGAATTCATCTCCATAACTGTATTATAAGTTATCAGGTTGATATAACTTCCATTTTACAGTCAAGGAAACTAAGAATCAGAGAGGTTAAGTCACTTTCCCAAAGATACACAGCTCATAAAGGTTGGAACCAGAATTTGAACTTTGGTCTGCCTCTAAAGTCTATGTTTTTTAATGATTGCATCATCATAATTCAGCCCCGCAATACTCCTGTGAGGGAGGAAATATTTAGCCTAGGTTCTGAGACAGGGCACAGAATTGGTAAGTAATAATTACATATGGTGTCAAATGGGCACTAGACTTATTGGGGTGAGCCTAGTTATATAACTGTCTAATCACTATGTTGTACACCTGAAACTAATGTAAAATTGTATGTCACCTTTAATTAAAAAATGAAAAAGTAATTTTCCCTAGAACACATACTAAGTAAGGAGCAGAGGCAGGATATGAACTCAGGTCTATGGGAACTTCAGTGTGCTCCTGCAGATGCACACCTGAGACTGCATCATAAAGTGTGTGTGTGTGGAGGGGTGGGGGGGGTTATACTTTCTCTATACTTTTTCTGCAACCTCAACCTGTCAGCTCTAGCCAAAATCAGTCTCTCTCCTCCCAGTCCCAGGGAAGCCACCCTCCTCACTTAGCTCAACTCTTCCCTTCTCAGATTTCTCATGGTCCCAGAGGGCACCCAGGTACCTCCCTCAGAGCCTTATTCTCCCCAACCTGACTGGGTTTTTCAGCTCATTCTTCTTTGTGTAGCCCCATCTCCATGACAAATCTGGGGCTCCCCATTACCACAGCTTTTCACATGGATAGACCCTTGTGAAAAGTAGAGACTCAGACCGTACCCATTCCTCATCCTGATGATGAGGGTGTGTCTTGAGTCATCAGGAGCCTGACCATCTATACATTCATCCAAAAAAATATGTATTAAACACCTACTATGTTCTAGGTACCATTCTAGGTACAAAGAATAAAACCAGACAAATGTACCTGCCCTTATGGGTCTTATCACCTAGGAGGGAGAGAAAGATTATAAATAATAAACAATATATAAATGCAGAGTATGTTAGATGATGACTAAAAGGAAAAAACAGCATAGTTCTAAAGCTGATTGAGAGGTGACTTTCAAGCAAGACTTGAAGGAGGGAGTGAGTGAGCCATATGGATGTCTGTGTGGTGACCCCCAACCATAAAATTATTTTCGTTGCTACTTCATAACTGTAATTTTGCTACTGTTATGAATCGTAATGTAAATATCTGATATGCAGGGTGTATTTTCATTGTTCTCGACCCACAGGGTGAGAACCACTGCGGGGTCTTTTTCCTCTTCTCTTACACCCCAGAACTTTGCTTCTTATCATTCAAATGTGGACCAAAACTGTCTCCTCAGGGAGGCCTTCCCTAGGACCACCTTGTCTAAGTGGTATTTTACACCTCACCATGCACTCCTCATCACGACCGCCACATCTCACCTTCCCATAGCACTCGCTGTTCTGGGAATGAGCTAATATGGATTTTTCTGGGTTCCAGTGTTTATTTTGTGCCTTCGCCCATCAGGGTGGAAGTTCTTTGAGAGCACGGGGGTCTGTGTCTTTCTCATTTGGTGTGGAATCCCCTCTGCCTAGAATAGCATAGAACATTATACAGCGAGGTGGCAAGCAGCCTGTGATACCCCCAAATGCCAGCCTGTTAACACTGTGATATACTCCAGCTCATAAGACATGGTCCTGTTGGGAAGGCAGATGCCCACTTTCTGCAGAAATCCCATCCTGCCCCTCCGCCAGCTGCCACCATCCTCCTCAAATGCCTTCCTAATACCTATTAAAATTGAATATGAGGTTTAAACTCAAGTTACAAGCTAAAAGAAACCACTTGCAAAGCTGAGCCCTTGTCTTCGCCCTCAACGAGGTCATCGAAAAATAAATAGCTCTTTTCCTGGAAATTCATGGTATTGCCCTGTCAGTCCAGCCATAAAGCTGTTGCCTAGAGAATTCCATGGAAGAAAAGGAAACAAAAAGTAACCAAGAACCTACCAGGTGCTTTACATAGATCTTATCACCCAGGCTCCCAAGCAAGTCTGCGATATAACGTTATTACGCCTACTTTACAGAAAGGAGGCTGGGCCTCAGAAGCCTGGTAGCTGTCCCTGTCTCAGTATTACATGGTGAGCTATGGCAAAGCCAGGATCCAGTCTTAGGTCTGACTGACGCCACATCCCTGTGTTAACCGGCTCCAAACATTCTTTTCTTTGGAGGACTTAGAAGAACCAAGAATTGGAAAACAAGAAAAATAAGGAACCTGTTTCAGTGGAGCTGGGGTTGGTGAGAGCAGCTCATCACTTGAGCCAGAGGAACCCTCCTGAGCCCCACACTGCCCAAGCAGGAACACCCAGCACCTTGGGTCCTGGCGCGGGGACAGCCCAGTCCTCCCCACCAGCCAGGGCCCTTGGAGCAGCCCTGGCGTCCCACTCACCCGACTGAGTGCCCCACAGGGCGTCTCGGGCTGCCTGCCTGCCTTCCAGACTAAACATTCCCTTCTCCCAGCTCTCCCTGCTCCACTGGGCCAGAGTGTCCTAGGAGAGTCTCAACAAGACAAGTGAGGGATAGTTTACACGTGTCTGTGGACACCCTTGGGAGAGAGGTGGGCATGTGCCCAGGCTTACAAACACACACGCACAGGGGGAGTGAGCCTTTGCACACTGCTCGGGGGAGGCAGGCCAGCCCAGAGATTCACAAATACCACACACACGCACCACCACCACCACCAAAGGCAGACGTTGCTATCTTTGAATCCTGGTGAGGTGAGGAGAGATGGGCCCACATTATAATACACACAGTACCCAGACACCACGTGCCCTGGGCTTTGGGCACAGACACGGACACCTGAATGTGGACACATACACAGAGTGCAGGACTGTATTTTGGAAAAATTGAAAAAATACAAAATACAACCTGCCAATGTTTCCACTATGTGCCGCTTGTAAAACTTGCGCAGCCTGGAGAGAGGCCCTGCGCCCTGTAGCTGTGTGTGGGCTGTCAGATAAAGTGGGGAATCGTGAAAACAAATTGCTGGAAAACGGGGTGGGAGAGAGGTGCTTTGCTGACAGGGCTGGGGTGGGGGCTGCATGGAGGGTGGGGTGTCCTAGCACCTGATACAGAGTCTCCAGCTGATGGGCTACGGCCTCAGTTTTCTGAGAGGGAAAGCAAGCCTGCCCTGATGGTCACTTTGCTAGGCGTCAATGAAGTGAAATTTAAGCCTAATGCCTACCACTGGCACTGGCTATGCGACAGCTGTTAGGACAAGCTCACACCCCCACACTGCCACAGGCAATGGACTCGAGTCACCCCATTGTGGCCTCCAGTGCGGCCCCTGTTAGAGCCGATTCATTATAGCACTGCTTATGTCAAATATATTATTGAATATATATATATATATATATATATATATATATATATATATATATATATATAATGCATTTATAATAACAGTAACTGCAAAAATAACAACACTTATTGACTATTCACCTGGTGGCAGGCACTGTCCTAAGCACTTCACATATGTTATCATATTTGATTTTTACAACAATTAATTTTACAAATGAGGAAATAGAGACACAGAGATGGTAAGCAAGTTTCCCCATATGGAATTCAAATATGAATGTAAATCTACTTAGGTGATGAAAAACTATAGTTATTATGTATCTATCTCTCCCTATATATATAATATATAAATACATATGTAGCTATACCTACATAATATTTTTTATCTATCTGCCTATCTATTATCTATCTATTTTTTGTTGAGGGAAGTCAGCCAAACAGTCCAGTGGGCACCAGTGACCCTAGCTTCTCAGGGGATGAATATAAATCACCCATTCCACCCCTCAGCTTGGGGCCGGCAGCCATCTGGTGGGGCCACTGTGGTTTCTCTTTTGGTCATTATTTTGAACATGAAGGATTGGTACAGAAGGTGGTATAAAAGTCACCAAGGAGAGGACCGTGTTAAATGTCAAAAGTGAACATTTTTTGGTGGTCAGAGGAGTCTTTAAGTAAAAGGTCCAGAAAACAGTGAAAGTCACAGCTGTGGAGCAAGCCCCTCCACTCAGCTTTTCCTCTGCACCTGGCCAGGAAGCTGGGTGCCTGTCCCCCAGCATCCAGACGTGCACCCATCACACTGAGGAGATGCGCGTTTAAAAGAGGCTAAGGTGTCAAGAGTGACCCCCAATGTAAACTATGGACTTTGGGTGATAATGATGTGTCAATGTAGGTTTATCAGTTGTAGCAAATATGCTCCTCTGACATTGGACATTGATAGTGGGGAGGCTGTGAGCATGTGGGGACATGAAGTATATGGGAACTTTCTATACTTTCCCCTCATTTTTCTGTGAACATAAAACTGCTCTAAAAATTATTAAAGTTTATTAATGAGAGAGAGAGAGAGAGAGAGAGAAAGGATAAGAGGAAGAAGGAGGAGGAGGAGGAGGAGGAGGAAGAGAAGGAAGAGGTGGAGGAGGTAGAGGAGGAGGAGGAGGAGGAGGAGGAGGAGGAGGAGGGTACAAGCCACCTCCAGGTCCAAGGGTTTCATCTGTGTTCTGAGCAGCCACGAGATTTCTGGGAGGTGTCTCCAGGGCCATGAGGGACTGGGGCTGGAGAACAGAGGAGCAGACAGCAGGACTAGCAGGATCTAGCCCCCTGCCACACCCCCACCCACCCAGCCAGAGCAGTCCTGATTGTATTTACTTTATCAATCAGAAGTCTGCATAAACTCCATCTGAAGAAGGTTGTGCTGCCGGCCATGTTTTAAGGACCTCTGTCTCAGAGGCTCACACATGGCAAAACCACCACCCTCTCTCTTACCTCAACAGCCCTGCGGTTGGCAAAGCCCTTTCACAAAAGGGCCCCTAAAGGCAGGCAGCCCGCCTTTAGGCCACCTAACACCAGGTTGGGCATGTAGAAAGTGCTCGGTAATTATGTATTGCATGAACTATGACTCATTTGGGTTTTACAGCAAATCTAAGAGGTGGGCAAGGCAATTTTGGTTTTACTCATTTTACATTTATTAAGTTGCTTACAATGGGCCAGGCACTGTGCTAATCACCTTACATAAATTAACTTATTTAATCCTCATTACAAACCTTTGAGGTAAGTAATAGTATTATTAAAGAAACTGGAGCCCAGGGAAGTTAACTGATTTGCTGAAGGTCATACAGCTGCAGCAGAGATTCCAAATCTGGCAGCTTGGCTCTTACCCATCATGCAAAGTTCTTTTATACCCAGTGACACTTGGGCTGGGAGAGTTGCAGGGACCCCTTCAAGTCCTGGGGAGGGTTAGTGGTGGGGCCAGGCTTGGATCCCAGGAACAGTCAGATCTCCTCCCACCTCATCCACACATGGTTACTACAGCCTGGGCAGGGCACAGGGTGGCTGACTCCCCACCACCTAGTGAACAACAGGACACTCCCTGCCTGGGAGGCCAAGGGCAGCACTGCCAGGAGATCCACCCACAGCCAAGGCCCTGTCTGATGCAGAGGTGAGGGCAGGGAGAGGAAACAGGAAGACATATTCAGAACAATAACAAAAAAGCAAGATAACAGCACAATCTCTTTTCCTAAAGCTTCCCATCTGGTCCATATGTTCAGCTCAGACACTGGGTGGACCCCAGCCAGTTGTGGAGTTTTGCCAGCTGGGTCCCTGTGATCTGGGAAGGGTCTGGCCTGATTCCAGAGGGAGAATCCATCTATCCCCCTATCTTCTAGAACTACAAGGAAGTGCCCATGTCCAGGAATGTAGACAAACAGACCCAGGCTTTTACCACTATATCCATCCATCCATCCATCCATCTACCCATCCTTCACCCATCCATCCATCCATCCATCCATCCACCCATCCACCCTTTTATCCATCATCTATCTATCCATCCAGTCATCCAGCCATCATCCAGTCACCCATCCTCTATTCAACCATCTGCCATCAATCTATCCATAATCCATTCATCCATCCAACCATCATCCACCCATCCATCTACCTATTCACCTATCTGCCGGAACTACAAAGAATAAGTAACCACACTCTGCTGTGCTTAAGCTGATGGGCCTCGGGGCTTCCTCCCTAAGATGAAAGGCTGTGTGAGGACTGGATGTGGGTAGGCTGTGACCAAGCTCTCCAGGCTATGAGGCACTTCACCTGTGAGAAGTTGTTTATGTGATGTACGTATTATAAAGCAATAAGAGATTTCTGAGGCTTCAAAGGGAGTTTGTTTCATAGAAAGCTCAGAGCCAAAGTTGTAGACCACATCAATGCGGCATATCTGAGCCCAAGGCAGGTCCCCACCCCCCCCTTTATTTTCCTCTTTACTCTAACTTCCTCATCTACATATAAGTTATGATCTTATATTAGCTCTTATATGTTAAACCTCCTCAAATCCCTTTTGGAAGAATGTTAAATCATGAAGGGAAACACATGATTGAGTTGAACTAATGCAGATGGAATAAAGGGATATTCACTTCAGGAACTGAGAGTTCAACTTTCTGTTACCCTTACTCATGTTCCTGGGCATGAGGCTGCTGCCAAATCGAAGGATTGACTCTTGCTGGCCAAGTGATGGCAATTGCTTCAGGAAGCAACTCTTTGACCCGTTTAGGGGCATCTGAGGTGGGGGCCCCAGCTTCAGTGTTCTCACCTTGAAATGGGGGTTATATTAGTTCCCGGCCTACAAGGACGACAGGAAGAGGCATGGTAAGAGCTCAGTAAGGGTTAGCTGTCTATTGCTGGTGGGCTTCAGTTACCCATGACTTAAGCCAAGGGACCAGCCCACTCAGCGCCTTCTCCCTCCCTCTCAGGCTTTGAGGATAGAGAGGGAGCAGAATCTTTGAGAACACAGAGCCTCACATGGCCAAGACAATTGTTCAACTGCACCTAGATCCTGAATGGTAACATCCCCCTAGTTAAGGCTGGGTGAGGCCCGCAGGGGTCAGGTCCTCTGCTAAACCCTCAGGGTGCACGGAAGTGAAGACAGGAGCCCTGCTCCCAAAGGGCTCAGTGTCTAGCAAGGGAGACTCACCTGCAAGCCCCCAACGACAGCACCAGGAGGAACGGGCTTTCCTTTAGGCCTTTGTCGTGCTGCCCCCTCCATGGTAACACCTTTCCTTCTCTCCAGCCTCCCTTCATATTCCTCTCCTCCCCCACCTCCCCCTTCAAGTCTCCTTCACTTGTATTTCCACACACTTGTTTTGGATATCAAGTATTCTGCATTCTCCGCCTCTCCCTCCCCTCCTTTCCCTTTTCTCAACTTTCAACTTCAACTCTAGTTCTAATTTTTATATTTGGAATTGGTTACTGTCTTTTGGCAGTAATGTAAATGACTTAAAACATGCCTGCATCTTATTTTTTTTTTTTAATATATTGATTTTTTACAGAAAGGAAGGGAGAGGGATAGAGAGTTAGAAACATCGATGAGAGAGAAACATCGATCAGCTGCCTCCTGCACACTCCCCACTGGGGATGTGCCCGCAACCCAGGTACAATGCCCTTGACCGGAATCGAACCTGGGATCCTTGAGTCCGAAGGCCGATGCTCTATCCACTGAGCCAAACCGTTTAGGGCTGCATCTTATTATTTAATTAATAAATGTCATGGTATTATCTGCCTTTATTATTATTATCATTACTAATTATTATTTTTAATCCTCACCCAAGGTCATACTTAAAGACGTGCTTAAACAGAGAGACAGAGAGAAACATCATCCAGTTGTCTTCCATATGTGCCCAGGTATGTGCCATGACCAGGAATGGAACTGGCAACCTTCTGATGCATGGGATGATGCTCAACCACCTGAGCCATTCTGGCCTGGCAGTGTTGACTGCCTTTAAATAGGAGAACAATGGCCCTCTAGAGATGTCCCAGACCTAATTCCCTGAGCCTGAGAAGATGTTACTTTACATGACAAAGGTAATTCTGCAGATGTGATTAAATTAAGGATCTGAACATAGGGAGATTATCCGGGATTACCCAGGTGGACCCAATGTGATCACAGGGCCTTTGGAGATGGAAGAGGAAAGCGGAAGAGCAAGAGAAGGGAGTGCGCAGATGAAAACCGAGGTCACAATGATGGGACTGATTGCTGGTGGGAGCGGGGGTGCGTTGGGGGGCCGTAACATGTGGGCTGTGGGAAGCCTCTGGAAACTGAAAGGGCAAGCCTACAGCCTCTGGAAGCCCTACGGACACCCTGAGTTTGGACTCTGACCTCCAGAAAATAAATTTGTGTTGTTTCAAGTCACCAAGTTAGTGGTAATTTGTTACAGTAGCAGCAGGAAAAGAGAGAGAGGAAACACTTTCTCACAGGAGAGATGATAGTTCCTAGAGTGTGCAACTGGGTTTCGTGTGTGTGTGTGTGTGTGTGTGTGTGATGAGACTTGCCCATATGGCAAATGGATGTCTTTTCTCCCCCAGATCATAGTTGACACAGGACAGATTTCCTCAAAACAAATGGAGCTCTCATTTCAATGGAACCTTTGTGTGGAGACAAGCTCGCATGGTGAAGTGGACTTGGCCGGGGCACCCCTTCCTCTGAAACACATCCAGGGCATCACTGTGTTCACGCACTAGTAAGCCCTGCAGGGCAGTTGGCTTTGCTTTTCTTGTGCTTTCTTTTCATAGTGAATCGGCTCTTCTTCAGCTGGTGTCCTGGGTTTTGTGCAAGGGGGGGCATGAGGCAAATAAGATGGGGGAGTGGAAGCCCAAGAAAGCGTCCCTGTGGCATTTTACCATTTATAAACACACCTATCCTTTACAGTTCAATGTGAGTCCTAGGAGAAGGACCCCATAACAGAGCCCATTTGCCCTGCTGGAAGGTGGTAGGTGATAGTGGTGTGGAAAGCTGGACTGGAATTGGCTCCTAGCACTGTGGTCCCTAGATCTGTCACTGTTGTTTTCCTCATCTGTAACATGAGAGGATGGGGTGGCTCTGGGTACACAATGAGATAATGCTTTTATGTGCATGGCACAGTCCATGGAGAGAAGTAAGCCCTCAATACATGGTAGCCCTTGCATTTAGCCTCCTGATCTGGAATAAAAATAAAGGCCCTAACTGGTTTGGCTCAGGGGATAGAGCATTGGCCTGTGGGCCAAAGGATACCAGGTTTGATTCTGGTCAAGGGCATGTACCTTGGTTGCAGGCTCCACCCAGGCCTAGGTCCTGGTTGGGGCTCGTGCAGGAGGCAACCAATCGGTGTGTCTCTCTCACATCGATGTTTCTCTCTGTCTTTCCATCTCCCACTCTCTCTAAAAATCAATGGAAAAAATGTCCTCGGGTGAAAAAAATAATAAAGAAATAAAGGATAGTAAAGACATAAGACAAGGTTCTGTGTTCGCTTTTCTTGTTAGAGGAATCTCTGCTGAAAGGTTTCCAAAAGGGATGAAATATTTGTTTCCTTGGTTCCCTACATGCCCGAAGCTTCTCCTACCTGCTGTGATTAAGAAGCCTGTGAACTGAGTTCCCGTCCTGCTTAATGGACCTGTTTCTTTCCCATCAGTCAAGCCACACTCATTCATTAGAGGCTCCAGGGCTGCTAAGGAAAAGGGCTGAACTGTGAGTGGGGTGGTCAGCCTGCAGGAAGAAGTGCCTTTGCGTGGGCAAGGAGTACAATCCTGTGACGGGGTAGGAAGCCGGCAGTATCGGCTCAAGCAGCAGCCAAATACATCTAAATGTAGCCCCAGCCGTCTTCCGGCTGCAGCCTCAGATGACAGCTGCCCCAGCTCTGCTTGGAAAGGCAGTGCCTCTTCAGCTGCCCTGCCCAACGCTCATGATGGCAAAGTGAGCAGAGCCCGTTCCCATGTCTAGCCGGTCCCTGCCCTCACCTCTGCATCTGTTCCTGTGGGGACAGGCATACTGAAAGGATTCATCCCATCTGCTCTGGGCCAAGATGGCTCCCAGTTCCAAGGGTAGACACCGGGGAACTGGGAGGGAAGTCAGGACTGGGGTCACACAACTCACCCCCAGGGCCTAGCTGAGCAGAAGCTGAAGGGCTAACTGTGAAGCTAGGTCTCCTATCGAATGCAGGATGGAGCACCATTCTCCACAGTGCCTCACCAGACCCAGAGGGACACAAGCCGAGAGTGGGCCGTTAGCCAGTGAGGAGGCAGAATGGAGCACAGCCTTGGGCAAACTCCCCGCTCCCTTCCCAGTCCTGGGACCCGGGCTGTGGTGTGAAGGGTGCACACCAGCTAGAGCCGAGCACCTCCAACGTCAGGACACAAGCTCTGAGTCACTGGGGGATCTTGTTAAAATGCAGATCCTGAGTCAGCCGATCTGGATTGGGGCCTGAGATTCTGCATTTCTGTCAAGATCTCAGGTCAGGCCTACCCTTTGGGATAGCAGTTAGCCTGAGAAAACATACAATAAAGGATGATAGAGAAACAAGAAGAGGGACTTGCAGGAGACCTCTCTCTGGACTCCCATGATGCTCGGGTGCTGTATCTCTAGGCAGAGGTCATTTAGAATGTTCTTGCACCCTCATGGCCTTTGGGGTTCCCGCTATGTGCTCTTCTGGAGAACGAACAGGGGCCAGGGCAGGGCTTGGAGATCTGGATTTGACTGACACTAGGTGCATGCTTGCAGCAGCCCTGGGAACAAAGAGGTAGAGTTGGGGCTGAGCAGAGCAGGAAGCAGTGGGGAGGGGTGGGGAAGGGAGGAGGGCAATGAGGAGAAAGGTGGGAGATAGAGGTGAGGTCAGAGAGGAGTTTTGGGGCTCTGACCCTGTCAGCTATGACATCTGGGGCCAGCTGACCTCTCTGAGCCTCAGCTTCCTAATCTATAAGTAAGTATTATAACATTTTGACTTTAGAATTAGGGTGAGGATTAATAATGCAACACATGTGAAAGCATCCAGCAAATTACCTGGCCCATAATAGTAGCCAACGTCTAATACATTTTGAAATAAATAGCAAATAAGCAAGGTCAGCCCATGCCGGATCTTGACAGCCAAACAAAGAACGTGGCTTGTGTGGCAAGAAGCCAATCGCAAATTATTCCCAACTCTGCAATAAAGCCAGGGCCCCCCGTGGCCCCTAAGAGAGAGCCACGTAACTGCCTCTACATAATTCTGAGTGCATAAATGGAACTCAAACAGATAAAATTATAGCATTCAACCCAGTCCTGAACGCAGACCTCTCACAAATTCCCATTAATCTGCTGCCTCTGAATGGGTGTGATTGCACAGGCCCCGGATTTTCTGGAATAATGGGCCAGCTCTCACTCACAGACTCAGGACGAGCGGCAGGTTGGGTGGGACTACACATTAACAGGGCTGCCCTGGGAGACAGCACAGCCCGGCCCCGGGCCTTGAACCCCAAGGCCCCCTAAGTCTACAATCTGATGAGGCTAAGCAAAGAAACGACCGTTTTGCAGGGTCCTTGCTGGAAGGAAGCCTTTTGAAAGAAGCCTTCCCAGGAAGCCTGGGAGGCGGCCCCGCCCTCCTCCTCCCACCTCCCCGTCCTCACACGCTCTCTCGGACAGGCCTTCTCAGCTGAGCAGGACGTGGGCCATTTTTCATTATTTTTTTTTACTTTTTAAAAATAATATTTGGAAATGGTTTGCGGCCCGGATATTTAAACATTTCCACCGAGTCACTATTTTCCCCGCCATGTATTATTTTAAGTAGATAGAAACAAAGCCAGCACTCCACAGACAGAACCAGAGAAATTGGTAAATGCCCTTAAAATCAGCCTAGAGGACGGATGGTCCTGTGGCCCTTGGGAGAGGGCTCCCCCTAAAAGCCAAAAGCTGCAGGTGAGAGTAGGGGCTGCGGGGAGGCTGAGGGTCGGGGAGGCACTGCAGCATCCCGGCTGGGTGTTTTGTTCCTCAGGAAACACCCCCTGCCCTGCCGGCTCCCAGACCTCTCAAAAAGCCAGCGGCCAGCCGGCCGCCAGGGCTCCATGGTTGAGTGTCGACCTATAAGCAGGAGGCCATGGTTCAGTTCCTGGTCAGGGAACATGCCCAGCTTGTGGACTTGATCCCCAGTGGGGGGCGTGCAGGAGGCAGCTGATCGGTGATTCTCTCTTATCGCTGATGTTTCTATCTTTCTCTCTCTCTCCCTTTCTCTCTCTGAAATAAATAAAAAGATTAAAATGTAAAAAGCCAGTGATCGGCCTGCATAGTGGTCAGGAACATGTCTGGGCTCGCTCCTGGGTCTGCAACTCAGGAGCTAGAACTTGAGTAAGTCCATTCACTTCTTAGTACCTTAGTTTCGAAGGTTGTTATACCTGTGAGGTGTTTAGAACATAGCTCGGCACAAGTGAGGTTCAGTAACTTCATATGTACCAAGCCACCAATAGCTAGCATGTCCCCAAACTCCGACCTCACCCGCCCACCCCTGACCTTCCACGGTTCCTTATCTCCGTAAATGACAGCCCCATTCTTCCAGTGGCTCAGGCCCCAGACCCTGGAGTCCAGTTTTGACTCCTCTTTCTCTCTTATACTCCACAGGTAACCCATTCACAAATGCTATCCGTTCTATGTCTAAAATATATTCGGAAGCCGGTCACTTCTCACCCCCACCACTACCACCCAGCTCCAACTAGGGCCTTTTTTTCTTGCCGGCTTTTGGAGTAGTCTCTTACTCTCCCCTCCTGGCCCCCCATCTCTCCTCGTCCTCCAGAGAAATCCCTGTAAAACATTTAAGTCTGATTATGTTTCTCTGCTTAAAACCTTCCGAAGGCTCTTCAACTCAGAGTAAAAGTCAGGTTTCCCCTGGGCCTACAAGGCCCTGTGAGCAGGCCCCATGCCCTCTCTGATGCTGTCTCACCCACTTCTCCCCCCTCGCTCACTGTTCCCCAGCCACACTCTCCTCTTTGCTGTTCCTTGAACGTGCTAAGAATGCTCCTGCCTCAGAGCCCTTGCACTTATCTTTCCCTCTGCCTAGAACAGTAATGGCGAACTATGACACGCGAACTCATTTTTTGGGGTTGATTTTTCTTTGTTAAATGGCATTTAAATATATAAAATAAATATCAAAAATATAAGTCTTTGTTTTACTATGGTTGCAAATACCAAAAAATGTCTATATGTGACATGGCACCAAAATTAGGGTTTTTCAAAATGCTGACACGCCGAGCTCAAAAGGTTCGCCATCACTGGCCTAGAACATTGTTCTGTAGAAATCTTAAGACTCCCTCCTTCACTTCTTCAGGCTCTGCTCAGATGTCACCTCTCCTCAAAGAGGCCTGCCTTGAACCTCAGATATAAACCTTCTCTCCCTCGCGACACCCCTTTCTCTGCTTTATTTCCATTTTTAGCTCTTACTACCAGTTATAGTGTAAATCTTTGTTTCTTCGTGTTTCTTCTCTCTCTTCCTTTTAGATGTGAGCCCTACTATAGCAGCAGCTTAGTCCCTTTCCTCCATTGCTATACTTCTAGTCTCTAGACGCATGCCTGGCACGTAGTAGGAGTTCCAAGGTGTGGGCTGTGATGGGCAGGGTCAGCGGGGCCATCCAGGGGCCTTTGATAACTCGTCCACTTAGCTGACATCCAACCAGGCACTGTGCCCAGTGCCAGCTATACAGCAATGACAGATAGCAGAATTCAAAGACCAGACTAGAGCTCTTAAGAGAACAAGAATGTACTGCTGTTACAAGGACCAGGAAATAGCACATAACCAAAGAATTTGTGGAGCACTTTACAGTTTATAAAGTGCTTTCCCACAGAGTAATGATTACAAAGTCATGTGGTACAGTAGAGAAATGGTGATGGCTGCTGCAGAAAGCCCGAGTGAAGGTCCCCCACCTGCCTTGACTGCACCACCTTCAGCTCGGGACAACCGCCCTGAGCTTCCATCTCCTCATCTATAGAATGGTGCCATGGCCAGTGCGTACTGAATACCTTATGCATGCCAGCTACTCTTGTGCTTCTATGTGTATTGACTATTTTGATCTTCAAAGCAACCCTATAAATTGAGTATGATCGTTACCCCTGTTTTGCAGGTGTGAAAACTAAGGCTCAAAGAGGCGAAGTTGCCTGAGTCACACAACTGCTCAGCAGAAGAGCTGAGATTTGAACCCAGTCGCTCCGGCTCCAGAGTCCGTGTTCTCAGCTGCAATGCTGTGCTGCAGACAATGACCCCCCTTAAAGGTTTGGGGAGACCAATGGCATGAATATACCTGTCCCTGGCTAGAGGTAAGTAGTAACCATTGCTACCATTCCAGTCCACGCTCCCGCACATGGTGTTAGAACAGTTGCTTTAACAGATACTGTTGCTGACCTGGCCTGACTGTTGGCCTAGCCGAGGGGTCACTCGCAGACAGTGACAGCGCCCCTCTGCCTGGGGGGCGTTCTCACTCTGAGAGAAATGCTTGATCATCAAACAGGTCAGGCCAGGTGCTGGGTGCTCACACCCAGGAGCACCCCTCAACCAATGAGGCATGTGAGCTGGTGGACAATAACCCCATCAGCGGACAATTGTGCGGTGTATCCCACACAGTCCCTCAGAGGGTCCCCAGCGGGATCGAGCCCCGCTCCCACAGTTACCCAGCCAAGAGTGCACCTTTTATCAGCTTTCTACTTTCTCTGTCTCACTCCCCACTCTTGCATAAGACTCCCTGGAATCACTCCCCAAAACTGCTTGCATGAAACCCTCCCCTCGGGGTCTGTTCGGAGGAGCCAAACCAAGGCAGGGATGCAGATCAGTTTGGAGGGAGAGGAAAAGAAGAGATAGCAGCCGTTGAGGCTTGAGATTTTTCTAGACAGATACTAGAGGGAGAAAGCTGGAGAAAGGAGGGGCCTCCCTCCACCCCACACGGAAAAGGAGGCCCCAGTAACTGGGAAAAGGGACCAGGTCTTTCTCCTGCTGGTTCTCAAATAAGATAGCACCTCACACTTCACCTGGCACTTCAAGAACATTGGCCGTCAAGGGATCTGGCAAGAGGCCCCGTGACCCTGGAGGAGATTACAGGGCATTCCTGGGACATGCCTATAGTATGAACACAAGTAAGCACCCCTCATCTAAATAAACTGAGGCACAGGTTTACGAAGCAGTTTGCTTTTCCTCCCCGCCCTCCCCCACGCCTCTCCTCAAAGGCCAGGCCTGTTTGCTTATTTCCTTAATCCCAAACCCTCTGCACCCTCAGAGGGCCCCTTTGTGTCCCGGATGAAATGGAGCATTTTGCCTTGTAGACACGATTCTCCCAATGAACCTCCAAACGCAGGTGCACAATAACACAGCATCGTGGTTGGGGATTCAGTGAACAGGAGGTAAGAAGACCACAGGAAAGGATGAATTGAGGTCAGCAGGTTCCTGGGGCCAAACACTTTGCAATTTCACTGGAAAGAATTCTCAGGGGGAAAGAGATCAAAGACTGCGGTGGGAGAAAGCAAATGCCTGGCTCAGCAATGTGGCGTCTTCCCTGGACAGGTGGGTCATGCGGGAAGAGGGACAGGACACATTGAGGAGGGCTGATTGCTGGCTGGTGATGAGGAAGAGAGCTTTGCCACTTTAAAATGACGGCGGCCTGGGTCGCAGCCCTTGGGCCAGGTCCAGAAGGTTTCCTGTCCGTTTCATTAATCACCAAAGCTGCAGAAACACCAAGAGCCGAGGGCACCTGGGGGGAGCTGCCCCGGAGGGTCCACATGGGGAGACCCTTAGGGAGAATACCGTGGAATAGAAACTCAACACAATAATTTGAAAAAGACAAAAACAAAATCTGTCCATGAAAGAATATATTAATCAGAGCAGACCCGGTTCCCTCAGAAGCAGGATTACCTTGTGGTCAAAAGCTTGGCCGTGGAGACTGAGTACCTGGGAAGGAAACCCCAGCCCTGCCACTTGGGGGCTGGGTGACCTTGAACAAAGTAGTTAACCTTTCTGTGTGCCTCAGTTTCCTCATCTGTAAATCAGGGCTGATGATACTAATTATACTTACTCCAGAGAGTTACCTATGAGGATTAAACGAGTAAATACATCCGAAGCACTTAGAAAAATGTTGCCACATAAGTACCTAATACATGCTAGTTGTAATCGCTACACGGCTTCAATAGACAATAGCTCCGCCCGGCCAGCATGGCTCAGTGGTTGAATGTCGACTTATGAACCAGGTCACAGTGTGATTCCCAATCAGGGCACATGCCCGGGTTGCAGGCTTGATCCCCAGTGTGGGGTGTTCAGGAGGCAGCCGATCAATGATTCTCTCTCATCATTGATGTTTCCATCTCTCTCTCCCACTTCCTTCCTCTCTGAAATCAATAAAAATATATTTTAAAAAATAGACGGCAGCTCCACGGCGCTACCATATTCTTACAGGTGTGATAGAATAAAAGTTAAAAAGGCACAGCAGCAGGAAAGCAGGTCAGACCGAAGACGAATTCCAAAGCTTGGAGACTCTTAGCCTGGAATAAAGCCACGGAGAGCCTTACCCGTGCACAGCTCTGCCAGAGCACAGGGGCCACTCCCTGCACCTGCCACAGTGCAGTGCGACCTCCGAGGTCCCCTGGTATCCCCAAGGCCTCTTCAGTGCAGTCGAAAAGCCCCGTTAGGCTACACATCAGAAGTGTGGCTGAGATTGGGGCTCTGCTCCCACAGAAGAAACGGCACACCCCCTCATCACACCCAAACACAGCTCTGCCATCTGGCTGTGCCTGTGGCTGCCATGGTCAGTGACTGAGGCCTGGGACCCGGGTACATGGAGGAGCATGCTCCTGGCATGGCTCACAACTGGAGGCCAGCAGCTCGGAGGTCTGAGTGTTGGGTGGCGTGTCTCAGACCCACCTGATCTTGATAGCAGAACCCCATCCTCATCCTTTGCTCAAGACAAAGGGCCCGGGTTTTCTCTGCAGAGATGTCTTCCGGGGAGAAATAGTCATTGCCACCCCTCTGCTCATCTCATGCAGACACACGCGCCCCAGCTGAACCCACAGTTCTGTTTAAACATTCCTCCAGCACCCCAGAACTCCCACTTTTTCAGCGAAAAAATGCCCAACTCAATTCAGACTCCTGCAGCTTGGGAATGAAGCAGGAATTAAAACAAAGGCAAAGGGGCACTATCAGTAATTATTTCTGAAGTAACAAGCAACTAATTGAGACGTAGTTATTAAAACCAATACTGTAGGCAGTAATTAAACTGCAGCTAACGAGGAATTCGGCACCGGGCTCTGCAGCCGCCACACTCAACTCCTGTATTCCCCTCCTCCCGGGTGAAGGGGAGAAAATAAATGCCTTCTTCATAGTCCTATGAGATATTCGTTACTCTGGAGATTTTTGCCTGGGGAGGTCAGTGTGGCCGGGCAGGGACCAGACAAGGCACAAGTGTGAGGAGCCTGGGAGCATAGGGGGGTGGGTGGGGCGGGTTCCAGATAGGCTGCTATCCCCCTCAGGTCGGTGACATCATGGGAACTGGCTGGGGGGTAGCCTAGTCAGTGGGAGAAGAGCTGAATTGGCTCTTTTAGACATAGATTTATTGAGCGCCTCTAATGTGTTAGGAGCTCTAGAAATGCCTTTGTACACATTATTTCATTAGCAAGATGTGCCATTAGGAACTGCTTTATGGATGAGGCCAAGTTGGCTCAGAGAAGAGACGTCACCTGTTGGAAGTCACCTGGCCACTGTACAGAGTGAAGCCAGGGCTGGAACACAGAGGAGGGGGAACTGTAGGCCACTTTCTTGCAGGCAACCTGGCTATGCGAGGCAGGTATGGAATCAGTGGGAACAGTGGGTATGGCTGCCTGATGAGCTTGTCAAGTTACCAAAATATTCCATGCCTCAGTTTCTGCATCTGTACAGTGGGCACAATTATGCCTATCTCGTGGGTTTGCTGTAAGGACTACTCACCATGTTGCACATAAGCATTAAGCAGTGTTTAGTGCAATAAACATAAACATTCAATAAATGCCAGTTACAGTGATAGATGCCGCTTTGATGTTTTTGGAAGAGGCCAGAATGTTGATGAAACTCATCGTCTGAGCATGGCAGAGTTGTTGCAACAGTGGAAGTCTCAGCAGAGTGTCTGTCCGCCTGTGTCCCTTGGGACAAACAAAGCCAGTGGGCCTGCTCTTCTCTGAGGCCACTGCCCTGGAGTCTGGGGCAGCGGGGGACTGGCCGGGCTCCCAGACAGCCTGTCTCGGGCCTGGAGCACAGAGCCGTTGCCTCACCAGCTTGTAATGAGCTGCGTCTCCATCCTGATTAGAGGCACAATCCTCACTCAGAAAGACTCGGGGGAAGGAAGTGACAGCGTCGTGGGGACAGGGCACAACCTCGCCTTCCAAGGAGGGGCTGGCCTCTGGAGAGCTGGTGACTTGCAGGTCACAGTCCAAGATGGTGTCCCTCCCCAGAGAGGAGGCTGGGCAGACCCCATGGAGCAAGTCTGGGTCAGAGCAGGAGACGGACTGGGGCCCGCCCAGGCCTCTGTCTGCAAATCTGGGAGGCAGCTGCTCGGAAGCTCTGGTTTGCCAAGAAGGGCAAGCAAAGGAAACCAACATTCGCTGGGCACCTTCTGGGCACCAGGCCTGATGCCAGACCTATGACATCATCACCGTCATCAACATTGTCCTGTTAAATAGAATGTGAGGGCACCATTTTTTCCAAAACTGGATTGCAGCCCATTACTGGGTTTTGAAAACAATTTAGTGGGTGAAAAATAGCATTTTAAAAATTATGCAATTTTAAAACAACCGGAAAATTTCAGAGTCCTCTGCCCAGAACTCAGATGAGTACTGCTTTGTAGGAGTTTCATTTCTTTAATATGTGTGTGTATTTGGGAGCTCGGTTGTCATGGGGATAGAAATCGTGCTCATTTCATAGAGTTGTTGCAGTGATAGAATGAGTTAATAGGTTAAGTGCTTAAAGCAGTGCTGCAGAGGCTGCCAGCACTCACCCATGTCCCTTAAAGATAGTTCCGTTTGCCTGCACCCGCCAGCGGCTTCCCAGGTCTACCTCCCTCACCCCTCTCTCCCACACACACTCTCTGCACGGGAATATGCTTAGCTCAAGCAGCAGCGCAGGTGAAGGGTGGCAGAATTAATGCCCCAGATACTCCTATCAGCCAATCAGGACTGGGAGATGGTAGATAAACACCACAGCCTTGAGGGTGCTCAGTGCAACTATTGGATTCAGCCTTGAGGGTGCTCAGTGCAACATGTCCCTCACAGTCTCTGAGAGGGTGCCCAGGGGATTTGAGCCCCATGTGTCCACAGAAGCAGCTCTCTTCCCCTCTCTCACTATTTCCTGGGATCCTCTCCCAGCTACATGTCTTGTACCATATCCTTGCCTTGGTGCCTAATCTTATTTTGGAGGGACTCAACTTAAGACAAGCAGATTCTTGGCCTGGCTGGCACGGCTTAGTGGTTGAGCAACGACCTACGAACCAGGAGGTCATGGTTCGATTCCTGGTCAGGCCATATGCCCAGATTGGAGGCTGGATCCCCAGTGTGGAGCGTGCAGGAGGCAGCTGATCAATGATTCTATCTCATCATTGATGTTTATATCTCTCTCTCCCTCTCCCTTCCTCTCTGAAATCAACTAAAAAAAAAAAAAAAGAAAAGCAGATTCTGGCATAAAGTGCTCAGTAAATTATTATTTCCTGCACATTGGCTGAGTACCAGCCATAGTGCTAACACTCAGTGCCTCAACTTCCTCATCTAGTATATTAAAATTATTTTAGTTTCCTCTTCATAGGTTGGCATGAAGATTAAATGACTAATTGTGCAAACCACATATCTGGCAAATCACTCATTTCTAGCATATATAAACAACTCCACATTAAAAACAATAATACTACAGGTACAGCCACTATGGAAAACAGTATTAAAGTTCCACTTCTAAAGAAAATGAAGACACTAACTTGAAAGATATCTGCACCCCCATGCTGATTCCAGCTTTATTTATGATAACCAAGATATGGAAACAACCTAAATGTCTATCATTAAAGAAAATGTGGTACACATATACGTGGAATACTACTCAGCCATAAAAAAAGAAGGGAATGTTTCCATTTGCAACAACATGAATGGACCTTGAAGGCATTATGCTGAGAAAAGTCAGAGAAAGATAAATACGTATAATTTCTGTATAACTTCACTTTCTATATGGAATCTAAACAAAAACAAAAATTTAAAAAACAACAACAAGCTCACAGATACAGAGAACAGATTGATGGTTGCCAGAAGTGGGGGTGGGGGATGGGTGAAATGGATGAAGGTACAAACTTCCAGTTATAAAATAAATAAGCCGCGAAGATGTAATGTATAGCATGATGACTATCCTATATAATAAAAGGCTAATATGCAAATAGACCAAACGGGGGAATGACTGGCCGCTATGATGCTGACCACCAGGGGGCAAACGCTCGATGCAGGAGCTGCCCCCTGGTAGTCAGTGTGCTCCCACAGGGGGCGCGCTGCTCAGCCAGAAGTTGAGCTCGTGGCTGGTGAGCACAATGGTGGTGGAGGGAGCCTCTCCCACCTCCGCAGCAGTACTAAGGATGTCCAACTGACAGTTAAGGCCTACTCCCCGTGGACATCCCCCAAGGGCTTCCAGACTGTGAGAGGGTGCAGGCCGGGCTGAGGGACCCCCCCCCCCCCCCCAGTGCATGAATTTTGTGCACCAGGCCTCTATTAGTTAATAATATTGTGCTGCATATTTAAAAGTTGTTAAGAGACCATGTTTTAAAAGTTCTTATCACAAGAAAAAAAAACCATTCTGTAATTCTGTATGTTGATGGATGTTAACTAGTCTTATTATGATGATCATTTCACAATATATACAAATATTGAATCATTATGTTGTATTCCTGAAACTAATGTTTTATGTTAATTATACCTCAATTAAAAAACTAAACAAAATATCCAATTATAAAGTGGGCAAATGACCTGAAGAGACATTTTAACCAAGAGGATATACAGATGGCAAACAAGCATGTGAAAAGATGTTCAACATCACCAGCTATTAGGAGCATGCAAAATAAGACCATGATGAGATGTCACTACACACCTATTAAAACAGATAAAGTAAACAATAGTGATAACACCAAATGCTGGTGAAGATGTGGAGAAACTGAATTATTCACACATTGCTCATGGTAATGTAAAGTGGTACAGCCAACGTGGAAAACAGTTGGCTCTCTCTTTAAAAAAACTAAACAGGAACTAACCATCTAAATCAACAATTGCAGCCCTGGGCATTTATCTCAGAGGAATGAAGACATGTTCACATTAAACCTATACATGAATGTTTCTAGCAGCTTTATTTGCAATAACCTCAAGCTGGAAATAACTTGGATGTCCTTCAATGGATAAACCATGATACATCCGTTCCATGGAACCTTAGTCAGCAACAACAAGTGGACAAACTCTTGACACACACAACAACTTGGATGGATTATGCTGAGTGAAAAAATTCCAATCTTACAAGGTCACATACTGTGCCATCCCATTTAAATAACACTGTTGAAATAAAATTATGCAGATGGAAAACACATTAATGGTAGCCAGGAATTAAGGATGGTAGAAGAGAGAGAGGTGCGTGCAACTATAAAGGGATGGCATTAGGGAGATCTTTGGGGAGATAAAATATATCTGTATCTTGATTGTGGTGGTGGTGGTTACATAAATCTAAACAAGTGATAAAACTATACAGAACTATATTCAGACATCATCATGCCAGTGTCAGTTTCCTGGTTTTGATACTGTACCATAACTACATAAGAAAACCGGATGTAGGCTACAAGAGATCTCTCTGTACTATTATTGTATAACTTCCTGCAAAACTATGATTTAAATGAGCTACTTGTAAAGAGTTTAGATCAGTGCCTAAGTGAGCAATTAATCAATGTTAGCTCTCATTAGTATGATTTTATTGTCATTATTACTTCATACAAGTCATCTTCTTTAATGCTGACAATAAGCTTGTGAAAAAAGGGATTTATTTTTTACCTCCATTTTACAGACTGGAATACTAAGACTCAGACACATTAGATAACTTATCTAAGTTCACATATCGAGAAAGACCTAGCAGTTGAAGCCAAAATCCATGAACTTCTCACATACATGCAGGTAAGACGACCAGTAAGATAATAATAATTATCATAAATACATACTTTGACCTCATTGAGTTTCTAACATAGTAAGGAAAGTAAGAGATTTAACTCAAATCCAAGCAGAATGTCATACATATATAAGTTCTATGGGAGCAAAGGTGAGAGAGGAGTAAAAATATTCCAACCGAGAAGACCTAGCTAGGTTTCCTGGAAGAGGTGGCATTTGGGATTGTTTTGAAGTAGGAGCTCAGTAGGAGTAAAAAGGGGTAAAAGGGGTGCAAGAAAAGGCATTCCAAGTGCAGAGAACCTGGTCATTCAGGAATGGGAGTAGTTGGAGAACAGTGACAAGTCCAAGGTGGTTGAAGCAACTGTATGTGACTAAAGGCAGATACAAATGAAGGAAAAGCAAAGGGCAGTCGATGAAGATGGGCTCCGATGACAGACTGGGGATTGAGTTCATTCTCCCAGCTTTGGTTCACTGTGTCCCCCAAAGCCATGGAAGCCGAAAGGCCAATGTCTAAGTCAGTGGTCAGCAAACTGTGGCTCGCAAGCCACATGAGGCTCTTTGGCCCCTTGAGTGTGGCTCTTCCACAAAATACTGACTTCTGCGCATGGGCCACGAAGTTTCAATCGCACTGTACATGTGTGCCTGCACGTGGTATTTTGTGGAAGAGCCACACTCAAGGGGCCAAAGAGCCGCATGCAGCTCGTGAGCCGCAGTTTGCCAACCACTGGTCTAAGTGAATGTGCAATGAAACTAGACATAACAAGGGGCCAGCCTTCTGTTTATACCAAAAAAGCTGGGCAGTGCTCCACCGTGGGCTCTGAGGTCCCAGGAGGCAAGGAGCTCTTCCATTTCAGGACCCCAAGGTAATGTTTTCCAGGATCCTCCCCAGATCCTGGAGGCAAACCCCTGCCCCCTGTGGGGTTAGGACCTGCAACAGTTACACTGGGCTTTGGGATTTTACCTGTCAATAGTAAGTCATGAACCCCATCACACTTGTACTTATCTTCCCTCCCTCTTTGCGGTCAGGATCCAGGTCTGTCTGGGTCATTGTTGAATCAGCCCCATAGAGGTGCCCATATTTAATTCCATCTGATTGATTCCATATCAATTTATTGGGCACCTCTGCTAGGGTTTGGAGGGGTAAGACCAAGATGCAGTCCCTTAGTGGAGAAGAGAGACAGCCACTCATAGTGAGATGGCAGTGCCGATCATCTAGAGGCAAAAGGATGTGAAGCTACCCTGGACGGTGACTGGTGGAGGCTGTCACATCTGCAACTTATCTTAACGCATGTGGAGGTGAAGCCTCCTTCTTGATGAGACTGGGCACCTTTGATCATGGTGTCCAGAGATGGTTAATGAGGCTAAACTGAGGCACAGCTATGCTTCCATCACAGAAAATGGATCGCAGGGGCGACAGTGAGACCTGTAACATTTTGCCAATGTCTTGAGTGATCATGGAATGCAACACAACTGCAACTTTAGCAATGTACTAAGGAATAATACATTTCAGATCCTTGGCCAAGAGAGCAAAGCACTTTCTGCTGTCCAGCCTCCGGAGCCCTAAAGTGAATTAGTTGAAGAAACTAGATTGCAAAGATGCTAGTAGGATACTTTATGAAGTCTGTCACCAGGATGTCTGCATTTAAGTGGAGATAAAAGCAGCCCCACTGAGAAAATTGTGACAAGGAGGCTGACAGGCAGAACAACTGTGGATTAGATGTGGGGTCCTAGGAAAAGGCCTATCTTGAAAATAAGTCTTGACTCAAGTTGTGGAGGAACGAAGGTGACTTTGATGGGCAGTGGAATGAATCATCACATGTAACTTTCCTTAAACAGGGATTTCCCGACGTCACATGTGGAGGTGGTATTGGTCGACTTCGGGTCTTTGCAGTCAGGGCTGTTGCTGCAATAACATCCTCACCTCTCCATGTGAACTCGGTTCCCCTTGACCAGACTGTCCCTGGGGCCTGGCTCAGCTGATGCTTTTGGGAAATGGATGTTGAAATGTAAAGGGCAGATTTTCCAGATGTATGCTCCAGCTTTGGAAGGAAGGCTTAGATTAAAAGGAGCAGCTGAGAAGGACCTCAGAGGTCCTTTGGGACAACTGCTTTCAAGCTGGGTTTTTAGAGCCTAGGGATTCTGTGGAGGTGCTTGGGGCACTGAGAGACAGCCCTGGGGAGGGGGGTCTGAGGGCCTGGGCTCAGGGTCCCCACCTGCTTCAGCCAGAAGAGCTCAATGTGACCTTTCTTACACATCGAAGTTCTAAATATGTTGGAAGAAAGGCTCCGTGGTTTTAGGTTTACAACACACTAAGCTAGTTCAACCCAATCAGTGTCATCATTACAATTTTTTACCCTGTGCTTTGCATGTGTCAGACACTGTTAAATCCTCACAGCAACGCTAAAAGTTAGGTACTATTATCACCCCCACTTCACATAGAAGACTTAGGTCCAGAGGTTGAGGAATTTGACCAAAGCACACAGATCATCGGTGATGAAGCCTGGCTTTAAGCCCATGCAGCTGGCTCCTGAGCCCACACAATTTTCCATTGGGAGGTACTGAAGAAGGTGAGTCCCAGGGAGAGGCAGGGACTCGCCACAAGCCCCACCATGAGCTCAGGGCTTCTCCCTCCTGACAAGCTCCTCCCACCTCTCCTTCTCTGTCCTCATATGCCTTCTAGAACCGATTCAGAGTGGCTTTAAATAGACCATCCCTTGGTTACCAAGCATCTGTGCGCCCACGCTGAGTGCCGCACAGGAGCTGCGATGGCTGATCAGCTTTGGGGACACCTGTTCTGAACAGAGCTATGGCTCTCTCTCAGCCTGCATCTCAACCCCCCACCCTCTGGTCTAGATGATGTTGAGTGCTTTTGGCATCACATTCCAGGCCCTTCAGAGTCTGCACTCGGTCTGTCTGTCCAGCCTCACCTCACTTGCTCCTTTACTTACACTCTTGCTGTTGCAGATACGCATATACCCTATTCCTTTGCCCATGACGTTTGCTCTGCTAGAATACCACTCCTGCCTTGTTAGCCTGGCATAGTCCTCCTCTGATGTCCCCTCTCTAGGGTCCTGACCTCCCTCCCAAGGCAGAATCAATCACACCCTCCCCAGACCCTTCTCCTCATAGCACACACTGCCCGGTATTCTAACCATCGATTTCACTTCCTTGATTCAAAGACATGCTGGGGGTCCCATTTTACTTTCCCCAAATCAGGACAGTTCTTACAATCCATGCTTCTCAGTATTTCCTGTCTCCTGAAACACTGTTTTTGAATTGATAAAGTATTTGGTAATCAATGTCTTCATAGGATCCAGGAAATACAGGACTTCTCTGTCTCCCTCCAGACTGAGCCCACCTGGGTTGGGGGCCATGACCGCATGTCTCTGGACCTTCAGTGGCCAGCATAGGGATGCACGGTACTCATGGGCTGGATAGCACCCTTTGTGTCCAGGTTACCAGGGGGTCCTACAGGGCTCCAAGTTCAGGGTTTCCTAGAAGCCCAGGAGATCCACCAGCCATTGCCTGCTGCCCATTGAGTTCATGCCCTGGAGAGAAACATGGGCAAGAATAGCAGGCTTCATTTCCCCATTGTGTTCGTCTATTAGGGCTGCCATAGCAAGGTACCAGAGCTGGGTGGCTGAAACAACAGAAATTTATTTTCTCACAATTCTGGAGGCTGGAAATCCAAAATCAAGGTGTCAGCTGGGTTAGTTTCATCTGAGGCCTCTCTGCTTGGCTTGTAGGTGGCCACCTTTTCCCTGTGTCCTCACACGGTCTTTCTTTTGTGTGTGTATCTGTGTCCTAATCTCCTCTTCGTATAAGGACACCTGAGTCATAATAGATTAGTGTCCACTCCAATGACCTCATTCATTTTAACTTGGTCACCTCTTTAAAGAACCTATCTCCACATACAGTCACATTCTGAAGCACTGGGAGCTAGGCCTTCAGCATATACATTTTATGAAGAAACAATTTGGCTCATAACACCCCTTGAATATTGACCAGGCTCAGTGGGAAGCATGTCAACTTCAGATTCCAAACCACTCCACACCCCATGTTTTTCCCTCTCAGAAGAGCCACAGTAGCTGACCAGTCCCTCGCTCTTAACTTTCTTGATCTCCAAGGTATGTTTCCAGCATACCTCTTTTTGTCCTCACTTATTTAGTTTCCAGCTCTGGTCACTTCCTTATCCAGACCTTCCAAACCAAATTTCCAATGGCAGTTGCCCACCTCTTCTCCTCTTAGAGCCCCACCCCTATATAGGAAATACAGGAATCTTAGACTTGACAAGGTCTCTCAAAAACATGCTCAGCACTGCTCTAAGGGCTGGGGATTCAGAGACAAGAACAGGGATAGCCAGTGTGGTGCTAGATGTAATAGCACCCTAACTATTTAATCCTTAAAGACTTCAATTTTGGTACATTTCCCTTTCTGTAGCAAATACTAATTATCCATCAAAATTCATGTTCTCCCTTCCATAGTTTGTGGTTTTCCATGTGAATGGGCTTCCCAGCAAACTACTATAGTTCCCACCCCACTTTGCATCTGGGAGTCACCATGTGACCCTACAAAGGGAATGTAAGAAGTGATGAGAGCCATTTCCGAGCTAAGGCTTTTAAGAACGGGGTGAGCCTTTGCCACATTCTTTTTCACCTTCCATTGGCTGGATGCAGGTTAGTTCAAGGATCTAGAGAGGATGGTAAAGGAGCCTGGGTTCCAAAATCTTTGGGTGGAAGAAAGCCTCTCACAAACCAGAAATGTCAACCTTGGACTAGTTTGTGAATGAGAAATAAATTTCTATTGTGTCTCAGATAGTAGGGGGGTTGAGGGCATGTGCTGCGGGGTGGGAATGGCTGGGGAGAGATCAATGGGGGGAAAAGGAGACATATGTAATACTTTAAACAATAAAGAATTTAAATTAAAATAAAAAAATTTTTAAAAAGCAAAAAAAAAAAATACAAAAAGAAAGAAAAGAAAATTTCTATTGTGTCTAAGACTTTGTACATTTTGGGGTCTTTTTGTTATAGAAGCCCTATTTTACCCTAACACAATTTTTAAGTAAAGTTCAGACATGTCTCTGTAGCTCTGCTGCTTCCCTTCAAAAGAGCTCTGTGATCAGCCCTCCCTCAAAGCCAGATGACTTTAGTGCAAACCATCAGGGTTTTCTATAAAAGGACTTTAAAATCCTGGTAAAATAAGCTTTCAAAATTTAAGAGAAAACTGTAAAGCTTCCCTGAGAAATTCTCAAGCACCATATTCCTTCGCCTGGGAAATCAATCTGGGTCCAGGGCAATTTTTTAAGCAGCCAGAAACCCTTTTCTGGGTTTCAGCACCCCTGGCTGTGGCTCATGGAGGGAGCTGGCAGAGTAAGGACCACCTGGCAAAGAGAAATTAACAAGTAATGGAATCCCAGCCCCCCAGTTGGGTCAACAGCATGAGTCAGAGTGCTACAGAAATAAAGAAATCCCATTCATAAATTTTCCCTCACCCCAGCTTAAGAGCTTTCAAAGTCATAAAGTCTACATAAAGCCAGAAAACCTACAATTGTCCAATTAGAGGTTTTATCCAGGAAAACACACATTTTCAAAGTCACCGTTTGGTCCCCATGCCAGGACTGTAGCTGGGCTGGCTTGGCGTGCTGAGAACTCTGGGTTTTATAGACTTGCCAGTTCAATGAGACAGGACAGAGGCCTTCTCAGAGCCTCTAACCCCATGGTATGGTCCTTGAGGGGCCTGGAGACACCCAAAGCTAACCATTCCTAATGTGAGAATTCAAGAAAAGCTTTAATTGGCTTAAACTAGCTCATCTGGGAGGGAAGTAACAACTAAGTGCTCACTATTTACTATTCGTGAGTTCCAGGTCCTGTTCTAAATACATAACACACGTTACTGCCTTTAATCTTTAATCCTACCCTACAAGGAAGGGCCTATTCATCCCCATCTCCCAGATGAAGAAAGTGAGGCCTGGAGAAGTCAAGCAATATGTTCAAGGTCGTATGGCTCAGCAAGTAGCAAGGTTCAAATTTGAACTCAGGTCCAGTGATTCTAAAATACTTCAACTCTACATTGCTACTCATGACCCCAGGGCCTCCCCCTCTCTGTCTAGCCAGCCAGCTGCATTGGGAAGGACATTCGGAAGGAGGCTGCAGTCATACGTCAAGATTAGTGGGGGCTCAGCTGAAAAGTAAGGCCAATGAGAGAAGCCAGGCCTAGTGAGAGCCCAGGATGAGCCAGACACGGTGCTAGTGTTTTACTTGGATTGTCATGCTATCGCCTCATCACAGTCCTGCAAAATAAATATTATTATGCCTATTTTATAACAGACAACTGAGGCTCAGAGAAGTGAAGACCTTGCCCCAGCAGTGGCTCAAAGTGGTGGAGAGTCTGCCTGGACAGGGTCCTTTTGGGAAACGTGATGCTAAACACTGAGCTCTCCCACCTGTGCATCACATGGCTTTTATTCCTGGGAGGGTTTCTTTTATGTCAACTTTCAACTTTACTTGTCCAGCTTTAAAAAAAAGATTTTATTTATTTCAGAAAGGAAGGGAGAGGAAGAGAGAGAGATAGAAACATCATGATGAGAGGGAAACATTGATTGGCCACTTCCTGCATGACCCCTACCAGGGCTCAAACCCGCAACCCGGCATGTCCCCTGACCGGAAATGGAAGAGTACTTCCTAGTCCACACTGGCCAGGCAGCTTGAGCACCTTTAATTGATAACTTCCCTGCCAGTCCTGGATGTTGAGGCCTCCACACTCACATGACCTTTAGGCCACCTCCTAGCTGGAGAATCATGAGTATCCCTAAACCTCTCAGAACGGACATGGTTTCTGCAATCCTGGGGTTCACTGCTAGACCAGGAGTTGACAAATTTTTCCTGGAAAGAGCTAGAGAGTAAATATTTTAGGTTTTGGGGTCCATCCAATTTCTGCATGGCAACTGCTCAGCTCTGCCATTGTATTGTGAAAGCACGATATTGCATTCCATTCAATACTACCCTACAAGGAAGGGTCTACTTCCCTCCATAGAAGACACATAAATGCATGCATGTGGCCAGACTTGGCCCATGGGCCCAAGTATACAGACCCATAAATCTAGGTGGTCAAAATATTCAACAAGTAAGTGGGAAGTTCCCCTTGTGTAAGGGCTCTAAGCAAGAGGCATGGCAGGTACTCTGAGAGTTTCTTCCCCAGGAACTGGTGGTCTCAGGGGGATGGTGACTTGGACAAGGTCACGTGTTGGGGCAGGGCTATGACTAGGGTCCAGACCTCCTGCACTTCTCCGGGGGCCACCCTCTGGCACACACTGTCTCCCTGGCCATCAGGTGACCTCCGGAAGCTGAGGCCGGTCCTGCAGCCTTGCTTAGAGGTATGCAATGACACAGACCACACTCAGAGAGCCGCCCAAGGATTCTGCAAAGGCCTGGCTTAACCTCTGACTGGAGCCAAGAGGCATCCACTAGCCAATCATGGGCTCTTTCTCTGCAGCAGGGCCTGCCTCACACAGCACCTCTTAAAGAGCTGGCACAGCAGCTGCTGCAGCACGCGCGTGGCGTTAATTTATGAAAATCCCAACTTGTAAAAGCTGAGCTCGCAGGCAGAGCCAGCGGAGGCTGAGGCACGCTGCACCGGGACGCTGTGTTGCAGCCACAAAAGGAAATGTTGGCGAGGTCTTCAGAGAAGGGGTGGTTGGTGGGGCAGCGACGCTGCTGGGTTTAATAGCAGGAATAGGAGTCATTTGTCTTATTGTAAAAGAGATGTGTGTCTGGATGCAGAAAATGCTCTGGATCCTTTCTTTCCTATCCTTGCAGGCTTGAAAAGCCCGAAGCAAAACAAAATGCTGCTGATTTCAGGCTATTTTGGGAGCCTGTCACTGATTGTTTCAGCGCACGCTGCCTTTGCAAAGAATGGTTTTAGCAAATTGAAATGGGGAATGAATGAGCATCTTGCTGCTGCTGCTGCTACCCGCTGCCATCAGAACAGAAAGCAACTCCCAAAGACCAGGCATGGCCCGTGTTGCCAATTCTTCCCTCTCTTCAGATGCCCATCCACCCCACACCTCCGGCCCACACGGTGCAGGCTGGCGCCTGGGCTAAGCTGCCCACCCTGTGCCAGGAAGCTATTTACTGAAGGAAATAACTCTGATAAAGGGATAAAAATAGCCAGCAATGATGGAAAACATTTTGCTGAGAGATCTGTTGACAAGAGAGGAAATAGAGCTGTGAAAAAGATAGGTGGTGAAGGACAGAGAGAGAAGTGGGCCGGCTGGGGCCATCCTGGAGTCCAGAAGTAGCTGGTATAGAGCCCAGAGGCCAAGACAACCACATGGACAGCGAGGCCCAAATGGTCCATCTTCCCCCTCTGAAGGCGGCCCCAATCCTGTGCTATGTTACCCAGCCTCAAGGCATTGAAGAGGGCGAGCCGGCCGGTCCCTTCGTGTAGGATGGGTATCTGGATGGGTTTCTGAAATGCAGCCCATGAAGGAAGCAGGAGAGTGCCGGGTGGAGGCTAGCCAAGAACGTGGCTTTGGAGTTCTGCCACTTACAAACACAGCGACCTTGGACAAGCCACTGAACCTCTCTGAGCCTCAGTGTCCTTGTGTGATGAATAAAGATTGTGTTAGAACCATGTCGTGGGGTTATAGTGATAATACCTGCATCCTATTTACCAAAGTGGAATTATTCGGGCCATTTGGCCTTTTATAAGCATAGAGTGAGGGCATTTTGTGGGCTGGGCACTGCCTGGGAACCCAGGATACCTTGAGCCTTGAAGAGCCCTCCTTGGAAATACAGGACCACTGCTGCTCGCTCTGAAACAGCAGAATTGAAGGGCCCAGAACACCTTTCCTGGGCCACAGGGACATTTCATCCCACTCCATGTGCCTACTATGCACTGTGTCTTGGAGAGGGAATGATAGAAAGGCTCCATCTGCCCTTTGGAAACACACAAGGCAGATAAACAGATGTATGTCATTCAACACAAACGACAGAGTGAGGTTTAAGAGGGAACCAAGGACGCTGCTGTGGGAGCATCAGGGAAGGCCTCATGGAGGAGGTGACATGAGCCAAGTCTTGAAGGATGTGCAGGAGCTGGTCAGGCAGAGAGGACAGAAAGGCATTCCCACGAGAAGGAATAAACAGCATTGTGCTTGTGAGAAAAACGACCACAGTTGGAAATGGCTGGTGCGTAAGACACAAGAGCTGATGCCATTCAACCCATTTAATAATTGGTAATGGCAAGGGACCAGTCAACAGATGCTGGCCACAGCGCTGGAGAACAGGGTCCTAGTGCCCCTCTCTGTGCCAGGACCTGCCCCATTGGCTGCTGGGCTGCTGGGAGGTCTGGGGAGCTGTGGCTGGATGGTTGGGGGCTGTGGGACAGGGGAACATAGAGGACTAGGGGAAGCGGTACTCACCCACTGGTTTAGAGGTTATATCCAAGTGTGCCAGCTAATGTCTGCCCCAAACGGAGGGAAGAGGGAAGGAAAACAACCCTGAGAAGGGTCAGGGCCTCCAGGGCCCACTGGACGATGATGGATCATCCCTGTGGGCAGAGATGCCTTTTGCCAAAACCCCTCTGTTTGTAGTCTGTTTATATGTGGATCTCCCAATCAAGATTCCATCAGGAGGAAGCATCTGGATGTGAAAAAGATGACCCTTGCCGCACAGGGTCCTGATCCTCCACGCAGATATTGCACATCTGAATTTTGCCCCCCAACCTCTGTATTTGCCACCACACGGTGGGCGGATAGATCTTAAAGGGTTCTGAAAGCTATCCTTTCTTCTTCATTCCCATGACAACCGCTCCAGTTCTGGCTCAGCATCTCTCCCCTGGACTAGCACATCATCTCTTCACAATGAGCCATCCTCCTTCCTGTCCTGCCTCTTTCAATACATTTCCCAAGTGATGGGCACAGTGAGTTTTCAAAAATGCACCTCTGATCATGCCACTGCCCTCCTGGGTTTCAGGAGAAACTACAGCTTCCTTAGTAAGACGCGCAAGGTCCTTCAGGACCCGCTGTCTCTCTAAGGTTTATCCCATGTTAACCTTGCCTGCCCTGTAAGGCAGGATGGATCCATCCAGGCAAGCATGTGCCCAAGTCAGTGACATTAAGCAGACTCTGTACCCAGAGGCACTGGGCATTGTTATGGGCTAAATCAGATGCCCTCAAAACTCATATGTTGCCCTAACCGGTTTGGCTCAGAGGATAGAGCATTGGCTTGCGTACTGAAGGGTCCCAGGTTCGATTCTGGTCAAGGGCATGTACCTGGGTTGCGGGCACATCTCCAGTGGGGGGCATGCAGGAGGCAGCTGATCGATGTTTCTCTCTCATTGATGTTTCTAACTCTCTATCTCTCTCATTCCTCTCTGTAAAAAATCAATAAAATATATTTAAAAACAAACAAACAAACAAACAAAAAACTCATATGTTGAAGCTTTAACTCTCAGAATGTGATTGTATTTAGAGATAGGTAAGTAAGTCAAAATGAGGCCCTTAGAATGGTCCCTAAGCCAATATGACTGGTGTTCTTATAAGAAGAGGAAATTAGGACACACAGAAAGTCACCAGAGGCACCAGGTGAAGAGGGAGGAAGAGGGTGGCCACCTGCAAGCCAAGGAGGGAGGCCCCAGAGGAAACCTACCCTGCTGGCACCTTCACTGTGGACTTCCAGCCTCTACAACTGTGAGAAAATAAATTTCTTCTATTTAAGCCATTCAGTCTCTGGCATTCTGTTATGGCAGCCCTGGCAAACTAATGCAGGTGACAGTAAAAGCCTAGAGTGAAAGCAGTCAGCTTGTCACTTTGTCAGACTACTTTAGCCTGAGTCTAAGAATGTGGATTGTATACCCCCTGTGCTCTGAGTCCACTCTAAGCCAGCTGCCTTTGGCAGCAGGTAGATTTCCCCTGTGCGACAGACATGGAGGTGCATGGCTCAAATCCTCCTTCACACAAGGACCTGGTGCCCAGCTGCAAGAAGTGTGGGGCCTGCAGGCGTGCTTTTCTCAGGGCAGCCCCGGCCAGTGACTACGAAGGCAGCAGAACAGGGCCCAGCCATCTCTGTCCAGTGTGGGACCCCTCTGATGACAATCTCTGCTCGGGCCACCGTTCTCCCCTGGGCTGGCAGAGGCTCTGTCCCGACTGCCTCGCAATCAGGTGGCTCCCCCTGCACAAACTCACTCTCTGTCCTTTTCTTTTCAAGGTGTTACTTCCTGGGAGACTGTTTACACCACTCACCCCATCTCAGCCTGGAGAATCCAGCCTGCAACACCCTGTAAAGCAATGCCTTTCTCTCTGGAGAGTAGACTGCTTTCTGGGAGTCAATGGGCTTGAGTTAGCTTCTAAGCCCCGTCAGTTGAGGTCAGGCTTTGGCTGCTGTAATCATGACAAGGGATTTATGGAGGAGGCCTTATGGCAGCCAGTCAGGCAGGGGTATCTCCTAGAGACCCCACAACCGCAGACCCTATTTCTTTCCATCCAATGCAGCGCCTGCCCCAGCACTTAGCTGATCCTCTGAGGCCCTTTCCCTCCTCTGAGGGTTGAGGTCTCACAGCGAAACCAGAGCAGTGTCCTACGTACAGGGATAGGCCTGCTCCTGGTGAGTCCTCCCTGCAGCTGGCCCAGGGCTGGGCCCATCAGCAGGCTTGACAAAGAAATGATGGTGGTGCCCAGTGGGTGGCCATCAGCCAGCTCATGAGGCCACGGAAACTTCGTGATGGGAGAAAAGAACATGCCCTTTGAAAGCAGGACAGACCAGGAGTTCAATCTACTGCATCCCAGTTCTGTGCTCTTGGTTGCAGGATTTACTGCTCTTGCCTCATCCGCCCCCCCCACCCCCCCTGCTCCCGCCCCCCGCCATAAAATGCAACTAAGAACCACAACCATCTGATGAGTCATCATCAGGATAAATAAAATGTTTGTTTCATCATATGAGTTTGGTTCTTGCATTATCAATAGGAAAAGTGTTAATTACAGTCAGACACATAGGAGGTTCTCAATAAAAGCTAGTCCTTTCCCCGCTCTTCTTTCTTTTTCTGAGATTTCCAGGCATTGAATGTGCAAGTCTTTGCAGCAAGATAAACATATACAAGATCATCATATTCATGTATTTACATAAATCAATAAGCAGTAATTATCTATTCAAGCAATTATCTATTGCAGCAATTTCTAAATAATATCCCCAAATAATTATCTCAACACATCAAAATGTTAACAATGGTTATTTCTGGGTAGCAGAATATGGATGATTTGTATTCTCTCCCCAAGTTTTCTACAATTACTACACATTATTTTTGGACTAGGAAAATGAAAAAGCAACCACGAGCAAGAAGAAAGCTGTCCTACAGCACCCTGTGAAGGGAAGTCTATCCACCGGCCTCAGATTCCACTGACACTCTTTTTGATTCCAAGAGCTTGTTGAATCATCAAATTTTGGTCCCTTGGAAATAAAAGATTTTGGAGCAGACTGTAGCCAGGCTACCCAGGCTCTGGCCAAGTGGGCCTGATCCTTTTCCTCCTTGCTCTGTGAGGCAGGACCAGAAAGGCTGTGCTAACTTGGGGGCTGGGGGTGTAGATGCAGAGGGACCCACTCCACAAACCTGGATTTGAGAGTGCGCTCTGCCATATACTGGATGTGAAATCTTGGGCCAGCTATATAATCCTCTGAGCCTCAGCGTCATTCATCATTCCCCACATCTCAGTTGTCACTACCTTTGAGAAGCCCTCGGGACCACCCCAGATTCACGTGGACACCCTTCAATAGAGATCACACCCCTATCTCTCAGCGCTATGTGTTGCAATGTTCTCCACGAGGCCTGTCCCCTGCACTAGGCTGAGGGCAACTGAAGAACTGGGAAGGACCATGCCTTGCCCACAGCCATACCCTTTGCCTCTCATGGAGCAGGGCACAGAGCGGCCCTCAATGAGCATTTGCTGAATGAATGGCATGCAAGCTCTGGAGCCTGGTCCTCTGCCCTGGAGGAAGTCATACTGCAGTTGGAACTAGGCCTCTTCAACACAATGCACACTTGGATGCCTTAAAAGGCTAAAGAGAAATTAGGACAATAAGGAAGGAGAGAAGCATTCCCCCAGGGAGTGTCTGAGAAGTCCTCGTAGAGGAGGTAGAATTTGTGCAGATCCTGAAATGAATAGAAGCTCCCTTTGGGGACAGAAGGAAAGGCAGGCAAGTTAGCCAGGAGCGTGTGCACGAAGGGGAAGAGGCAGGAGCAAACCAGGGCCACACACAGAGCACCTCGAATGGGAGACCAGTTGGTCTGGTTTGCATTCTGGCTGAGCAGGGGGCTAGCCAGGTTCAGGAGGAAGGGTCTGAGTTGCTTTTCACTGTGCTGGCAGGACCGGGCATGTCCCACCTGTGCTAGCCTAGCCTAGCCCAGCATTCTTTCACCTGCCCATCTGGAGGACTCAGAAATAGGACCCTTTTGCAATTAATCACTGCCAAATCTAGTCTTCAGCAAATAATCCCCCTAATTAATTTTTAAATATATTTTTATTGATTTCAGAGAGGAAGGGAGAGGGAGAGAGAGATAGAAACATCAATGATGACAGAGAATCATTGATCGGCTGCCTCCTGCACACGCCCTGCTGGGGATTGAGCCCACAATCTGGGCATGTGCCCTTGACCGGAATCCACCGGGTACCCTTCAGTCTGAAGGCGGATGCTCTATTCACTGAGCCAAACCAGCTATGGCTAATCCCCCTAATTTAAACCAGCATCTGTGGGAAAGGCTGGCTTTGGCAGTGGTCCTGAGGAATATGGACATGAATAACTTATGCCAGTTATAGCAAAGGAACTGCAGAAAAGATATCCTGGGAGCACCCAGGATCTTGAGTGCAGCCAACACTTAAAAATGAAGCCTGCTTTCCTTGTCTGGCCTGGAGGGGCAGAGCTGTGGCTTCATTTTGGGGCCCACAGTTCCCACTAAAAACAGCAGGGACCCTAGTCCAGCTCCACTCCACCACAGGGCCTTTGCATGTGCTGCTCTTGCAGCCTGAAGCCCCTTCTCCCAGTGTTGGACATGGCTGGCCTCTCCTCATCTTTCAAGTCTTGGTTCAAATACTGCTTCTCTGGTGATGCTTTTCTTGGCTCCCCATTTAAAGTAACTGTACTACCCCCTCCATCACCTGCTGTTCTCTGATCCTATTTTCTGCTTTCATAGTGCTTCTTTTTCCTTATATACTTGTTTACTTCCTTTCTCCCCACCGGACTCCAGCTAGATTTAAGCTCTCTGGTAGCAGGGACCTTGTCTTACTCACAGCTGTATTCATGGTGCCCAGCACAGTGCCTGACACTTAATCGGTACTCAATAAAAATGAATTGAAGAAAGGAAGACAAGAGAGAGGGAGGGAGGGAGGGAAGAAGGCAGGGAGAAAAGGAGAGAAGGAGACAGGCAGGGGGCTTCTGACGCAATGACCACTCCGGCCCCCAGGTCTACTGCCTCGGGAAGATGGCTCACTAACCCTGAGCCCATAGGAAACACCCAGGGCAGGGCCAAGGCTGGAGCATCCCCAGGGACAACATAGGCCTGGAACTTGGTGCTTAGGGAAGGGAAGGGGGGAGTATAATGTGCCAGGCTTGTGTCTACCCTCCTTTTATAGATAAGGAAACTGTCGTTCATGATGAATAAACATAAAATAGCTAACATGTATTTTATACCTGGGGTTTTACATGTTGCATATACTGTCTCATTGGTCACAAACACAAGTTTGGGAGGCAGGCATTGATTGCTGCTAAGATTTTGCAAGCTGGAGGACTCAGGAATGTTCGGGAAACTTTCTCGATTTCACAGTGGCAAAGCCAGGATCGGAACCCAGGTCTTTCCAGCTCTTATCTAATATCTTTCTTTGACAGAAAATGCCCTCCCCAGGACCGAGATGGCTGCCTTGGCCCTCCCTGCGCCCCCCTCTCCCAGGGAAGGGAGTGGAGGGAGCCCTGTTCTTGGCCATGGCTCTGGGCAGATGTTTCAGACAATCCCCATCACATCCCAGGCCGCGTCTGGGGCGGGTAATGAGCCTGCCACCTCCAAGTGCTGAGAGCTGCTTGGGCCGCCCGATGCAGCGCACATGCCAAGAGCCACCTACGCACACGGGCAGGTGAGGAGGGATGGGCCTTCTGGCCTGCAAAGCAGCCAGCCCAGAAAGAAACCACCCAGGGAGGCCTCCCCGACAGGCCAGGGCACAGGGGAGGACCGGGCGTCACTTTCTGTCCAGGGGGGTGGGCACATCCTTGGCTCTGTCACCCATAGGCTGTGTGACAGGTACAAGTTTCTTCCTCTCTCTGAGCCCAGCCTTCCCATCCACACGGCCATCATGGAGATGGAATGAAATGACACACGTCAAGCCCTGCCCCAGGCTCGCCCCGAGGGGCAGCTCGGGGACCACTGGTGTCCTGTGCTGAGCACACCTGGACCAGGTGGGTTGGAAATTCCGAGCCCAGCAAACCTCCCTCCCTCCCACCTGTGTACTCACAGAGCCCATGCCTGACCCAGTGTGCTCTGGGCACTGGAGAAAAGGCAGTGAGCAAAATGGCCCACGTCCTGACCTCAAAGCCCATCCCTTTCTAGTTGGGGGGCTGGGAGGGGAGGGGGCCAAGCCACCAAATAAAGAAATAAATAATACTGTCTGTCAGGTGAATATGCTAAGAAGAAAGAAGCAAAGCTGGGAAGGAGCAGGGTGGCTGGGTTTGGGATAGGTGCCCAGGGACGAGCTCGCTGGGAAGGAACTTCTGAGAAGAGAGGGGAAGGGAGTGATGAAGGCAGCCCCATGGTGTTGGGGCGGGGGGCGGGCAGGGAGGGGAGGACATCTCAGGGAGAGGAAAGGGCACTTCCCCCTGGCACCCAGGGGCGTGCCTCCGGAGGGCAGAAGCCAAGGCAGAGCCCTCGCTCGATTCAAAGACCAAGCATTTCCCAAACAAGGACTCCGTGAGAAAATTAGATTTTCTAAAAATGCAATTTGTGGCCAGTTTTTCAAAAGGAACGATGCTGTCCCTGTTGGTTTGGTGGTTTGCTGTTTCTGGGAAGTTATCCTTGGCAAGGGATGCCAACATGGGTTTCCCCAGGTGATTATACTAAATTAATATCAGCAATAAGAATAATATAATATACCGTAATAAGAACATAATACAATCCCTGTGACTTATGAAGTCCCCACCATGCACTTGGCACAGCTCTGGGAGCTTTGATGCACACTGTCACCATTTTACAGATGAGGAAACTGAGGCACGGAGGGATTGAGCCTATTAACCAAACTCACTGAGCTCATAAGTGGAGGGGCGCGGGGGTGGGGGGGAGGTCGTGGCTCTGGCATGTATGTGCTGAGCAGCATGCAACTGCCTCAAGCTTTCCTGCTGTTTCCCATGAGCCATGTCGCTTCCCCGAAATGAACACTTCAGAGCTTCCTATGTAATCTCTTGACCTGGATCAAGGCCTTTTGTTAAAGTTATAAAATCTTAAAAGACATATATGTTGCAGATAAACTACTACAGCAAGGGGTGACCCCAAATTCCCATCTCCACTGCAGACAAGGAGTGGAGACACTAAGCAAGGAGTGTGACACGCTGGTGCCACATCCCCGAGCCTTGGTTTTTCTAGAGCTTAATCTGCAGGACTCCCCCTGTCTGCTCCCCAGAAGTCGGCGAGTGTGGCTGGAAGTCCAACCCTCTGAGCACTTGGGACCAGCCCCATCATCCTGAGGCTCCCTAGGGGCCCCACTCATCAGCATAAGCCAGGTGTGCTCCAAAGGGCCTCCTCATGAACACCGACTGACACTCCTGTCACTCAGGAAATTCCATGGGTTTTAGGAGCTTTGTGCCAGGAACTAGGACCAAGACCAAATGCAGTTCTTATTGTAACGCAAAAGGGGAGAGCGCTCCAGGCTGAGAGCAATGCCTGAGCCACGGCAGGGGCCAGGACAGCTCCTGCATCTTGCCGGTTTATTGCCTATTTATTTATGATTAAAAATGTTTTCCTTGATTATAATACTTCACTCACAAATTTTTAAAGGAGAGAGAGAGAGAGAGAGAGAGAAGAGAGATCACCCATAATTGCACCACCCAGGAATAACCATTCATTTCATGACCACACAGAAGCTGAAGCCATTTGTGTTCTCTGAACCACGGGCCCAAGGATGCCTTCTTGGCATCTGAACAGCATGTGAACCAGAGCCTTGCTCCCCCCAGTGTTGCTTGTTCAACAGAAGACACGCAGGGGACCCCAGGCAGTGCATCTGAGGTGAAAGTCAATGACTGGCTCAACTCCATTTCTCCGATAGTTTCTCTCCTTAGACTGGAGTAGGAGAGGGGCCTCTCCTTTGCGTTCCCAGAGTGTGTCTGGGTGGGAGGCCATGCTGGGAGGAAGCTGCAAGACTTGGGCTCTGAGACCTGGCTCTGCCTGATGTGCCCCTGACCTTGGGCAAGTGCTCACCTCTCTGCTCCTCTGTTTCCCATCGGATGACACAGGAACAGGGATCAGGCCTATCAGGGTGGCGTTTTCATAAAAAGAAGTAAATGAGATCAACCATGTAGGTTCTGACACACAATCAATGTCCAACAAAAGATCCGATTAGGCTCTGGGTCAAGTTTGCTATTGCCACTTTATAGATCCATCCCTGCAATTCAGGCACCAGGAATCACAAACCCAATCCAGAGCTGGGCCCTGGATGCACCCACAGCCCTTCGAACCCTGTCTGCTCCAACTGCCCTTTCAGCCCCCGCTCTGCCCTCCTGTCCCCTCCATGGCCCCAGACTGGCCCACGTCTAGAGTTCTCTCCAGGGTCCTGGCACTGGAGCACACTCCTACTGACCCTCTACAGGGGGGTCTCTGGCTGAGCCCAGAGAACTTTCCGCCCCCAGAGACAGATCTCATGGCCTCCTGACTTCAGAGACTGATACTGGAAGGAAGAGCATTGCTGTGACGTGTGCTGGCATGTGGAGGAGGGCGGGCCCGGCCAGGGAACCACGGGTGCCTGTTCTCGAGTTCGCTCATTCACACTTTCATCCTCGAGACGAGTTTAGTGAGCACCTACGACGAGTCTGGCATCACATCAGTCGCTGGGGTTGCTGCTAAGAAAGAGCTACTGCCCTCAGAGCTCTTGGCCGGGGTGGGAAGAGACAGAAAATGAAATAGGTAACACTATAGTGCGATCAGCGTTAGCATGGGGGGTGCAGGGAGCCATAGCCAGGCGTGAGGTGGGGGCAGGGTGTGTGCATGGGTGTGCACAGGGATCAGCGATGGGCTTTTCAAATGAGAGAACTTTAAGCTGAGCGTGACTGCGAGTAGGTTCCTCGAGGGTGGGAATATTTATTTTTATTTAGAGAAATAAAGTGAATAAAAGAGTCCCAGGCAGCAGGAACAGCCCATGCAAAGGCCTAAAAACAAGGAGAGTGTGGTACTTTAGAGGGGCTGAGATAATGGCAGGGCGCAGTGCAAAGGGCCACAGTTAGTTGCCTGCAATGAGCCTGGGGACAAAGCACCCCCCCTCCCACCCCCTGTCCTGCTCACAAAGGGCCTTACAATTACAGAGAAGTGACGAGCCCTCGACTGGGTGACAAAAAACTGGAGCCTACATGACTTTGGGCAAGTTGTTCAACCTCCCTGAGATGTGCTGGTGGGAAAAGAGAAAAGGCGACGGAGGGGAGAACATTATAAAAATAAGTCTGCAAAGCAACGTCAGGGAACCAGGCCTTTCTTTGTCCAAACTCCATGGGGAAAGCCCCAGCTTTGCTCTCCCCAGATCACCTCGTGGGGCCCAACCTGACTCTGCCCCCCGCAGCCCTAACCTCCAGTCCTCGCCCTGGCGGGTCCCTCGCCGGCCTTACTTCTTTGCTGCAAGAAGTCCACTGGTCCAAAGTGAAAGGAACCAGTGGTGCTGGTCACCCTGACCCTGGCCATGGCTACGAGAAAGAGAGTAACTACGAGGCTGCCAACAGGGACATTCTGGCCTGTGACGGAGACAGAAATATTTACTCTGCAGGGATAAATATTACAGGAACAACCTTCCGTGGTCCAGTCTCTGGTCTGACGCACTTTCCGTTGCTTGGACGGTGCTCTCGCTGTCCGCACAAAGGACAGCGACGGAGAGTGCAGAGCCCTTTTCACAACACAAATAAAGGCATCTGAGTGACGTCTGGGCAGTTCTGAACCACAGACCAGAGTGGAAATGCATGGGTTTGAGTTAGCCCTACCTGGCCGTGCTGCCAGACCTGTCTGTGCTACTCGGGAGACCATGGACCAGTTACCACCCCTCTCCAGGCCTCAGTTTCCCTGCATCCTAGACATAGTCAGAGCTTCGGCAAATATCTGCACCATTGACTGTACAGATGGATGAGCCCAGGATAAGGCCTGGTGCTGGGTAAACATGGATGCTCTTCCTCCTGCTCTTCTTCCTCTCTACCCACATGAACTTCCCACATGACCAGCAGCTCTGAAATGCCGGACTGGGCCATTTGTCGCAAGCTGCCTGGGCTCCCTGCCTCCCAGGCACCGGGTGGCTGCCACCACGGCAGGAAGGAGCACGTCACTGCACCGGAAGGTGCTCACAGAACTCCTCAAGTTGATGGGTCAACGTGAGGCTTGGCCATGGTCCACTTTTGATGAGAGAGCTCTTTACAGACCACAGCCCATTGTCCTGCTTGTAACCACTGGGAACTGAAGTGATTGCCTTAGTCAGCCCTTAGCTGGGGAGGCAGCCAGAGTCCTGGGGGATCTCAGAGCAGCAACCGCAGAGCAGCTACATCAGAATTCCCCAGAGAGGACTGGGCAAGGCCCGCGCCATGCTCGGCACAAACGTGAAGCCATGAGTCTTTTCCCTCCAGCTGCCATAGGACACCGGTCGGGCATTTGGTTAGTAGATGGACAGACATCCAGAAGGACACCGAGAGGCCTTCATAGTGCTGTGTGTGTCACAATACAGCACCTTCGAAAAGCACATCTCATTGGGGGTGCCAAAGGGTGTGTGTGTGTGTGTGTGTGTGTGTGTGTGTTTGTGTGTGTGTGTGTGTGTACACATACAGCTTATCTTAATAGTGTGTTCAAAGCAGTGAGTGCACTGAGGTAGTCACTTTAATGGCATTAATTTCTGTGAAAAAAAAGGAAGACTGTCCGTTTATCACAGGAGTTAATATAAACTCAATTTCAGCCTATGTTGGAAAACTACAAAAGGGGTGGGCAAGGGATGGGCATCTCCAGTGATGAGAGCAGACCCTCTTCACTGTGTCTGACTTGTGGGCTCCTGGGGGCAGAGCTTAGCAAGGAATCGGCGCTTTCAAGACAGGAATCCCATGCACAGCGAAAATTGGGAATATGATGCATCTCTCACTAAGTGATCTTGGATTATGAGAGAAGAGGAACTTTTACTTGTGGGACATACGGGAATTTAATAATCTGAAAGGTTGGGGATCAGGAGAGAGTTAATTGAAGCATTTGGAGGCTGGGTGGAGTCGAGGGAAAGCATAGAGTTTGGGGTCAGACACTGGGGTTTACAAGTTTGGTTGTTGTAGGATTGAATATATGTGATATGACTGCCATCAAGCCTGGCAATGTACTAGGCTCTCAACTGGTGGCACATGGCATTACTATCTTTGCTCGTGAGCTGTGTGGCTCTGGGCAAGTTACCTGACCTCTCTGAGCCTCAGTTTCCACCTCTGCAGAATGCTCATGAGGTACAGAATAGCACACAGTAGTTGCTCAAGCAATGATAGTGCTTTCCTTGAGTCATAGGAAATGACAACAAGGAAACTGACTCCTGAGACAGGACCAGGGGGCGGGTTCGTATACCCTTCTGCCCCCTCCCAACTCTCACTGGGCTCTGAGGTGAAGAGGGTTTGCTAAGTATGGTGAGCCGCCCCACACAGCTCTCCCTGGGATAGAAACAGAACACCAGGCTAGATCACAGCCTACAGCCCTGCCAAGAGTACCCTCAGAAAGGCACCGCAGCCGGCAGCTGCAGAGGGCCCGCGGGGGCCAGGCTGGGTGGCGAAAATAAAACCTCCAGCTAATGAGGCCCTTTCTGAGGCCTCGGGGGACAGACGCAGCGTCATGCCAGCTCAGGTTCTCACTTTTCCATCAGCGAGAGGAAAAGCTGCGCCCTGTCTTGTGAACATCCCCAGATATTTCCCTCCACAGTGGGAGGAAGATTCCAGAACAAGTGCTGATCTCAGCCTCCACCCATTCCCAAAGAGAGCCCCCTCCCTCCAGGGTGGCAGCTGACTGTGCTCTGAATGTGTGCATGCCTCCCCCTGCAGGCGGTCATTGTCACTGCACCCACCAAGACCGCTGCCACAGTGGGTGGGCCAGACTTTTCACACAAGCACATCCTCCCAGAGAGCAGCCCTGCAGGGCTGGGGACCAGCTCCTGGGGAGCCCAGGGCCCCCACCTGCTCTCTATGTGGACAGCTGCAAACAGGGACTGTCTCCAAAGAATGATGTCACAATAGCAGCTAATGTTCATTAAGCACTTGCAAAGTGCTGAGCACCTTACCTGCCTTACCTCCCTTATTATCTCCCAATAACCCTGTGAGAGAGTTATTATTCCACTAGAGGCCCAGTGCACGAATTTATCATTCTGTCCCATGTTTCCATGCCTGTGCATTGAGCATCTGCCCCCTGGTGGTCAGTGCATGTCATAGCTACTGGTCAAACGCCAAATGGTCTAATGGTCACTTAGGCTTTTATATATATAGATGCTACAGACAAAAAATAAAAAAAAAAAAAGCCCAGGTGTGCAAAGTTCATACATTTGGTAACTGGCAGAGCTGGGGTTTGTACCCAGGGCAGCTTGACTCCAGAGAGCTGGGTTCCATTGCAGTGATTATTCTCAAATTTTAGGCTGCATGTGAATGACCTGGCATGCATTTCAAAGTGCAGGTTCCAGGGCCTCATCCCACAGATCTGGATTCAGTGGATACTGGGCAAAGCCCAGGCATCTGCATGTTAACAAGCACGTTGGTGAATTCTGAGTAGTTGATCTATGGATCCTATTTCAAGATATCCTGCAGGACAGGGTCTGCATCCCCCTCCCAGGGCTCAAATACCAACCAAAGTGGTCATTTTAATTTATGGTTGTTACAGGCAGGAAAACGAACTCAGGTCTGTAAAGATCACTTTGTGTCAAGAGAGGACAATGACTGAATTCCACCTTCAGCCTCGTGTTTCTCTGTCATATATACACAGATGTGGATGGGGCTCCTTTCCCCTCTCTGTAAATGAGGCACTGGACTTTGTTTACATGGTCCCTTCCTTCCTAGATTCTGAGATTTTTTAGATCAACCAGTTCTGGTCAGACTGAATTCCAAGTAAAACATCTTAGAATTCCACGTTGTTGTTGATTCCACTTTGATTGTTTATCACCATCCAAGAAGGGATCTATCTGAGTTTGGGGTTGGGCATAATTTGGTTGCTGTCATGAAAAGTCTCCCCACAAAGAGGCGCTGTACTTCCTATAATGGGATGTGAGGATACATGAGACAATAGATAACCTTTGGCACACAGCCAGAGCTCCATACATTTCAGCGGCTATGGCAGTTGGCTATTTCATCTCTACAAGGATATCTGAAAAATGGGTATAATATTACCACTGCCAGGAAAAGGAGTGGAAGTGTGAATGAAACGAAGCAAGAAGGCATGAGGCCATGCCCTTGGAGGCTGGAAGCCTGCATCTCTGGGTGAGGGCAGGAGGGAAGGGGTGATTGGACTAGAGGCAAGTCAGACACCTCAGCTCTTTCTCCAGGAGCCCCACCCCCGACCCCTCCCCCCACCCCCGCACACTCCCCCAGGGGCAGCAGCCTGGGGCAGTGGAGATGGCCTCTGATTAGGACATGGGAGCTTGGCCAACATGCTGAAACTCTCTGAGATCCAAGGGGGTTCAGAGAAGGTGCAGGGCAGTGATCCCACTGAAGGAACCAGGGCCCAAGGGGTGAAGGAAGGGCTTTAGCTACTCACAGGCTATGGAATTCAGGTTCAGGGCAAGTTAACTGAGGTCACAGGGACTCCTTCAGTATATATCTAAATTAAACAAGTTGATGAAGATGACTAAGGAATTGATGGATGCCTGGGAAAAGTAGGTGCTCATAAAGTGTTCTCTGATTTTACCTTTTCCCTCCACCGAAGGGGAGACATTCTAAAGCATGAGAGCTGATGACAGCAAAGGCAGCTTAATGGACTTTGCTGCAGGCCTTCGCTTTCTGAACCTCAGCCATGTCATGCCAAGATTCAGCCCAACAAATTCTAGGTCCAAATGACTTCCTGGTTTCCTCCAGACAACAGATGGGCCAGTGCTACTCCCCTCTCCAGCCCCTCCCCCAGAGTCCCCCATTACTGTTTAATATACGTTTAGCTTGGATGGGAGCTTGTACACCTAGACATGAGTTTCATGGTCAGCTGACCATTCTGAGCTATATACTGTCATATGAGGAGAATTACTTGTAATTTTGGTGAAAATCAACAAGTACAGGGAAAAGACACACTTTCTGTCTTTTACCATCTATCAGAAATTTCTCTTTCCAACCACAGAGACCCAAGGTGAGTCGAAGGCTGGATTTCATCATTAGAAGGTGCTGATTTAGTGCCCAAGGCCTGCCCCAGCTTCAGGCCACCAAAACTTGAAACAAAACAAACCAAAACAAAAACACCTCAGCAAGGATCAAAGAGGTTAAGTGAAGACCCAGACCATGTCTCAAAGAGGGTGGTTTTGTCTAGCCCTACAGGATACCTGGGGTCCCACAAATGTCCTGTGGGGAGGCCCACAGGGCCCACTCTGACCATCAGCTGTCAATTTGCCAGGTGCATATAGTGGAACAGGAGTTAGGAAAGCAGTCTGTGGTGAGAGAATTTTGGACACACTAGCCGCACATGCTCTCCTTCCCTTAGAAATTCGCTGTGCATGTGGGCATTTTAAAGGCTCTGAGGAGTCCTGCATAAAGAGACCGGCTCAGTTTTAACCCAGAGTTTCCCAACATATGTAACTTTGGACCCTTTCCCTCGATGCATTTTTAAAACCATAATACCTGTAGATAACATTTCTTCTATTGGGTCTACTCTACCCTTTTCCAGTACATCCCTGGCTCCTGAAGGCATCTGAGTTTGCAACATATTACCTAATCCAGATATCCAGAAAGATGAAGTAGCTTATCCAAGGCCATACAGCAAATTTTTCTTAACTAGGAGCCCAGCGTGCGAAATCGCGCAGTGCTGCCCACCCTCGAGTCGCCTCGGGCTGGTCCCACCTTCTCTGGGCACCTCCCTGCTTCCGCCCCATCTCCGGAGCAACGCGGTGGCTCCGCCCCATCATGGCACCAGAGGAGAGCGTAGAAGCCTCCTGCCTGCTGCACTGCACTCCTTCCCCTGGCAGGTGGGTGGTGGGGCGCTCTGAGTGCGAGCAGTAAGTCGCGAAGGACTGGTGAGGGGGGCGCTACAGGCTCTCACCCCCACCCTCCCCAGCACGGGATGGTCCTGCCTCCTCCGGGCGCCTCCCCGCTTCCGCCCCATCTCCAGAGCAATGCCCAGCAGCATGAACAGGCAGCCTCCTACTGATAGGAGCTAATAAAGAGCTATGCTAATAGTCCAGTGGTGACACGTTATGGCACCCCAGCTAATTTGCATATTACCTCTTTTTATATATATACTAGAGGCCCGATGCATGAAGATTCATACAAGAATAGGCCTTCCTTCCCCTGGCTGCTGGCACTGGCTTCCCTCGGGCATCTGGGACCCGGGACCCGAAGCTGCCTCCCACCTTAGCTCCAGGCCCAGAGCCACCTCCTGCCTTCGCTCCAGCCCGGCTGCCGCCATCTTTGTTGCATCAATTTGCATATTCCCTCCTTATTGGCTGTGGGCTCCACCATCTTTGTTGCAAAGTGATGGTCAATTTGCATATTCTGTCTTTATTATATAGGATAGATAGCAATAAAAAAGTATCTGTAAAGCACCTCAGAGACTGCTACCCCTATGCAGTACCCCCTTACACAGCATCATCCTCAGAATATAGCAACAGCTGTTAATGGCACTGAGGATGTCACAGGGCTTGTAAGGGTGACCACAGTGGAGCCCACAGCAGACCCCTGAAGCGCATACTTACTTTTCTCATTGGAAAGATGTAAAGTGAGGCTCAGAGAACCTGTTTAACATGCCCAAGATCACACAGCTGGCAAAAAGCAGGGCCAAGGTTTGAACGCAGAGAGTCAGACTCCAAAGCCCACCCTCTCAGCCCCCCTGGCCCAAGAAAGTTGGTTTTCCTGCAGACAACCTGGGGTCTCAGGGTTTTCCTAAAGCTTGTGGTTAGTTATCAGATATCTCAGGAAGCACATCCTCTCTCTCTCTCTCTCTCTCTCTCTCTCTCTCTCTCTCTCTCTCTCCTCTCTGTCTTTTTTAAGTGGGGAAATAACCAGAAGAAGCCAAACAATCAAAAAGGGGGGGGGGGGGCTATTTTACCACTAATTCCGAGTGAAGCAATGAAAAGCAGCTTCAGCAAAGAGCTAATTAGGAAGTCATAACTTGGAAACCCACCAAATGCAATTCTGATGAGGATCAGATTTAATAAAAGCACAGCTTCTGGCCCCTCAGCTAGAGCAGAGCAGGCACGTGAGGGGAATGGCTAGCGGAGAGGCTGTTCAAGGGCAGATCCAGGTGGAGGGCAGGCTGGAGGTTGTCCATCTGCCCGCCCAAGGGCAGGACTCAGGACACAGCACTGTTACTGAGAAGGGGGCCCTGGAGACTCTCTGCGGGGGGGACAGTACAAAGCCCAGACTGGCCCTGGGAAGGGAGAGGGCCAGAGGCTTCGAAAGAAAGCAGATGTCCTGTCCCCAGATTCATCTTTCATATAAAAAGCTTCTTGGGAGTTTCCGTATTAAACAAACAAGAGCGGCTTGTAATTAACATTCACGTCAATGGCTGCTTCCCAAAGACTTGGCAATGGCTGTTGCTTGTGGGTTAAGCATTGTATGTCCCCTCCTGCCATCCATCCTTAGCCACCTAGTGCCCCTGCTCGTGCCAAGGAAGGCAAACCTGAGTCCAGATTCCACCAGCAGGAGACAAATCCTGAATGAATGACGTTCAAATTAATATCTCAAAATAACTCAGGCTCCCACAAGGCTTCATAGGTCACGGGATGGTTCCCTGGGCATCTCCTTATTCAGCCTGCATAATACTTCTATGAATTAATTATCTTTATCATACCCATCTGATTACCATCTGCGGAAAACAAGGCTCAGAGAGGCTACATGACATGGCTAAGGGCGCACAGCTTATCATCATGATGTGATACATGAATGGGATCCAGAAAGACCCGGGTTTAAATTCCAGCTCTGTCTCACCCTTATCAACTGTGTGATCTTGGGAAAATCTCTACAGTGTCTCTCAGCCTCACTCTGCTCAGCCGTGATGGTCGCTACCATTTATGAAGGGGTTCCTCTGTGCCAGGCACTGTTTTAAGTAGCGGTGGTGATTTTTCCACCCCCAATAATTCCTCCCATGCCCGTGGTGCTGATCACCGCCTCCATCAAGAAGAGAAGCTTTTCTCTCTTGTCCTTGCATCTGGGCTGGCCTGACTCATAGGCTGTGGTAGCGGTAACACTGTGCCAGCTCCCACACTAGGTCTTAAGAGGTTGGTACCTTCTACAGTCACCCTTTTGCATCCTGGGCCACACTGACTGCCCTGCTGGAGAGAAAGGCCCAGGCTGAGGCGCCACACACCTGAGGACGGTCTCTTGGGTTATCCAGCACCATGTGAACTGTTCCAGCCAACATCACATGGACAAGACAATTGTTCCCATGGATCCCTGACCTTACTGTTGAATTGTGAGCATGCTTCCATAATCCTGACTCAATGCCGCCCTCCAGTGGCCACGCCTCTTACTGGTCTATGGCACCCCCCCAAAGCTGCATGAAGGCAGTTGGGGAATCTGATATGCCTCCAGGAACCCTCTTGAACCCACCCCATGCTTCCCAACTGGAACTGTAGCTTCTCTCTCTACTGTTTGGGCCCCACTTTAGCCAGGGATAAAGAAAAAGAAAGAAAGAAATGAAGAAAGATTGATACAGGGGGTTTAAAATCAGGATTCATGAATCCCCTAGGGCAGTGGTCAGCAAACCGTGGCTCGCATGCGGCTCTTTGGCCCTTTGAGTGTGGCTCTTCCACAAAACACCACGTGTGGGAGCGCACGTACAGTGCGATTGAAACTTCGTGGCCCATGCACAGAAGTTGGTTTTCAGAAAGGAGATAGACGAAACAAGTATACAAGACGAGTGTGGATGGGAGAGTTGGAAGGGGTCGACCTCAGCGAACTTACCTCAATCAGGTTGAGGACGTTTTTAGCAAAGGCCAGCTTAGGAGTACCCTAATTAAGTTAATAACAATGTACCTACTTATATAGTTTAAGTTTAAAAAATTTGGCTCTCAAAAGAAATTTCAATCGTTGTACTGTTGATATTTGGCTCTGTTGACTAATGAGTTTGCCGACCACTGCCATAGGGGGCACCCATCCAGAGGGTACATGAACTTAACTGGGAAAATTATACATTTATTTTATCAGGTTCTAACTAAAATGCAGCATTTTCCAGCCATCGTGAACAGGCATCAAATCCCAGCGGTCTTAGCTAAACAAGCAAATTCGTCACTGATGTTTTGCAGGGACTTTGAAATACTATTTACATTCATCTCTCTTTCATAAGTATAGTGGTCATTCAACCTCCTGCTAGATCTTGTTATTTAGGTGCTCAAAAGAAGCATACACACTATTATCTTGCTATATTTGCTTTAATATTTTGATGCCTGCATTTCAATATTATTGATTTCCTTTGAAATTCTATGTTTCATATTTTACACATTTAGAAACATGTTGAGAAGGGGCCCACAGGCTCACCAAGTAGCCAAACAGGAGTTTTGTTGCACAAAAAGGGTGAAGACAGGCCTGCTGTGCTGCCTCCAGCCACGCCCAGCCTTTAACTGTTTACTTATTTCATATTGTTGCAATCAAGTTGTATAATGTAATTTTGTAGCCTTCCTTGTTAACTAACCATAAACATGCGTTCATATTTCTCGCACACATAATTTCTAATTGTGGCGTAATAGCCTATTTCGTTGATGCATCATAATTCACCATTCCCCTATATGGTTTGCCATTTAGAATAATTTGAATCTGTCAGTTTTACAAATGACATTGGGATGAGCATCTTCTTCCATAAAGAATCTCCATATTTTAGAGTACCTCCTTAGGCAAGATTCCCAGCAGTGGCCGAGTGAACATTTTCAAAGCTATGACACCCTCCCTGGCTCCTGGGGAGGTGAGAACACTGGCAACCAGAAAGGGGGGGGTGGGGAGAGAAGGCTCGGAAAGGGGGAAAGGGAGGATAAAGAGGAAAAGGACAAATGGCAGGATGGGCCACCACGGACAGGTGTGCAGACTGTGCCCTGCTCCAGGGCGGCTGACCCAGGTGAGCAGCGTGGGCTGAACTGTAGTCCGGCTCTGCTCCCACGCCATGCACTCTGCCTGGAATTGGGGGCCTGGGGAAGGCTCCTTCTCCCAAAGGCGCCTGGGGGCAGAAGCAGGCTTGCTCCATCTCCTTGGGGCTTCCAGGATGTAAACCACACCCCCAGAGAATGCTAGAAAGGAGGGACCACATTTTCAACCTGGAGCCCTGGACCTCTAGGATCTCGGGAGACAAAAATGAGGCCGCATGAGCAAGTCTCACTTCTAAAACAACTAATAAAAATGAACACGTGCTCTCGGGAAGGCCTTGCATGTGTACCTTCTCCAGGCTGAAGGTCACGGCTGCCTACGGCTCCTCAGGGGCGCACAGTCATTGCACTGGATGCAGCCTGTGCTGTGCTGCCCAGACCCCCTCGGGACCGAGGCCCTCGTGCCCCTGCTCTGGGAGTGTGGGCTGCTGCTCACCCCCAAGACCTGCGCTGTCTGAAGGGAGCTGTACTGGACGTGGGGTAGCCCTGGCCTGACCCCCTCACTCATGGAGACGGTTCTATATACAGCTCATCGCCAGCACTGCCCGGGGAATGGCGGAGGCATTTGTGGGAAATGCATTGCAGTCTGCTCACGCCCACACCCCTGTCTCCTAGCAGAGGGCTTGCCAGAGCACCCCAAAACTTCCTACACACTCGGCACACCTCAGAATCCATTTCTCAGGGAACCCAGTCTAAGATGGTGACATATCTTTCTTGAATAGGAAATGAGAGAAAGAATAAATTATTACAATGTAAGTGGGTAGATGAAAAATTTTTTCCCCACAACATGGTATTCATGAGGTAGAAAATCATTTATAAAAACATCCTTGCTGGTTAAAACAACGACCAATCCTAATCCTCACCTACCCCCTCATTATACAGACGAGCACATGGCATCCCAGAGGACAAGTTACCTGAAAGTCACCTGAGCTAGAATTCAAAGCCTGACTGATTATCCAGGATGACTACTATCTCCACCCCACAAGACAGCCCTTACTGGCTTTGGGTTCCAGGTAACCCATTCTCCAGGCCAAAGTTTATTCCGTTAGTGGGAGAAGCAGGGCCCTAAAGCCTGGTGTCTCCCCCAGAGGCTTATGCATTTCCATTGACCCCCCTCTAATATCCGAAAAGAAATCCTAAATTATAGGGTGATCCTAGTGTGAGCATTGGCATCAGACAGCCTGAGTTTAAGCCTGATCCTGCTGCTTGCTGCTGTGTGGCTTTAGGTCAGTTTATTTACCTCTCTGAGCCACACTTTATTCATCTGTAAAAATAAAATTTTAAAACCTAATTTCTCATAGCCATTTTCTGACTAAAATAAAAAACCTATAGGTAGATTTGTAACACTGTCAAGCCATAGGAAACTAGCCATACTAACCTCTGGCCACCCTGGGCACAGAACACAGTATTTCCAAATAAGGAAAACTCCCACAGCTTTTCAGAATGAAATCAGGTCAGTTCCCATCTCTCACTGCCAGGGGCCCCCAGGCCAGCCTCTTTCTCCTGGGTGCAAGGCCCTGTGGGCCTGGCAGGGGGTGCCTGAGAATCTGTGCTGTCCAGTGGCTTAGTCCAGTCCTGCCAGCAGAGGGCAGCACTGCTCTGCTAAACGCCCTCGAGGGTTTGCCGCCCTTCAGGGCCTCCACCCTCTGATGACTTCCTGGGCTCCCCCAGAGAGCCCGGCCCTGTCTCCTAACTACTCTGCCCCTGGTGCCCAGCAGCTGGGCAAGCCTCCCCAGGAATGAAATGGCCAGACCTTCGGCTCCACGGCAGCCAGGGCTGGACTCAATTCGCAAAGCCAAAGCATGTTCGAATGTGCTCTTCTGTTAAGTGCATCTGTTTGCTGCAAACAATGCAACCCAGAGGTGGAGATTCAAACCAGACTGAGCCCACCAGCAGCTCCAGCTCACCATTTCCTGGGTGTCTGACCATCTGGTGGCCAAGGTCTTCCCTCACTCATCCTGGGGGTGAGGGGAAGAGGGTGGGGGAGATAGGCCGTGTGGGAGTGTGTGAGTGTGTGAGTGTGTGTGTGTGTGTCTGTGTGAGCACACTTTGTCTGCATTTGTGTATTGGCTCTGAAGGCCCTGCACCCTGGGTGGGGGCACGGGGAAGGAGGAGGAGAGATGGAGTGAAGCAGGGTGCGGTCCACTCTCTCGTCTTCCTTCCACAAGGAATTTGGACAAACCCTGGAGCAGAGCCCTCTCATTCCCCCTGACATCTGAGAGTCCTGCTCAGACAGTGACATTAACCAGTGAGGAGCCAAAGCTGGGGAAGAGAGAATCTTGAATCCCTGCATCTCACAGTCTAGGGACGGAGCAGAGGTGTCCAGGAACCTCTGGGCCTTATAGAAAGTTGGCAGAGGGGCCTCCTGGGTGAGAGCCAGGACCAGGCGTCGGAAGAGTACTCCCTTCTCAAGAGTCCATCCGACAGGGCTTTCCGAGGGGCAGGGACAGCCTCCGCCCATCAGGTGACATTTTCCAGAACAAATGTGTCCATGGAGAGCATGCCGCTCAGCTACACTGAGGACACGAGGGCAGAGGCAGGGCTGCCAGAAGCTGCCTCCTTTTCACTTCACGGTTGCAGAGGACAAAAAGAATTTCTGCTTACACACATGTATCACTGCTGAACGGATCTCTCTCTCTCTCTCTCTCTCTCTCTCTCTCTCTCTCTCTCTCTCACACACACACACACACACACACACTGCAATGTTAATGCTAAGGGAGTAAGCGAATTCTTACACGGACAGAACTGCTGCCCAGGAAACAGCCCCTCAGAGAAGCTACTTCAAGGGAGAAAATCCTCCCGCGCGCTGGCCAATGCATGCGGGGTTTGCAAATCATCTTTTTTCCCACTTTCTCTCCAAAATGCCTCTAACATCTGTGAGACTGAATCAGTCACAGTTCTGCCTGTCCTTCATGCACAGCACGGGTCCACTTCATGTTGTTCCGTTGCCTTGGGACGGATCAAGCCTTCCCCATGTTCTTTGATTCAAATGGGATTCTGCTGGGGAGGTTCTGCCCGGGGCGGGTGGCACAGGAAGGGCGGTAGGGGTGCTGCCGAGAGCTGCTGCCCAGCCCACGGCACAGGCCCTGGCGGGGAGGCCCCCGGCCGTGCGGGTGCTGCCCTGGGTTTCTGGAATCAATTCAGAGACACTGAAGAGGGGCAGAGTGAGGAGGCTGAACACTGGCTGTAAACGAACCCCCAGACGCCTCACACACACAGCTCCCTCACCGGCTCCATCTGTCCCTGGATTCCCAGTTACCCCAGCTCTGGCTCTTCCCAGCCCCAGGTGGGCACAGAGGCAAAAGACAGGCCACAAGCACTTGCCCCTCCTGCCATCTGCACCCCACAGGGCTCCCCAACTGACCCGTCTGCCTCACAGACACTGGGCCACCCCAGGCTCAGCCCTGGGCCTCCACAAAGGGCAGCGCCTCATCAATAATTCACCAGCCTCCCTCTGCTCCGTAGACAAAGGGAAAAGGGGGTGCGGGTCTCAGAAGCCTGGGAACCCAGGGGCTGCAGAGTCGGGCATCAGGGGTGACCTCTAGAGAGGACAAGAGGTGGGGAGAGAGGGCAGAGGAGAGAGGACAGGAGAGCCAGGGGCAGACTGGGGCGAGGGGTGGGGGAGAGGAGAGAGGAGGAACAGGCTGACAAAGGAAGGAGACTAAATCTGACCTCAGATAACAATTCTAGAAGTTATGTGTGCTTCACGAGTGTATGAACTCTTCTGACAGGACTGAAAACATTTTCCTGCACTGCTACTTTACCTCCGAAATGAGAGGAAGCAGCACGTGGCTGGGCTTCACAGACTATTTCTTCACAGTTTCTTATTCTGTTTTGACAAGACATCTGCTTAAGCTACTATTCTGAACCACGCCGTGTGGAGCCTCCACCAGCCTTGCCAGTTCTGATGTTCTGTAACATTCGCACAGGAAGCTGAGAGGCAGCACCTGGCCGGCTGTGAGGCGGGTGTGGGGGAGGCGGGCCAGTGAGAGGAGCCCTGGGTGGGGTTCTGCCCCAGGACCTGCTGGGCGACCTGGGGCGTGTCTCTTGACCTCTCTGAGGCTCAGCACTGCCTCCCACCTCCTCCTCATGGGGTAACCTGAGGTCCCTCCTCCTCATGCAATTTACAGCCTGGAAATTCATCACAAGAATACCTCAGCCTGCTACCCCCGTGCCTTCTTGTATAAATTGCAGAACGAAGGTGAGGGGAGTGGGCTGGTATCAGTGCCCAGAGGAGCCATAGGGTTAGTGGGAAGAGCTAAGCTTGGCTGTAGGTAGTCATTCATTCAGCAATTATTCACCGAACACCGTTATGTGCCAGCCCCTGAAGACAGCCCGGCCCTGATACTCAGTTCTAATCTCTGCTTCAGATTCCATGTGCCCCTGCCCTTGAGCAAGTCGCTTGGCCCGTGTGGGTCTCGGTTTCCTCATCTATGAAACAGAAATTGTTAATCCCAAATGCATGGGATCGTTGGGAGGGTTTAGCGACGTTTTAGGACCCAGGATACTAGCACAAAGCCACATACAGTAAGTGCTTGATGAATGTGCATCCTCTTTCCTTACGAGAAGAGGGGGCGTGGAGGGGCTCAGGAAGGAAATTCTAGAGTTTCTCAGCCATTGATGTTCTTCATGTGGCCAGTTTATTAGATGAGCATCAACAATAGCTTTATTCTTCTCCTCTTTCAGATATTGTCCTGTCAAATTTCCCTTCCTCGTCCCTAGACAAGGTCTCAAGCAGCTCCCAGAGCTTTTCTGGCGCCTCCGGGTAGTAGCATGATCTCATTTTCAGGTGATAAAAAGTCCAGTGCAAACTCACTCAAAAGTTGCCTCTGTTTTCCAACTCCACGTATGTCCTGTCCTCTCTCCCTGGCCGAGAGGTGAGCTGTGGCACAGACAGGGACGAGGGGAGGGGGTCTACTGTGTGTTTTCCTTGCTGCATCTACCCCCTCCCTCCACTCAATCTGCTCTTCTGGTCCCTCCAGAGCTGAGGGAGGGGCTGGGACACCGTAGGGAAAGGGCAGGCTCTGGCATGTCTAATGGCACTGTCATCTGGCAAACGGTGCCCTTGGCGGGCAGATGACCTAATGCTCAGGGGGCAGTTTGGGTTCCTGGAGCCTCTACGTTGTGTCCTTAATGACACGGGGAGTCCCTGTGGGTGACCTTCCCTCCTCCTCCTTGGAGCCTGCCCTGCAGGGGACACTGTCTTTCAGTCCTGAGGGACAGCACGGGGCGGGGGTGGGGGGGGGGGGACTATGAGTTCGTAGGAGGACCCGCAAATACCCAGCTGGGAATAGGATGCCGCCTGCCATCAGAGAGCGGCCTTGGTCCCCTCTAACCCACCCAGGCGCCCTGTAGTCACCTGGAGGTCGGAGCCCCACGGCCGGCCTTGGTCACCTCCCAGCCAGTGTGATGAGAACCACCCAGTCTCTGCCTTTGGAAAGTGTGGACCCTAGGCCTCAGCTCGGAGCCTCAGCCACAACTCCCAGACAACCAGAAACGTCCCTCTCGAATCCCGTCACCTTCAGAAAAGGACAATGACTGTGGGTCCCCAAGGCTGAGACAGTCTCCTGCTGAGGGGCCCAGGTGACCTCCGAGGCCTCCTCGGGCTGGGAAGGAGCCCTTTGAAAAAGGCGGCATCTTGCCCTGGCTGGTGTGGCTCAATGGATAGAGCATCAGCCTGGGACTGAAGGGTCCCAGGTTCAATTCTGGTCAAGGGTACATGCCTGGGTTGTGGGCTCCATCCCCAGTGTGGGGTGTGCAGGAGGCAGCCAATCAATGATTCTCATCCTTGATGTTTCTCTCTCTCTCTCCCCTTCCTCTCTGAAATCAATAAAAAAATATTAAAAGAAAGAAAGAAAGAAAAAAAGAAAGAAAGAAAGAAAGAAAGAAAGAAAGAAAGAAAGAAAGAAAGAAGTAGCATCTTATCTTCCTTGTTCGTAATCCTGGCTCAGACGGGGTTTATAGGGAACCAGTCACCTCTAGTGAATGCCAATCACCTTATCTTTGAGGGAGTCACATGTTTAACACTCACCTTCAGAATGTTTTAAAACTTTCTATTATTCCTGGTTGGCAGGGTACCAATGAAGGGCACGTGCTCTGGTTACAAAGGCAATGGTAGACCTAGAAAAGGTGGGTTCCTAAATCCCTACTCTCACTGTCGGCGTGGCCTTGGCAATGACTTGGCCTCTCTCTGCCTCAGGTGCTGCATCTGCAAAATGGAGGCAGGAAGAAGGTCCCACCTCCTAGGACATAGCAGGCCCTAGTTCACAGCACGTGCTGCTATAATGGGTGCTTTTGGGAGTGAACAGTAGTAACTGAATCCCCCCTTCATCCAGTTTCCCTTTGATGATGCACATCTTTGCTCTCGTGGGATTTCACTTTATTGTTATGCCCTTTCTGTACTTTCCATTTTGTTCACCAGTGAATTGCTCTTGGAAATACTCATTACTGATGTCCACACGACTGTCAATAATGCACAATAACAACATGGTCAATAGTGGGAGTTATGACTAAACTCAGCCCATAAACAGAGATACTTGGGGAAAGATGGTGGCCACAGAGTTGGGCTCCCTGTGTCCGAATTCAACTCTATTGCTTAGGTCCTAAGTGATGGCGAACCTATGACAAGCGTGTCAGAGGTGACACGTGAACTCATTTTTTTGGTTGATTTTTCTTTGCTAAATTGCATTTAAACATATAAAATAAATATCAAAAATATAAGTCTTTGTTTTACTATGGTTGCAAATATCAAAAAATTTCTATATGTGACACGGCACCAGAGTTAAGTTAGGGTTTTTCAAAATGCTGACACGCCGAGCTCAAAAGGTTCGCCATCACTGGCTTAGGAGCTGGGGAACTAACCCTCTCAGAGGCTGGGCCTCCCCACTTGGAAATCAGATGATGCTCCGATGTATTCCACCTTAGCCATCCTCCAACCGTTGCGTTTGGGCCCACCACGTTCCAGACACTGAGAATTTACTATCCAGGTTACAATTGCTGTTTTAATTAGCAGAGAATTGGACTCCAGAGACATCTGGAAAAGCCAGCCCATTCCTTGTAGTGAACGTGTACTAATCCCTTTGCTATTATAATTGCTATTAGCATCATTATTATTGAGGCTACTGTGAATGTGAGGACGGGCTGGCCTTGGACCTAAGGAGCGTGTGTGGGGCAGGGTCCCCACTTTTTCCTCTGTAAAGGGCCTGCAGCAAAGGGAAGAGGAAAGAAACATCTGGGAGGTGGAAAGAAGAGCTAGAGGATGAGACCGCAGCCAGAGCCAGCAGCTCCTCTCAGTGCCTGATGTGGGCAGAGGGAGAACACCCTTCCGGCACCTACGACCAAGGAGGGGACTGAAAGTCGTGGTGGGAGAAGGAAAAAGGGGAAGCAGCTTCCGTGACTTCCCCAGAGGCTGCAATGAGAAAACCAGAAAGAAGCGACTGAGTGTCAGCGGTGTGGGTTTCATGGGGAAGTGCTGCTCCTCTTTGGCGTTACATTTAGGGGTGGGTGAGAGCAACTCCAATGCTTCCAGCATCTTTCAAGCTCTCCATCTGCTGGGCCGGCTTCCGGCCTCCGCTGGGCACCGCAGATGGCTTCACAGCCCCGCTACCTTAATTAACAACTGCTTTCCAACCTGGAGAGTTGGCCTCCAAAGTGACAGGAGGGTCATTAGCCTCTGAGCAGCAGCAGTGCCCGCATGCAGGGCTGAGGAGGCCCCTGTTGGAAGTGGGTGTGCAGGGACCCCTCCCCCTATGTCAACGTCAGGCACTGCCATGGCAGCATGTGTGACACAGTCCCTGCTTCTACACCTGCCACTCAAAAGGCCGGGGGGTGAGGAAAGGGGGGGCGGTGCGAGGAGAAGGGGATGAGAAGGGTACAAGGCTAGAGCTGAGCATCCGGAATCCAGGTGGTAACTGTGACCTGAACTTCAAGTGATCTTCTCCCAACTGATCTCCAAAGAGTCAGAAGCGGCATGGCTGGGAGGATCCTGGAAGCCCCCCACTGTATAGATGGGGAGACGCTTGCACCTGGGGGCCGGAAGGTGATCTGTGTTAGGTATTTAGCTTCCTGTCTCAGGGAATCAAGTGGAGAAAAAGAATCTGCAGTGGTGACATTTACTTTAGAGAGACTTTAAAAAGACAGAGAGCAAGCTCAAACCCTGGGAAATGAAATCTTTTCTACATTCCCCAAGCAATGCAAATGATAGAAAACACCTCCCAAAAGCCTGGAGTGATTAACCCGGGAGTTTAGACAACAGAGGGTGGTTACCATGGTAACAGGCCCCTCCTTCTATACACAATCCTCCATTCTCCATGAATTCACCCCACCCTGCAGGTGGCTTTGGGGAGCTAGGGTTTCTGAGAAGAGGCTGGCCAGCCGGCTCCACTGCCCAGCTGCCCGGCTGTTTTCCTACCTACCCCCGGTGGCTCAGCCTTTGCCATCCAGACCCACACCCAGAGCCCCAGCATGGCCCACCACGGGGCCTCCATTAGTCACGGCAGCTGCCTCGCCAGGGCCTGTCAGTGGTGACTCGGCTACAGAACAGCCGGGCGTGAAACAGGAGGAAGTCTCAGGTCCAGCCTCCCCTGTCATCTGCTCTTGAGAATCGGGAGACGCCCAGTCAAGACCAAATGGAGATGAGATTTCTTGTCAAGAAAACATCTCGTTGTCTTCCGTGCCTGCTTGGACGGTTGGTGTGGTTTCCTAAAGAATCACTGGCCATGGTTTTTAAGCAGCGCCCCATGGGAGTCTAGGGTTTCTGGGAGGGAAACTTCCTCCGTGGGAGGGAAGGAGTCCCTCACCCACGTGGAGCACGGACTCGCAGTGAGAGCACAGACTCGCAGACGGGCACTGCATCATCCTTTGAAGAGAAACAACGAAGGAGTTCTGCTTAAGAAAGGCTGAAACTAGTAGATCATTTCCCCCAAATTATTTCCACCAAACTTCTCTGGCTGGTTCCTTCTGGGCTAAATTGTCTGAAGTAAAACCGACTCCCAGCCCCTCAATGCCAGGTGCTCAAGTGTGTGAAGCCTCCGGGCAGAGCCTCCATGTCCAAGGCATCCCCTCGGCCAGGACCTTCTTCCCCTGACCACCCAGCATCCCACAGGAAGGGGATCTGAGCCTGGGGGGGCACGTTCAGCATGTGTGTCAGTCTTTAAACCCAAGAAGAGGCTCCAAGGAGAGAGATGGAGACAGAGCGCACGTGTGGTGAATAACTCAGTTGGCTACCATGCGTGAACCAAGCTCCCTGGAGGTGGCGCTGGGACACACATCTTCTCACCTTACAAAACCTCCAAGCAGTTGCCAGGAGGTGTCTGAGCACCCAATGATACATGCTCATCCTGGCATGAAGGGCTCTGGAACGCAGTAGGTGCACAAGAAAGGAATGAGCAGATGGTTGAGAGCCACGAGGCTCAGAGCAGCTTCCTGGAAGGGAGAGGGTCCTTGACTGCCTCTGGTGCCGAAAGCGGGTGGAGAGGTGGAGGATCTAACTTTTATTATAGTCAAAGTTGGTGCTGGGTGCTCCATCCACGTGGACCCAAGTCATCCTTGCAACCATTCCAGGAGGCAGCTGTTGTGATTCACATTCCCGTCCCTTTGCTTTAAGTCACTTGCAAGGATTTAGCTGAGGGAGAATTTGGAAGATTTGTTTGGGGCCTTACAGCTAGCAAGGGGCAGAGGCAGGCTCACTCCAGCCCTGCCCAGCTCCAAACCAGGGCTCATTCTGCTGCCCTACAAATTGCCCCCATAATATCCCACTCCTTTTTGTTGTTGTTGTTCATCCTCAACAGAAGATATTTTCCCACTGAGTTTTAGAGAGAGTGGAAGGGAGCGGGAGAGAAGAGAGAAACATCGATGTGAGAGGGACACATCAATTGGTTGCCTCCCACACGAGCCCTGGCCAGGGCCAGGAACAAGCCTGCAACAGAGCTACGTGCCCTTGACTGGAATTGAACCTGGGACCCTTCAGTCAAAGGGCTGACACTCTAGCCAGTCAGCCAAGCCGGCTAGGGCAACATCCTATGCTTTCTGTTCACTGTCTCCAGGAGAGTAAGGTGACATGGTGGCAGTCAGAGGGTGAGGAACTGGGAAGACATTGCATAGTAAGTCTAAGGTCTTCCAAAGAGTGGATTCTCTCCCCAACTCCAAGGCACCAACAAGGACAAGAGACCTTGAGTGAAATGTGGCCGCCGAGCCCTTGCCTGGCTCCAGTTTCCTGTGTGTGGAATGTGGACTCCAGGGAGGCAGAGCCCAGCTCAGGTCTTGGAGGCCACTCATGACATTAGTTTCCGGCTCTGCCTGACCAGGGCCCTGGAACCAGTGAGCCTTGGGGATGAAATATCTGAGCCTGGCCTTTATGGCAGCCTCGGTCCACACTGTCACTCCTGAAAGCCCTGGCTGCCTTACAGCATGGATCCCATTCTGCTCATATTGGAGAGAGACTCATAGTGGAAAGAATGCAAGGGTTGGAGTCAGAGGGTTCATCTGATGCCTCACGCCCTGTAAATCACTGGTTTAGGTGGCAGCCAGCTGTGCTCATGTCACTGCTACCTTGAAGAAGTACTCATCCATTCAGCCATTCTTGCAGTCATTTATCAATCAAACATTTACTGAGCACTTACTATATGCCAGGCACTACAGTAAGCATTACACACCTACACGATGCTCAGTAGATATTATTTGAAAGAATGAATACAGTGCAAATCATATCTTCAGGCCAATGCTCTCAGTTTGAGCTGGAGGGTAACTTATCAACTATTATAATGGATGTGAATATATTTTATAGCCATATACAAAGTATTATTCCAATGTAAAAATGCTTCTTTTGTTTTAGATAATAGTTGATAAATTCTTCTCCAGCTCAAGCTGAGAGCATTGGCCTGGAAATACAAAGAGGAGGAGACAAAGAGCATGGGGTGCTGCCAAGAGGTTAGTCTCAGAGTTGACCAAAGGGAGAGAAAAGGGCGAGGAGTAGAAAGAGAAACAACGTTTGAACACCTCTAACAAGTATCTCGTGTAACCCGCACCCTATAGTGGGGAGACAGGTATTTTCATTCCCTTTTTATAAACAAGGGAAGCCAGGTTCAACCAGACTAACTCGTATTAAGACCACACAACCCAAATGGCAAAACAGTTGGCTCTAAAATCCATGGATTTTAACTCCTACACCAGCCTGAACCCTCTCAGAGGAGGAGGAGGAGTTGGAGAGACTGTATCAGTGGAGTTAGGGGAGGTTTGTTGTGAGGATCAAGAAAAGCGTTAGATGAGGGAGTGTGCAAGCATGACAGGCACAATGACATTTCACTGGCCATAGCCATGATTGCTACTATGCTGGTTGACAACTAACAGCTCAAGCCACGGTTCCTGGAACTTCAGAGATACATTTAGAAAGTAGTCCCAGGAGGAAGCCCACTCTTCTTAAAGAGGCAGATTGACAACCACACAAGGTAGTCACTTTCATCTCCATCCTACAGACAAGAACACTGAGCCTCTAGGAGGTCCATGGGTTTGCTTTAAGTCACACAGCCAGGAATGGTAGAGGAGGGATTTGAACACAGGTCTTTCTGACTTTCACATTTACAATGCTTTCCATGACCTCTTCTGACAGTGACCAAGGAGGAATGAAGGCATCTTTGAACTTCAGATTTTGGAGGAGACTATATGATTTCTCTAGTTGGGTGGTTCTCAAACTTAGGTGATTAGATCCGCATGGAAAGCGTATTAAAGCTATTGGGGTTTGGGCATGGATGTGGGTTCACTCCTCACCAGAGGGCCTGCCTTGTCCTCTAGGATCCAGGTAGCAGGCATGGAACCAGCAGGGAAAGAGTTAGAGGTGGGCAGGAGACAAAGGAAGACTTGAAACTGCGTCAGGTCAAACTCCAGGCTCTGCGATTTCTACCTCGAGACCTAGGCCAAACTCCTGAACTTCCTGCATCTCAATTTCTTCACCTATAAAATGGCAGCACTATAGCTTTGCTGGAGAATGTGCTCTGAGTCAAAAAGATTAGAGTCACAGCTCTGCTGGGGACACTCGCTGAACCAACCACACAGCCTCTGGGTACTTCAGTCCTTATCTCTAACGTGGGCATCTAAGAACACAGTAAGTCCTCGTAATGTCACTTAAGGTTCTGTGACTTTAAGCAAAATAACGTATAATAAAACCAATTTTACCATCCATTTACCATCGGCTAATTGATATAAATAAGCATTAAGTTCCTATGGCATCGCATCAACTCCAACACTGAATAAAAGGACATCCTTCGTGGAGCTGTAGCACTTCACAGCTGGTTACCATGAATGAAATAGTACACACAAACCTCAGCACAGAGCCTGGCTCTCGGGACACACTCCGTGAACCCAACTTGAGAGAGCCAAGTGCTTAAAAGCTTATGGCTCCGAGGGGTCATTTTTGAACTTAGCTCCATCACTTTCTGCCTTTGGGACCTGAATAAGTTCCTTAACCCTCTGTGACTTGCTCTACTCCTTCTGCAAAATGGGGGTTATAAAGGTGACTTACCTTAGAAGGTTATTATGAATATTAAATAAGACATGCATATGAAATACCTAGCGCAGGTGAGTGTTCCTTAAAGGGTACCTATTATTAGCTCCATGTGGGGCCAAACTTACTGAGCGTTGGCCATTGGCAGACAGGTCTGCACAGCCAGGGAGGGGGCTCCCCGTCTGCGGGGGTGCTCAGCCAAAGGCTGAAAGACCATATGCTAAGAGTGGGCAGAAAGGATTCCCACATGAGGCCCATGGCAGGCCTTGCTGACCTATAAGGCCTGCCTGCCATTCCCATGCTGTGACGCTCAGCTTGGATTCACAGAGCAGACCCTGATCCATCCGTCCAACAATTCCGACGTGGAGAAATCCCTTCCCTGCTTAGTTTTAAACACCAGAGCCTCTTTCCAGCCAAAGGCGATTACAGGCTCATCCACAGCATGGCAGAAGCATACTTCAATGGAGAAATGGCGTCTTCCTAGCCGTTGCCATATGGAGCCAGGACACCAGGTGGCCCAGGACTGAGACCAATCACAGGGTCCAATTGGAACTAAATAAAATGATCCCCTGGAGGAAATGGCTCCAGTGAGGCCCACAAATCCCCATGACATGTCATTTGGGCATGTCCCATGTCAGGCTGGGCCTCATGCTCTGCCTGATGCCTGAGGCTCTGTCCCTTCCCTCCAGTGGGACAAAGAGAGGAGAGGCCTCAGCTGTGAGTGGGGGGAGGGAGAAGGGCAATGGCACGGTGGAGGAGCCCTGGCCTCAGCCTGCTGCTGCACCGTGCCCCAGGGACAGTCAGGCTCCCGCGGGCACTCTGCCACGGACTGCCAGTCCCCAAAGAGGGACAACAGGACCCAAAGCTTTCATCATTAGTCACACTCTTGCCCACTGAACTTCAGCTCCACCCCAGGGCAACAGTCAGCACAGCCACTCTCTCTCCTGCCCTAGTCTGGAATTATCTGCCTTTTCCTCCAGCCGCGGGAAAGCAGGTAACATTTTTGGTATAAAAGGTGGGACAGCAGACGCTGGAAGATGGGGCTTTGTGCAGAGCCCCATAAGAGAGCTTGGCTAGGCTTCCCTTGTCAGCCACCCCAAGATCCACAGCAACAGTCAGTAGCTGGCTCCACAGCTGGCTTCTGGGGCTGAGTACCAGAGCCAGTCACATGAGTAACTCCTGTCGCGCCCCCCCCCCCCCGCCCCCCCAGCCCATCATTCTACTATCATTTAGCATTTACCAAAGTGAAATCTGCTTCATGCAAAAAAGAATGAATACTTGGGAAATAGTAGTTCATCAAGTTAACACATTTCCTCCCTGCAGGACTTCTCAGAACTTTTAATAAATGAAAATACGTTGGGAATCTTCAAGAATGGTTTTGAGTCATGAAGGGTGGTGGGTGGTGGCGGGGGTGGGGGGTGGGGGGGCAGGAACATTGTTCAGCATTTCCTAAGCTTTGTCTGGGAGTGTCTTGAGAAAAACACACTTTGGGAAACAGTGGCATAAATTGGAGCATGGGATTCAGAGACTCAGACGGCCCTGGGGGTCTGCATCCAGGTCCTGCCACTTAACAGATGTGTAACTTACTTGAGGCTCTGTTTTGCTTTATTTAATGCAAGTGATTGTATTTATACTGCAGAGTTGCCATGAGGATTTGTAGCTGAAGGTACTGATGTATGCAAAATGCTCAGTGTCCGGGAAATAATAAGTGCTCAATAAATGGTGCATTCTTACTGTGGTTTCCTTGTGAAGGATGAGATAGAGAAGGGGCTCATTTTTAGAAGGAGTAGGGAGCAAGGAGAGACCCTGGGAAGACCCCCTGCCATCATGGTTGGGGACGTTGGGGATTGGTGGGGACTTGGTGGGCATTTGGAGGCCTTTTCATTGCAGCCAGTCTCGGTGGGGACGTTGGGGATTGGTTGCACTGAAGGTGGGGATGGCGGTCACTGAAGGAGGAGAAGGCAGGCAAGTCCTCCGGCTCCGCAGCCTCACAAAGAAAGAGCTTTGGGGGCACAGCCGGGTCCTTCATGGATGGCGGCTGGGAACGGGCAATCGTGTTTACCCCCTCAGTTGCTGGGAACAATTGTCCTTCTCAGGCAGCCTATTGTCTCCAGTAAAGCAGGCACACAGCTCCCATTGGCGCTGATGGGATTATGTGCTCCTATCGGGAGGGAAACAGAGACCGAGCTTGGATAGGGGATGGGGAGCCGAGGGTCCCCCATGGTGACCTATCTCGGTGCAGTCATTTGTTTGTTTATCAGCTGAGCACAGTGAGGCCTCTTTCAAGAGAACTATTCAACCCTGAGCATTTGTGCCCTGGCTGCTTCGTGATAACTTTTCGGGGAGTAGACTGATTGCATTGAATGCCTGATGCAATGAAAAGGCCTCCAAAACCCATGCCATTAGATCTTGAATCAAAATGGCACCGATAACAGCTTTCCACCGGCCCTGCTGTCTCCATAGTCTTCAGCCTTTTTGCTCCCATCCCCCCAAAAGAATGTCGAAAACGCATTGCAGGTTGTTGAACCAATTATCTAAAAATTGTCATCATGTATGTGTACATACGTTTACTGTGTTAACAGGAAATAGAAAATAGTATACATTATGTAAGTTGAAATAAAGTGAAAATGAGGTATAATTGGAATAAATACTTCATGATGTGATTGAAAAAATATTGGTACTACCTTAATGGAATAAAGTACATCAAATAGGAAAGAGATCACACATACGTTTTGTCCGTCAGTGTTACCAATACAGCTTGAGAAACATCCCAGCAGAGAAGATAAGCATCGCCAACCTATCCTGCTTTGTCTATTCCGGATTCAGAGTAGACACAAGCCCAAGACCACATTCCCAGAGCTACGCTTAGCTAATGCAGGGAAACGCACAATTTAGGGAAAGACGGAAGGCTTACTGCAAACCAACGTTTCAATCTACCCCTTCGCTTAACACCTCACAGGGTCCGAAAACCCAGGGCCAAACATCCCAGTAAGATCTGGGATAAAGGAGGGTCTACTTTTGTCAAGTGGGAGAAGAGTCTCAACCCTTCTTGGGTATAACCCCTTCTTGGGGAGATCAGTTTTGGAAAATTGTAGAAAAACAAGTGGTGTAGCTGGAAATTGATCCCTTCAAATTATTCACACAGGGGGAAAGTCTCCATGTACCCCCAGATTGAGGAAAGGATGAAAAATGACAGAGGGCTCTTACATTACATTTTTAATTCATATATTTAATAAACAATTATTAAGCACCTACTATATGCCAGGCACTGTTCTGGATGTTGGGCATATTTGTTGAACAGGACAAAGTCACTGATTTGGTGGCTCTTAGTTTCTAGTTGAAAGAAATATATACTTTTTAAAAAGACAGACAATGTCAGTATCCTGGTTGTGATAATCACACTATGGTTTTGCAAGATGTTACCATCGGCACACAAGATTTCTCTGGATTATTTCTTACAGCAGCAAGTAAATCCACAATTATTCCAAAATAAAATGTTTAATTTTAAAAAGGTACACAAATAAAGTACAGTCCTACATAGCACAAAAAAAAATAGTTAGAATTTGAAAATAAAACAAAGGAATGTTCTAGGATGTGATTGGCGAGCTTCCAAAGATGGATTGGTCAGGAAAGGCCTCTCAGAACGGGTCATGGTTGAGCTGGATGATGGATGAGAGCCATCTGGGCCAGGCCGCTCTAGAGATGTCAGGGTTTGGCTGGGTTACTGGCCCTCACCACAGCCTTTCCAATGCCAATGAGGTTTAAAGATATGGGAACCAAAAAGCACACTAGAAGGCTCTATTTGCCTGAGTTGCTTTCTGTGTGGCATTTCTCATCAAGCCTACTGCAGAGCACAGGTGTTGCCAGAGGTGGACTGAGGTGAGGGGCCCACGTCTGGGTTCTGGCCCCTCCACTCAGCAGCCTTGTAACCTTGCCAAGTTGCTCTTTCCTCTGGGATTTGGCTGCTTTCCCTGGAAAACGCGACCTCCAGGCTAATTCCTTCCCATACATTTCACCTCTCGGTCCTCACCACATCCTATGACGCAGGTGCTATCTTATTTCCATCTGAGGGGAATAGAAACTGAAGCTGAGGAAAATACAATAACTCGCCAAGGTCGTACAGAATGTGGCAGAGGCAGGACTTGGATCCAGGCCTGTCGACTTTAAAAAGACACTCAGACCAGATCTGACATTCCTGTGAGCTTGTGTCCGGAACGTGGGCAAGCTGGCCTGGAAGTGGACAGCAAAGGTGACCACATGCAGAAGTCACCCAGGAGCGGGAGGAAAGACCCCCTGGTGGCTGCAGACAGATGGTTCCTTCCAAAGCCCCGGCACTGAAATAAAGTGACACCGACTGTCAGCCTCCAAGTGACAGCAGGTAGAATCTACTAGTGGGAAGCAGGAGGGCGAGGTGCTTGAAGAAAGGGGACTGGAGAGATACTGCATTCATTAGGCGGGAAGCCTTGGGCAAGTTCCTCAGCCGAAACACGGGAGTGAAATGAACAGACCTTCCTCGTGAGGCTGTGGGGATGCTGAGAACAGCAGCCATGGGCATGTTGGCTGCTACTGTTATTGTTGGCTGTTAGTGTTGCCATTATTGTTATTGCTACTATATTATCATATTTACGGTTGCTAAGAATTATCTGAAACCCTCATATGGCAGTGCCTCCACCAGCATTCTCCTGCAGTTCCACTGGCTTTCTTTTTTCTAACTTGGCAAAATTTTATTTTATTTTTTCCCATATTTAGCGATATAATTGACATATAACATTGGGTAAGTTTAAAGTATACAATGTCATAATTTGATATGCCTATATATTGCAAAATGGTTACCACAATCAGGTTAGTTAACATATTCCTCACCGCAGTTACAATTCGTGTGTGTGGTGAGAATTTTAAAGATCTACTCTTTTGCCCGGCTGGCATGGCTCCGTGGTTGAGCATCGACCTATGAACCAAGAGGTCACGGTTCAATTCCTGGCCAGGACACATGCCCAGGTTGCAGGCTAGATCCCCAGTGCGGAGGCAGACAATCTCTCTCATCATTGATGTTTTTTATCTCTCTCCCTCTCCCTTCCTCTCGGAGATCAATAAAAATATATATATTTTTAAAAATCTACTCTCTCAGCAACTTTCAGCTATATAAAACAGCATTGTTAACCTATTCACCATGCTGCACAGTACATCCCAGGACTTATTCATCTTATCACTAGAAGCTTGTGCCCTTTGACCACCTGTACCCATTTGCCTCACCCCCACCCTTCAACCCTGGCAACTACCAATCTGTTCTCTATCTCTATAATTTAGGGGTTTTTGTTTGTTTTTTATTCCACATACAGGTGGGGCAAAAGTTCTGAGTATGTGAAACACAGAGTTTATTCTTATATTATTATTTAATATTTATTGTATTATTTCCCATATGAACAACTGTAAACTTACTTTTGCCCTACCCTGGATAAATGTCATCACATAGTATTTGTCTTTCTCAACTTATTTCACTTTACATTATGCCCTCAAGGTCCATCCATGATGTCGAAAATAGCAGGATTTTCTTCTTTTTCATGACAGAGTAATATTCCAGGTTGCTTCACCTTTCTGAGCCTGGGTTGAAGCCTATGAGCCAGCCAATTGGCTTCTCTGCTCCTGCTATGGCGCTGGGTCCTAATGTCTCCGTGTTTGCTGCCCCAGAATCAGAGCCTGTCTGCCTAATTCTAGGGGCCTCCTCAAAGGGCCTGCCCTCAAGGGGCTCCACACTCTTGACCTTGGGAAGCATCTATGTTGTGTGCTCATCTGGGGCTCAGCAGGACAGCAAGAAGATGGCCCCCGACACTGTTGGGAGTTAATAAAGAACTTGCATTCTCAAACCCCCACACCAAGCCTGATTGGGCCCACTGCACCCTAAATGTCAACAGGGAATGGAGTTTGGCTCAGGAATGATGAGACTCTACGATCAAAGGCCAGGGGGAGGGGGGTATGAACTACTCACATATAATTTATTAATAAGGTATAAAGAGGATGCTAATTAGGGCAGCACTTGCAAGAAGGCAAATTCCCAACGTAAAACTTTAAGGAATGCTCAGATGATTACCATTTTAATTAAAAGTATATCACCCGATACAAATGCAAGCCGCCCCTTCCCACCGTGGGGGCTGTCTGAATGCAGAGTTGGCTGCGAGGCTGTGAGCTGCTGAGGGAAGAAGTGTAGTCTTTGCCTGGTCCTGGTCTAGATCTCTATTGCCCATCGGGCTTGAGGGCTTCCTCTAACCCCACACCCTTACTGTGAGGGGCAAAGTGTGGCCATGGCTCCTGCCACTGCAGTTCACCATAGATGCTCCTGGTCTCAGGACCCACGCTCCCGCCTCTGCCTCCCTTTCCATTCCAGCAGCCTCCTAACTGTTCTCCCTGGTTCCCGTCTCACCTGCTTTCCCAGGGCTACTGCCAAGCTACCCTCTACCCTGCCGCCTGAGTGATCCTGCTACCTGCTCATCTATCACATCCCTCGTTTGTTTGGAAAACTTCCAGTGGTTTCCTGTGAACCACGTCACTAGGAATCGCAGTGATTTATTGAGTGCTTGCCTTGTGCCAGGCACTGAGCTGAGCACTCCTTTTATCAGCAAAATAAATGTCACCCCCAATTCCAAAATGAGAAAACGGAGATTCGGAGACAAAGACATAGAAGCATGGAGCAGACTGGTGAATCTCGGGGGGCGGGGGAGGGGCGGGAAGAGATCAACCAAAGAACTTGTATGCAGATATGCTGCGTAACCTATGGTCACAAACAGCAGTGTGGTGTAGGCCTGGGGAGAGGTGATGTATGCGGGGTGGAGGGGGGCCAATAGGGAGAGACGAAGGACATCTGTAATACTTTCCACAATAAAGATAAATTTTAAAAAATAATAAAATGTTTTCTATTTTACTTTATCGGAATAAAAGAGAGAGAGAGAGAGAGAGACATGAAATTGCTGGGCCAGTCACACAGTTTAGAAGTGTCACATAAGAATTTGAACCAAGATCTGAAATGAACTTCAAAACCTACGTTCTCAACCACTCCCCTGCACTGCCTCCAGGGCTCCTCTCTGCTGTAGGATAAGGTCAAAGTTTCCTCCTTTGGGACTCGAGGCCTCACAGAGTCGGCCTCATCTAGTCCACCACCCCCACCTCCAGCTGCTTCAGATGTTGCACCTGTGCCCCTGCAGTGCCAAGATCTGTGCCATGCTCCTTCCCAGTCCCCTGGGCATCACCCAGGACCCCCTGGATCTCCATGCCTCTGCAGAGGCTGAGCATCCCCCTTCCTCTGCCCACCTCTTGGAGAGTTTCCCGCACCTGCCAGGCAGGGACCCCTGCTCTTCCCTGCTCCCATGCTTCCCTGTCCTCACCTCCTCCTGTGCTCTCCCGCAAGGCACTGAGTTCCTGGGAGGCAGGGACCAGGGACCCTGCTGTTCACTTGGGCATTCTCAGCCCTTAGCACAGAGCCTGGCACAGAGTAGGTCTTCAACAAGATCTCACCAAAGGCATTCTACCAGAGATGACCATGCACTGCAGCCGGCACTGTGACTAGAACAGGTTTCTGAATTCAAGAGCTTCCAATCTAGTGGCAGAGACAAACAAGAAACAAATAGGCCGCTAAGTGAACAAGATGATACCAGAGGACGGAAAATGCTCGGAAGGAACTCAGCACAGAGATGCAAGGGGAGTCCCTGGAATGATCATCAAGCAGGGCCCATAAGATGGTGCCATGTGAACAGAGACCCAAAGGATGAGAAGATGCCCAGAGAGGGGGAACAGCAAGTGCAAACTTCCTGAGGTGGGAACAGGGTGGGTGTTTCTGAGGATCAAAGGCGCCCAGCAGAGATGGACGATAGTGAGACAGAGCACATGTGGCGGAGAGGGTTTCAGTGTGAGCTCTGCCGCTAGGACAAGTATTAAAAGGCAGGGAGAACCTGGTTACAACCGGGTCCCACTTTCAGCCTGCCCTGCAGTCAGATGCCACAGGGAGGAGAACTCCCAGAAAGACCCCAGGACCTGCATAGGAGTCAGCTGACAACCTTCACAGGAGACGGAGCACTGTTTGTATCAATGGGTCTCAACCCTGAGGAAGGGGGAGGTGCAATTTCCCCCTCAGGCAACACTGACAATGCCTGGAAATGGTTTTGGTTGTCTCAGCTGGGATAGCTGGCGAACAGGGATGCTGCTTAACATCCTACAAAGCATAGGACAGCCGCCCACGACAGAGCTTTATGTGGCCCAAAATGTCCATACTGCCGTGGTTAAGAGGCCCTGGTCTGCACTTACAGTCCTGCTGAAATGCTGACAGCAACTGACTGGGGTCCGCTCCATGACTGGGCCGTAGGCCAAGGGCCAGCTTTGCACCATCACTCAAACCCACTGCAATCCACTCTCCCCCCTCCACTTCCTGCTCAGGAAACTTTCTCCCGACAACAAAGAGGGCCAAGTAGACTTCGACAGCTCCTCCCTGGCTAAGGGAAGCCGTTCAGCACCATTCCCTGTAGACAACAGCCCTTGACGTGCAAAACCGTGGTCTAAGAAAGCACTGGACGTCGAGGCCACAAGACTGAGTATGAGTTACCTCTACACCCAAAATCAGTTCCCTCCCCATGAACCTGTCTAGAAGCCACTCCATTTCCATGAGATTGTGGGAGCCCCTGAGACCAGTTACTTCATGCATTCATGTGGGGCAACACCCTGAAGTTCCACTGTCATCCTATGGGAAGAGGTTGCTCATAGGCCCTTGGTACGATGCTAAATTTAGTTCAAGAGCTACAGTCAGTCCCAGAAGTCAGGCAGGGGGCTTGCAGGAATCCAGAGCTCTTGCTTTAGACACCCTGCTGCACGACTGTGAGTTGCCTGCCTTCTTCTCATTCTCAGTTGCTTCATCTGTGAAATGGGAATGATAATAGTTACCTTGAATGGTTGTTTATGATGACTGACAATGATATGTCACCTAAGAGATGCTCAAAGTGCTTCAGCTAGTATAGTTATTATAATATCTGAAACAGAAGAGGGCACCGAGATCACCCTGCCCAACTTCTTCATTTTTAAAAAATATTCGTTATTGGTTTCAGAGATGAAGGGAGAGGGAGAGAGAGGTAGAAATATCAATGATGAGAGAGAATCATTGATCGGCTGCCTCCTGCACGCCCCACACTGGGGATAGAGCCCGCAACTCATGTATGTGTCCCGACTGGGAATAGAACCATGACCTCCTGGTCCATAGGTCAGTTGCTCAACCACTGAGCCATGCCAGGAGGGCCAACTACTTAATTTTATAGATGCAGAAAAAGAAGAGGCTGGCTTGTTTTCTCAGTTTTGAAGGGGGTAGAACAGACATTACATGCATATATTACTGACGACAAAACTGGGGTCAAGTTTGAATCCAGATAAGCCCAAAGATTCAGTCCTCTGGACAACATCCAGGTAGACAAAGCCAGCAGGATGCTGTGTGTTGCAATGCTGGCTGGCTACCTCTGAGCTCGGCATCTTCGGGCTGAGCCCTACAGGGAGGCATCACCGGACACCTGCTTGCAAAGAAGAGCTTTGACAGCCTGACGTTGCACTTGGCTGGAACTGGACCATGAATCCCTGCTTGACACTCTGCTGGAGCTCAGTCCTCATACTCCCCACCTTTAAAACCACCTACACACTGGACACTCCCAAACTCACTGCATCCCATTGATTCCAAGACACGCATTTTAATATCTCCGAAGTTGGCACACGTCCAGGCTTCACTGGGAATGCTTTATCTTAGCGGTGCATGAAAGAACAGAGGTCTCACCGTAAATGGCATCCTAGGTTTGACGAAATGTGGTCCATACTTACTGCGAACACACCTGGAATTACAGACTCCCACATCATAGCGGTTTTTCAATATCTCCCCTTGGACAGGGAATAAATGTCTCAAACACAAATAATAAAATTAAATTCCTGACCTCCTAGTCTTCCCCTTTCAGCAACTGGCAATCCCATCCCTCTGGTTGTTCAGGCCAAAATCTGGGAGTCACCCTTGACTCCTCCCTCTCTGTCTAGGTCTACATCCAATCTATCAACACATCATTTTGATCCACTTTAAAATAAATCCTGCCCAAGAAACCAGAAACACCAATCAGAAAGGATATATGCATTCCTATGTTCATAACAGCACAATTTACCATAGTGAAGGTCTGAAAACAGCCTAAGTGCCCATCAGCAGATGAGTGGATTAGAAAACTGTGGTACATCTACACAATGGAATACTACGCTGCTGTAAAAAGGAAGGAATTCTTACCATTTGCAACAGCATGGATGGAACTGGAGAGCATTATGCTAAGTGAAATAAGCCAGTCAATGAAAGAAAAATACCACATGATCTCACTCATTTATGGATAATAAAGACTATTATAAACTGATGAACAAAAATAGATACAGAGGCAGAGCAGCCTCGAACAGACTGTCAAACTACAGCCGGAAGGCTGGGGAGGGTTGGGGGCGGGAGGCGGGGTAAGAGATAAACCAAAGGACTTGTATGCATGCATATAAGTATAACCAATGGACATAAGACACTGTGGGGTAGGGGAAGCTGGGGGATTGTCAAGGGGGTGGGGGGGGAAGGAGACATATGTAATACTCTTTGTAATACTTTAAGCAATAAAAAAAGTTTTAAAAAATAAAATAAATCCTGAATTTGATCACCTCCCACCCACCCATTACCACCACCCGACCTCACCATCCTGTCTCTGACCTGGACTATTGTGATCACCTCCTAACTGGTCCCCTTGCTGCTCCACCCACCTACAGTCTCCGCTCAGTGCAGCACCCTGAGGGGGGGAGGGGTCTGTGGTTAAGACAGGTCCTCCTGATCCCTCCCAGCTCCCACAGTCACTGCCTGCCTCATTACTCTGTTTCATGTTTTAAATAACTTACAATTCCTTCCTTCCATGTTTACTGTCTGTTTTCTCCACCGGAATGCCAGTCCCATGAAGGCAAGAATTTTGTTTGGTGCCTACTCCCTACCCTCCAGCACAGTGCCTGGCATGTGGTAGGTGCTTCAAAAATACCTGTTGAAGGAGTCATTTCCCACAGGATGATGCTTTCGAGGGAGCGTTGAAGCCAATAAACCTGGGTTCAGATTCGTAATCTACCTGTTCGTGGCTGTGTGACTTGGGAGTTTCATTTCAACTCGGACACTATCTCATGGGAATAAAAACACCCACCTTGCTGGGTTGTTGTGAGGATTAAATTCATTCACGTGCATAAAGCCCCTGCCCAGTGGCTAACACTTAGCAGGAACTCCGCTGTCATTTAATACTATTGTTCTGGCCTCTGGATTTGGGCACATTTTAGTGGGAGGAGAGCTCAGAGCAGAAGCGCAGAGGTGTGCGGGCAGTGGGGCAGGCAGACTCGGATCGGGGTCCTTGCCATGTCAGACATCAGCAGAGTGACCTGGGCCAGCAGCTAACCCTCTGAGCTTCAGCATTCTCATGTGAAGAGGAGATAATGACCACATCTATTTCACAGACTGTTAGGAACATCTCTGGTACACACACACAGCACACGGTAAATTCTAAGCAAATATTAACTCGCATTATTGCCATCTGACCTGGCTTCTCCCCTAAAAGCAGAGCTCACTCCCTACCTCCCACTGCTCTGAGCTTCGCCCGCCTGCCGTCCTGTAGGTACACATGTGGGAGGAGCTCGCCACGGCTTTTCTGTCACTACAGTGACCTGAGAAATGACTACACAGCGCGCAGCGGCAGTCCCCACACCTACCTCCTTGTGGAATGACTGGACCGCTAACGCAGGGCTCCCATCCTGCCCTCAACCTCCCCGACCACGGTCCATGTGACCTGGCCAGGGACCGTGACCCTCCTGCTGCCACCAGCATGCTTTGCTGGGTCCGCTGATTTCCATTAGGGAAGAGCTATGAGGAGCCTCCAGTTTTCCATTCTGAATATTCCACCTGACCTGCCAGCAACCCCCACGCTCTCCTCTCCTTGAAGGAGGTAAATGCTAGAGAGCCAATGTTTTTCCTTCTCTAAAGAAGCACTGTTGTTCCACACCAAGTTATTTTCCTGACATGGAACTCCATTAATTCAGAAGTCAGGACACTCACTCGTAGCAGGTGCCTCTGGTGTGCTCATGGGATCACTGAGTGATTTAGAGAGGTCTGGGCAGTGTGAGAGGCCCAGACAATGAGTGTCTACTCCCCGCCCCCACCTCAGGATCGCACCCCACCCCCACTGCCCTGGGGAACCCCCTGGACCTCTGTGTGGGAGCTCTGGTTATGAACAAGGCAGATGAGGTTCCTGATCCGAAAGAGAGAGAGAGAGAGAGAGAGAGAGAGCGAGCTTCATGGAGAATAAAAGCAACTCTCCCTCCAGCAGTGGGTAAGGGAGCATGAACCTCAGGGACCTGGGATTCCATAGGAATACAGGCCACAGGGGGCAAACTGGAACAAAAAAGTTTCTGTTGCCCTGGCCAGTGTGGCTCAGATGGTTGGGTATGGTCTCATGCACCGAAAAGTTGTAGGTTCGATTCCCAGTCAAGGCACATGCCCAGTTATGGGTTCAATCCCTGGCAGGGGATGTGCAGGAGGAAGCTGACATATGTTTCTCTCTCACATCAATGTTTTCCTCTCCCTCTCCCTCTCCCTTCCTCCCTCTCTAAAAATTAATTTTAAAAAAGTTTTTAAAGAAGAGTTTCTGCTGCCTTATTTGCAAGGTTTGTGGATATAGCAATATAACAATGCGCTTTTGCAGATGTGGGCTCCCTCTAAAAGGACAGCTGGCCCAGGGGAGTAACGGGGCTTCAGCAGAAAGAAAGCTTCGGGGTTTCTAAGGGGCTGCCAAGCCGGGGTGACATCAGGATCAAGTGCAATCAGTCAGGCTGAGGAGCTGCAGGAGAGGCCCAGCGACACTGAGGTCGCTGAGAACCTGTGAGAGCTGCTGTGGAGTCAGCAGGTAGCCCCATCCCGGGAGTACGGGGCTGGCTGTTAGAAAGAACTTTCTTTTTTACAGTCCCCTTCTCCTTGCCCAGTCTTGCAGCTTGCAGCCAGTAAACAGAGTGAAGGAAGAAGAGAGAAAGACGGAAGAAACCAATCCTACCCACTCCCTGAGACAAGCCTGGCCTCGAAGCTGGCCTTGGAAGGGGAAGTGAAATCTCTCTCTAAACTAAGTGCAGAGTTTGGGTTAATACACAGGACGGGACACTCTAACTACAGAACTGAGAGCTCTGTGACTCTCTGTGATATAAGATATTACTAAGAGTAAACAGAAAAGTCACGGGTCCTCTTTGAGTTCTTACTTGGGTGCAGGGAAAAATTTCAGTGAGAGACAAGAATGAAGTTCTGTTCATCCCAAAGGTTGTGCTTGATTGAAATACCCAGGAACCAGGAGGAGCGTCCGCCTGGCCGGGTAGAGGCAGCGGAAGCCGTGTCCAGTGTCCACAGCAGCAGTGGCAGCGGTGCCAGTGGCTGTGGCGAGGTTGCCCATGGGAGGCAGCCTTACAAGCTTCGGGGTTGGAGCAGTGGTGGCATGCTCGGCAGACTGGCAGGCACCTGGCCCGGTCCCTGGCTGCCCCCTAGCTTCCCTCCTGCCTGCTCATCCCTAAGCCTTGGCCTCAGCCTTCTCCGCAGTCCCAGCACCACCTCCAATCCTGTCAATAACTTCGTTTCCTTACGCAGCAGGAGTGCTTTCTCTTTCTTGTCATCAGGAACCCTGATCAATATGCCCTTCTCCCCCTGGTCCTTTAAACCAGTCGGCGAAGCCAGCCTCAGGTCCTCCCCCCACATCCCAGGCTGCTCTCGGCCTGCTTCCAGCTGCAGGAGCCAGATTCCCTTGTCAACCAGTGGAACATTTGGCCAGGGGACTCTGGCCGGGAACCCATCTCTGGTCCGTCCAGTCTTGGTGACCGTGTTGCACAACAATTTGAGAAAGAGCATCTGAAGTCCTACCTGGGTTCTGCCATGTGCTGGCTACGGGACCTCGGGAGAATGACTTTTCCTCATCTGCAAAATGGGTACAATAATCCCCTCAAGGTATTGGCAGGATTAGAAGGGATTGTTGCATTTGAAGCACAGAGCACATTACCTGGTCATCAAAATACTTAATGAATGTTGTTAGCTGGTAACAATAATACTGGTGGCGGTAGTACTGGGAGTGGTGTGGTAATAGTAGGCAGTAATGGTGGTAGTACTGGCAGTGGTGTGGTGATAGTAGGCAGTAATGGTGGTAGTACTGGCAGTGGTGTGGTAATAGTAGGCAGTGGTGGTGGTAGTACTGGCAGTGGTGTGGTAATAGTAGGCAGTAGTGGTGGTAGTACTGGCAGTGGTGTGGTAATAGCACAGCAGTAGTTGTAGAGACGGAAATTTATCTCTGGATTCTCGCATGAAAGGGGAATACACTTCTGTTTTGTTTAAACCACTGGTCTTTGGGTCTTTTTGTTACACAAAATAACACAGGCTTATTCTGAGCCCTAGTAGAGCATGCTAAATGAACATTTGGAATTTTAAAAATTAAAAAAAGTTACATTTATACTAAGGTTAGAATTATGTGTAAAATATATGCTCATGCAAATACTGGAAGAGGAAATCATTATGCTAAGGGGACGGGATTATAAGGATAAGTACTTTTTCTCATTGAAATTTCCTTTTGCTATTTTCATATTTCCATAAACTGTCTTTCAAGAG